>NC_136063.1:2032117907-2033317907 GCF_964261635.1 Lissotriton helveticus | reverse complement strand
ACTAACAAATTCAAACTTATGCTAGAGGAGGCACTCAGTATGGGCTGGATTACTGCACAAGAGGCAAGATTTTCTTACTCCACAGAACCCGAGAATGGCCATATTTTACATATTGCTAAAACTACAAAAAACAAACTCCCACCACCAGGTCACCCCATTGTATCTGGGATCAATTCCATCCTTGAACCTCTATCTCAGTTTTGTGACTGGTACCTATGGCCACTGGTCAAAACCATGCCTTCAAACCTGAAAGATATGAAGGAAGTCTTGTGCTCCCTTAAGGACCTAAGCATTGATAGTGGCACAGAGCTGCTCATGACAATGGACATAGAGGCCCTATATACATCAATACCTAAGGAATGCCCAAATCGACACCATCAACCCAGTATCATTTGTGATGGACTGTGCAAGAATTGCTCTTACAGAGCATGTTTTCCAGTACGAAAACACCATATACCACTAGGTGAACAGGACTTCTATGGGTAGCACGTTCGCCCCAAGTTTAGCATACCTGTATGTCACCAGTTTGATACTGAAGACATCTACTTTGATTCCAATCCCTACTGTAAAAATATCAAGCTGTGGCGCAGGTATATTGACGATGTGCTAATAGTGCGGAGAGGTGACGAGACGCTAGCAGTGGAATTCTGCTCTTGGATCAATGCTAGGGACCCATATTTACAATTTACCCACATATTGGCCAGGATATCAGTTACCTTTCAATACCATCAGAAACGCTTGCTAATTTTTACGGACCTCTGCAGCTTTTAATGGATACTGATCAGTTCTATAAGACTTAGAGCTCAAATGCAGTCTCTTTACAGAGAGTAAAGCAGTAAGTCATGGGTTTAAGCATGATTGCTGGAATTGTTGCATATGTGAGATACTGTATCATTTGGAGCCTGCATTAAACATCCTATAGTAGTCAAGTCAGCATCACAGAGTGCAGGGCAGGGGTGAATTTTTCAGTGGGGGCTGGCATCTACGGGGGCGCATGCACGTGTGTGATTAAAATTATATATATATATGTATATATATATATATATACATATTAAGAAAAAACGTACCTGAACTCAGCAAACTTCCTTGACCAATCCTGGAGCTGCTCTCACCATCATAAGAGCAGTGCTAGGTTTGGTGGGAGCGGCCTCGCTCAGCGCTCCACAGCGCTTGGAGGCTTTAGCTGTCTCTAAACCAGGTGTCTTAAGACAGATGCACTAGAGATGTTTAAAGTGCATGTGTGGCTGGCTGTCGCAAGACAGCCAGCCAAAAAGACATGCGCACTTTGAACATGCGCACTTTAAACATACAAGCCCATCGTCTTCCCTGCCGAGTGATATGCTTCTGTCACTCAGCAGTGACCACGCCCCATCCTGAAGCTCGGCTTGAAACGGAGGATGAATACAAAATGGTAATTAATTACGATTTTCTTTTTCATCTTTGGAGGGATTTTTAAGTAGGGGACGCTCCTCTGCTCAAACGGAGGAGCCGCCCCTGGAATTTTGGCAAAAGACATTCGCACACCATCCACAGGCAGTACCTCTCTAATTCAATGCTGACCATAATCATTCATAAGAAGTGTATTATAATAGCAGACACATCATGCTACTACTGCACTTCTTGAAAGCATGATACAAACATTTTAAATGCATTTATCAACCAATTATTAACAAGTTAGTTTCCATGTAACCCATGTTTTCTGCAGAGGAGTAATGTGGATGCAACATAATTGTGATTAAGCAGGTGAACCTGCAACATTGCAAAACTTAAAAATATATTTTTATATATGACTCTGATAGAACACTGATCTAATCAGTCAACAGAGTAAAATAAACTCCATTATCGAATACCTAGTTTAGGAGGTCTGTTGACAAGTAATTTAATTTCAACCAAATTTATCATTTGTCTACTGTCATATATGCTAAACCCAGAGGCGAATGTTCACTTATTTTACTCACATCCAGATACATATTGATAAGCATAAATATCAATTAATGCATTAACTGTTTAAACCTACTGCTTTCCAGCTTCTATGTACAAAATTAAAATAAAGTATGGTACTCGCTCAAAATGCCGGCACCACTGCTAATTTCATAGTTTTCTTGTATTTTTCTATGAGAACCTTTTATCTAGAAATGTTGCCTAATTTATTTTAGGATTACAGGGAATGTGAATCCTGTATGTTTGAATCAAGAATATGGCTATTAGAACCATATTGTAGGCACTGTTCTCATAATGGTTGCCGCCTCTACATAATGTTAGCCACCTGTGTCTTATTGTGGAGTCTCTTGGCATTAGGATGTCCATTCCTTCCATATTAGTGGCCCTGAAGTATTGGAGGCTGCCACTTGCATATTATAGGCATCCTTAGTATAATTGCAATCCCTCACACACCACTGGCATACCTTGGTGATGTATGGCATGCAAGATAAAACATTGTAGTTGATGAAAATGAGAAGTTGATGTTTGGAGAGCAACATGAATTTACTAGAAATGGAAGCTGGTATATGAAAAACGTCAAACCATTGTTTATGGGATTTTGGTTTACCAGACTGAAATGAACATTTTTGAGTCATTAGTTGTATATTCAAATGCAAACAGTCAGTTGTTTGAGGACAAATTATGGTATTTCTCAAATATACTTAACTCCATTGATTGCGTGGCAATGAATGATGAGTTGTGGATACGTATTGCTTATGTTATTTTCTTGCTACAAGGTAGCAAAAGCTGCCTCTCATGCTCAGCTAACATTCTGAATCCAAACCCTAAACTTAGCTTTGTAAATGTCAACTGCATGCACCCAGAGGGTAGCTAAGCAATTTGCCATCCATCCAAATGCTGTGTTCAAGTAAAACAGTGCTGTTTTACCCTCAAAAAGGGGATTCTGTACCAGACCTCATACATGCAAAGATCTCCACAAATCTCCCAACTTCTACTTCTTTCATTGGACTGCAAGTAAATCTTTATCATAAGTGGAGAACCCAGAAGAAGGACCTAACTGGCCAAAAAGTAAATTTTGGAAGTGTGGAAAGGGGAGAAAACTCTTTTTGGTTATGTGTTGATTGTATGTGTTTGTGTCTTTGTATATGTCTGTGCACATCTTTAGATATGTGCATGATCTGTGAGTAAATGCATTTGAGTGAAGGTGTGCTCTAGGGTTCTTGAAGAGATATGGTCCCAGGGTTATTGATTCTGATTCTTCATATAATGTGGTACTCTTGACATAAACTAAGCTATCCCTGGCATAATGGTGACCTTCAAACAATGGTGCCTATCCTTGATATTTTGGTACATTCTTGATATTGTTGTGAACATCCTTTTATTAACAGTGCCCATTCTTGACTTATTGAGAGCATCCTTGACATAATTGTGGATATTCATTGTATAATGGATACCTTAGAATAATTACCCCAAAATAAAGACCCATGTTCAACATATTATGGATATTCTTAACCTAAATCTGGGTACTACTGGTATAGTGGTGGTAGAATTCCTTCCATATTGTGGATACACTTATTATTTCATGTTAATGAGTTGTTCTAGATGGCAGAATCCGCTCACATATTTAGTGGAAATTGCAAGCTGATGTTTAAGTGTGAGAACTGGTATTAACTAAAAATGAAAATGTGATGTTTAGGAGAGATCAGAGGGCCTCATTCCGATGTTGGTGGGCCCGCCACCAAAAGGCTGTCAGTGGCAGGCCTACCATCATCCACAGAAGTGGTCCGACTGCCGGACTATGTTCCAGCGGTCGGAGGCATCGAGTGGAGGGATCCCGGCTGCTTTTCTGATTGGCTTAAGAAGCCCATTGGGGCAGCGGTGGGACCATAATACCTACCATAGGGCAGTGCCTGCTCAGGCACTGTTGTACGGTTTGTGATGTCCGTTTCTCTCGGCCTGTACATGGCGGTCCAACCCCCAAGTACAGACAGACAGAACAGGACTTTGGGGACCCATAGCAGGTCCCATCCCCCCTGGGCCTCCGCTTTGAGACCTGGGAGTCACATATGCAGCCCCCCAAACATCAATGCACCGTGTACCAGACATCACATGGTTCCTGGCACACGGTGCAGGGATGTTTAAAAATAAACCTTTATCAATGGCAGCTTGTGCTGTGGCCCTTTTCCGGGTCGTGGCCCAAGCTGCAATTGAAGAAGGCATATTTCCGACCACCGTGCTGGTGGTCACATTGTAATACAGGGGTGTGGAACAGCCGACTACTAGTCAGGGGGTTTCACTCCCACTGTGATATCAGTCAGACACTCGTCCGACCGGCATCATAATGTGCCCCAGAGTTTGCTAATGAAAATTACAAACGTTTTTGTTGGAATTGAACTTTCTATTCCAATATGTGAATTCTGCATTTAATAGCAAGTTGTGTGGAAGTTTATGAACTGGCAAGTTATAAATGGTTAAACTTTTTTTAATGCATTCAAACTTATAACTGAGTGATAATTTATGAATTCTGAAGGATTATTGATGATCTCATTTGCTTGGTAAAGGGAAACTTACTTGGTTTGTGGTTATTTAATGCTTTGTGCAAAGATACTTTGCTGTCTATTTTGATAAACCTTATTTGGATTTGACTACTGCTATGTCTGGCAAACGGGCACATGGATGTTTAAAAATATGCCTTTTTCAATTGCAGCTTGTGCTACAAGCCCTTTTCCTGGGTGTAGCACAAGCTGCAATTAAAAAGGCAAATTTATGACCGGTGGGCTGGCGGTTGCATTGTAATACGAGGGGGAAGGTGGAACTGCCGACTACTAGTCAGGCATTTCCACTGCCGCTGTGATGCCGGTCAGATGCTCATACGACCGGCATCATAATGAGTCCCAGAGTTTTACCAATGAAAATGACATAAGTTTTTCTTGGTATTGAACTTTCTAACCCAAACTGTGAAGTTTATGAATGGGCAAGTTATAAATTGTTAAACTTTTTAAAATGCATTCAAAGCTGATAGCTGAGTGATAATTTATGAATTCTAAAGGCTTATTGATGATCTCAGTTCATTGGTAATGGGAAACGTACTTGTTTGTTGCTTATGTGATGCCTCATGCAGATACACTTTGTTGTCTATTTTGATAAACCTTATTATGATTTCACTACTGCTGTCTGGGGTTTGAGCTGATAAAATTGTAGTCTGTTCCAGCAAGGTTGCTGTAAATTAAGTTGGTAAGATTGCTCTGTGAGCCGACAAGCGTTGTCAAGTTCTGCTATTTTTGATTGTAAGATTTGTTTAGCTTTTGATTTTTCCACCCTGCCTCTTCCAAGTAGGCGCTCCGTCATAAATATTTAACTGAGAATGTAGTTGGAAGGGGCAGTGCGGGAACATTAAATGAACTGGAATGTATAAGTGAACAAAGATGTTGGAAACATTTTGAAAAAGATGACAAGCCTTTTGGAAGTTTGAAGTGCTTTTTTTTCACAAACTTCTGGAACAAAATGCAACGTTTTGCCACCATTTTGCCAAACGTTTATTGGGAATGATGACTCCCCTAATGTTAAAGTATACCATTATTATATTTCATTACCCCCAGTTTGGCATCTCTAGATAATCTAGCTAATTTATATGGACATTGAGCTTTAAAATGACATTCTGCCCCAGTTTATTTTGAATTTCTTTGTTGTAAGCCTCTGAAAAAAAAACACAGAGGGAGTTAGAGAAGCTACTGCATGAGAATGCTCACTCATTGGTTCCCAATGCGTGCAATGTGACTTGTGGGCCCAGTGTGCGTGACCCAAAAGCCTTGGTGCCATTGGGGTTTGATTTTTTTTTATTGGATTACAAGTAATCCTTCAAAAATTAAAATGTTACTGAGAGTTTCACTCACCACACAAAGTACGAATGATTCTCTGAAGGCCATCCACCATTTTGTGTGCCATTGGGGTTTGATACCACTGTGAAGAGAAATTGTATGCTGTGGGGATACTTTTGGTGCCTCAGTGGTGAGGGGGGGCTAAGGAGGAAGGAAATTAGTGTGGTGAAGGAGCACTATGGCAGCTGTGACTACCAAAAGCCAAAACTGCTGTACATCCTACTGTGCCAGTGAATTGGAGAGAGGTGTGGAGGGGGACAGAAATGGGCCATGCTTGGTGTTTTATGCTTTGCACTAGAGGCACAAGATTTCCTAGGTCCTTCTGTCCGATTTTCTGAGATCTACATGGAGAGAATGTATGGTGTACAGTAAAATTGGGAAATGTCATAACAGTCAAATTGAGTAAAGCAGTTGTGCATGCACCTTTTGTTCTCTTTTATGCATCTTATTTTATGATCCGTATACAGTGCATTCCATAGAGTGGGTCATTATTACAAAGGTGGCTACCAAATTATCGGCCAGTCATATAAATCAAACCTGTCGAAGTCCAGAACAATTAATAACCCTTCTCCTAAACTCACACCCTCTTCTGTATCCAAATGACCTATCACACGAGCTCAACAAATATTTTACATATGTTTCCCTAAAGAACAGAAATGTTAAATCCATGACATCCACAGTAATCCTCTTAGCCGTCTTGAAAGGCTGTCTAGAAAGAAACCAGGAGGCTATTCTATATAGCGACTCTTTGTTAGGGTACCATCAACATTACTTACAATTCAGGCTTACTCATAAAAGCGATCTTTAGAAAATGAAATTCCAGTTCCACAGTTAAACCATATTCCGTTTATATTAGTGAGAAGTGAATGAAAGCAGCAGAGAGGTGTTGCTGAGAAGCAAACCGGGAAGGAATCAGAGATAGAAGGGGTGGCCAGATATAGGAGCTTTTCTTTAGCATATGTCTTTTTCTTTACCATTTGTCTGCGAATTCACCCATGAAAACAGTCAACATTTTAAAGACCATGCAATGATCCAATTTCAGCTTTCATATGTATATGTTACACTGATTACCTATGTAAGTCTGGGTCATGAATATTGATCCAAGCTTAGCACTGGAGTAATACCTTAGGTTTCATGGGGTAACAAAGTGAGCCAACATTTAGGATTAGGAGACTGTGCCTTCAGCTCAGGGTTTGGGCAAATAGCCAAAACCCAGACACAAAAGAAAGAAAGGATTCTGACATCCACAACCAAGTGTAATACTGCAGATGACATTTTCTCTTGGCTTATGGAAGCCTCAAGGGAGAGGTTGCATTAGAAACACAAAACATCTTGAAAACTAGTAAAATCCATTAGATTCAAGACAAGATGGTGAAACTGATATACATGTTTAAGAAATATATAATGTAAATATATGAATACATTAGTGTTTATTATAATATAATAAAATATATAAAAATGATGATGAATAAATATGACTTAATAAAAGACTACATAATGTTTCAGAATGGTTTATTCATATATCATTATTTAATTGTGGCATTGAGCATTTTTTATGTTGTGTACTATTGTGTTAATCTTTTATTGCGTTTAAAATACAAGATTATTTTTTCTACAACTAATAAATAATGTGTAATCATGTTATAAATAGTTCTACTTATTTAAGCAAATGTATTAAATTAACTTAAAGTTTCAGCAAAATGTAAATGTTTAATAAAAAATACATATCGTTTCAAATGATATCATGCATAATAAATTAGTTGAAAAATGTTTTACAATATTTTAAATTGCTATATTTTTGAAAAGGTTAAAATAAATTAACCTTTACTTTTTTTTAACATTAAACAACAGTATTATTTTAATTTAAAAAAACACTTAAGTAATTTATTCCTAACATACATATTTTTTGTAATAACATAGTAATATAAGTATTGCAAATACACTTTAAACTGAAACTTCAAAAATGTTACCTATTAACTGCTATTTAGTTTGTGGTTCAGCACAAAACTTTTGTAACTCCAGACACTAAACCAATAAGGAAAGTTGTTTTATTTTTTGAGGGGTTCAGATTTACTAGTCTAATTCCAACCCAACTACATCTGGGGACGGTGTTTCATTTTGTGGAGTGCAGATTTACTCTTCTCACTCCATAGGGCAATACAGGGAAGCTGCACCGCCGTCCATATTACAAGTTGCCAGTTACATGAGTGGATACTCATCTGTTGCACTTGGAACCGGTGTTGCTGTTGTTCACGAGGCTTTTGAACCCACGACTCGCGGTACCCGCTCCGCGGGTCCCGCTTCGTTTCCCATCTGCCTGACGCCTCGGATTCCCCTGCTTCAGCTGTTCCTGTGGTGCTTGCGTGAGGCTGCAGGGCTGCAAGCGCGACCCGGGACTCGCCTTCCCAGGAGTCCCGGTGTCAGTGGCCGAGTCACCTGGCCCCGCTCTCCCTGACCGCCCAGCCCCACCTCCAACAACTGAAAAGGGGCAAGGACCCTCTCCTACGTGGGATACTCATCTGTTGCACTTGGAACCGGTGTTGCTGTTGTTCACGAGGCTTTTGAACCCACGACTCGCGGTACCCGCTCCGCGGGTCCCGCTTCGTTTCCCATCTGCCTGACGCCTCGGATTCCCCTGCTTCAGCTGTTCCTGTGGTGCTTGCGTGAGGCTGCAGGGCTGCGAGCGTGACCCGGGACTCGCCTTCCCAGGAGTCCCGGTGTCAGTGGCCGAGTCACCTGGCCCCGCTCTCCCTGACCGCCCCGCCCCACCTCCAACAACTGAAAAGGGGCAAGGACCCTCTCCTACGTGGGATACTCATCTGTTGCACTTGGAACCGGTGTTGCTGTTGTTCACAAGGCTTTTGAACCCACGACTCGCGGTACCCGCTCCGCGGGTCCCGCTTCGTTTCCCATCTGCCTGACGCCTCGGATTCCCCTGCTTCAGCTGTTCCTGTGGTGCTTGCGTGAGGCTGCAGGGCTGCGAGCGCGACCCGGGACTCGCCTTCCCAGGAGTCCCGGTGTCAGTGGCCGAGTCACCTGGCCCCGCTCTCCCTGACCGCCCCGCCCCACCTCCAACAACTGAAAAGGGGCAAGGACCCTCTCCTATGTGGGATACTCATCTGTTGCACTTGGAACCGGTGTTGTTGTTCACGAGGCTTTTGAACCCACGACTCGCGGTACCCGCTCCGCGGGTCCCGCTTAGTTTCCCATCTGCCTGACGCCTCGGATTCCCCTGCTTCAGCTGTTCCTGTGGTGCTTGCGTGAGGCTGCAGGGCTGCGAGCGCGACCCGGGACTCGCCTTCCCAGGAGTCCCGGTGTCAGTGGCCGAGTCACCTGGCCCCGCTCTCCCTTACCGCCCCGCCCCACCTCCAACAACTGAAAAGGGGCAAGGACCCTCTCCTACGTGGGATACTCATCTGTTGCACTTGGAACCGGTGTTGCTGTTGTTCACGAGGCTTTTGTACCCACGACTCGCGGTACCCGCTCCGCGGGTCCCGCTTCGTTTCCCATCTGCCTGACGCCTCGGATTCCCCTGCTTCAGCTGTTCCTGTGGTGCTTGCGTGAGGCTGCAGGGCTGCGAGCGCGACCCGGGACTCGCCTTCACAGGAGTCCCGGTGTCAGTGGCCGAGTCACCTGGCCCCGCTCTCCCTGACCGCCCCGCCCCACCTCCAACAAACTCGTCCCATTGGCTCCTGGCATATAAATATTGGAGTCCTACGCTGCGCGGGAGCGCGCGGGAGCGCCCGGGGCTAAGCCCGGGCAAAGGGCGGGCCCTCTGTGGCCCTCAGAGGCCTGAGGAGCTTGGCCTGGGCCACCCACGCTGTTTGTTGGTCATCAGCCCCTGGGAGTACGGACCTTTAAGAAACTGTAAGTCAGCCTACAAATAACATTTCGATATTATATGGGACAGACATATCGGATTGTCTTTTTCGCTCAACTAGCATAATTGTTATAATTTTCCATTGTTATTATTAGGGGTCTGCTATGAACTGTAGAGAGACCAGAAGTATGGCAGCTGCTGGGGTAAAAAAATTGACTGGTACCCTTGATGATTTTATCGTTCGGACTAATGCATTAATTGACGAAGGGATCATTTTAATGGACAGAAGGGTGTCCCAAGACTTGGCTATGGCTAGGCGATCCTCTTTAGGCCTCATAGCCCAAGCCCGTACCCCACACGCTGTAACAGGCCCAAATACCCTTGTCACTGTACATAATGAGGGGGGAAATGATGTCTTGAGCTCTCAAGACGATTTGCAGGCTACCCCTAATCTCACCGTGTTAGTAGACACCGCCTCAGTTGAAATTGAGACTGAAAATGTTTCTATGGTTAATGAATTACATCAAAGGGGTATGAAAGAGGGGGCAATTCCTAAACAAAAGACTAAGAAGCCTGCTAGTGGCAAAGGTAAAAAAGTACAAATCACCCAAAATCAAGATTTACCCACCCCAGATTTGGTGTTGACAAATATGAGTTGTAACCTGGTTTCTGACACTGTTGACACGGGGGGTGTACACCAAGCTAATGTTGGCCTACCCCTAAGCCTACCAGATGACACTGTCATAGACAGTAGTCTAGAGGAAATCTTGGAATCAAGTGGGGCGGTAGATAATCATGTTAGACCTAGTGAGGACAGAATGAGCCTAAGTATGGCAAACAATAACGTCCTTGAAATGCTGAAAATTCTCCTGGAACCTATTGAAGTTAGGCTACGCTGTCTAGAAACCATATTAAAAAATATTCATAAAGATATAAGTGCCCCTAGTTTCAATTTAAATAACAATAAGGTGCCACAAGTAAATACCGCAACGAATAAGCCAATTGTGACTAATAAAAGTGTCCCTAGTACTAAAACTAATGTATCTGTCAACCCTAGTAACATTGTCAATTCAGTTGGCACCATGTTAAAAACCCCCAACCCTAAACAAATCTCAAACCCAGCCAAATCCAAGGTTACCCCACAAGTTACATCTAAAGACTCCACACCCCCGACCCCTAAACCTGACCAGGCCCAAAATGATAAGAGAGAGTCTCGGAGAAATGTCCATCTTCCCCCGGATGCATGTTCGTATGTAGTGATCCTAACCGGGGTCACTGAACTTGCATCAACTGAAGTAGAATCTTACCAGGATTTAAAAAATAAAGTTTGTCATTGGTTGTCAAAAAACTACCCATTACCCTCTGGCATGCCTAGTAATATCCTCATGATCGAGAGAACCCCTTGGGTTGGTGGTAACAGGAGGAACCTAAAAGGTGACTGCGTTGTGGTTACCTTTGAGAACCCTCAGGTGGCAAATTATATCTTTGCCGGCGCTCCGCGCTACCAGACAAGCACGGTTACTGCCAGGCCACTCTCCTACTTCTATGCACAGGGGAATCAAATAGATAAAAGATGGAGCTGGCTAAGGGGTACACAGGACCACAAAAACAGACAGAGGCTTAACCCCCCATGGGAGGTGTACCCCCGTGGCTGGGAGGAGGGCGGTGAGGATGGCTGGAACTTAGCCAGGAGAAGAAGGGCCAGACCTTTCCAGGGAGGGTTTGTTGCAGGGCCCCAAAATAGCTACCCACACTATGACCAGCATTTTGGGAATGGGCAAGAAAATTATTTCAATGTTCCAACGTTCAACCACTACGAGTGCCCATCATTTATGGAGTGGGTAGATTGACAACAATCGTGTTCACCTATCAAACAGGTGCAAATTATCCCCTCTACCAGGGTAGTCAGCCCGCACAAGAACTAAATAGTGTGACAAACTCTGACCCGGCACTTATTGTAGGCCAGGGTACTGGGGGAAGTACAGCACTTCGTGCGATAGACGAAAGTGAAAAGGACAGGTGGGGGATTACTTTGGCCACATGGAATATTGCGGGCCTTAGGAGTAAAATCGCTGACCCTTACTGGAGAGACCTCATAGGCACTACAGACATAATAGCCATGCAGGAAACATGGGCCACTGACAACATACTCACTGTGGATGGCTTCACCACTTTCTTTCTTCCAGCAGTAAACTCAAAGCGAGGGCGGGCCAAAGGTGGTCTGGTCACGTTAATATCGGCCAAGATCCCGGGCTCTTATAAAGAAATTCCTACCGGTAGTCCTTACTGCCTTGCAGTCTCAATAACACATAGGGGCTCTAACACGGTATTGTTAGTAAATTTCTATAACTCCTTCGACAGGGAACAACCAGTTGATAATCTGCTGAGGTTAAACTCTTTTTTAGTTAACTTTAAGGAGTCTATAGAGACTGAATGTGTTGTCATCTTACTGGGAGATTTCAATGTTCACGGTTGCCAGGACAAATGTGCGGCCAAAGTTTTATTTGGTCCCCCGGAAGAAGAGAATATCCACTTCGAACACACAGAGCAGGGAACTTTTTTAGAATCCCTGTTGGCTGAAAATGGGTTGATGTTGCCGACCGGGGGGGGAGGAGGACATTCCTACCTTCATGGGTCATGGAGGTGGGTCCACAATTGATGAAATTTTTTTGAGTAGTAGTTACGGGAGCCAAATTATCAATTACTTCGTTGTAAGGTCGCATCATAGTGACCACAATCTGGTTGTATTAAAAATCAAGAATGTATTTGACATCAAGGAAAGTAGCTTGAGTTTGGTGGATAAATGTGATATACGGTCAACTGACCAGGCTCGTAGAATCAGGTGGTGTAAGATAATTCCTGAGGACTTTTTTACTAACCTGTGTATCAGCAGTCAGGAGGCCATAAAACTCTGTATGGATGATCAGGCGGAGGATAATGAGGTAATAGAGGCGTATAAAAGGGTCTGTGCCGATATCTTGTCCAACCTGACGCGACAGGGTAAAAGGAAAACCCAAGGCAAGGAAGGCTGGTTTGATAATAAATGTTCTGCTGCTAATCACAAGCTAAAATTAGCACTTAGAGCCAAACCAGTAGATAGAACGCTTGTGGCCACCCTTAGGAAAGAATACAAGTCCACCATTGAAAATAGGCGCCGCGAGATCAGAGAGGACGCTTGGGCCGACCTGACCTCAATTGATGTTTTGAAAAGCAGCGCCAAATTTTGGGCCCTGGTGAACCAACCTTTTTTCTCGGATTCAAGCAATAACGATCTGGATTGTGGCATCCAAGAAGAAAAATGGCACCTGCACTTTAAATCTGTCTATGAACAAGAAACCACTGGAGTTGAAGACACGACTAGTTTCTCTCAACTCCCTTATAGTTTAACGGTAGATGAGGAAGAGGTGGCCGTGGCCATTGGGAAAATGACCAGCAATAAAGCCCCTGGGCCGGATGGGGTCCCCGCGGATCTTTTTAAAGTTGATATTTTATTCTGGTCCAAAATCTTAGCTAGAGTTTTCAACAGAATTTTTAAAGTAGGAATCCCAGAATCATGGACCCAATCAGTGATCGTCCCTATATACAAAAAAGGGGACAGAGGGGATCCTGGAAACTATCGCCCCATATCCCTGATTGATTCCGCGGTCAAGGTCCTAGGGAGAGTGGTCCTTAGCAAACTGACTGAATGGTTAGAGGAGACCAATACCCTCTCCCCCCTTCAGTATGGTTTTAGAAAGGGGCGCAGCACCATTGACCAAAGTCTAAACTTACAATTGATAATAGGGAAATATACACAAGCAAAGCAGGGATCCCTGTATATCGCATTTATGGATCTGTCCTCGGCATTCGACCGAGTTAACAGATCCAAGTTGTGGGGACAGCTCCTTAGTATTGGAATTGACCCAAATGTTGTGTATTTCCTAGCTGACCTTCATAGGGAACTTACTGCCACGGTCCGCTATGACAGAAAAGGGAATTGTACAGGGAAAATTAGTATCACCAATGGTGTTAGGCAGGGCTGCATTCTTGCTCCCCTGCTTTTTACACTATATATCAACGATTTGGGTGGAATATTGAGCACAGCTTGTAAGGATATACCCAGGGCAGGGAAATACCTACTGCCAGCATTATTGTATGCGGACGATGCTGCTCTTATAGCTAGAACCACAGTGGGTCTACAAAGTCTGTTGAACTCTTTTTATACTTTTATGAAAAAACTGGATCTGAGCATCAATTTTGGCAAATCTCATGTTATGGTGGTAGGACACAATGCAAAGGCCAAAAAGAATGTCATGACCCTGCACTGTAACAACCACAAGTTATCAAGAGTTTCAAGATTCCCTTATTTGGGGGTTGTGTTTGATGACCGTTCTACCTGGCACCCCCAAATGTTGGAGAAAACAAAGGTTTTGGCACGATCCATATCGGCGGTACTGGGTTTCTCCCGCAAACTTGGGGTGAAGCCCATAGAGGCAGTTTTAAAAGTGTATGCTGCCAAATGTATTGCTATCGCCATGTATGGTGCAGATTTGTGGGGCTTTAGGCCCATGAAATTCCTTCAAGTGATTGAAGATAACTTCTTAAAATCAATAATCTCCTTACCAAGATCCACTGCCAGCTTCATTGTACATCAGGAATGCGGGGTGGATTTCTTGGAGGATCGAGTCTCTATGGCCCCACTCTTAAAATGGATATCAGTCTGGCTCAATTTAGAGCTGGAAGTTAACCATGAAATCTTGAAGTATTGCTTAAAACTAGATCATTGGTACAAGATTCCCTGGCTGAAATATGTTGAACAGATATGTGTAAAGCTGGGACGACCCGATATGTTCCATAAACCATCCACCCTCGTGAAAGCCGACATGAAACGGGCAAAGAATAGTTTTTTGCAGCATAGTGGGATGGACAGAGAAAGCAGGGAGCTGACAAAGCACTCTGTTCGGTCCCACCAATTGATTGTCTCTTCAGACCACGCACCGGAACTTTATCTGAAGATCGTCAATAACCCAAATCACAGGTATCTTCTTACTAAGTTCCGACTGAATAAAATTCACCTGTTAATTACTGGCCGCTCTGGCTGGACCAGGGATGTGGTTCTGAATTTATGTAACTGTGATGTTCATTCAATCATGGATACTGCCCATTACCTATTTTTTTGTGCCCACTTTAACGATATCAGGAGAAAATTCATTATACCCCTATTAAAGGGGAGAGGTTTTAGACAGGTAAAACCCGCTTTATTGTATCTCCAACTGTTAACAAGCATCTGGGAAATCTACAATGTGGCCAAATTTTTAACCATTGCAGTGAGATTGGGAAAGAAGATTAACTGGACATAGAATTTCCACCATAACCATGCCTATTGTAACCTGCATCAAGTTTTTTATTCTGCAATAATTTAACTGTGGCATATCTCTTTTTTAACTGTAGAATGTTATTCTTTTTAATGTTGTATTGTGATCTTTGGACCATTTTTTATGCATGTCTTGTACTTTTATGGTTTTTGAATATTGAACCGAATAAAGTATTTCTTGACTTGAGTGGACTAAAGCGGTCCGACAACCTGCTTCAAGGTGGGTGTGACTAAGGATTTGTGGTGTGTACTCACCCCTTTCATCCTTTTCCAGGCAGATTCTTTTGTGGCTCCCTTTTCTCCAGGCTCCCCATACCAGCAGGAACTTCATAACAAGCATTTAATAACAATTTATTGATTACAAAGTAAACAACCGCTATTCAGTTTCACAACTGACATTGTTGTCAGTTATTTTATTAAACATGAACAACATTCAGTGTATACAATAAGGACAGTAATCATTCATGTACAAAGGAACAAGAAAACATGTATATTCTTGGTTGTGTTGACACAGAGTGAATGTTGATGCAGACAGTCGACACGTGTTTCGTCGTGTAGATGACTTTTTCAAGGCTCGTGTAGCAGTTGAACTAATCAGAGGGTGAGTCCTCGTAATCCCTCAATAGTATGGGATTTACCAAGGGAGTAGCAATGAGCCAGATATTTGGGTTTTTTAGCTGCAAGTTGAGACTTGAAACCCTTTCCAAAATTGAGTTACAAATGTAGTTGGGGCGTAAAAAAGTTGAAATAAAGTTCAGTCTGTCCAGTTTTCAAATATGTATTCTTGTAGTGCGTAGAAAGTCAAAAAGACAGAAGTGCTTGTGTTGTAGTAGAACAAGCCCCAAACTTCATTAGTAAGAATAGTAGTACAGCATCAGGGTTCTTGCAGTACAGAGCCGGGCATGTGAAAACCGCATCTTACTTCAAACGGAGAAGCCCTCGATAGGAAATGTTATTATTTAGTTAAAAATTATTTAAAGATTGTATTTTGAATGAAAACATTATTGGAACAGCTATTTTTATTTTAAATAATTCTATACATCACTTTAAATAATTAATAATACATAATACTTTCTTTATGTAGGAATAATTTTTGTATTTAAAATTTCGGAATATTTCTAATTTGTAGTATATTTTCATAATAGAAGATTTATTTCAAGAGTGAAGAAGGTGGTGCAGCATTTTATTTAATTTTGTTCTAATTTTTTAACTAATTATGTAAAATTAACTTACCCTAATATTTAACATACAATTATTTTTAATATTTATTTTCTATTTTCAAGTTAAATACATTTTTAAAATGTTCCCTATACATTTTCATTGGGAGATTTTGGAGATAGTCGGGATAGTGGCCCTGAGGAGGTTTCATAAACAATTTCATGATAAAGCCACTTTTAAGCCGTATCTAGGAACTCACAGAATGGGTTGTTGACATCCCCATCTACAACAGGACTGCTGATTGTATCTTGGAGTATTGAGTAAGCAATTCTAGCACTAAATGTATCCAGGATTAATTCTCATTGCATCCAATTGTCCAATATAATTCACTAAGGTGATATAAATTTCAAAGAAACACAATACTAAAAGTTTAATATAATTCTGTCTATTTAATATTACCATCATGCCAACCATTCTATTGATGTTTGCACAAGCTACCTACTGATGTATCTTATGCACTTTATACATACATTTACAAAGTATATCCTAATGCACAAAAGAGAAAATTCATAACACAACAGTACCTGCAATCTGTTATGTTATGTGATGTTACCGCCATCTGTATTGTATTGTATTGTAATTGCATTTATATAGCGCTTACTACCCCTGACGAGGCGTCGAAGCGCTTTTTCGGCAAGTAGCACGCTACTCCGGGACCCATAGAGGATTAGTGTTGAATTAGTATAGTGAAACATGCAAGTACATTTTAAGTGGTGGATAGGTTAGTCAGTTAATTGAATTTGGAACGTTACCGGAAGGATAGAGGAGGACAAAGGTTTGTATTTATATACCGCTTGTTGACACACGCTATCAGGAAGCATACAAAGGATTAGTGGTGAATTAATATCGTGAAATATGAAGTAAATTTAAGGGGTGGATATTAGTCAGTTACTTGAAGTGAGAAGGATAGTGGAGGGATAAAAGGGGAAGAAAGATTTGCATTCATATAGCACTTGTGACCCCTGATGGGTGTTGAAGCGGTTTTCTGGTGAGTAGCACGCCACTCCGAAACCCATAAAGGATTAGTGGTGAATTAGTATAGTTGAATATGGAATTTGAGAAGTCAACATGTTAGTCTGTTAATTTTGATTGAAAAGGATAGCAGAGGGATAAAAAAGTGAAAGATGTTTTTTTTTTTTTAGCAGTAGGAGGAGGCTTTTGATGAGTAAAAAGGAGTTTTGGAGGGGAGGAGTTAGAGGGAAGAGTTTAGAAAGGTTTGTTAAAGGGGATCGGTATAGTAAAAGAGGTGTCAGAGGATGCAAGGAGGGGGTAGAGTAGGAGAGAGTCTAGAAAGGGTTATTTTGGGGATCATAGTAGTGGTATGGGGTTTGGGATAAATGAGAGTGGATGTTGAGGATATATTGAGAGAAGTATAGGCTGAGGAAGACGGTAGTGCATTGGAAATGCTAAATTAAAGAAAGTGATAAATATATAGATCCATAAGTACCATAAGTTTGTGGATGTGATGGTGCGGGCTGGGTATTGCTAAATGGGCTAACGGGGCAGCATTCCTAGCCCTGGTCAGTCTCGAAAAGGCTCAAACAGGCAACTGCCTTTGTCCTGAGACGCCCTAACACTGGCCTTTTATAGCCCTAGTAATCAGGTGAGCCCCTCAGCCAATGGGAACCCTAGCCCTAACACTATCCAATCACAACACTAGCCCTAAAATCTAGAACCAATAGAAGACCAGGACATTACAGCCAATCTTAGCCCTTGTCCAAGCACCCATCAGTTAAAAAACCTTGATCTCTACATCCAATAGAGGCTCTAGCCCTACCAGTAGTCCCAACCCAAGTCCAAGCAACCAATGGCACAGGAAGCCATAGTCCCTACTTCCGATAGAAAGCCTAACCCTACTCTTAGTCCCACAACTAGTCCAGTAACCAATCACACCAGAAACCCTAATTGCTACTTCCAATTAAAGGTCTAACCCTAGCCATAGTCCCACCCATTTACAACAACCAATAACATAGGAAGCCCCAGTCCCTACTTCCAATAGAAATCTAACCCTAACCCTAGTCCCAATCCTACATTGACTGAATCACAGACCCAGAAACCAATCAGAACCCTCAAATGCACCAAATACACAACCAATGAGGACACTAACCCTAAACCAATACAAACACCAGATACAACCACCAATCAATGTACACATGTACCAACCACTAGCAGACCATTTAAGGTTTTAGCTACCTCAGACAAGGTTTGCAGGCCAGGGAGTTGGAAGCTGCTTCTCCTGTTCAGAATGTCCGAGGAGATAGACATGCTCAATCCACACTTTGGATTTCTGCAGGTAAAGGCCTCACTAACTTGAAATCTAACAATACTGTTTGAATAAAACTTTACTCCCTCTCCCAGCGAAAAAACGAAGTGCACAGTCCCTAGTAAACACAATTTAAACAGCTCACAAAGCACCCTCTGATGTAGAAAATCCCTGTTGCTGGGGAGGGGCTGGTTTTACTGGCTTGTGAACACAAAAAGGCGGCTGGGGGTGCACTGTTTTAACATACAGGTCTTAGCACAGAGAAAAGGAGAAATTTGGAGGGAAAACTGAATTGTCACCAGGAATGAGAGGGATAAACTACAGAGTTTGGACTGCAAATCCCACAATTCAACACGTTAAATGGAAGCAATCATGGGCAGGGAAAACCACAAGTTTAAAACACAAAACAGGTGATGAAATATGCAAGCACAGGCAGGTTAAAACTACAATTTTAAACTGTAACAACCACAGGCAAAGACAGTAATCACAGAAAGGGAAAATCGTTTTTTTTTACAACTTTTGTTTTGGGGAAAAGACAGCAATAGTCAATCAATCAATCAATCAGGTCATTTGTAGAGCGCACTACTCACCCGTAGGGTCTCAAGGCGCTGGGAGGGGGGGGGGGTGCCGCTACTGCTCGAACAGCCAGGTCTTGAGCTTCTTCCTGAAGGAGAGGTGGTCTTGGGTCAGGCGCAGATTGGTGGGAAGTGAGTTCCAGGTCTTGGCGGCCAGGTAGGAGAAGGATCTTCCTCCTGTTGTCGCTCTTCGGATGCGGGGGACGGCGGCGAGGGCGTGGTTGGTTGATCTGAGGAGGCGCTTGGGAGTGTAGAAGTTGATCCGGTTGTTGAGGTAGCTCGGGCCTTGGTCGTGTAGGGCTTTGTGTGCGTGGGTGAGGAGACGGAAGGTGATTCTCTTGTTGACCGGGAGCCAGTGCAGATCTCTCAGGTGTCCGGAGATGTGGCTGCGTCGGGGGATGTCGAGGATGAGTCTCGCCGAGGCGTTCTGGATCCGCTGGAGTCTCTTCTGGAGTTTGGCAGTGGTTCCGGCGTAGAGGGCGTTGCCGTAGTCCAGTCGGCTGGTGACGAGGGCTTGGGTGACCGTCTTCCTCATCTCGGTGGGGATCCACCGGAAGATCTTACGTAGCATGCGCAGGATGTTGAAGCATGATGAGGAGACGGCGTTGACTTGCCTGGTCATGGAGAGGGAGGAGTCCAGGATGAAGCCCAGGTTGCGTGCGTGGTCCGTTGGTTTGGGTGCGGTGCCCAGGGCGGGAGGCCACCAGGAGTCGTCCCATGCGGAGGGTGAGGAGCCCAGGATGAGGACCTCCGTCTTGTCTGAGTTCAGTTTCAGGCGGCTGGTCGTCATCCATTCGGCTACGTCTCTCATCCCTTCGTGCAGGTTGGCTCTGGCGGTGGTGGGGTCGTTGGTCAGGGAGAGGATCAGCTGGGTGTCGTCAGCGTAGGAGATTATGTTGAGGTTGTGTTGGCGTGCGATGGCCGCGAGGGGGCTCATGTAGACGTTGAAGAGGGTGGGACTCAACGAGGATCCTTGAGGGACGCCGCAGATGACTTTGGTGGCCTCTGACTTGTACGGTGGTAGGCGGACTCTTTGTGTTCTTCCGTCGAGGAAGGAGGTGATCCATTCCAGTGCCTTCTCCCGGATTCCGATGTTGCTGAGGCGCTGTATTAGGGTGCGGTGGCAGACAGTGTCGAAAGCCGCGGAGAGGTCCAGGAGGATGAGGGCCGCTGTTTCTCCGTTGTCCATCAGGGTTCGAAGGTCGTCGGTGGCGGCGATGAGGGCGGTCTCGGTGCTGTGGTTCGCTCGGAAGCCAGACTGTGAGGGGTCGAGGGATCCATTCGTCTCGAGGAAGGCGGCCAGCTGTTTGTTGACGGTCTTCTCGATGACTTTGGCCGGGAACGGGAGGAGCGAGATGGGACGGTAGTTCTTGAGGTCGGTGGGGTCTGCTGTGGGTTTCTTGAGGAGAGCGCTGAGTTCGGCGTGCTTCCAGCTCTCAGGGAAGGTGGCGGAGTCGAAGGAGGTGTTGATGATGTCCCGCAGGTGGGGTGCGAGGACAGTGTCGGCTTCGTTGAAGACGTGGTGAGGGCAGGGGTCAGTCGGAGATCCGGAATGGATGGAGTTCATGGTGCGGATGGTGTCTTCGGTGCTGATCGGGGTCCAGGTGCGGAGGGTGGTGGTGGGTGGCGTCGTTGCGGTTGTGGCTGGCGTTGGTTGGTTGTTGAAGCTGTTGTGTATGTCCGTGATCTTGTTGTGGAAGTAGGACGCGAGGGAGTTGCAGAGTTCTTGCGACGGGGTGATGTCATTGTTTCCGGCGTTGGGGTTGGATAGCTCTTTCACGATGTTGAAGAGTTCCTTGCAGTTGTGTGCGTTGTTGTCCAGCCGGTCCTTGTATGCATTTTTCTTGGTGGCGCGGATCAGTTGGTGGTGCTTCCGGGTGGCGAGCTTGAGGGTGGTCATGTTGTCCGTCGTTGGTTCCCTTCTCCATGCTTTCTCGAGGGCTCGACAGTTCTTCTTGGAGCTCTTGAGTTCGTCGGTGAACCATGGTGTTTTTCTGCTGCAGGGTCTGCTGGGTGGGGTTCTCAGAGGGGCGAGTTCGTCCGCGCAGTCGTTGATCCATTTCGTGAGGTTGTCGGCGGCCTGGCTGGGGTTCGCTGAGTTGGCGGGAGGGTGCTGGCTCAGGGAAGCGGTGAGCTGGTCGGCTGTGATCTTGTTCCAGCTTCTTCGAGCAACCTGTTGTTGGTGGTGGTGGATCGTCGTTCTTCTGAAGGTGAAGTGGACGCAGCTGTGGTCCGTCCAGTGGAGTTCTGTTGCGTGGCTGAAGGTGACGTCTTTGCTGGATGAGAAGACGGCGTCGAGTGTGTGTCCGGCGTAGTGGGTGGGGGTGGTCACCAGTTGCTTGAGTCCTAGGTTGTCGAGGTTGTCGAGCAGGCTGATGGTGTTGCGGTCGTTGTTGTTCTCCAGGTGGAAGTTGAGGTCCCCCAGGAGGATGTAGTCAGCGGAGGGGAGAGCGTGCGGGCTGACGAAGTCGGCGATGTCCTCGCTGAATCGTGTGCGTGGTCCCGGGGGTCGGTAGATCAGGGTGCCTCTGAGGGTGGTCTTCGGGTTGGTGTGGATCTGGAAGTGCAGGTGTTCAGCGGTGGTGAGGGTGTCATCGGTGTTGGTAGTGATGCGGATGGTGTCTCTGTGGATGATGGCGATGCCTCCTCCGGTCTGGTTGTCGCGGTCCCTCCGGGTGATCTTGTAGCCCTCTGGGATGGCGATGGCGATGTCTGGGGCTGAGGAGGCGTTCATCCAGGTCTCGGTGATGAAGGCAACGTCGGGGGCGGTGGTGTCGAGCAGGTTCCAGAGTTCTACGGCGTGTCTGTGGACGGAGCGGGTGTTGAGCAGGATACACTTGAGGTGGGTGCTGCTGGAGTTCGGCTTGGCGGGTGCAGGGAAGGTCCGGATGCAGGTGAACTTGCAGGCGTGGCAGCTGAAGGGTCCGTGGGTGTGCTTCGGGGCGGCTCGGTGACATCCTGGGATGTGGCCGGTGTTGAGTGCGGTGAGGTCGGCGGCGCTGTAGGTTCGTCGGGTCGGCTTCCGTCGGTGGGGGCCAGGGGTCCTGGCGCTGGTCGCGATCCGGTCGCGGACGGGCGCAGACGGGCTTACCTTTGGCGCGCCTTCGGCGCACAATCGGCGCGCCCGCTGCGCGTGACCGCTGCGCGTTCGCACGGTCGCCATTTAAGGCCAAGTGCGCGGGTGGGCGGAGCAGCTGGGAGGCGGGAGCGGGGAGGGAAACAGAAGAGAAAAGGGGCGGGGCTGAAGGCGGTGGCGGGAAGCGGGAGCGGGGGGCGGCGAGGGGGCCAAGCACGACGAGAAGCGGCAAAAAGCAAGCACAATTACAGGCAGAGACACGGGGGAAAAAAGACAGTGAAACGCTCTGGGGAGGAAAAAAACAAGCACAATTACAGGCAAAAACACGGGGGAAAAAAGACAGTGAGACGCTCTGGGGAGGAAAAAACAAGCACAATTACAGGCAAAAACACGGGGGAAAAAAGACAGTGACACGCTCTGGGGAAGAAAAAAAATACAAGCACAATTTCAGGCAAAACGAGGGAAAAACCAAGGAGAGCGCTCAGGGCGGCAGCGAGGCCGGCGCTGAGGCAGAGGCAGGCACTGGGGGCACACGCAGCAGCTGGTGGCCGTGCGGCGCGGGGGTGTCCCACAAGTGGGTCACACTCACCTGCGTCGCACGGTCGCCATTTAAGGCCAAGTGCGCGGGTGGGCGGAGCAGCTGGGAGGCGGGAGCGGGGAGGGAAACAGAAGAGAAAAGGGGCGGGGCTGAAGGCGGTGGCGGGAAGCGGGAGCGGGGGGCGGCGAGGGGGCCAAGCACGACGAGAAGCGGCAAAAAGCAAGCACAATTACAGGCAGAGACACGGGGGAAAAAAGACAGTGAAACGCTCTGGGGAGGAAAAAAACAAGCACAATTACAGGCAAAAACACGGGGGAAAAAAGACAGTGAGACGCTCTGGGGAGGAAAAGACAAGCACAATTACAGGCAAAAACACGGGGGAAAAAAGACAGTGACACGCTCTGGGGAAGAAAAAAAATACAAGCACAATTTCAGGCAAAACGAGGGAAAAACCAAGGAGAGCGCTCAGGGCGGCAGCGAGGCCGGCGCTGAGGCAGAGGCAGGCACTGGGGGCACACGCAGCAGCTGGTGGCCGTGCGGCGCGGGGGTGTCCCACAAGTGGGTCACACTCACCTGCGTCGCACGGTCGCCATTTAAGGCCAAGTGCGCGGGTGGGCGGAGCAGCTGGGAGGCGGGAGCGGGGAGGGAAACAGAAGAGAAAAGGGGCGGGGCTGAAGGCGGTGGCGGGAAGCGGGAGCGGGGGGCGGCGAGGGGGCCAAGCACGACGAGAAGCGGCAAAAAGCAAGCACAATTACAGGCAGAGACACGGGGGAAAAAAGACAGTGAAACGCTCTGGGGAGGAAAAAAACAAGCACAATTACAGGCAAAAACACGGGGGAAAAAAGACAGTGAGACGCTCTGGGGAGGAAAAAACAAGCACAATTACAGGCAAAAACACGGGGGAAAAAAGACAGTGACACGCTCTGGGGAAGAAAAAAAATACAAGCACAATTTCAGGCAAAACGAGGGAAAAACCAAGGAGAGCGCTCAGGGCGGCAGCGAGGCCGGCGCTGAGGCAGAGGCAGGCACTGGGGGCACACGCAGCAGCTGGTGGCCGTGCGGCGCGGGGGTGTCCCACAAGTGGGTCACACTCACCTGCGTCGCACGGTCGCCATTTAAGGCCAAGTGCGCGGGTGGGCGGAGCAGCTGGGAGGCGGGAGCGGGGAGGGAAACAGAAGAGAAAAGGGGCGGGGCTGAAGGCGGTGGCGGGAAGCGGGAGCGGGGGGCGGCGAGGGGGCCAAGCACGACGAGAAGCGGCAAAAAGCAAGCACAATTACAGGCAGAGACACGGGGGAAAAAAGACAGTGAAACGCTCTGGGGAGGAAAAAAACAAGCACAATTACAGGCAAAAACACGGGGGAAAAAAGACAGTGAGACGCTCTGGGGAGGAAAAAACAAGCACAATTACAGGCAAAAACACGGGGGAAAAAAGACAGTGACACGCTCTGGGGAAGAAAAAAAATACAAGCACAATTTCAGGCAAAACGAGGGAAAAACCAAGGAGAGCGCTCAGGGCGGCAGCGAGGCCGGCGCTGAGGCAGAGGCAGGCACTGGGGGCACACGCAGCAGCTGGTGGCCGTGCGGCGCGGGGGTGTCCCACAAGTGTCCTTACCACTTCCTGGACTCTGCTCACTGCAATCTGGGGCATAGGTAGGCTGCAACTCACAAGATGGGGGAGAATGATTTTGGGTGTACCCAGCAAAGCCTTAGGGGCCTGGGCAAGTGTGAGGGGAGGGCTCAGAGTAGCCTGGTAGCTAAATAACCAATGGTCTGCTGACCTGGGGTGGGGGCTGGGCAGCTAGTTCTCCTGTTCAGAATCTCCTAGGAGACAGACAGGCTCAATCCACACTTTGGACTGCAGCAGGTAAGGGCCTCACTAACTTGAAATGTAACAATACTGTTTGAATAAAACGTTACTCCCTCTGCTGGCCAAAAGAACGAAGTGCACAGGCCCTAGTAAACACAGTTTAAACAGCTCACAGAAGTACCTTCTGATGTAGAAAATCCCTGTTGCTTTGGGGGGAAGGCAAGGGGGCTGGTTTCACTGGCTTGTGAACACAAAATGGTGGCTAGGAGTGGCCTGTTTTAACATACAGGTCTTAGCACAGAGCAAAGGAGAAATTTGGAGGAAAAACAGAATTGTCACCAATGAATGACAGGGACAAACTACAGAGGTTGGACTGCAAATCCCACAATTCAACACGCTAAATGGAGGCAATCATGAGCAGGGAAAACCACAAGTTTAAAACACAACATAGGTGATCAAATATGCAATTATAGGCAGGCTAAAACGACAATTTTTAACTGTAACAACCACAGGCAAAGACAGTAAAAACAGAAAGTGAAATTTGTTTTTTAAACAACTTTTTGTCTCGGGAAGAGACAGCACTAGTCTGTCTCCTTACCACTTCATGGACTCTGCTCACTGCAATCTGGGGCACAGGTAGGCTGCAACTCACAAGATGGAAGAGAATGGTTTGGGATGCACCCAGCAAGGCCTTAAGGGACCTGGGCAGGTGTGAGAGAAGGGCTCAGACTTGCCTGGTAGCTGAATAGCCAATGGTCTGCTGGCCTGGGGGTGGGGGCTCGGCAGCTGCTTCTCCTGTTCAGAATCTCCTAGGAGACAGACAGGCTCAATCCACACTTTGGACTGCAACAGGTAAGGGCCTCACTAACTTGAAATCTAACAATACTGTTTGAATAAAACTTTACTCCCTCTGCTGGCCGCAAAACGAAGTGCACAGGCCCTAGTAAACATGGTTTAAAAAGCTCGCAGAAGCACCCTCTGAAGTAGAAAATCCCTGTTGCCTTGGAAAACCGACTGCAAGATTGTCTAGAAAATATATTAAGTCCAGCTCACTCAGGCTAACACACATAAATAGTCTCTAATCAAGAAGGACAAACCACTTTTTAAAATCCATGTTGGTGTTGTTCTTGTGAAAGAATTTACTTACACAAAGATTATCTTGCAACTACATCTATTCACAGATGCTTGGAGTGAATATCAAATGTCTTTTTGAAGCCTCGAAGCCCTATGAGTGTGTGCACACCTAAAACATTTGTGGGTATTGGTGCAGAGCAAACTTGCCCACTCTTTACACGTTGCAAAATATGACATAAAATATTAACAGATACATGGCATGAACCCGCACTTAGCACATATATCTTACTTGATTCAATGATGTCTGAAAATATTTTATTCAATATTACTTTTAAAGAGTGCGCTTATTGAACAATTAGGGAACGTACTCATAAGTCTGTGTCTAACCATGCTGATTAAGATGTTATAATGAAGTTTGAATAATATAAAAACATCCCTATTTAATAAAGAATATACTTACTTGGAAGAAGTTACCCAACGTGTGCTATAACGTGTGAGTAACACATAATGAGTTGTCACTGTGATGAAAACATCCTCATATATGTAAAATGTGAATCTAACTGAAACAATAAGGGTTATGTAATGTGTGCATTGATGTTACATGCATATGCATTTAAATTGTAGAAATGAGTCATACTTCCACTGATTTGTTTTAAGATCCACAGTATGTTACACATAGGGCTGGACCTAGCCCTTTTTGCAGGGTTATCCCCAAACTTTGTGCCTTCCTGCGCCTATTTTTCTGACCTTCTTTTTGTTGGTTTTAGGACTTTGAGTACTTTACCACTGCTAATCAGTGCTAAAGTGCATGTGCTCACTCCTCTAAAAGATGATATGATTGGTTAACATATGTGTGGCATTTTTAATTGACTTACAAGACCCTTGTAAAGTGGTATACTATTTACCCAGGGCCTGTAAGTTAAATGCTACTAGTAGGTCTGCAGCACTGCTTGTGCCACCCACAGACGTAGCATTTCAAGGTTGGCCCTAGGTAGCACTATGAGCGGGGTGCTGGGTAAGTAAAAGGTAGGACAAGTGCCTTTATTGTGTGGCATGTCCTGGTAGTGACAGCTAGCCTATTTTGCTTCTCTCTACTGTGAGGCCTACTCATCTCACAGGTTGGCAATGGGAATTCCCCTATATATGATTAAGTGGTAATTCCTGATCTGAACGGAGAAGCATTGCCATGTCTGGTATGCCTAGAATGTTAGTGTTAATTCCTGCTTACTGGTGAAGTTAAATTTTATATTACTATATTTGAAATTACACTTTTAAGAAAGTGGGCATTTTCTGTGCTTATGGCTCCTTGTGCTTTGCAGCCTGACTCCAATCAACTTCTAGGTCTGGGTGACAGCTATACTTTGTGCATACTTTGCAGACAGCCACCACAACAAAGGGTTGGGTGTGACAGAGTTACATCTGCATACTGATAGTCTTCCTTGGCTGGGAGTAGGCATTCACAGTTTTGCATAGACTCTGTCCAGCCCTCACGCAAAGGGCTGATTTACCCCTCACTGATGTCTGGAGCAAAGGCTGGGTTGAAAGGGATTGTTTCGCACTTCTAAACGTTCTTGAGAAGTCACTCCCTACATCAAAGACATTTTGGAGTAGAAGTACAGGGGCTCTGACCCCATGTTTCTGAAGCTCTTTTGGATCTGGGACTGTACTTCTGTCAGAAGGAATGCTGCACTGCTTAAAAGACTCATCTGGACTGCTTTCCTTTTTGTTGATTGCTGCCTGCACACTACCTTGCTGCTTAAAGAACTCAACTTGACTGCTTTTCTGCTTGTTGCCCTGCTGCCTGCTGCTCCCTGACTCTGGCCCAGCCAGACACTGAGTGGATGTGTAACTGGACGCTGCTGGCTCTGCAGTTTCGCCATCGCCAAGAGGACTGTTGTGCTGCCAGGAGCAACAGCCATTTGGGATGCATTTCTTGTTGTGAAGGCATGCTAACTGCTTGGCTGCAGGAGGGACTACCACTTGGCCACTGCCTTATGTGCTGGCCTGCCTCCTGCTCACTTCTTTGTACCCACTAAAGTGTTCTCCCAGGAGCCTAGCATATGGGGAGCGCTGTGTACTGCTCCTATCTTCTCTAATATCAGTGCATGAGGTGCACTGTTTTTTGCTCCTTGTGGATTTCTCCAGCGCTTGGTTCTGTGTCAAGCCAGAGAGTGCTGAACGTTGCACGACATCCCGAACAACAGCACGTGTTAAAGCGTTCTAGATTGACCTAAAATGTGGTACGTGTCTCTGCTCCCTGGCCTCTTGTTGTGCTGAGTGAACGCTGGCAACGGAAGCCCAGCATTGCTTAGCAATGCCGAGCCCTCCAATGATGTCAGCCATGGGCGGGGCCCAGTCGCCTGAAGAAACTTTTCCCTGCACTGTGCCTGAACCTGTCACTGAGGAAGATTCCCTTCTGCACCGCAGCTCTTAGGTTGCCTGTGGTGTGTTGGGTTCATGCACACGCTGACAAGAAAACATAGATGAAGGAGTGGACTGCTCAACCTCATTGTTTATAGATGTCCAGCGAAGTCCAGCGCTACAACTCTTAGATGCCTGGTGGGTGTTGGCTCTGCATTCGACTACCCAGTCCCGGGAGGGAGCCATACTCTATTACCTTTGCTCAGTATTACCAGTACCCACCTTGCCTTCCTGGTCCTGAGGGTCCATAATCAAGTGGTACTCAGGGAAGCTGATCCCCTGTAAATCTCTCCGGTTTGAAAGACCACATCAGCCCAATAGTTTTGAGTGCTCTTCTAGCATGAAAGAGGCATTACCATAACTCCCTTAAATGGAGCACCCGCATCTTGTTAAGTACTAAAATTCTGAATGCTTAATTAGTGATAGCTGACGCACATGTAATGGAAGTAATGGGAGTAATGTTGTTTTTATCTTGTTTAGATCAGGCTAACCAGTACTATGTATAACTGTGATGTCTTAAAAAGCATAAATGATATTTATGTCATTTCGGTTCTTATGTGTTTTTTCAATACAGTGATATTTTTATACACCTTGCATGGAGTCGCTTGTGGTGTAGTCTTTGTGTTACTGCGAGTGTGTTGCACAAATGCTTTACATATTGCCTCTGATGAAAAGCCTAACTGCTCTGCAGCAAGCTACCAAAGGGTGAGCTCAGGTTATCTGTGGTGTGTAACTTACTTGCCCTAACTAGAGTGGTGGGTTCTGTCTAGTTTAGGTGCATTCTCTAGCCAACCATAAACACCATATCTAATGCATAGTATGAATTCAATAACCTGCATTAGTAATGTATACTAATTTATGATTAAATGATCACACGCATATTAAAGGTGCACCATTAAATTTATGTTTAACTTGTCCTAACAGTGTAGGCCTGTATTTTTAGTTTAACACAGCTACATTACTGTACTAGAGATAGGTGAAAGAGCCTAAGAAGAAGACCTGGAGGAAAGTACAAAGAGAAACAGAGCGCTAACTGAATGGGCTGTTTAACAAATGTTACAATCCACGTGTGTCTGAGAAAGAGGTGTCGTTTCCATGTCCATTGTGGGACAATCAATCGCTGTTGCAGTGTGCAACTTGGGGATTTGAGGAGGACAATAGACCCCTGTTGGTGTGATAAACGGGGTGTTGCCTAGTGGACTTTACATGTTATAAAATACTGTTCCCCATGGACTTTTTAGACAGCTGCTTTGCATGTCCGTTCCTAGCTTTTGCCCGTGCAGATCTCTCTTGCAGCCTTCCCTGATTCCTCGCCACCTGAATGGACTTTGAGAGGTTTAAACCTCAATGCTTCTCCTGATTCATGCTCAAATGTAGCTTAGGCTAACACTTTCCATGACCCATAGAAGACTCTTGACCAAGCTTTTGATTTGCTAACTTCATTTCTTGATTTCTTTTGTCCTGACCTGACTTCCTTTCATGGAAATTCACTAAATTGTGAGGCTTTTGTTCCTAACCATCATCTACAATTTGAAATCATAGACTAATAATTTATGTAAGAGAGAGTCTTAGATTATTTTCTGTGCACCAGATTTCGATGCTGCTATTCTGTATGGGCACATAATTGCTTGTTTGTTTAATGTTAGTTTGCTTCAATTTCTTCAGGTGTCTGGGATTAAATTATAATTGTTAATTAATTCTTAATAAATGATTAATTGATAATTACATTCATTTTATTATTTTATTTACTGTAGCAGGTTGTGGTTTTATAGGGGAATAGGGTGGGAAGTAATTAAATTGTTATTAATTAAATGTATACATTTATTTATTGGTATTTATTTTTAATTAATTGTTAATTATTTTTCATTTGCTAATTCATTAATTGCAAATTGGTAATTAATTTGTATTAATAGGTAATGATTATTAATAAATCATTTTTATTTGTTTTTTTATTTGATTAATTATTATATTATATTAAATGTGTACTTATTTTTAATTAATTTTAATTGGTATTAATATTTAAAAACATGTTATTAATATATTAAGTATTTACTTTCCCTACTGTTGCACTCACTGGAGTGGGAATAGTAATTTTTACCCCTATGCTATCCTACGTTTTCTCTACTGTTGCACTCTCTGGAGTGGGAATAGTAATTTTTCCCCTACGCTATCCAACGCTTTCTCTACTGTTGCACTCTCTGGAATTGGAATAGTAATTTTTACCCCTACGCTATACAACACTTTCCCTACTGTTACACTCTCTGGAGTGGGATTAGTAATTTTTACCCTCCCACTATCCAACGCCTTCCCTACTGTTGCACTCTCTGGAGTGGGAATAGTAATTTTTACCCCTACGCTATCCAACGCTTTCCCTACTGTTGCATTTACTGGAGTGGGAATAGTAATTTTTACCCCTATGCTATCCTACATTTTCTCTACTGTTGCACTCTCTGGAGTGGGAATAGTAATTTTTCCCCTACGCTATCCAACGCTTTCCCTACTGTTGCACTCTCTGGAGTGGGAATAGTAATTTTTACCCCTACACTATCCAACGCTTTCCCTACTGTTGCCCTCTCTGGAGTGGGAATAGTAATTTGTACCCCTACGCTATCCAACGCTTTCCCTACTGTTGCACTCACTGGAGTGGGAATAGTAACTTTTACCCTCCTGCTATCCAACACTTTCCCTACTGTTGCACTCTCTGGAGTGGGAATAGTAATTTTGAACCCTACGCTATCCAACGTTTCCCCACTGTTGCACTCTTTGGAGTGGGAATAGTAATTTTTATCCTCCCGCTATCCAATGCTTTCCCTTCTGTTGCACTCTCTAGAGTGGGAATAGTAATTATTACCCTTACGCCATCCAACGCTTTCCCTACTGTTGCACTCTCTGGAGTGGGAATAGTAATCTTTACCCCTACGCTATCCAACGTTTTCCCTACTGTTGCACTCTCTGGAGTGGGAATAGTAATTTTTACCCCTACGCTATCCAACGCTTTCCCTACTGTTGCACTCACTGGTGTGGGAATAGTAACTTTTTACCCTCCCACTATCCAACGCTTTCCCTACTGTTGCACTCTCTGGAGTGGGAATAGTAATTTTTACCCCTACGCTATACAACGCTTTCCCTACTGTTGCCCTCTCTAGAGTGGGAATAGTAATTTTTACCATACGCTATCCAACACTTTCTCTACTGTTGCACTCAGTGGTAACAGTAAATTTTACTCTTTCCGCTATCCTACGGTAAAAATATTTTATATTTTTTATTAATATTACGTTCATATATATATATGTATTAGTAAATTAATTTGTATGGTTTTTTTAACTTACATTAATTATTTATTAATTTTCATGTTATTTAAGTATTTTAAGTATGTTTAAGTTAATTATATTTATTTTTTCATAAATTTTGAATTACTTTAAAGCATTCAAAAAAAATTCGATATCTATAGTTTTTTACAACAATATTTTTGATTCGATATTTTTGTTCTTACCTGTTTGGAGATAGGAAGTCGATATTTTTGTATTCTATATTTTTTACTCGATATTTAGGTAGTTCTATATTTGTGTCATCGATATTGTTTCAGTGATCCAGCTGATCTTAGAGAAAGATTTTAAGGGAGACTCAAGAAAGCTGTACACACTTGTGAAGATTCTAGGTGGAATGCAGACCATAGATCTGGGAGAACTGACATACTTGAGGGAGATAGACTATATCCTGCATTGACAACTGAGAAAGAAGGGAAAGGCAAATGTAAGGAAAAGAAAAAGAATAAACAGATGACAAAGGAATGCAGCCGAGGACAGTGATTATGATTGTATAACTTTCTTACTGTTAAATAATCCATCTCCATACAATGACACCCAGACTAGTGGAGCTAATAATATACCTATAACTGAGACTTTTGATGTATGTGCCTACAGCACCAGTAAATATGAATCCCAATTCAATGGGAGTAACTTTGGCAATAACTGCCTCTACGACTTCATATGCTTTGAGTGCCCCAGATGCATTGACTGTTCCAATCACGATTGATCCTGTAGTTCCTCTTTATAAGCCTGGAATAGCAGGAAATATCCCCAAACTTTGATTGTTCCTTCAGGAATTAATGCTGCAGCTAGAAACTCAGACCAATTGAGACCCATTCCTCAGACTCTCATGGTTCTGACACAAGGTAATACCCCATGTGCTGCTGGTGCAAACTGTACATTAAATCAGACAGTTTCAACTTGGGCAGGCGGTTTCCTCAGAGACCATCACCTTTATTCATGCCCAACACAACCGCTCCATCAATAACGAATTACAGTACACTTATGGATCAGATGCCTATGGGAATGCAAGGAATGAATGTCCTATGTTCGAAAGTGGAGTGAATTAGATAAATAGGAAGGTAGATGGTCAAAGAAAAAGGAACAAAAGAAAGTCAGGTTACAGATGCTTCTGTGTGGAACAAAGGAGGAATATCATGCTTCCCATGAAAGAGGTGCCTGGCAGAGGGTATGTCCATATATACCTTGGAGCAGGTCAGATCTGGCATCCTCCACAAATGATTTTCTGAAATTGAGAGAGTATCCCGTAAAGTGGAACAGACAGGTTGATTGGTTTTGAAAATATCAAACATTTTATGGAAAGATTTGGATAGGTTGTTTGAAACTGTAGTTTCAGGTGATCTGTGGGCCGAATGCAAAATTTCTGTGGATTGGCTTGAAGTAGAGCCAATGAGACATCCTCAATCACATTCTCCATCACTACTGGTAATGAGGAAGTAAGATCAGGTGATTACTTTCCTGATATAGAAAATCTCTCCTAAAGAGATCGATTGGATCAAGATTGATAGAGCTTACTATGAGAGATTGTTGCAGGTATATAAACAGTTCAGTGGGACTGACACTGTTGAGGCAAAGTATATGGGACATATTGTTTACAGATTCAGGTATGGGTTGAAGCCTTAGGTTAGTTTTGTGATTCAGCAGCATTTGATTTGTTAGCAGAGTAAGCCCATTGATGAAATTATGAGATATGCAAAGTATTGTGGTAAAGAATTAGAGAATTTAAAAGAGAAATTAATGCTAGCACACATGAAGGCTGCTCAGCGAGGTCAGAACCAGCTGTTTGTTTAGAAGGCAGGTCTCATGCAGGGAGTGAATTAAAGGGAGTTCCTATGATGCAAAGTGATAATGGGTTTCAACAGCAAGCGTTTCAACCACAAGGTAGAGGATGAGGTGTCCCGATTGACCCGAGAACAGATGTTGAGGTGCTGACTTTGAAGAAAACTACCCCCTGCCACATTTGTGGCAGGTTGGGGCATTGGAAACGCGAGTGTAGGTTTAATCCTGGTAACTTGGTTAATGGAAATCAGGTTCAGAATGGTGGATTTGTGCAGTAACAGAGAAATTATATGGTTCAGACACAGCAAATACGGAGGCAGAATTCAGAACCCTTCTCTCAATGTGCTACCCAGACTTAGGCTCATTGTTCCTAATTCTGACACAACCCTTGCTTTTTTCTTGGACCATTCTTTGGCCACATAAGTACCGTTGTTTTCAGAAACACAAGCTCAGGTGTAACAAGTTCAACAAGCCCCAATGCCACAACAAGATGTAAATCTCGTAAATGTCCAGAAATACAATGCAAATCCGGTCCCCTGTGTAAACACTAATCACTTTGTGAATAATGCGATATCCCAAAAATACTCCATGATCCAAGCAGTTAAGTTCAGCTCAGATCTGTCACAATAACGGGCCTTAAAGGGGAGGAGGACTGCATGCTTGGCACATCCTTTGTGCTAGATCAGAGTGTTCCATGCATGGATGGTGAGGTTAATGGGAATCCTGTCTCATTCCTCATTGACACTGGTGCTACCTGCTCTACTGTAAGAATAGCAGAGGTCCCTCACCTACTACTCTCTGTACAAATAATCCTAGTCATAGGAGTTGCGAATAAACAAATGACTAGCCCAGTTTGAGAAGAGGTATCTGTCAAGATAGGGTCCTGTGAGGATTAACACTGATTTCTGGTGTGTAATTCCACTCCTGTGAATCTAATTGAATGAGGCCTTTTATGTAAACTAAAGCATTCCATTTACTGCAAAGCAAATGGCATTGAGTTTCATGCGTATGATGAGGACATTGTTTTTAAACTTGTCCGACAGTGATCAGACATTAAAATGTACCCCTCACTAACTAAAGATGATTTGCCTTTAGAATTGAGAGACACAGTATTACCTGAAGTCTGGGACTTTTCAAGTAAAGGCATCATGCTTATCAAAGGTGTTGGACTAGTCCAGATCACTATAAAGCCACATGATGAGTTTCTGAGAATCCTGCAATACCTTTTGGCCACTGAAGCCATTGCTGTGATTGACTCAATGATTGAGCAAGACATCTTGATGGATATTTTGGGGAGTCCTTGTAACTCACCCATCATGGGTTTATAAAAACCCAATGAAAAGTACTGCACCGACAAAGACCTGTAAAAGATTAATCCAATCGTAACTTGTTGTCCTGTGGTACTGACTCCAGATGTGATTTTGTTTCAGATCCCATGCAAGGCCAAGTGGTACGGTGTCATTGATTTGTGTCAAGCCTTTTTTCTATTCCATTACACAAGGATAGCAAGTTCCCTCTTTGTTCAAGAGAGAATCTCTGTGATTCTGAAAAAAAAAACCCCAACTACCCTAAAAAAGTCAGAATGTTCTTGAGAATGGTGGGCTAATGTCAACAGTAGATTCCCAACTTTTCCCTGATGGCCAAGCATTTACAGATGATGATACACAGAGATATGTCAGATCCTGTACCATCGAATACCAACTGCATGTGTGCTTTCTCAGAGATGAGAGAATGTCTCTACTGTGCCCCGGCACTGGTAATGCCTGATTATAATAAATGATTTTCTTTCCTTTGCAGTGAGAGAGAGGGTTGCGCTCTTTCAGTGCTAACCTAAATGCAAGGCAATGCTCGCAGACCTGTGGCTTATTTCTCTGCCACACTTGACCCTTTATCTGATGCTTTGCCTGGCTGCCTTAAAGCTGTTGCCTCCACAAGCATTAGCATTGAGCAGTGTGAGAGCATTGCTATGGGTCGTCCCTTAACAGTTTGTGTTGTACCCCATTCAGTTTAGGTGTTGTTAACTTGGATACACCACCTTACCAATAGTCGGCTTACCAAGTATGAACTAGTCATCCTTGGTGCCAAAAGTGTATCTCTCAGGAGATGTACTGTACTAAATCCTGCTACCCTATTACCCTTCCCTGGAAACAGTTGAAGGTGAAGTGGAGCACATCCTCCTGGATGTTACTGAATTGTGCACCAAACCGAGACCTGACATACAAGATGTGCCACTACCATAATCAGATTATGTGCTGCTTCTTGATGCTCTTGTTTACAAGAGCATGAAGGAAACCTAAGAGCTGCCTATGCTGTCTGCACTGCCTCAGGTATTTTAGAAGCTTCCTGGCTTCAATAAGTCTTTTCAGCACCAGTGGCAGTATTACTTGCTCTCCCTAGAGTATGATGTGTTTTAGAACAGCTGAAGGTAGCAATTTTCACTGATAGTACAGTTTTGGTGTTGTTTATGACTTTGGGCAGTTATTGGCCCAATAGGGACTCATGACCTCTTTGGATCACCTATCCACAATGGTGAAAGTGTGAGCAAGATGTTACAGGCTCTGCAACTGTCAGCATAAATTGCTGTGGTAAAATGAGCCACTCACAGACAAGGCACTGATTATTTGACAGTGGGTAACAAATATGCCCTTGAAGCTGCAAGATATTGCACATTGAATTCATGCACCTATAATGGGAAGTACATCAATGAACTTTTGGATGTCACAAATTGGAGTCTGTTGTTGTCTACAGTTAATACCTGGGAGGAAGTTAAGACGTTAGAGGAAGTAGTGCCCGAAACAAAACAGCAAGTTTGGATCGGAGCAGGTTGTGTCAAAACTACGAGGATGACATTTTCATTTCAGGAGATGTAAGACCTGTGATCCCAGATTGCTTGTTACTTCCAATGGTGAGACATTATCATGGCCCTTCACATGTAGGGAGATAAGCCATGGCATGTCTCTTTAGAAAGAGATGGTTCAATTCCAGATTCAGATTGATTGATGAAAATTTGTGTTCAGGGTGTGTTGTGTGCCAACACCAAAATGTAGCAGCAGGAACACTAAGTCACATAGAGTGATCAGGAGGACCATTCAACAGGATGCAATTACACTTCATTGAGATGCCTGTTTGCAACAGATTGAGAGATGTGTCCTAGAAATTGAGTGTATCTTTTCACAGTGGGTGGAAGCGTATCCAACTAGGAGAAATGATAGCTTCAGAGAGGCAGAATTGTTGTTGAGAGAGTTGGTACCGTGTTTTTGTTTCCAGATTTCTTTGGAGTCAGACCAAGGAACTCATTTTAACAGTGAGGTCCTGAAGATTTTATGTGCAGCATTACAAGTTGAACAGAAGCCCCACTGCATTTACAGACCAGAGGCATCTAGAATTGTGGTGCACGTATACTTTGAAATCCAGATTGGCTAAAATGTGTTCTTCAACATCTCTGAAGTGGTCTCATGATTTGCCTCTTGTGTTGATGAGTCTATGCATCACTCCGGATAGGAGAACAGGACTGTCACCCCATGAAATCATCAAGGGGAGGGCCATGTCCCTGTGAATGTGCTTGTGAACATCGCAGATGACATGATTCCTGATTACTGCAAGGGACTGGCTGATGTGGCGCTTTTTGAGTCTCACCAGGTTGGAGAGGCCCGACTCAACATAAACAGTGCCATGACCTCAGTCTGGTAACGGTGAAGAAGCACTTGCGCATGTCATGCTTGAAGCCTAGGTGGTGTGGCCCCCTGCCAGGTGATTCTGGTCACCCAACAGCTGGAAGCGAGGAGGTTTCCCCAATTGGGTACACAATGCCCATACTCACCCAGTCTGGGGTCACCTTGATAATATAACTGAACCTGTTCCTGATGTGCCGGTGGTTACAGTGAGACAGAGAGAGCAGGTTAGTGAGGCGATTAGGATCAGCAAGCTGCTGGGACATCAATTGTTTGGCCTGAGGGATTCTGAGAGAGTCCACAGCTGAAGTCGGTACAGGAGGATCCCATCCAGATGCGGTCTGAATGAAGTGCACATGCCACACACTATCCAAGAAGATGTTGAAGTATTTGGCCTGAATGACAGTGATGAAGAAGAGCCAACACTAAGGAGATCAAAGAGGGCTAAAGTATCCTGTGGGAGGTACTCTACAATTTAATGGACTTACCTAGCTGTCAATGACTGAGGGAGAACATGTTTCACGTTTTGCTTTAACCATTTGCATTCACCTGAGCCACATTGAATTGAACTTTGTGGCTGAACTGAGTATTGAAATTGCATTACAACTAAACAGAATGAGTCAATTTATTCTGGAAGTGATCATTAGTAAATTTGAACTTTGTATTTATTAGAGATCGAATTTATATCTTTCTGCAATCTTCTATTTCAATGGTCTGTCACTAAAGAACTCATGGAGCCTTACAAAAACACTATTAGATGCAAACGCAAATGTGTAGGAGTATTTGCTGTTGTGACAAGAGTACTAGTTGCTTTGATTAAATTATTGAATGTATCCCATCATTTACAGGTAGAAGAGTCTAAGTCTACACATACCCCTCAGCCATCCCTTCCTACTGACATCAGTTTACCTGCTATAGATCAGAAAGAGTCACATATAGATGTTTCTAGAGGGGATAACCCGTTGAATGTTTATTTAAAGCTGCTTTAAAAATATGTTGACACTATGGATGCTAGGGATTGCTGCTTTTGTATGCAATTACCTGCATCAGTTGCTGAGGGGATAATGTATCACCATGTTTCTTTAACATATGGATTACCTATAGTTTATTTTATGGAAAGGGTCATTTTCAATACTATTACTCGAATCAACTTGGTCTTTTCATAAGTTCCTGTGCTGAAGCACTTGAATAGGCAGCCTGATGCTAAAAACACAGAGATAGTGGGACATTTCTTTAGACCCACCTTCACATCCGGCACTGCTTACACAAACAAACATAATCTGACTTGTGTCTTAAAAGATTTAGAAAAGAAATATATAGATTCAGTAGAAGACAGAAGGGGAACCACTTTAGCTAAAGCAACTAATCATTTAAAAGTGCCATAATGGGCTAAAAATTAAAGTGACCCTAGATAAGTAGAAAGCATGGCAGTATTAGCTTTAGATTTGCAATACAAAGGGAGATTATGCATATTCCTTAGGAAATACACAAATGCCACAAATTTGTTAGGGACCAATGAATGTGACCATTCATTTGAAGTTAGAAGAAATTGGTGGTTTTACCTAGATGGAGCAGGTTTGTTGTTCCTGGAGTTTATTACAAATATGGAAAACATGCATTTTAAAGGTTGCCCAAGAGATGGTATGGAAAATGTTACATGGGAGTACTTTTCCCAAAGATGTATCATGTGGGACAAATGTATGATTCAACAAGGGAATAACACATGAAATCAAAAGAGGTGGTAGTGCTAGTGAAATTGTAGACAATATTTTTGCTGCTGTGAACCCATCTGTGACTCTGTGACAACGACTTGCATTGTAAAAACAGCGTTGTAATGGCACGCGTGGTAATAGCCCACATTGTAGTGACATACATACCTGCTGCACCTTATCATCTGTCTCATGCACTCATGGTTCAGAATGGCTCATGATGTCACTACGGAGACACTGAGAAAGGTAACCCAGAGTGAAGAAAATCCTCCCACCACATGCTAAATGTGCACCAGAGACTTGGTCTCTTTCAACACAAGGTCAAAGTAACATGTGACTATGGTGAGACCTACTCTGAAATTTGCTCTGAGATGTAGCACTGGAAAATTATGACTATTATAGTTTTTCTCTCAAAGGTGCCCCACACCACTAATAATTCTGACAGCTTATCTGCCAGTGAACTACAGTGCAGATTTTAAGTTTAGGCAAAATAGAGCAAGTTCCAGTGTCATTCATCCCTTCACTTTGCACACAAAAAAACACAGTTGCATTGACCTTTTATTGCTGTAGATGTAGGAGTACTTGTACATTTTTTTGTTCACTTTAAAAAACAAAGGGTGAAGTAGTGTTAAAGTTATGTGAAATGTTCAGTAACAAGTTAACATTTGAAACTACAAAAACCACAGAAATACACTTTATAGTTATCTCAAGTAACTATAACCTATGTCCTAAGGTAACTGTAGCTCACACCCCTGCAATGCACATTCTTCTCATCAATAATTTCATTGCAATGTTGCAGTGATGCTATCAATGATGTCATAGAAGATGCCATGAGTGATGTAATATATGGGGTAATTACCACTGCATGGAGAGGCCACCAGTTATAGTTACCTTGAGGCACGAGTTAAATTTATTTGATATAACTATAATCATAACAGGTGAATTTCTGTGATTTGGGAATTTAAAATGTTACATTGTTACTCAGCATTTCACCTAACTATACTGATACTTTATCCTTTGGTTTGTTAGTGTATTTTAAGTTTTTCTTTTAATGTGAAGTGATATTTTGTTACCATATGTACAGTCAACCACCTGCCAAGCATGGCCTTCAGCTGTGCACATCAAAGGGTTGGCCACAGGACCAGACCTGCAGCCATGCCCTGCTGTGAGGTTGGCTGTGGCAAGACCCTGCTGCCAACCCCATGCTGCGCATGGCCTTTCATTGTGCATTGCATGAGGTTGACTGCAGGGCCTGGATTCCAGCCGGCTCGGCGTCCAACTCCCCATAGGTAGCCTCCCGGAGGCAGGCAACCCCATGCCACACACGGTCTTTGGTCTTGCGTGGGGTTGGCCCTGGAGCCTGGCTTGCACCCTGGTCCTGTGTCCAAATCCCTGGCAGGCAACCAGCCTTTGCCATTTGCAGTGGGGGTTTGGCCACAGGGCTTGTACTCCAGCCAGGCCAACCGCCCAGCAGTCCCACACCTCCTGCTGGCCCAGGGGGTATGGTAGCTGTACCCTGCCCTGTTATATTATTTTTTAAACTTGAGGACAGGAGACTAACAGGCACATGCAACAAAGGATTTTGCGATCGCAAAAGGTGCGAATCGCAAAAATCGGCCGTTTGCGATCGCAAAATCAGCTTTTGGAATGCATGAAGGGTGAAGGCCCTCGCAATTTGAGAATGTGCAAATATTTGCGAATTCTCAAATTGCAATTGCATTTAAGGAATCACATTTTGCGATTCCTTAAATGCAATGCATGCAACTTTTAAAAATTGCAATTTCGCAATGAGGGGGAGCAAATTACCATGAGGTTGAACCTCATGGTAATTTGCAAAAACTTTGAAAAATGCACTTTTGTGCATTTTTCAAAGTTTCATGTTGTACACACACATGCCCTTAGGGCATGTGTGTGCACAACATATGTGCACAGATTAATTTCAGGGGTGCAACAGGGTGTCCTTTGGACACCCCTGCACCCTTGAAATCCCATTCTCAATTTGCGATTCACTAATTGCTAATCGCAAATTGAGAATGTCTTCCCATTCATTCCTATGGACCTCAGGGCCCATAGGAATGAATGGCGAGCTATTCCTTAATTGCGACTTGCAATTTGCGAGTTGCAATTAAGGAATATTAAGAAATCACAATTGTTTTAGCGATTTCTTGATGCATTGCATTTTGCGATTCCTTAATTGCGATTCCTTATTTTTCGCAATTAAGGAATCGCAAAAAGCAATATTGATGCATGTGCCTGTAAGTCTCCGAGTCCTGTAATGGCTGGCAACAACATTTTTAAATGTTGCTTGCTGCCAGTCAGAGCACTTGGTCCTCAGGGAATCTGACTACCTCAGGGGTAAATATGGCCAAGGGGACAAAAATCTCCCTGGGCCAATCAGAATGCTTCATTATTTTAAATTGGGTTCAAGGGACTCTCAGACGACTTTTTTGAACATAACTGTTCAGATATACAAATGTTTTAAACAATATCTCAAAGACTACTAAACAGATTTACACCAAATAACAAAAAACACAATCTGTGTACCAAGATCTAGCTGCCAAATCTGGTGTCATACCGTTCTGTATTTTTGGAGGTAGCTCTGCTTAAAGAAGTCTATGGAAAATGCATGAGGATTTTGTGTTCAGGCCCCTCTTTTTTCTTGCCCCCAGCTTGATGAATCACCCCAAAACTTTCTGTGCACAAGCTAGGGAAATAACAACACCATGTGGTAAAGGTTTGTGAAGATTTGTGAAATAGTGCCAATCGTATAAGCAAAAAAAGGCATTTCCTAGGGAAACGCTGACCTAACTATAACTACCCAGTCGTGACCACCACATGCACTGCTTTGACAAAAACCATGTGGTTGAGACGCTTCAGCCACGCTAAAATAAACAAATTAGTTTACACGGCATCCGCAGTGCGGGCTTTCTTCGTAAGCTTACACGCGCAGCAACTCGGCCCATGGAGGAGAAAAAGTTTGCCATGGAGGAGAAAAAGCTTCCCATGAACTAGAGGAAAGCTGAGCTAGCAAGAGCCCGAGAAGAGAAAATGTTGGCTCTGACGGAGATGAAAATATTGTTGCTGCATGTAGTAAGTCAAAAGGAACTAGACCTGATAGCTAGAAAGAATCACAGAATCCAGTGAAAATGGTGGCAGCGACACAAGTACCTAGAGGATGTAAAATGGTTTACAACACCAAAGAACTGGTGCCTAGCTTTGTGGTGGGGGGTGATCTTGACCGATGGTTTGAGGCTTATAAGGTGGCCTTATGCATTCACAGGGTCACAGAAGAGAATTGGGGGGCAGTCCCTGGAAGCATGTACCAGACTCCGGGAGGGATACCCTTGACCCTGGACAGGATTGACGGGATTAGTTATGCCCCCATGAAAGAAGGCACTGTTGTCAAATTTGATGTTAATGCAGAGGGTAAACATGAAACTGTCTAATCAGTCCTGAATCAGTCCTGGGTGGATTTCATGGATTACTTTCGTAATGCACTAGATGGGTGGGTGAAGGGCAGCTAAGTGAGAGAATATGATGTGCTGTGTAATCTATTCAGGAGAGAGAACATGTTCAGTAGTTGCATTGAAGAGCTGTGCCAACACCTGATTGATTCTAAACTCATTGTACCCAGAGAGCCTGAAAAGAAGGCTGACCTCTGGGATAGTACCCCAGTGTCAATAAAGGTACCTGTAGGGACCTGACGAAAAGTGGGCAGGGTCCCCACTGGCAGAAGGAGGGGTGAAGCAGGGAAAAACCATAAGGAGTTCTGTAACTGCCCCAATAGGAGTTTTCAGGGAATTCCAGTCCGACCCTGAGCAGCAGAAAGTGGAGCCTGAAAGTGGGCCAGGTGCCTGCCAAGAAGCCAGTTTGCAGGAGGTGTGGAAATTCCACCCCAGAAATGTCCATGGCCCAGAAGAAGGGTGATCCTGGGAATGATGCCTTAGAACCAACAGGAGAAGGCATTGCTGCTCTGGGAGACCTGCCCCAGTTAACCGGGTGGCAAGCTGAAGATTCCTACAGATTTCTTCCATTCTGTATGCATACTAAGTATGCTGAGACCAGCAAACTAAGCATTGATAACCTTTAATAGTTTTTATGCAAGTGTCTTTAGAGACTTGCCAATAGATATTCCTCAATAACCATCCAAATCTTTCCAGTGATGTTTGGGTACACAAGGTTACGTCTGTGTGTTTCTTCACTTTGGGGCACTGCACAATTGTTGTCTTCTTTATGAGTGCCTATGTATATGTCATGTTTTTATGCTTTGTCGGTAATAACTGCATTTTGAGCTTAAATCATGGCTGTCTTGTCTGCTTTAGTTTATTGCCAATAATGTGCTTTGGCATACTTTTACATTTATCTAAATGAATTCCAGGTGAACCATTGTTGTGATTATACGTTATTAGCCCCGGTACCAGCCGATAAATCTTGGTACAAATATTGTTTAATCTTTGGGACAGGCAGTGCCTGTTTCAGGAGCCCTGCCTGTTCTAGGTAACAGGCTTTGTCGATGTTTGATTTAATTGGCTAGAGCATAGTTAAACATAGAACTGCTACTTGTCTGCTCCCACCACTTCGGATCTCTGTCATTTGTCAATCCCTGTGACCTCCCTGCATCATGAAAGTGTGGAGAAGACAAAGAACCGTTTTTTTTTTCATTCATTACCCATTTTTATTTTTTTCTAGTCATTTTTGTGGTAACCGGATACCGTAATATAGGGCTAGTAATACCTTAGTTTACTGAAAAACTTGTTTTCAGTTCACTTTCATATTATGAACCACACAAACCAGTCTAATAAAGTTGTATGATTATTTTTACATTTAAAATAGTTATTGAAAACTTCTCGTCACCACGTCTAGGCTGTGCCACATTTTCTTTTTCTTTTTGTGCATATGTCTGCAAACATTTTTTTTTAAAGAAAAATATTATATGCACCGGCTTCCCTAGGCTAGACCTTTTTTTTCTGCCACATCTTGTTTATACGTTTCTGTGGCTGGAGCAACTGTTGTCAGCAGCTCTGCATCATGTGTCAGGTCAGGATGACTCCTCCTTCCTGAGTGTCATGATGTAATTTACAATTATATCATCACTGTGAAATTCCTTGTGATCTAATTTCCTGCAATGTCATCTTTATGCTAATTAGCCATTTAAAAAACAAATTAATCCCACCTGTTTTTGGTCTCAGAATGTTGGCAAGTGTGTCATTCCAGCGTGCTGGAATGTTTTCCTCTTTGCACTGGTTTTCACCCCTAATGTGCAATGTTTGTGTGCAGTTCTGGCCTTAGTTTGATGAGATAATCAGTGCCTGCCGCTCTTCTAGATTTCTTAGTATACCATTTGAAAAATGTTTTATTTGCTATTCGTGATTGCTAGCGAATTGCTATAGGTGAATTGCGATTTTGCCATGGAATTTTCTGCTGCTGCCAAACTGTTAAGGATTTTCCTTTGTACATATGAGTTTGCAGTCCATTGTTGGCAAATAGTAAAACATTAAAATGTTCGTGAATTTTCAAGTTTTGTTTAATTGACCCACATTGTTTGGTGATTTGGATGGTATCCGTCCACATATCAACAGGAGACGGCTTTATCGTGTTGTGAAATTATTAAACAATCACCTAAAGAACTAACGGCCAGATTTATCAAGGTAAGGAATTGCGAGTCCTTAATAGCGAATTTTAAGGATTCGCTATTAAGGACTCGCAAAACGGGATTCATGTAGGAATCGCAATTGAATTTGCGATTCCCACTGATTCCTTATTTGCGATTAGCTAATTGCTAATCGCAAATAAGGAATAACTCCCCATTCATTCCTATGGGCCTAAAGGCCCATAGGAATGAATGGGGAGTTATTCCTTATTTGCGATTAGCAATTAGCTAATCGCAAATAAAATTGCGATTTCAAGGGTGCCAGGGTGTCCAAAGGACACCCTGTAGCACCCCTGAAATGTAATCTACATTGGTGTTGCGCACACACGTCCAAAGGACATGTGTGTGTGTAACATGCAACTTAGGAAAATGCATTTAAATGCATTTTTCTAAGTTTTCGCCATTTACCACGATGTTTGACCTCGCGGTAAATAGCGGCCCAAAATTGCGATATGGTTCATGAATTGCATTTAAGGAATCTCAAATAGAGATTCCTTAAATGCAATTCCTCGCAAATGTGCGAATTCTTTATTAGCGAATTTTGCATTTGGGATGATGAATCCCAAATGCAAAAATTGCACTCGCAAAGGGCCAGATTCTCAGAATCTGGCCCTTTGCGAGCGCAATTTAGCTTGATGAATCTGGCTGAAAATTGCATAGGTGCATATTATGCATTGGGGAGGCTCCTCCATGTGATCGGAGGAGCATTGCCCGACTGCTTTCTCACAGTGTTAGAAGCAGAAACATAAAAAGGTCTTATAAAAATATTTTTAGGTTTCTGCTTATCACACTGGGAGAAATCAGAAGGGTTTGGTTGGGGGTAGGCCTGCTCGCGGGAAAGGGAGGAGAGGCTAGCCCAATACTCTGTGCCCTGACTGTTTGGTCAGGCCTCTAGGGCCGACCAAACCTGTCATGCACACTCTCCATTTTCTGCATGCAGCCTACATGGAGAGAATGGCCTTTCCATAGATGCTGGTGCAGTCGACGTCCCAACCAATCACAACGATGCCATTGCATCATTGTGGTTGGCTTAGGGGAGGGAAGCTGCCTGCTTCCTGTTGCAGAGGACGCAGGACCGACGACTCAGGGCCCTGGCCGGCGAAGGTAAGTTTTTTATTTTAAATTAAACTCCCCCTCCCCGCGCGCGAGTCATGCCGTCCGCGACTGGTTATGCATCTAAACAAAAATGGTATAATGAGCGTCATTACGCAGAGACGCGCAGATTCACAACATACAAAAAGTGTTATAAAGATGAACTGAGCACAATCTTATGGCAACATGTAGACAAATGTGAAGCCTTCTTCTCAACTTAACCTCCAAGATAATTTTAACCACAAACTAATGTACACATTGTGTCAAAAATGAGTATATACCTTATATTAAAAGAATCCACTTATTTCTGAATGTAAATTCTTCACGAGCACGTGAGATCAATGATGGACAGTCTGGTATATTGTTTGACTTGTTCTACCATTCGGTCAAATTTGGAAATGCCTAACTATGTTAGGTGAAATGAAATGCGAGGGAATTCCCAGCATTAAAATCAGTGATTGCTTTTAAATGTGCATTGATAGTCTGTTATTGATTTTGGTTGCTTTTCAACTACATTTGTTTCAGCACCTAATCCATTCCATGAATCTAATCTAATGAAGTGCAATTGTTTTTAACACAGCTGGTGAATTGTAGCTTAATTGAAATCTGATGATGTGCTTTAATGCATTACACGACAGTGTTTTATTTTTGTACATAATGTACGGTAAAACAAGCATATTTAAATGGTGCATTTTATCCGGTTCAGTAGAGAATACATTGTTCGGTTTTAATATTTGTTTCAGTCGGTCAGACTCCAGATTTCATAATGATTAGAGTTTTTTTTATTTTTTTACATTTTGGAAGCACTGAGAGAAAATGTCGTTTAAGAAGTTACAAATGAGGGCCTCACTACGAATTGTATTGTGCTAGCGGAGTGGTCATACGCATGAAAAATGTGCATTAATGTGCAGTAACATCTCACCAGTACCATGCAATTATGGGTTGAACCACTTGAAATGGAGAAGTACTGCGTGGAGCCAAATTTGCTAGTCATTAAATCCATATTGAATTCCCAATATTGTAGGGCTAAATGCACATATTTACTACCCATTCAATGCCAGTGGTAAATGTATATGGACCACTTTGTGGGGTGAATATGAGGGAAGTGAGGTGTGAGGAGTAGAGCAGGGAAGGGGCGAATTGCCTGAATAACGTTGGTGATGAGGCTTGGCTGTTGCAGTACTGTACTGTACTGTACTGTAGTACTACTTTCTGTATTCATCAAAAATGTTGTGACTTGACCCCTGATTTACAAAAGAGTAGTACATCTACAACCTTATATTTATTTCTATGTGCAGGAGCAGATTTACTACTTTTTGGAATTTGCAAACTTTCTAAAAAAGTATGCCTGGCTGCTCCATCTGTGTTTCAAGGCATACTTCTGGGACTATCGTGTGACTATTTCCCTTGTATACAGATCTCCAGAGTGGAGAGTACCTCACAGGAGGAATATAACCCCTGAGTAAACACTTTTTACATTATCCCCAAGGGAAGTAATATTTTCCCTGCAGAGAAAGCCGTTCCCATGCCTCCATCCCAATTACAGTGAGGATCCATTCGCTGTCTCACTCTAGAAGCTGAATTACTTCAGCTCTTAGATGGAGAACGTATACAACCATTGCCAGTGTGGAAAATGAAAGGAGAGTAGTTTTGTAATGCCCACAATAATACATGTCTGTGGATGTCCCAAACTCTCCAGGTAATCCATGCTTTGAAGCTCTCATTTCCCACCCTTTGAGTGGTATTTTGAGTGCATATTTCTCACTGCTCTCCTGTAGCAAACAAATCAGCAGTTGTAGTGAAGGTAAATTGGGCCATAACATAAGTTATGGATCAATTTACCTTTGTGAATTAAGACCCTTAGATTTTTCCTTGAAGAGATTACAAACATATGGTGCTTGTTTAGCCTTATGTGAGACACACATTGTCACCTTACTTATCCTATAAGAAATCAGCATGAAATCGAGGAGTTCCTTGAGCAAACAGAGGATTAAGACCACTCCATTGTAATGAAATTGGGTTGGGTTGGGTTGTGGTGCTGAGAACTTTAGAGGACTTCGGTTCTAATATTTGTAGGTGTAAGAAATTGGGTTATTAGTCAAGGGAGTGACAACCCACCTTGAGTTACAATCACAGTCCTTCTCAGGATCAACCCTCAAACTCAATAAATATACCTGAGCTCAAACCCCTGTGGCTATGGCACAGAGCAGATGGGCCACACTATGGCAATGTTTAAAGCATTTAGGCAGTACCAAAACAGTAATGAAGTCATAAAACAACACAAAAATAATTTTGGAGCTCAGATACCTCCAGCGGGCCTAGGCTGCAGAGCCCAAGAGGGCTTGGATTTTCAAGTGAATTTCTAGGGATTTTATTTATTTGTTAAAATCTTAGAACCAAACTATGGGGCTCATTAGGATGGCGGTTTTTCCGCATCCTCTGGGCCGGCGGAATCCACCGCCGGCCCGGAGGATGCGGAAAAACCGCAGCGGACCCACCAAAGACCCACCGCCACATTAGGATGGCTGGTGGGTCCTGGTTTCCGTCCGCAGCTTTTCCGCCGCGGTTGGCTTACAACCGCAGCGGAAAAGCTGTAATATGGTGACGGTGTCTCTCAGACACCGTCCACCATATTAGGATGCACAGAAAGAAATGCTTTTACACGGCGGATATTCCGCCGTGTAAAAGCATACGGAGCTTCACTGCGGGGGCCCGTTGCGGGCCCCCTTGGTGAAGGGGGGGTGGGGGTGCACATGGGGGGTACCTATGGTACCCGCCTGCATATGTATGCAGCAAGCGGCAGGCACCGCGCGGTGCCTGCTGCTTGCTGCATACATATGCAATGTATGCTTTTTTAACATTGCGGCGGGTGCAGCTTGAAGCTGCACCCGCCGCAATGTTAAATATCCAGGATGTGACCTCCAGGGTGGCGGTCACATCCTAATTTGCACGGAGGGACCGCCGCAGCCCATGCGGACGGTCCCTCCTACTCTAGGGTGGCGGACGGACGCAAGTCCGTCCGCCATCCTAATGAGCCCCCAAGTTTTAAACTTTGAATTGGTCAGTGAATTTCAGTTTTTGTTTTAAAATAAGGTAGGACCTTATTACCATACCTAACTACGATGCCACTTTAACCTTTTGCTTTTTCCGTGAATCTCGGTTTTTTAATCATATTCAGTCAACTTCCCTGCATCCTCCAGCTAGCCCCTGCATCCGGCCCCCCTGCAGCCAGTCAACCCTCTTTGGCCATATGCAGTGGGGTGTGGGTCACAGTTCCTGTGCTCAACCATGTTGTGGCTGGCCTATACTCCATGGATTCCCATGCCCCAGCAGATGTTCAACACACATGTCGTTTTATAGATTTTAAAAATCAGTTTGTAGGTAGTTCAGTTCTCCTGTGATACCTGCCACTCAAGCTTCAACCCCATATTGCCTGAGGCACAGGGCAAGCTTTCACAGGAGAAGCTTGCACTGTACTAAGGGACCATGTGGGTACTCCATAGGACAATCAGTTGACCCTATTTTATTAGATTTGTGGTACTGTAGGATCACCTGTCCAGATATACCTAGATTCCTTATCCCTTCAAGCCTAAACCTAGCACCTCTTTGAATGCAAAACTTTCAAAGTTGCTGAATGGATTTATGTAAAAATCAGAAAAAGCAGCATACTTTCGGATTAAGGTTCTAACTTTTTGCAAAATTAGGTGTAATTTGTTCAGTGTTCAGCTGTGCTTTTTTAATCGGAGAGCAAGTTTCATATGGGTATTAACATTGGAAATGATCATTTGGGACCCCACCTGCCCCCTTTCCACGTACGCAGTTCACCCTAAAAATATTACGTTCAAGAGAAACTGTGTCTGTTCTCCCTGTCTTCGCAGCACTGGATGCTTATGCCAGTGACATGCAACACAGTTTTTCAAAACTGACACAACATGTCCCACATAGACCAAACTCCAGCTAATATCTATTTAACCATGCATTCTAAAGGGTGCATGGAAACTCAGTTCAAATTGCAGCGGTTCACTTACTTGTTAGGGGAATAAAACTCTTCATAAAAGATACAATTGGAGTATCTTGTCCTCACAAGTGTTAGGAAAACGTTATACAAATAACAATATAAAAAAATGCATGAATTGCTTGGTTCTGTGAAACATACAATGTTGACTTCCTAAGATACCCAGATATGAACTCAGTCTTTCTTAACTGATAGAGTGAGAGCTGTCTTTTAAAAATATGATATGACTTGTCATATAATGTAGGAAAATTAGCATGAATCTTAAAGAATGCCTGTTCATGTCATTGTCCAGGGAACAATATCTTGAGAATCTTAAAATCAAATACCACACCGGAAGCAACAGCACAATATCAATATTAGTTCCATGTTTATACTCCAACTGATTCAAATATCGCCATTGTCAAGATCTTGACTTAGAAGTATCTGTTCAAATTTGGACTGGTGGTGCCATAGTAAGTTGGCATTGAAATGTATAATAATACTATCCTACATGCAGTCTCACTTGAGTTTCAGGTTGGCTTTCTAGTCCTGATTTAGAAATGAGTACTAAGGAAAATTCATCGCATTTCTTCTAGAAACTATACATCTAGAAGCAATCCATCCAAATTTCCTCCGCCATATGAAGAGAATGGTAGAGCATTTTGGTCTGGTATTTTTTCATTTTAGATTTAGCTTTTTTCTTCCAGCAATAGGGGGATTGTCTTTTAGGACCTACCTATAAATCTACCACTTTGTATCCACTTGCCTTCTACCATACGTTGTAGAGTATTTTTAGACTGAACACTGTATATTACAGTTTATTTAGACATGTTTGACTGGTGCATTGTATTTGTCTGTTATGAGGTATTTGAGTTGTGGTTTATGTTCATATCTGTTGACATATTTTAGACTTTTGCTGGTCACAATTTTATGTTTCAAATTGTAATGGTATAATTTCCTTTATAATCAAGCTGTTCTTCAAGTAAGACAATGCTAGTATAGAAATGTATATTTTGAAATAAAATTTAAAAATGTAAAAATTTGTGAGTAAGCAAATACGTGCTTTCAGTCTGAATTCTGTATCGTTTGCATGCAGTGCAGAAGTTAATACAAGATGCAGTTATGCAATAATTTGCACCCAATCTGTTACCAATGTATTTGTTTCACTTAATGAATGTTTATGTTGGTGTATCAAAATGCAGTAAACTGTGTTGTTATAGTGTAGATGTAGCTGTTCTGTTTGACCTTTCACTGATAATCTGAGGTTGTCTGGTTGGTTTTTGTGTTTAGAATGAAAACTAGTTAGCCATGTCTTTATTTTGTGAGATTTTCCTGATGTTTCCTTATAGTTTTGCTCATTCATGCTTGTTATTTAAGGTAGTGTCCAGGAACGTTCAGGTTCAAGAGTCATAGTGATAATTGATAAGAGAAGGAAACTGGCAATCCCCAGATAATTTTGAGTTATTTCACAGGAGGTCTTGAAAGTGAGTATCGAGGAATCTCAAAAGATTATAACAAACAAATTCCAGAGCTTTATGTTTTCTTCGTTAGGCCCCAAATGCAATTTTAATTATTAATTTACATTGTAAATTGATGTTAGATCCTCAAAATAAATATTTCCTTATTTTTCTAATTTATACATCTGTGCATAAGTACAAACAGAAATAGGTAAAGAATAGCTTAACTCATAAGGTGAAACCCACTCACGAAATGGATGATAAGGTTTCCCTATAACAGAAATCTAAATGTTAGTGCAAATATAATAAGCAGCATAGGTGTCTTTTCAGACAGCATTTTGGAGTAGGTAAAGTAGTACTTCTGTAGTGCCCTTGTACATACGCCTCTATATGCCTTTGTGAATTGCTCCCTAAGCATTAGAATGAGACATAAATGGTAATATTCAGTAAATTTTCAAATGAATTAGTACAAACAGAAAGGACCGGGTCCACTTTGCTCTTTTACTAAAAAGGAAATGGATGTTTTGGAGCCAACTCACAATGATATACAAGAGCATGTAAAAGAGTAGCATTCCTAAGTGCTACTTCCTGTACTCATATATGATGCTGTGAATCAGCCTCAATGTTTGCACTTCAATGTTATATCAATTGCAGTTTAAAATTGAACTGTCCTTTGTTATAGGACAATATCTCTGATCAGTCTTTATCATTTTCACATTGACGTATACATCTTAAGTACTGGATTGTCTTAGCTCAACATAACATGAATACCATATTTCCGTTACAAACCTGCACTTTTAATTTTCATAGGTCATTGTGTTCAAACGATATTCAGTGTGGTCAAATGCTTTCTTTTCTGCTGGCTCTCAGGATATATACTGAGTAGATCTGGTCCTTGGTGAAACAATTAATGGGAGTAACAATACTGATTTCCAGGGCAGCAATTTTGCATGTGAAACATTTCTTGAGACTACGATGGTTCTTTCATATAGAGCCAGATCTCTAAACCGACTTGCATACTTAAGTGACAGCGGTTTCTCTCAAAGTACAGAGATCATTGCAAATTTAGTGGATGGTAGCCAGTAAGGGTGGTGGATGGAATACTGGTTCATCAAACTCCAGATTTGGCCCATGGTCTTCATCCCTTCTGTCAATGCTATGTTCCTATGGTAAATGTATCAATTGTATTTATTTTATTTAATGTGTTGGCTTTGAATGATGATAATGCAACCGTTACTGAATTAAAGCCCTATTACAGGGAGTAGGGAGAAGGTAAAGATTCAAGTGAGGTACTGAGTATATCAGATAAGAGCTTTAGCTATTTCAGTAGGACTAGTCCATTTGCTAGGTATATTTGGCGAGCATTCAGTACTTTCTAGTAAGTATATGCTCTTCCTTAAAGAGAAAGTTAAGAGGGATGGGGTTCATAGTCAAAATTAAAAAAAAAACATTTGCATATGAAGGGATCATATCTAGCACCAGGTATTAGGCATCCAACCAGATGATGTAGGATAAACAGCTTTGCCCACAAGACTCTATCCTCTCCTTGACTGGTTGTCAGCAGAGAAAGAGCTGAATGTGATTTGTGGGAAAATCCATTTAAGGACCAATATTAGGCTGGCACATGGTTCTTCACTATGTTGAATTTTCCTAGTTTGTTGGCAGGATTGTCTTTTTAAAAGCGATTGTATTAGTCATTGCAGGAAAGGTTGAATACAAGGACTAGTGCAATTTAGAGTGTCAGCAGATGCACAATGGTCATGTCAATGAATATGGATCACATTGTTAACTTGTGAAATTAAATATATTTAACCCAAAAGATGATTTCCATGATGTTGATATTGCATTGAGGTGACAAGAGTAATATATGGTTTAAGGCCAACCAAATGGTAACAGACCCAAAATCAGAAGCTCCATCATACTTTGGTGGACATATCCGAGGCAGTCATTGACCTGTCAGTGATTATCAGGGATGACCACTATTGTGAAATGCAGATTGGCATTGTTTATATTAATATGTGGCAGATTCGCAAACATTTGCTGACATTTGCTCTGAAGAAGGGAGTTGAATATGTTCAAGGAAATCTACCTCCTTTCACTGACTTTTTAGACACTTGAATGTAGTTGCAACAGAGTAATTGAGGAAGATGTTTTTCGTTCCACCATAATGGCCAAAAACTGACTGGAGCAAATAAGGAGGCTGTCTATTCAGCACCACATCTTACAATTTTACCTTACAAGCATGCTTCGGTGGCCCTGCAGGAAGTTTTACAAATAGTACGACTCATACCAAAGGCTTCCTCTTCAAAACTGCGCTCATGTTTTATCATTTTGGCATGCTGCCCTTCAGTGCACTTTTCTGGTAAAGTCTCCTTATATGTACAGGTTGGAGTATCAGATAAAATATTGAATTATCCACACAAAGTTATTGTATGTTATTTTAAATCAAGCCGTTTATCAGTTAGGTATACCATGCTAAACAAATTAATAGATTTCAGTGCTTTTAGTGACAGTGTGTTGATGTGAAAAAAGAATCAATTTCAGAGAGTATCCATTACGTTGTAGACAATTTACTAATACGATTAAACGTGATGCAACCAAATTACATTATATATCAATTTCTTTGCAATAGCATTCCAAAGATGTTTTTAGTGATGTAATTCAATGTAGTTTCAGTTTTCTAATCAAGATAAATACACATCAGCTTCTTTGCTAACATCCTACCATCTTAAATGCTTTTAACCATTTGCACTGCCAGTTGCAGGCAATTGTGACGTACAGTTTTTACTGCCAATTTCACATTTTATGCAAACTAAAACTAATGCATGGTCATAGTTAATAATTGTTTTGGATTTTTGACATACATTCTGGATTTGCATATGTGTAAACTACGCATGTTGCAGCTGGAGTAAAAGTGCAGTAATCAAATAGTGCATTTTTCATCATACTCAAAAACAGCAAGTGGCGGAGGAGCCAAGCTGGCTCCCGGCTCCGTAGACCTCCTCATCCTGCTACAAGATCCTGCTAGATATCCTGTGCCTATGCAACGCTCCCGTATAGACGAATCAAAACTACGCCGCACCGTGAGATCCCGAAAGTTCTATCACCATCGAGAACCACCATTGAGACCGGAGAAACGTCGTCCTGAAGTTTGCGGCCTACATCAGCCCTGAAGCTGGGACCTCGAGTAGAAATCTAGCTGGCACCTAATTGAACAACATCGGACACAGGAGTTTAGGAGGGGCCGGTCCACCGGAATGGAAGTGAAGTTTTTTATCCGATCTTCGCATTGAACATTCGAACAGATTGGCACTGTGCAGGAACGCCCCACAGACACTGCGGACGCAAGTTGGGTATTAATTAACGGAGCCAGTGCCGTGAATGGCTTGGAAATAGTCGGAAAGGCGACCCGGCGGCTGCGGCCAGGTCCTGAAAATGACCCCGACTTATCCTGTACGTGGTCGCAGCGGGTGTCCTCATCTTCAACTCTAGTTGGTCGGTCCCTATGGGCCCGAGGGACTGACCATGGTGGAAATGTATGACATGATGCCCAATATCGACCTGCGTAAGATTCGAACCCAACCCGCTAAGGGGTCCATGGAACGTCGTACGGATATCTTGGGACGACATATCCTAACCAAGGAGTTTTCGACATCGGACCAGTCTGTCACCAACGACGGGGTACAATCAGTTACGGCCAGGAGTGAACCCACGCTCGCAACTCTAATGGCGGCTGTCGGTGGTCTTCACCTTTCCCTGAACCGAAGAGTCCAAGCACTGGAACTTAAATTGGATGCCTTTATTTTTGAGATGGGGCATGTGAAAGAGACCTGTGTTCAATTTCGTGACAGTGTGAAAGTTGCAGCGTCCATAGCAACTGGTTTACTCGATGCCAACAACCCTGTGCAGCGAGAAGGGAGTGAGACTCTGATCCGCAAATCAGGTAACGGCGATGTGTCGGATGTCCCTGTTGTGTTGGCATGTTCAGTATTGAAATTGACGGAGAGAAAATCGCCCCGTAAAATACATCTGAGGGCTTATGCAATGACTCAGGTCCCCTCTTGCTTTATTTGAACTCAGTTAAATGTGACTGGCAACAATGTCGGGAGTTCCTGACGGAGCGGATGGGACCCAATGACAATATGATTCACTGTTCCGTGTTGTTTCCGGCTCGCTCCTGTGTTCAGCACTCTTCCATGATAGCGACTGTTTGGGTGAAGTACACTCGTGTACCTGATCGAACTGGCCAGGGCTGAGACCGGCTTATTCTTCAGGACTTTTGTTCGAGTTGTGGCTTTGTGGGACTCACTTTATAATGTTGATACTGGGAGGCGATGTAGGCGAGTAATGAATCCCCCGATCTTAGCTCGATTGTGTAACTGTTTAATATCCTTACTTAGTGGGAGGCTTAGAGGTAGTGGGAGGGGAGAGGCCAGGAGCCTTTACGAAGGCCCTCCTCCATTCCTTTCAAGGGGTTTTAGGTTAGATGGGGCGACAGGCACACTGCTAGTTGGGGTTTGGTGTAAGCTGCATGCAGGGGTGCAGGGTGGGGGGTGGAGTGTTTAAGCGCTCTGCGTTTTCCTTTTGGTTTATTCTAGTTTCCTTTTCTTATATTTTTAATTATCCTGACCCCCCCTTTTTCAGTATTATGGTGCTAATGCGAGCATTGCTGTTTGATGTGGTATATCTTCTGCATACAAGAGCTGCAATGTATCCTGTTCATGCTCTAAGTATAAAGTGATTTAGTGACCGGCGGGGCCGAGTGCAAACACCCTACGATAGAGCGAACCCTGTTAATTTCATAATCCTGATTGATTAGGAGTGTTGCATTCCAGTATCCGGTGTCTTATATTGCTACTATCCTGACTTTTCTATGATTCGATACTTGTATGTATGTAATTGCATTGCGCCTGATACGTTTTCATTGTTATTACCTTTTTAAAATCAATAAAAAGATTTTTTTTTTTAAAACTGCAAGTGGCGGAATGTGCACATCCATTCTTAGCTCAAGCAGAAGCAGGGAAGAGAACGCTTCGTGCATGTGAAAGCCTTTAAGAATTGGCTGATACATTGAAAGTTGATTGAACTAAAAAGAGAATTATTGAGCATATTAGAAGGAAACTGAATTGGAGAAATAAAAGATTAAAGAGAGATCATAAGAGAGATCCTAAAAGCGTTACTCAATATAATTAGAGAATGGAAGAAGGTGACAAGATATAGAGATGAATAGACAGAAGATTCTAACAAGTCTGAAAAATCGAAAAGAAATGTGAGGGTGACTGATTCAGAAGGGAAGATGAATATTTGTTTCGAGAGGTGCCATAATGAGCATATATGCATGTACCTTGGTCATACAATGAATTGTGGACTTTTACAACCAATGTTCCGAAGCTCAGAGAGGAGCCAGAAACATTGAATACTGAGATAGAGAGAACTGTGACTATTTAAAAAAATGCATTGTGAGGATCTATATGTTTTGTTTGCAATTATTTTATCTAAAGTGTTGTGGACCGAGTGTAAAACTGTAGTTCAGTGGACTGAAGAAAAACCATATAGAGTTGGTCTGAATAATAAGGCTTCCCAAACTGTCATGGAGAAACATAAACAGGTTATTGAGCATTTTAAATGAAAAGTTAATCAGAAACTATTCAATTGCTCAAAAATCACGAGCGTGGTAAAAAAGGCAGATGAGTCAGTGCATTCTTTTTTTAAAATATTTTTTTTAATTAAACATGACAGGTTAAAATAGCAATCACCATGTAAGTCAAACAGTGATGGCATACAGTCCACATCATCACCTGCAAGAGTTCTTTTTCCCTTTGCACATTCTTCTCTAGCCCGCACATCATCATTTCCTCACACTGCTATGTTGAGTCTTCCATTTAGTCGTCTCTCCCAGATAGCCTCACCCCAATCAGAATTGCACACAGGTTCACTCGATACGAGTTCCTCATGCCCCAAATCTGTACCCACTTTTTTGGAGCGAGTCAGTGCATTCCTATTATGAGAGAATAATGTGGGTTTACAGGAAGCACAGTGGAGTTGATGATCCATCAAAAGAAGGTGTGTCAGGATCTGTTTAAGTTTTTGTGTTGCCGGGTCTGGTGGCTCAGTGGACGAATGCATCTACTGCAGGGGCCTGTGTTTGACCTCATGGTCACAGGTACAAATCCCCGGTGGGTCCACTCTGCCTTTCATCCATCTGAGATCAATAAATGAGTACCATTGAGTTGGGTAACAACAAGCATCTGTTATTCAGCGCCAAAATACCCGTTGTGGTGAATGTGCGCTTTACAAATACACATGTTATGTTATGTTATGTTGGGGTTGCTCCCCAAGATCAGTGTGCATATACAACATAGTGTAATGTACTGGCAAGCAAAATTGTTAGATTAAATGCTTGTCTTTACAAAGCATTGTGCTGATTGATAAAATGTGAAAAAGAAATATTCTAAGGCAAATGTTGTAAATGGGTTTTCAACCCCCATCACCAAATTGTGTACAATTTCTGCAAGATGAGAATAGCAGTCCTCATGATAAAGGCTATGCTAAAAATAATGGCAATTTTGCTAAGAAATATTCTGGAAATGTTCAGGTGAAATTGAGTGCATGCCCCATTTGTGGTAAGGAAGTTAAATAGAAAAAAACTTACAGATTTAATCTAAATATGAGTTGCAAATCGTTCCTCAAATGCAGCAGAATATGAATCAGACGGCACAGAATGGGATGATGCTGACAATGGTCATAGCCCTACCGGCTTCTGTGCTTTTAGCCCCAATCATGCAACAACCTATGTAGAATAATATAGCAGGATTTCAGCCAAACAACAGAAACATTCAGTAATTAATGATCATTTCCCACAATTTGCAGCTATACTCGGCGTCCATACAGGACAGTTTGGCAGAATAACAGTCCCTGACAGCGAAGGAGGATTGTATGCTTGATGCAGTCTTAAAGGTAGACAAGGATGGGCATTTTGTTGAAGAAGAAGTAAATGTCCATCAAGTCTTATGTTTAATTGATTCAGGTGATGCCAGTTTCACAGTAAGATCAGTAGAGGTTTCCAACCCACCCCTGTCAGGAAAAGAATTCCAATGTATAGGCATATCAAATAAACAAATGACTAATACATTGTAATAAAATGTCCCAGATATTAGTGAGAAGAGTACAGTGAATTTGTTGGGTCATGTTTTTTTGTGCCACCTAAATGGTGTGAGTTACTGTACACCAAATGGTGCTGGTATTCAAACAAAAGATGAAGGCATGGACTTTATAATTAAATCACAAGAAACAAAGGTTGAGAGTATTACCTTAATATTGAGGGCATATTGTGAAGAAAGAGCATTGTTGTTCTACTGGAAAGAAATTGGGTTGGTCAAAAGTGCAGAGCCAGTGCAGATCCCTGTAAAACAGAATTCAGGCTTTCACTGCCCTCCTCAGTATAGACTTACTGGTTAAGGTGGGAGGGGATCACACCTGCCATTGATAAAATGACCAAGCTGGACAATCTAAAGGAAGTTCTCGGAAGTCCATTTGGTTCACATATAATGGGCTTGAAGAAGCAGAGTGGCAAAGAAAGAATAGTACATCATTTGAGCAAAATATGATGATGATCTAAGGATTGTATGATGTCCCATTTGACCAAATCCAGAAATTATTTTGTTTTGAATTCCAGCGAATGCAGTAATTGATTAATGCCCAACATTTTTCTATATCCTCATCATGAGAATAGCTAGAATCCTTTTAAGTTCAGATTTCGTTTATTAAGAAGGATTTTGACTCAGTACTGATGCAGTATATTTATAATTTGATGATTGAAGGAAAAAATCTCTTTTTGTATGGTTACCCTCATTTTTTTCTGGACTGATGCTGTTGATTTTTTACCTCTGTGCGCTGCGGCTTTGATGACCAGTCCCTAGTGCATTTGCTCTGACCCATATGTACAATATGTACAAGCCTATCTTGCCATAAAGATAGCCAGTATGGATGCATTTTGGATTTTTACCAATTGCGGTCTCAGCAGCATTTCATGACATCCGCTGGCATGCTAATAAACAATGGCAGAGGATTTTAGATTCTGGAAGCTTTAAAGTTTCCAAAGAAAATTGCTCTTGTGAAATGTGTCTCACACAAGAGTGGAGATGGCATGATTTCTTTGAGCAGTAGCTTTGCAGATGAAAGTGTAAAATGCTGGGTTCCTATTTCGGGTACATTAGAAATGAACGACGATTCCGAAACAGAAGTCGAAAATGCGAATGACATTTTGTCAATGTGAGTTTAAGCTTTGAATGTACGTAGGGACCTGCAAAGTGCAGTGTCAGAGGATGAATAGGAATGTTGGAGATCTACTCAAGATAAAGATGTTCTGTGAATGTCAACTGATGGGACAATTGTATTGCCAGGTTCAGTGCTACTGCAGAAAGTAAGATGGATGCATGACCTACACATATGGGGTATGATAGAATGTTGGCCAAATTCAAGAAGTATTAGTTTAACCCTCATTAGAACATAGATGAAAACTTGTTTCAAAGGTGTTTAATTGTGTGCAGATCAATGCTGGAAGAAAGACTTGAGCAACTATGAGTCATATGGGAAAATCATGAGTTCCATTCACAAAGCTACAAGTAGATTTCCAATGACTGTAGATACCTCTCAGTGGTCATTTCCTTGTTCAGGAGTCGGATTGAAGCACACCCAACAAAGATTTTTGATTAGCTAACAGTAGCCAATTTGTTCCCTAGATTTGGATTGCCTCCTTCTTTAGAATCAGAAAGGGAAAATCATTTTAAAATGAGGTTATATGGGTCCAATGAATAGCACTGGAAATAAACACATGTTTAATTGTACATACCAACCCAAATTTTTAGGTTTCTGAACAGTACGATGGAAGCAAAGTTCACTTAAGTAAGCTGCTCAACATCATTAAAATGGTCAGGTGCTTTTCTTCTGGTTCTACTCATCATGAAAAGTACCCCAAATAAAGGCACAGGATTAACACCTCATGTGGTGTTAATGTGGAGAAAGGTTATCAACAGATTTTCTCATATAAGAGTCCAACCCTATATAAAAGAAGACTACAAGAAGAAATTTGACTCCGATGAAAGGCCCTCATTGAAAAACACATCGAAATCTTTGTATTCAGACTCTGACGAGTGTTCCAGTGATAGCTCCATGCAAAATTAATCACGCAGATGGAGGCAAGAGATGGCTTTTACATATCTACGTTCCCCCAAAATCAGATGATCCACTGTCCTGGACCATTTGGATCCCAGCCCTATTAAGGCCCACCAAACACCCAGATGATGCCTTTCCTCCAAACACACCAAAACATTTTAGGGAGGGAAGGAAGGAGGGGCAGAGGGTCCAATCAGTGACAAACAATGGGGAAGGAGTGAACATTTGCAGCAGCCAGCACACAGCACAACCAGCAAGCAGGCCTGAGCGGCCCGCAGACATAGTAGTCAACCTAACCGCAGATGAACTTACAACAACAGAAATCGCAGTACTCAACCAAGGCCTAGGTTTTGTCCCCACTATCCAGAAGGACAAGTTCAAAATACGATTGGAACTAGCAGACTTTTTCAGGAAAAGCCATATAAAAGTATTCTTTCATTAATCCCCCTACAAGGAAACCCATGATGGCCATACAAATTTGAAGAATAAATCAGGGTTCCAACCTCTACCTACTTCAATTCCACCAGCAGGACTAGCCTTTGAAGAAATAGTCATAAAGGAGGTTGAAGAACTACAACTGAATAGAAATATCTTCCAGGAAAGCATGGCTTTGGAATCCCTTGAATAAAAGTCCCATGTTGTAATAAAACCGGCTGACAAAAGTGGCGCTATAGTCAATCAAAGCAAGGCCGCCTATAGATAAGCCTGCCTTACTATTTAACAAGACAGAAGTGTTAAAAATGGGGGTATCTAGTTGGCAGAGCTAGGTACCTTTTTCCAAATAGGGACCCATGTTTTAGTCAGGGTAAGGGGGATACACACATTAGATAACCCCTGTGCACCCCCTTGGTAGCTTGCACGAGCAGACAGGCTTATCCCAAAGGCAATGTGTAAAGTATTTATACCAACTCTCACAGTAACATAGTGAAAACACCACAAAAGGACACCACACAAGTTTAGAAAATAAATTATCTTCATCTAAACTTAACAAGACAAAAACAACAAAATCCAACATACACAGTTAAACTATGACTTTCAAATGTTTCAAGAACTAGTACCATAGAAAACTATGGATGTGTGACTTTTACTTTATTTTTTTATTTATTTTATTTGAGGTTTTATATAGCGAGAATATGACCCGTTAGGGTATCACAGCACTTTACAGGGATAAACACGTTGCGTACAGTATAGGCATAGGCAAAATACAAGGAATGGGTTAGGGAATCGACTACAGTAGGATAAAAGTCAGAGCTATATACACTAAACAGTGCAGAACCAAAATCAGAGAGCAGCATGTCAGCAATAAAAAAGGGGAACAATTGATTCATGGAGAGGGCCAAGCAACAAAGGAGATTTTGCAGAGAAACATAGGCCATGAAAAGGCCAAATGTGCAATAAAGGAGAGTTATTGGAGGAATTTGCTCATTAGGAAGGTTTCACTTCCTTTTTGAAGCGCAACAAAGTAGGAATTCTTCTGATGGAGGGAGGTAGCAAGTTCCAGACTCTTGGTGCGGCCCTAGAGCATGCACAAAGTACCTGTAGTTGGGTAAAATTCACAAGGCCAAACACCAGCAGAGTGAAGAAGCATCGAAAACAAAGAGATGCGTCAGTTGCTGAGACCTTGGGGAGGCGATGCAACAGTTCTGCTGCAGGAGAAGTGATGCGTCGACTCTTGTCTGTTGGGGGAAGTGATACATCGATTCTTTATGATGGTTCCGGTCCGCAGTAGATGCGTCGGGTAAACTTGTTGCACAGGTGCTATGTGTTGGAATCCGGGATGCGTCGGTGCAGTGACGAACGGTGCTCTGTCAGTTTTCTTCAGCCGCGACCTCTCGATGCGTCGATTCTTACAGCGGCGACAGTCACTGCGTCGGTCTACATAGAGGTACAGCGGTGTGTGGAAATTCTTCTTGTGCCGTGCAGATGCATCAGGAAAACAGCTGCAAGAAGAGGGATGCGTCGTCAAGTTCCTTCTCTCTTCCAGCTCCCAAACCAGGGGAACAACCTCCATAGGTCCAATATTGGCACAGGCACTTCCTGGCAGGTCAGAATTCACAGCAGCATAGTTCAGGCGAGCTGGGGGTGAAGTATTTGTGTCCAAGAGACTTTAGAACAGGAGGCCAGCACACACAGGCCCTTGGAGATCTCAGTCAAGCAAGGGACACAGCAAAGTCCTTCTCCTTTCCTTGGCAGAAACAGCATGTTCAGGCCAACCAGACACAGCACTCAACAAAGGGGGCGTACTTCTCCTCAGTTTCTCCAGCTCTTCTCCTTGGCAAAGGGTCCACTTAAATGCCAAGGATGGTCTAAAGTTCTGGGATTTTAGGTGTAATATTTATACCCTATTTTGGCTTTGTTCTCTTTGTGCAAGGGTTTCTGATCCCAGTTCAAACCAGTTCTGTCCTCACAGGGAGTGGGGACAGCATTGGGCAAGTGAGACAGGCTGTATTCTGGTGCAAGGGAAATCTGCTCCCACCACTCTAAATGCAGAACAACCCTATTCAGGTGTTAGGGAAAACTCCTCCCACTACTCTGAATGCAGCCTAGGTCTATTCAGCTCAGCTCTGACTCATTCAGGAAAGGCAGAACACACATCACCCCCCACCGTGGTCATCCGAGAGAATGCACCCCCCCAGCCCTGTCACTTAAAAAAAACAGACAATCAATACACAAACAGACAGAGGCACACAGAATGGTTAAACAATAAAATGCCCACTTTCTAAAAGTAGCATTTTTCAAACACACAGTTTAAAAAACATTATTACTAAAAGATGTGTTATCAAATTCTGAGTTCAGAGAGCCTAAACTTTAGTTCTCTATCTTGTTCCAATGGGAATGTTTTTTTATAAGATGTTATAAATAAACTCCCAATCTATCCTACGGGGCAAGATAGTCTTTCAATAGTGAAAAATGAAATTGGCAGTATTTCACTATCAGGACTTTTCCCACACACCAGTACGTACTCTGCCTTTCACATACACCGCACTCTGTCCAGGGGGTACCTTGGACCTATCATAGGGGTACCTTACATGTAAGTAAATGGAAGGTTAGGGCCTGGCAAGCCGGTACACTCACCAAGTCGGCATTACAGTTAACAACTGCCACAGACACTGCAGTGGCATATCTGAGTTACTTATTCAGGGCTACTTATGTGGGTGGCACAATCAGTGCTGGAGACTCACTAGTAGCATTTGAATTACAGACCCTGGCACACTTCAGTGCACTTCACTAGTGACTTACCAGTAAATCAAATATGTCAATCATGGATACCCAATCATGATAACAATTTATACAGAAAGCATATTTTAGCACTAATTAGCAGTGGTAAAGTGCCCAGAGTCCTATAGCCAACAACAACAGGTCAGGAAAAAATATTAGGAAGAAGCAAAAAGTTAGGGGCTAACCCTGCAAAAAGGGCCAAGTCCAACAAGAAGGAATTACAAAATTCTGAAGACAGACCCCAACCATGCCTGAACAACATATTCAAACTTCTCACAGATTAAGGACTGAAGAATTAATGGATCATGAGGAAAAAACTGGACTTTCTGGTTTTAAAAGAACCATGCACACCACAATTTACTCTCTACCGCAAATACATAAAACAATCACCCTCCACCGAGCAGACCCATCGTGGTCTGGCATTGGTTCCATCTTGGAACCATTATCTCTATTTAGAGGTTGGTTCCTCCGCCCTCTGGTAAAGAACATTACATCCTATGTGCAGGACACAAAACATCTCCTTAATATCCTGCAGGATACGGACTATGATCCAACAATGAAAACTATGCTATGTCTAGATGTCAAGATACTCTACACGAGTATCCCAAAAGAAGAAACCCTCAGAGTAATCAGCAACCTCTTGATGACACCAGATTGGGACTGGACAGCTTCAGGTCATTGGATCATGCAATTAACAAAACTATCCCTTACTGAAAATTTCTTCAAGTTTGAAGTGCTGACATACTTAGAGTGCCACGGTGCACCTTTGTCCCCAGATTAGCATGTTTATACATTGGCTGGTTCAAAGATAATAACATTTGGAACCATAAGCCCTATAGGAATCAAATTTGCCTATGGCAATGATATATTGATTAGACGGTAAGATTTCTTTTTAGGTTCGTTTTTTCTCTATCCTAGTAGGAACACACAGATTCTTTTGTCCATGGCAGGATTAAAAAAATGTGTCCATTATTTTTCTCACAGGAGATTTTCTCCACAGTGCTTTTATTAGAGATACTCTTTTTGGTGGCACTTTCAATTCAATTTTATTGTTGGTCTTCTGAGCACAGACACATTTTTTCGGTGTACTCTTTTATCTTTAATTTTGTTTTCATATAGGTGTGTCAATCTATATCTATATTTCAATAGAATTATAAATACAAAGGACATGGATATAACCAGCTTTCTCACCTGGCTCAATGGGAGAAATCCTTTCCTTACATTCACTCTGACTACAGATAGGCACAGAATATCCTTTCTGGACATTCCAATTATCGCCAATGAGAGGAGACTAAGCACAAGTCTGTACAAGAAACTGATGGACCAGAACAGCCTCCTACACTTCAACAGTGCCCACCCGAGAGCACTACGAGAAAATCTACCTGTGGGACAATTCCTTAGAATCTGAAGGACCTGTAAAAATTAACAAGACTATAAATGAGAGGCAGAGTCCCTATCAAACAAACTGGAAAAAAAAGCCTACCCAAAGCGAGTGATCAAAAATCCCCAAAAAGAGCCCGAAATATCCAGAGAGAATCACTCCTCAAAAACAACACAAAAAGCAAGACAAAATCATTAATTTTTGTAAGCACCTACAAGTCTGTGAAACAAAATCATGAGTAGACACAGGTGCATCCTCTCCTCCAGCAAACTCAACCTACCAAAGTCTATTTTCTCATTCAAACGAAACAGGAGCATACGTGACAGACTTGTCCAGAGCAAATTAGAACACAAAGAAAACCAATAACAGAGCACACTTTGGAGTTTATCCCAAGTGAGCGGCCACAATCCATGTTGCAACTGCACTTCCTGTGCCCTTACCACTCATACACACACTCTCATCTTGGGCTTGAGAAAAGCCTGGGAGCAAAAACACCGTACTCACTGCAACAGCAGTAATGCTGTGTATACAATCACATGCCCCTGTGGCTTAAGCTACATCAGCATGACAACCAGGAAAATCAGAATACGAATCAGTGAACTCAGATGTACACTACACTCTAAGAAATAATTGACTAAACTCACTGTGCACTTTATTGAATATAATTACTCGGACAAAGACTTCCATTGGGCCAATATTGAGAAATTGACAACAAGCCACAACACCAGTAAATGACTATTAGAAAAAGAACAGAAATGGGTATACAAGCTACAGATGAATATACTGGAATTGAATGATGGTATCCCATGGCATCTACTTCACCTTTAAACACTACATGCACAATTCTGCAAACAAGTGGTACACACTGGAAAATATGGACAACCCCTAGATGGCAAAAGATAACAATCAAGTCCAGGAGAAATCCAGGGGATTAGCATCCAGCATTAGACTTCAAGCCCAAGCAATAAGCATACCTAAACATATTAGGACACAATATGTGGTGGCTGACATCCAAAAACACGCCGTAAAAAACAAATGTTGTTTTATGCCTCATCTACATATACACTATATATCGATATGCGGCTACTTTTCATTACAAAAATCATTAAAACATTCAAATAAACTAATGATATAAGAATATCGCTACATAATAAATGTGCATAATGTGAAGACAGCTTTCCTCTGCAGACAATTACACTGAGAACTACAGTTCCCATAAGGCAGCATAATATTCATTTAAGTAACACATTAAATTAACACCTCTGTAGTTCTATATCTATGCAAGTAAGCTATCACCTGCTGAAACATGCAATGCTGATGTGGCTACGAGATCACGCTTACGCGAATGCGTCACAAACATCATGCGACCAGAAAACAGCATTAGAACATCATTGCCGAGCTGTTAAAATGAGCCCTGCTCCCACTACCCACCACAAGCCTAGGGAGCAGACTGGTCATTCAGGTTCACCGGTAGTTTGGGACCCTTGTAATAGTAAGTATGCCCCCCTGCACTTCCTATCAATGCGAGAGGAGCCAACGTGAAAAATACGTCTTTTTAAAAATCGACTAGGCATTTGCATTGCTCGATGGCTCACTCCACCATTTCCATTCCAAAACTAGAGTATGACTACAGGGCCAAATGAGCATAGTTTCACTATGTTCCTGCACTAATCCTTTCTTTATGTACAGTTCCCTTTGGTACCATGTTTTTAATAGTCTATGACACTGTAAAAATATGATATTGTCAAGGCACTTACCTAAGAAAATCCCGAAATATAGACATGAATGTTGTTTATACACATCTAATAATCACAAAAACATTTAGACAATATATTATAACAGAAAAAGAAAAAAACATATGTCAAAATGTATATACTTAAAATGTGTGTTACGAGTGTGATCAAGAATGACTGAGTGAACTGAGAAATTAATCATGTTATACTCCCTGTTGTGGTTTCTTTCTACAGAGAAAGTCCACAAACACAGCAAGTACTTTTACATTTTATGTTAATTTGTATGCCATAGAAATTCTTTGGCACCACACGTTCACTTTGATAACAATTACAAGGTGACATTACTGGGGGATCTCTTCTCTAGTACTGCCCTGACAAATGTCCTGGACCGATCCGGGCCAGTAGAATAGGGCAGAAACATGTTAGCGCTGTTATAATAGATTCATAGGACCAAAACAGTCTTCCCATAGTTTTTAACTTCCACACTCACCTCGCTAAAAATGGGATACCTGGAAATGAGCGAGGGCTTTTTATCTTAAATGTAAACAAAAACCAACAACACAACCAAGTTGTCTTCTAAGCGCTCTCTGAAATAGGGTTGAGCCCGCCCTGACCTTGAAGAGTCAGGGTGAACCCAATAATGAAGCATGCCACTACTATAGTGGGTGCGGTTTATAAATTAAAAAATAGGGTTTTCCTCTCCCCGCCTCTCTGTGAGGTGAAAGTATATGGTTTATTTCCTTTTTCCCTTGATCGTCTATTCATAGCAGAGAGGATACTAATTTTGGATCACTTAATGTGGAGCACCACAAGGAATCCTGATCTGGATTACTGTCATGGTTTGACTTATTTGATATGGTCTAAACTGAGAACTCCTTCAGCAATAAATTAACCCTACTATAAACGAAAGCATGGAGACTGGGATGTGGTAATGAAACATGTTTGAAAGACCTGCTTTGAGCCTTGGTAGAAGGGGCCTTATCAAGTCATATTGGTGTTAAAGACTACTATGAAGAATGAAGGTTTGCCATATCGGATCCATGGGTCTCACATAAAAAGAGTTTGGACTGCAGATGAAGAAGCTGCTGATCCACATAGTCAAGCATGAGTTGACTATGTGGATGCAGAGTGTGGAGAAGTAAGAGTTCAAGAAGAAGAACTAGAAGGAGGAAAACAAGAACACCCAACTAAAGAAAATCAAAGTGCAAGAACTGATGCTCGCATTCAAAGCAAAGTATTTCAGTTGCATGCTGTGCAAATCAAGAATCACATGAAGATGAAAATGAGGCAAGTAAAGCAATGAAAGTTTGATACAAGCTGAATGGCCTGAAGGTAGGAGAAAGAGAAAGAGAGCATTGCAAAGGTTCAACAGGCTACAGTGAAATGAATAAAAATCAGCTCACACTGACAGATTCAAGTGAAAAAGATTTTGAAAGGCCTGAAGTCAGAGGGTCAGCAAGAGTATGAGTGCCAAACAAGAAGGGCATAGCTCCTGAAGGGGCATATCTTACAAAGACTGAACCATAAGAAACAGACATTGATATGAAAGATTATTGATTTTTGTTTGAAGAACCTCCATGATTTAACATATGAACTGAGAATGGAGATGATCAACACTTAGTAATTTCCGGCTAAAGTGATAGAACTTCATTTTTGAATTGTTGAGAAGAAAAGTTTCAGATTTTTAAATTTTTATGTGTGCCTGCGTGAATTTCTTAGATAAGCCATTGTATATTTTTGCCCACATATCAAAAGTATGCCTTAACCTTAGAAAACCTATTTTGTGCCTACTTAGGAATCCAGTTGAAAACAGTGATAGTTTTGTGTTTGCATTGTATTTGTGGAAATGAAACTGAAATGTATTTCTCAACTGATAATCTTTGAGAATTTTCGAACATAATTTTGTGCCACAATTAACTTTTTCCAGTGCGTGCATAATTATTTGGGGTATATGTAGCATCTATTTTATTACATGCTTGCTACAATGTTTCTGAATAAGTATTCTACAAGATGTTCCCACATTAGTTGTTTAATGAACTATTTTCGTTAAATGCCAATTCAAATTCATTCTAACATTTTAGGAGAATTGTCCGATTTTGTACCATGCTTATTTTTAGAATGAGATTTTATCAAGAGACTGTTTCTCTAGAAAGAATATGGTTTCATGTAAAGAAAGATTTTGTTGGCCTATAAAATATTTTTTATGATTTGTATTGTAATATTCTTAATTCAAATCTTCAGGAGCTTATATTTCCCTGTTGGATATGCCTCCCTCCATATAAATAATACGCAACATAATAACAATACTAGAGTCAATAGATTAGATTTTAGAAATAGATTTGAGGGAAAATTTGGGGAATATATCTATGCAAATCTGCATAATGAGTATACAAGCAAAACAATTACTTTGAGTTGTTGTTTTTGCGCACACCTGCCTGGAGGAGTTTTGTATGTTAAGTGACCCGGGCTTATTATGCAGCAAGAATTTCTGGAAGAATTCAAAGTAGATTACAATGTTTCTATAGATAAAATACCTGAAGTTGTAAGATTAGATTCTACTACTAAAAATAATAGTCAAATTATGTGTATAATTCAAGGACTAACAGCACAAATGAGAAGAGTATGTATAAATTGACTGATGCAGAGCATAATTAGTGGATTTTATGTTGTGTGAAGACTCTGTGTTTAGAGGCATTGATCACATCTGTGGTAAAACAGCTTATTTTAACATTCCAAGCAGCAGGGTAGGTTCTTGTTACTTAGCTTTAGCTGTTCCTAAAATTGATCATGTAAACAAATGGAATGATATGAGTAACGTGAGTTATAAAAATTTGAAATATGGGTTTGATCAACTTCTTATGAATGTGTGTGGTGTGTTTATTCCTTCTATTTGTGTGGCTTTGAATGATGTGAAGATTAGAGCAGGTGTCTACTTTAGTGGAGCATTTGGCTACTAATACTGCAGGCACATTAACTAAAATTAATGAAGAGATGGTTGGCGTTCATACAATAGTGATTCAAGACAGATTAGCCTTACACATGCTTATAGTTAAAGGAATGGAGTGTGCCTTTTGATAAATGCTCAGCATTGTTGCACATTTGCACCTGATAATAGTATGGCTACTAATTCATAATACAACTACAATTGTGAAAGAGGTTCTTCTTTGGGAGACTTTTGGGTTTGGGAAACTGTTGGTGGATGGTTCTGTAAAACTTACCATATGCTAATTTTCTTGCATTTTTTATTTTTTTATTATAATGATTCTCGATTACTCATGATATACCTAACCATTTTTCGCCTTCTTTAATGATCTCAACTGTGAATAAACCTTTATGGGTTTCACTTGTGTTCTTGTCTTGTGGAGGTTTCATTTAATTACATTGGGTTAGACTTATGAAGACTCAGAAAGCCCCAATCCTAGGAATCATCCCTCTTAATTGTTTTAATTAGAGCGTTACTAAGCCTTAATAAGATATCAGTATTGTAAACATTTTTCTGTTCATACACTTCATTTGTCCCAATCATCAGTGATACATTCCTCTTCACCCTTCATACATTAACATACTGAATACCTATATTACCCAGGGCTTTATTTAACAATATGTCTGCAAAGTCTAGCTCATTCGTAATCCATTGGTACATATGTATGTAGAGACTTATAGTTCACCTTCCTATTGAGACTTTTAAAGTTTAAAATATTACAAGAAATCACTTTCAAAGAAAACATGAAGAAGTGGAATGTTCCAACTTAAAATACTGTGTATATGATCATTGAAGATATTACAGTGCATGACTGCTTAGTAGTGCAAGGGCTTTAAGCAAATATCTGTGTAGTAATCTTAGCATTATTCTGGCTGTGGAAGCAAGATATAGTTGTAATAATTCAATAAATACCCTGTACCAATAATAGAGGAATAAAATGCTGTGCTGGTGTTGACACTGGTTTTGAGAATCTGATAAGATAGAAGATAGTTCAGTAAAATTACCTTATAATAACTTTCTTGCATTTTTTTATTTTGAATTATGATTGCCGATTTGTGGCGCCTGTAATGATTTTAACTTTGAATAAACCTTTATGGTTTTCACTTGAATTCTTGTCTTGTGGAGACTTTATTTAATGGCATTAGATTAGACTTGTGAAGACTTAGACAGCCCTGATCCTAGGTATCATCCTTCTTAATTGTTTTTATTACTCTAATATGGTATCAATTTGTAAACACTTTTGTGTTCCCAGATATCCTTTGTCTTAATCATCAGTGATACATTCCCCGTCGCCCTTATACATTAACATACTGACAGCCTACAGTGCCCTGGGCTTTTATTCAACAATATGTCTGCATAGTTCAGCTCATTCCTAATCAACTCTGTACTGGTACATGTTTATGTAGAGACCTGTTCACCTTTCCACTGAGACTGTTAAATTGAAATTACTATAACACAGCACTTTCAAAGAAAACATGATGAAATGGAACAGGCAACCTTTAAAATGCTGTGCATATGACCATGGAATGTAATACGGTGCATGACAGCTTACTAGTGCAAGGCCAGTAAGCATACCTCAGTGTAGTAGTATTAGCATTATTATGACCATGAAAGTAAGATATAGTTGGAATAATAATTCAATATATACCCTGTTCCATTGATAGTTAAATAAAATGGTGTACTGGTGTTGACACTATTTTTGAGAATCTGATAAGATAGAAGATAAAGCGCATTCCCAGTATTGGGGATGGTGTTATCAGAGAGTAAATGTGCCACAATATGATTACGTTGTTAGCTAATCAAATAGGTAAAAAATAATATTTAAATAAGCCTTATTAGAACAGTGTTCGAGTTAGGAACTATGAAAGTTTATGAGGAAAAATAGAGTGCATTACACAAGGCAGAAATGGTTTGTCGGCTAGATGCAAAATCAGTTGAAATGTACAATAAATTAAGTATAGGGATTTAGCCTAAGGCACAGTCAAATGCAGCAGGAGATCTGACATAAAGTCAAAACCTCAGAAGAAATTTAATAATTCTAAGCCCTCAGCATGAGACAGTCTGCCTGAGGCCTACTCTCCAAGATTCGAAAAGAAACTCAATGCTCACTACCAAATTGAGCCAATTTTATAGGAAAATACACAGTAAAGTCAAACAGTCAGCATAAGGTGATCAGATTGTTACATGGCTGAATGACTCAAAGTACAGAATGTAGTATATCACTACTAAACACCATTTGGAAAACTGTACTCTATTCAAAACTAATGCGTTCTGAATTGACCTTATGTCTTTGGATGTGACAGTACAAATCTAGTTAAACTTAATACAATGACAGTCTCATATAATGAATGGACCTTCTGCAAACAGGCAGGAAAAGGCTTTGTTACAGTTACAATTAGACAGAAGATTTTTTAAGAATTCAAGTACATTATGTCGACAAAGGATTTCATTTGCGTACGAAGACAATGATTTAGTGTAATTGTTCTTATACTCCTCACTGTCAATCACAACCTCACTGTCTTTGAGTTGCTAACTGATCATAGATTTAAGATTCACATACTCTCCAACAATGTTAACATGCTTCATAGGAGGTTGGCATTGGCATGAGGGGGATATTCTGTTATGTGTCTGTTTAAGTGTTATTTATATTGCATTGTATTTTATTACTCTGTATTTATTTGGCTTTATTAAGCGTGTAATTGTCTAAAAGGTGTCTTGGCACTGGAACCAGTACACGTGATGGGGTGCAAGGTATAGGTAATTACCAAAACTGTAACTGATGTCTTTGAGTGATTTTTAAACATTAGTTCTTCTCTCATTTAACACATAACTAAAACCTCTCTTTAACCTTTTTTCTGTGCCTTTCTGTATATTGTCATCATATCCTTAAATTGAACAGGAACCCAACCCTCCACAAGTGCTTATCTCCTCTGCGCAAGGCCATAGACCATGCACAGTGGAAATTGGCCTCATGGTTTAGCCTCACAACCAGGTCCTATGTCCCCCCATCTGCTGGCACTGATACCGTTCAGGTAGTGTCAAATGTGGTTTAAACAGTGATGTGATTGTGATGCTGCAAACGATGTAATGAATCTTATCACTTAACATGTCATCATTGATGTCATGTTTATTGCCATTTACAATACAATGGGAAGGCTTGAATTGTGATTCACGCCGCGAACCATAAGTGGCAAATTTTAATGGTTTTATATGTTTGAACAATAGTACAGATTAACTCCATTTCTCATAGTTTTGAATTAAAGATGTGTATTAAATAACATATTGTCACCTGTCAAATGATTCATTGAATTATCATTAATCTTCTACATCTTTTCACAGTCTTTTTATGTTTCTTCTTTTGGTAACATCGGAACCTACATTGTACAATGCAAGGCAAACTGAGTTATTAGTTAAGGGGGGACTACCCTATTTAGGTAAACACAATCCTTGTCAGGGTGAACCACTAAAGTCACTAAATTAGTCTGAGCTCACCACCATGGTAACTATGGCACAGAGCAGACAGACTTAAATAAGACGCAATGTGTACAGTATTAATGCAGTACCAAAATGTAATAAAGTCGAAACACAACACAAGGAAAATCTCAAACCAATTTAGACAAATAGAGTAAATTTGAATAAGTAAGGAAATTGAAACAACTAAAATGCAATGTAACTGGAGATTTGAATTTTAAATGTTTAAATTAAAATACCACAAAAAAGCATAAAGCACCAACTGTGGTCAACTGGTCAGGGAAGACCGGGACTTAGGTGCGATTTGAGGCCGACATCAGTAGAGCCCAGGGCAGATATCCTCTGCAGGGCAAGGTACCAGGCTGTGGCTGAATAGGACTCAATGAAACAAAGTCTTTGTGGAGCAATTGGGATTAGTAGACACTCTCTGAGCAGGAGAAATTCGAATTTTGCAGCCAGAAAAGGCCCCCTCTCAGTGGCCCAGTTTCTTTGTTTGCACTTAGTCACTTTTTTTGGAGCTCGTATTCCTAATGTTGGGCAATGCTGAAAGCTGTAGCTCAACAGTGCTCCACAAAACCGTATTTCATCTTTACAAGGTCCGCCCAACAAGGATTTTGTAGTTGTGAAAAAGCTCTGAGCAACTGAAAACTCAATCTTCAGCCCAGTGGCAACAAAACATGATTGAATCGGGTTGGCAAGTTTGTTCCTGTCCTCCAGAGACCTTTGGAACCAAAGCTTATGCTTTAAATTGCCTTTCTACATTTCTTACTTTTTATTCCCATGAAACCTGACTTATTGACTATAAGACCTACATAGGTGTGACTTATTAATATTGAAAAGGAAGGTTTTGGCATTTAACGTACGGGCCCTGATAAGCCTTTTACCATATTCTAGGTATTTATATATAAGTTAAATATGCAAGTTAGCAATATACCAATTCAATCATGTTAAAAGAGAGAGCAGAGAGCACAGGCCGCAGTAGCGGCACGTGGAGGGAGTGCTACCGGGCGTTGACATGGGGCGGGGAAGGATGAGGGGTAGTAAACTGCAGAATATGGCCTCACAGGGGTAAGTACACAAACTAAGAAATACAACTAATTTTGTTGCGCGGACTGCATCACCAAATGCAATGCAGCGCATGAAACGAAATTCCTAAAAAGTGTTATATTACAAAATATGCTGATCATATCAAGCTTATCTTCAACCTTGCCATTTAGTCCATGCAAGACATCAAAAATATTCAACTTGTGTATTTAGTATTTATTCTGGGGTAATTTCTGTCCAGTTCGTCTTGAATTGAGCAAGAACTGACTTTTTTGTTTTGCCTCTTCCCAGAAGACTCTTAATACCAATTGCTGGGAATTTAGGATACTAAAAAGCAGATCTGGAGGAAAATTGTGTCTCTACTTTTATCAAGGTTACTAAATGTTTGAGACTCTGTATATCCTCAGAATGTCTGTATTCATTCAGGGCATTGATAAACATCTTTGTTCTTAGTCATGTCATCTTTTCTTTGAGCATACACTAATTGGATGTCCAGGTTATTGAGTGAATACTGGCCTACAATTAATCTGAACTCTTAAAATTCAAAATTAAAGTTTGCCTTAATCTTGAACATGAAACACTAAAATCGTCCCTGGACTTTGAAACGCAAATTGGCTGCAAATACCTATCGATACCTCACGAAATAAACATTTCTTTCTAAAAAACGAGGGCAACTAACATAGTTACTACAGAAAGTAGCTCACACGTTAAACAAGGAGAGAAGTGTCTATGTCAGTTTTTGTTCAATATTACATTGTTTGTAGTGCCATTCATGGCTTACTGAAGGAGGTGACGGGAGTCATGCCTGAAGTCACCGATTTAGAGATTCCAGCTGAGCCGAGATGGCTGTTACTATGCATTACAGGTGAGTTTAAATGGCCCAACTATACACTAATATGGCTTAAAGTGGCAGCAATAGTGGAAAAAAGAAACATAGCCAAAAAAATTGGGATCGAGCCGACCACCAGACCTATTGGAATAGGAGAAAGACTTGGATTGGCGCTCTGGGGCCTAGAAAGTTGTACATAAAGCAAGAGGATGCCTGTGAAAATGGGGCAAGATCTGGGGAGGATGGAGAACATACAGGGGACACTGAGAGGGGGGATGGGGAGGGTCGAGGAAGATCAGTGAATGCGAGTAAGCCTCAAAACCTAGTATCCTTAAGAACTTTGGACTGCATGCGTGGGGAATCAACCTGTGAATTAAGGAATCAATGTATCAAAAAGATGTGTACTCCTTGTATTATGTGTGCAAAAGATGTCTTAAGCGATTGTTTAATAAAATTATATTTAAAAAATATATATTACATTTTTTCTTTGCTAGACCTGGACAGAATGAGCACAGATCTGAGAATGCAACACAACCTACATGCATTCCAAAGAGCCCTGAAGATATGTGTCGTCAAAGGGGCCTTTGCCACACATCAAATCAACAATGGGAGTTCCTCCCTGCAAGTGCAAACCCCCATTCCCCCAACTTCACATGCAAGTCCGCATTTGGACAAGATCTAGGGCCAGATGTAGGTAATTCCGATTTACCGACTCTTAAATACCGACTCATACCGAATCGGTATTTAAGAGTCTGTAAATTGGAAGGAGGCAGATGTAGGTAAAAAATTACCGAATCTGTAAGAGTCGGTATTTACCGATTCTGTAAATACCGATTCTGTATTTCCCATTGATTCCTATGGGCCTTGAAGCCCATAGGAATCAATGGGAAATACAGAATCGGTATTTACAGAATCGGTAAATACCGAATCCTGCAAGGGTGCAGGGGGTGTCACTTGGACACCCCCTAGCACCCCAAGTAAAGGCTAGTGTGACATGTGGCACACATACATGCCCTAAGGGCATGTCTGTGTGTCACATTGCACAGGTGTGCATGCACAGATGTGCATGCACACCTGAATTTGGTATTTTACCACCCAATAGGATTGGGTGGTAAAATACCGACTCTTAAGGGCCTGTGGCACTCTTAGGAGTGTCACCTACATATGGATTTACAGAATCGGTATGTTTACCGAATCAGTAAATATACCGAATCTGTAAATAACTACCCACCTACATCTCAAAAGCCAAATACCGGTCGGTAACGGCTGAATTCGGCCGTTACCGACCGGAATTTGGCTACCTACATCTGGCCTCTAGTGTTCGAAACTATGATGATATATTTGCCCGCTACTGCCTACGGCAGGAAGATTTACCAGCCACCCCCAGAGCAAGCATCTTTCCTTTATGGCTAGTAACCACTAGGTGAACATTTGTCACAAAGAAAAACAATGGGGCATATTTAAAAGCCCCTGATGCCACCGGAGCGCCACTTTTTCTGACACTCCGGTGGCATTGCTACATACCCCATATTCACAAGGTGGCATTTAGCCTCAATTTATAAATATGCGCCTTTCAATAGCAGTCTACTGTGGCAAAAAGACGGGCAATGGGTGTTGCTGTTGCTGTTCCACCGCAACATCCATTTATTTTTGATGCAGCCCCATATTTACAAGGATGGAGCAGCACCAAAAACAAAGGCCAGGTATAACCCGTTCTTTGGGTGGCAATATGAGGAGAAATTATTAATTTCTCCTCACATTTTGCTCTTTCTATGTGTGCTGTGTTGTGCAGCACACATAGAAACAGCAAATCACGTTTAAATATTGTTTGTGTGAGGAAAGGTGACCCTTCCTGTACATAAATAATCTCCCCTGAAGCACAGACACCCTTGCAACATGTCGTAAGGGAGCCTGCGCTGGTGCTAGGCAGCTTTTTTAGAACCAGCGTTAGGGGAAACGTAGTGGTGTGCCATAATTTTGTAAATACGATACTTTCCTGCGTTTTGAAAATATCAGAGCGCAGCGTTACCACATTTGCCATTGCACACTATACTCTGACATTTTCTTGTACATAGCCCCAATGTTTTTTAATAGCCTATAAATCTGTTTTTAGCAGAATGACTACAGTTCCGTACTGTAAATGTTCTCAAAGTATGAATGCTCCGCAGAACAATCTTCCCGAGACTATGTGTGAGAACTTTTCATTTTTTAACCGTAGCATTATTAGAAGAAACCATTTTCTCAAAACTCTACATTATTTTTCGTAAAATGATTAAAGAAGATCATTCGCATTTGCCGGTTGGAAAACTGAAACAGTGATTTATTAACTTTTAATTAAGATTTGCTTTGAAAGTTTATAACCTTTCCAATGGCTTCTGAAAAGTCACAGTTGACACATAGCTATCTAAATGAAAATTACACACACATCTCAGTTTGACACTCTATTACTTACTTTTGATTAGTTTTATGCAAGACACTAATACTCTGAAACACACGTGTGATGCTACTACAATTTGCAGACAAGGCAGAAATGAGGCAAGTTTTTTTCACAGCAGGTTTGCTGCCTACAAATATAGAAGACAGCGGTGGAATTTGCTCTGTATTTAATACTGCTAGTGAAAAATGCAGAACCGTCTGTTTTCTCCATTTTTATTTAGTAAGCACAATTGCAGGGAAATCTGTTTACATCTGTTTAGCCAGTGCAAATTATAAACATGTACTTATAAGTACCTGATGAAATAATGGAACGGAAAGGCGACACAGAGCTAATATGGAAGAAATGTCATGAAAAATGTTTAAGGCGTTCAAAATTGAAACATTGAGTATATAGTGACCCAAATAATATCATTCCAGTAAAATAAAACTAGAACTGTCTGAAGAAAAAAATATTTGAAGCAACAACCATGCAATACATACAAGATATAAAACATTTACATATGCAAGTTCTATTCTAGGTAAGAGTATTCCCAGCAACTACAATGCGATGCTCAGCAACAACGATATCCAGAAGAAAGTACACAGTGACACAATATAAAACTTTGTGCTTCACACCACTTAGGATCTACGCTGAGGCACACTTTCTCCTTCTCACACTCTGCTACAGAAGTTGCAAGCAGCACTCAGACAACATTTCCCATCTTTTCCAAGTTGTAAAATTCAGAATTTTGCAGTTTTCTCCTCACATACATTTCACCAGATACTCACTAGCGCACCATTTCTTTTTGACTACTATGGACCCCCACTGAATCATTATGGGAATTTGCAGATCCCACGAAGTCATTATTTGAAGTTAGAGACCACCTGCCTATGTAATTTCTATGATTTGTACTAAAAAACAATATACAAAATTACCAAAAACAAGTATACAGCAAATGCTGAAATATTGAAAGATGTTTAATTCACAATCAAATGTAGAAAAAGTGTTCACATTTTCAATATTTCTTCTTTATTTACCCATACTTTATTGATTTTAGTGTATTTATTTTAATAATATGTACTTTTCCAACAAAGTCGCAGACCCCCAGGGGTCCTTGGACCACAGGTAAATAACCACTGCGCTAGAGTGTGAAATTAGAAATCGACCCAAACCCCTCTCGCGACCATATTTGATATTGAACAGCACTCTGAAAAATGGCCTTAAGCCTGAAGATGTAGACCAGCGGTTCTTAACCTGTGGACGGCAGACCCCTGGGGGTACGTTATGTCTACTCAGGGGCTACACAACTGTTTAGAACATTAAATGTTATTAGCAGTTTAATAAAGTACATATACATAAAAAAGTCCTAAAACAGGATTTGAAGTTGTTATTATTATCTGATATGGATGTTTGGTGGCTTCAATTAAAGCAGCACCAACATAAAAGAGCATCAACGAGGAGCAAAAAAGGCAAAGTGATATGCCAAAATCAGGCATAGTTCGTCATATAGTTGCATTCCCAGTAATGGGGTGGTGGGTATCATACGGTTGTACCAACCCATATATTAATAGATCAACTCAATCAACTATGCCTTTGCCATTTCACACAAGACTGCTTTCTGGACCAAGAGCTACTTTTTTGCCAAATTTGGTGTAATTCTGTTCAGCAGTTTGGACTGTAGCCATGTCTAAAGTTTCCTATAGAAAATAACATGGAAAGAAACACGTTTTGGGACTCCCCTTTTATTTCAGCCTTGGCTTGATGAATCGGCCTGAAACTTTCAACACAGGAGCTGACCTGACTGCCCCATTAGTTTTGAAAGGTTTGCAAAGATTCATCAAACGGCTCCATAGATATTGGCAAAAGAAAAAACGCTTTTTGAATAAAAACCAATTTCCTAACTATAACTAACGTCAGTTGGTATTATGTATATATAGTTTTTAAAAAAAATGCCATTCATGTATTTATACATTCACATATATTATCAGTTTATATATATTATATATTTATATGTACTGATATGAAGACTTGTTGGCATAACATGTATATTTTCCGGGTAAGTTATAAATGTTTTTACCAGGAAGGCTGTTTTTTGCAGCAAGTCTGTTTACTATGACTATTGTCATGTGACCTCAGTAAGTGAAGGTGGGTGGTTACCAAACACACATTTGCACATATAAAAAAAGAGTAATGGCGCAGTACCTAATCGCATGTGAACAAAGGCTTTTGTGCCCCGAAACGCGTTGTGTGTGGGTTGTGGTAGCAAATACAATCATCTTGCCTGAATAGCTGTGGGGTCTGAGTCTCCTTCTTTGCCGCCGAGTGTTGGAAGTAGCAGGAGTTCGACTTTGGTGATATTGTTACGGAGGTTGGTTGCCTCCATCACCAGACCCCCTCCCCGGAAGCTGGTGGTCGCCTTCGACCGAAGCAACGAGTGGATCTGTGGTGGATAATTGTGGCCACCCCCAACTATTGCCGAGGAAAGCTAACACTGACTGGAGCATGTGATCGGCTGGGTCGGAGGATCTGAATGATTGCGCCTGACGCCGGTGAGTAAAGATTGGCAAAATCTGTAGGAGGGGGGAACAAGCTCGAGGCAAGGCAACAGATAAACATTCAGTGACTGTTTGTTTTATGTACGGAATAGCACTGCAATAAAACAGCCCACAATGTCTGCGGAGACAGTGAGAGAAAGGGAAATGGCGGCAGATGAGGTGTTTGGAAATCTGCCAAGCACCTCGTATAACACAGCACAATTGCCCAGCTCAGAAAACGACAAAGACACAGATACAAAGACACTGTTGAGGAATTTGGAGTAAAAATCTAAACTGGAGATAACAAAATGGTGGGACCACAAGTCACTTTCGAAATATGCCGAAGTGGGACGAGTGCTACGGGGGTTGAGGATCCTCCTGGCACCCAGTTTCAATAAACCCAATTCCAATATGCTGCGCGAGTGGGGAGAAAGCAACTTAGCTGCTTCTATGAATTTGGTTAATATTCTAATTAAGTATGCCAACATTGATCGTCTGGAATTGCTAAAAGAAATAGAGGGAATAAACATTGAATTGGCCAAATTGGAAACAACTGAGTATATCATCAAAACTAGAGAGGCCATAAAGGAGAGATTAAAACAACATGAGGAGAAAATAAAATTCAGGAAAGCGCATAAGTTCGCCAGGGATCTGGCATACTATGAAAATGGCCAAATGTTTACTTTTGCCCACAAGTTCGATACGATAAAGAGGAAACAGTATAGTGAAAAGACAAAGAGCAACACAATAAACGTACACACGCTTACAGATTTAAATGATGATTCCTCCAATGTGGACACTGCATCATTGACAAGCGAATCAAGTACAGAATTAGATCGTACAAATGCAGGGAAAACCAAATTGAGTGTAAGTCAAGAACTTGATTTTTTAGTGGAGGAAAGACTGAAAACGCTACGACCCAGGCAACAAAAGAGGCCAGAAGCAAACGTAGAAACAAAAGAAGATAAGATATGCGCAAAAGGTGGAAAGCAAACCACAAAAAAGAAATTGTACTGGCAGAAGAAACAGCGATAAATTATAACAGTGTCATCAATTTAACATCAATAGAGCTAACAAAATCAGAACAACAATTGTTAGCTCTGGTATTGATTTTCTGTCCAGGCGATGATTTTAATTATGCGCGCACTCGAATAGATGTGTTTTGCTTTATTAGGAAGCTTAAACGTAAGAATTTTTTTGCACTTAAGTCTTGTAAATAACAATTGGACAAGAATACGGGCCAAGAAGAAGAATTAACCCCGTTGTTGGCAGCCTCAGACATTCCTAACTTGCTTACATTGCATGATTTAAATGATCAAGATGATCTGCAAATGTTATATGATGATATTGATTTGTCCACTCAAGATAGATTAAGAAAAATTAATCATGTTCAGAAAGGGGCTGGGATCAGTCCCTTTAAACCTAAATCTTGTTTTGTTCCTCTAATGCCTAAAGATGCAATTGACACATCATGACATGGTCACCAATGACTTGAAAAAATTAAATCACACTGCTAACAAAAATAGAAAACAGAGAAATGTGTTTTTTAGAAAACAAGCATATGATAAATTAATGAAGAAACTTGGTTAAAATTGTGAAATTGTCGTGAAAAAAACAGACAAAGGTGGCAACTTAGTATTATGGCCTAAAAAAGAATACATTTTCGAAGCTCAGAGACAACTAAGTGATGAAGGCTGTTATAAGAAATCTAGCACTAAAGAATATGATAAGGCCATAGATGTATTACAAAAATCATTGTCTCACATACTTTAAAAGTTCACCATTTGATTTGCTTTGTAAAGAATTCGTTCACAGTTTTCTGTTACATGATCAGTAATGTGACGAAGTCAGAAGTGTTGACTGTTACTTGAATATGTATTTATTTGAGATGGTAAATGATTTCCTATTGTCCATACCAGTGCAATTTCAGGCTAATATATTATGGAGCAGTATATTATTCAGTGATTCATAAATTAACATCGCAATGTATGACTCATGGCAGATGTGAGCAAAAATTGCACTGTCACCTTAAGGATTTTAAAAAGTATATAGAGTACTAAATGTTGCTGGGAAAATGTTGTGAAAAAGACCGCGGAGACCGACGAAACACGTCACCCCAAGCCAAAATAAATTGTTGAGTGAACTAGAGCATGTTGGAACCTGTTTTTGATTCCGGGTGTGTGGATATATATGTATAGGCGAGTCTTCCACTATGGGCTGGGCTCTGGCCCACCCCCAAAAATCTGGTCACAGGTTTCTGCCCCCCCAGAGGACACATGGGGGTGATTGCCCCCAATATGCCCCCCCCCCAGGGGGCAGAAAGTCCACAGACATCAGGAATTAAAAATAATATATATATACAGGATTGGGGACTGCACAAAATAGGCATGACTATGACCCCACCCCAACAAGAAACCAGGCTGTATTTCTGCTCCTCCTGGATGTGAATGTGGGTCATTACCCCTGATCTGCCCCCCTAGGGTGCAGAAAGACCACTAGACACCAGGGTCAAATATAAAAATAAATGTATGGTGGCCATACCCCCCAAACAATATTGTGACTGTCTTTCTTCCCCCACGGGGGGGCAGATGCCATGGTTACCCCTTATCTGCCCCGTGGGTACAACTGACCTTAATTTGATCCATTCCTGTCCCAGGCACTAGTCCTAGCAACACCAGTGGTGCAGCGTGTTTATTGGCACACTGCGTGGTAGGATTTTTGTGAATTCCTGTACATTCTGGAAGTCTGTCACAGAAATATAAGTAACATTAGATTTCAGGCATAATTTGATGTTTGAGGGCATTGTGGGTAAGAAAGCCTCATGGTATTCATGGAAGGCACACTACCCTGGAATCCCCTGGTTGTCTAGTTTTTTTTAAATATCCGTGGTACGCAGCTTTGCACTACAGTGTGCATCCAAATACAGCAGCTACTGTGGCTGATTATCTCTCAGTGTTGTACATTAGGGCCTTTTTGTGATGTGGTCTTGTGGACCACCCACACAAGTGGGTACCATTCTTATTGGGGACAAGTGGGAAATAAGGGAAGTAGGTGATATGTGGCTCTCCTCAGATTCCAGAACTTTGTGTCACAGAAGTGGGATGAAAATGCATGCTTTTTACAAATGTTTGGTGTATGCAAGGGCTTCTGTGTAAAAGTCCCTAATGCAAAAGCAGCACAAGTCACGTATCCATGTACTCTCCAGTTTGTCCAGGTTTAAAAAATGTGTAGGTTTTCTAGGTTTCCATAGGTGCCGGCTGAGCTAGGGTCCGAAATCCACAGCTACCCACTTTGCAAAAAAAGGGGTACATTTCGAGAGGAATAATAGGATGTATCCATGCATGTTTTGGGCCATTTTCTGTGGCTGCCACTAGGCCTACCCACACAATTGAGGTATCATTTTTATCTGGTGACGTGGGGGAATGCTGGGTGGAAGGAAGTTTGTGGCTTCCTGTAGATTCCAGAACTATCCATCTCAGAAATGTGAGGGAAATGTGTTTTTTAGTCAAAATGTGAGGTTTGCAAGGGATTCCGGGTACAAAAACCTGGTGAAAGCCATGCAACTCACTCCAACCTGTATTGCTGGCTGAGCTAGGGCCCAAAATTTACAGCTGCCTACTGGTCAGATTCAAGAGGAAAAATGTGACTACTTCTGTTGGTTGCAAAACTCTATGCAATTTACCCCTGCAAACCCGCAGTATATTGCGTGTGCTCTCTTTTTTAAACATGGTAAAATTGGGTTACACTTAATTGGCACATTAAATTTACATAAGTTCATAATATATAGTACTACCTACAGTCAGCACTGGTTTATTAAATGTTACCTGTGGGCTGCAGCACTCATTGATTTACCCACTGCAGTAGCCCTGTAAAGCAGCCACCAAGCCTGCCACGTCAGCCTAGCTGTACAGTTTTTAAAATGCAATTTTAATCTGGCAGCGAGCATGGTATTTAAAAGTAGGACATTTAGAACTTGATAATTTGCATGTCTTTACAATAAAAATACTCCAGTTGTTTTTCACTGTGGCAAGGCTGGCTCTCCCTCAGGAAACATGTGGCTACATTATAACAAGTTATAATGCTTAATTTCATTTTAGGAGTGGCTAGAAAAAGGATTCAAGGAACATTTAAGTTGTAATTCAAAATCCAATGCAATGGTAAAGCCAGGTTTTATGTTACTATTAAGGGGAAATACACTCTTCAAAAGTTATTTCCTCTCTGCTTAAAAAACAAAAGGCCTTTTACCAATGTCCAACTATTGGCTAGGCCTGGGCGGTGAACCTCGCTCTGTTCGTGGAATTTGCAGAGTTTTTTGCACTTCGCACTCCGGGGAGTTCGCGGAGTGGAGAAAACTCCACTTTGCGATGTGCAGCAAATTTTTTTCCCCATTCAGGTAGAATTTCTACTTGAGCGGCAGGAATACCAGCACAAACTGCAGTTTGCACTGTACTCCGCCACTCGCGGAACTTCGAAGAGTTTTCTGTAACTTCGCGGAGTTTTGCGAAGCAGAACTCCGCAAACTACACCTGCTATTGGCTGACTACTGATGGTTTCCCTGCAGTGAGATGTGTATTGCTCCCAAACAGTGGCCAAGGAGCTCTAGGTGTGGGAGAGGGTCACCTCCCTTGCAGGATAGCCTGCAGGTTGTACCCAGCTCTTTCCTGAGCTTCAAAGAATGCCTATCCTGTCACTGGAAGATGCAGCTCACACCTAGGTCTGACCCCCCTTGTCGTTTCTGTTAGGCTAACTCCAAACCCAGTGGGAGGGTAGGAACTGGCCACTATTGGTTTAGGGGGTAAACAAAGGATTGCCCTCCATCCACAGGCTGGCACAGGGAATACATGTGGACCCCCACAGCTCTCTCCTCAGAACACCCCTGGACAGGTGAGGAATCAAAAACATGTCCTGCTGTCTGAGGAACATAAAGGGAGACCAGATGTGCTTGCCTTGAACCTAGACCCCAGATGTGACACCAAAGGTATGTTGGCTGACCTCCTGTTTGAACTACAGGGACACAACAAGCTTTAGTATTCTTCTCTTCCTGTAACTGCCCAGCTAACTAGTTCTAATTGGATCTGCCATGGACCCTGCTGGTGGCTACCTGTCTGAGTGGTGCCCACAATGTATCTGGATCCTTGGCTAGTGTTAGAGTTTACACCTCCTGTTCCTAAACTACAAGAGGTAGGACTTAGAAACCTTTTGCCAACTTTCGACCTGGACAACCGACAGTGACCAAGGTCGCCATGGACACCACAGCCGTCGATGTCGAATCGGGTGCCTCAACCTGCTGGTTTGCCCTTCAGAAGGCGATCCAACCTCCAAGAAAGTTTGTAAGTCTGTACGTAGAGGACTATACTGGAACTGATGCCAGGGAGCATCCAATCCACGTAAAGGCCTTCTTTGGCACAGACTTACTGCTTTCTTCCTCAAATACACTGGGGCCCTGTATTTTAGCAGCCCTTCATTGTTAAAGCCCGCTATAGATCAGCTTGCAGCTTATCCCATCAACGGCTCATCAATGACCACTTTTACAAGTCAGATGGTAAACTTTCCACTGTGTTGAACCTGGTCCCTGTATTTGACAGGTGACTCATTGTGGTAAGCCATACATTTTTACTTTGAACCAGTCAAATGCAACCAGGTGCCCGTCTTTTACACTTTGTGCTTTTTCATGCCATTTTTTAATTCAAACTTTAACATGTCATATCTCTGGTTTTACTTATTACGTTTTTGTCATCTATGTCTTAAATGTGTTTAGGATTTGTTATGTGTTGTGTTTTCACTTTATTGCTGTCTGAGTGGACAAACAATTTACATATTGCCTCTTTGTTAATCCTGACTGCTTTATGCCCAGCAACATGAAGTTTAAGCACAATTTATTTAGCAAGTTTAGTGGTTCACCCTGACAAGGATTGTGATTTTTTTTTCCAAGTGGATTCTCAAGATGTATCTTATGAATGGTTGTAGTTTATTTAACGGTGAAGTGAAACAACTGTATTACTTCTGAACGAAAATTCAATAAAATTTGTTTTAAAAAAAAAATGAATGGGTGTAGTTTACTTTATGTTAAAAAATAAAATAAAAAAAGATGCGTTTTTTCAATTATGTTTTTTTTGCTGAAATTGCAAAAGCAGATCTGTTATAATATTGGTAGGTTTGAAGGATTCCTACGAAATGAGCAGCAGTCCTATAAGTTCTCCGTTTAGGAAAAGCATTTGGCACAGTTGACCAATATGAACCTTTGTGACAGAGTGCGAGGACCTAAAACTTTTTTTATCAGGTCTGGTCTGCACATAGAGAGTTAGACAATCAGAAAATTTCAACAGGCAGTAACGACTAACAATGCTACAGAAAGAACAATTATTTGGCAAAGAGCGGCCCTGGGTTAATTGCTTACATTTTGTAATTGCTTAACATACGGTTATTATTTATTTAATATTTTTTTCATTTAAGGAATGGTGGAGGCCAAGTCAGAAATATATTCAAGACTCCCATCGTGCTGATTCGATTAAAAAATCACTCCAATCGGGCCGTGTGACAAAAGTGCTTAGGCTTAGATTAAAAATGGACTGCAAAAATTGAACGAAATGTTTCAATTGTAAAATCACGTATATGGAGAAAGATTCCAGGATTTTAGATGCACGTGAAAAATAATGAAAACAGCTTATTCAGAGACCTTTCAGTCTGTGTGAAACTTAAATTCTTTAGGAAGTAAAGATACGGATGAACAAATAGCGGATGCATTTAGAAAAGTAATTTTAAACAAACCCACGATCAATTTCACGATATGGGGAATAGAAAAGTATCCTTTAGACATACGCAGCCCAAACGCTGAAACTGCTATTTTAAATGTTGCTGAGCTCTGAGCTATTGCAAATTGTGCTTTACAGACTCCAGTCGAAATTACCTCTCTGAGGAAATGCTGGTAATGATGTGATTTACACTAACTCTTATTCAGGAAAGTAGATAGCCTTAAAAGCAATATGCGACACCTTTTAAGAAAATATTTGAGATGAGCATAATATAAATTATTTGCAAACGATATATATTCTCAATGAAATATATAACTCTCTCTCCCTCTGCATGTATGAAGAGAAAATAAAGCATGGGTTCTCATGTTTTACGTGAGAGCACAAATCCCGTGCTTAAAGACACTGTGCTGCACAAATGGTTTTGCCACTTCACTAGCTCAGCATAAATGGCACTGTGCCAATCTAGTGCTTGAAAATTCTACCAGAAAACCAGACACTTGAGGTGAGCAGATTCAGACTGGTGCTAGCATTGCAGAGTACTTCATATAAAGGCGATGATCTCCACCTAATAAATTGGGAGCTACCCAGGCTTCCCTTTTCCTGTTTGCATAATTTATGCAGCACTAAAAGGGCATTGTTTGGATATATACCTATGTTGAGAGAGCGAGAGAGAAAGAGAGAGAAAGATTGAAAAAAAAGAGAGAGAGATCGACTCAGGAATCTGAGTTGGAGTGGTCAGTGCAAACAGGGAGTACTGGGCCCCAATTATAAGAACTGGGGTCTTTTGCCGCTGGTGTTCCGGTGGACACGTACTGCAAAATCCTTAACTGAGAAGCAAGTACCCTTTTATGAACTTTACTCTCAGAACAGCGAGACAGGACAGTCCAAGCCTCACTCTGGTGAGGAGCTAGGTGCTAGAGACTCAGCACTCATCGGAGCAACAAACAATACTTTATAAAATGCTGTCCAGTCAGTGCTTTTTCTTATAAAAAGGGAAAGTACTTTTTACATCCACTACTTTAAACTGCACTAAAAAAATCCAGATATATTCAGAATGGCAGGTGCAAATGCCTGTGGTGAAACACTAAACAGACCCTCACAACCAACCAGGGGGTGCACACTAAAACCAGGTCCTATAGACCAGGTAACCCCCTACATGTATTCTGCACTGGTGGCACATATAAGGGTCTACCCTCCAGCAAGGTATGGAATCTAAAACCTCAATACAACATAGCAGGAGCAGTTAATCACAGTCAAGCCTACTGGCTTTGTCAGGATGTCATTACATTAATGAAAGCATGGTATAAACTCAATACATGATCCATTCAACCTGAGAAATTTGCATGACAGTCTCATCTTTTATTCACAGTCAATATTATGTGATTTACTGTTAGCAGTGTAATGGTCAATAAAGATTCCACTGCTCAATATTCAATAGTGTATGAGTATTTTATAACTGTACACTTGCTGAAGAACAAGGCCCAGAAACAACAGCTTTGCACCTCAAAGCCATAAAAGCACCAGCTCTAGGAGTGCTTGAAAACTCAATAAAACTCTCCTGGGTTACTGGATTCAAGTACCTGGAAGGCTCAGGGCAGGTAAAGGTCTGCTTCATTCCTAGCAGCCCCCAGAGAAAACACACACTTCACTGTTAGTGTCCTTGGCTTCCTGCTTGGGCCCCACCGGGCCAGCAGTAAGTCCTATGATGCCACTGCAGTCAGCACTTTATTTAGACTCTCTGTTCCCTGCAGGGCACATATGTATGTGAGCACAGGGTCATGACAGAACCCAATCATGTGGGGCCTGGCCGGCTCCCGACCTGACTGACTGCTTTGTGTGACAGTCCAGGAGGCACCTGTCTTTTACATCAATAGTGACTGTGAGGGGCAGTCTTGGTGTTGTGTGCTCCCCACTCCAATGCTTTCCTCCGCTCTTCTCCTTCTTGTGCCTATTTCCTTGGTATGGTGGAAGGCAGCTGTGCTCACTGGAGCCAAAATAGCCCCTTCCTCACACAGGACTTCCCGTAAGGCATAGGAACCATCCAATCTCTCTCTTCTGTGGCAGTTTTCCAAAATGGTGCTGTTGGAAGTGGCCCTTTTGGCAGGTTCAACCTGAAACTTTTTGCTTTTGCCTAGCCTGTTTCTGTAACCTGGTGTTGGTGATTTTAGGTCTCTGCGCACTTTTTCACTGTGGTCCAGTGTAAAGTGAGTGCGCTCTCTGAGTGCGTGTGTGAGATTGGCCTACCCTCCCATAGGAATACATGGGGAATATGTATGACCATGGTAGTTTCTTATGTTTAGGGAGTGCAGGGTCGAGTTTGGTATGTGCGAACTTGTGAGATTCAATGCTGCGCGATGATCTATGCTACTTTAATGTGTCTAGTGTGGAAGTGCCACTTCTAGAAGTTGGTGTGTCTGTGCAGTGAATGTGCTGGCTTGTGATTGGCTGGAGCTGGTTGGTGTGCCAGGCTCCTGGAGTCAGGATGGTTCTGCCCCGGTGGTGAATGGGGAGATCTGCATGTTGATGGCAGGGAGGGGCTGCACCTGGGACCTGAATAAGGCTGGGCTTTCCCTCTACAATGCTGGCTCCGCCCCCTGTGGTGTGTCTGATGTCCCTGGCCCACCCTATGAATAGGCAGAGGGGTTGAGCAAAACAAAGTGCTCAGGAACCAGTTGCATCTGGTTCGCCCCTTGCCTGTACCTTTGGAGACAAAGGATTTCTGTGTATAAAAAGAGGCTGTGACCTCCTGTAAAATGTTCTTGTTCTGTACTCGAATCTACCAGGGGCATGCTGCTGCTGGGGCCCAGGGAAAGGCTTGCCTCCCTGGGCCCTGCCCAGCCCCTGGAGGACTTCTTCTGGACCCTCCTGCCCTCTCACCTATAAGGACCTTGAAGAGACTCTGCGGGCTGCCCAGCACCTTGGGTGTGCTGGCTTTAATTTTTTTACGCCCCTAGCTCTCCCTGCCCTTTGTCCCCCTCTGGGAGTGCTTTATTTTAGCTTTGCAGCGCTGAGTTGTTCTCTTTCCCTGAGGAGATTCCCCTGGTGTGGGGATCCCCCCAATGGCTCCACTGCGGGTGCCCACCCCGCCTATTTATTTCTTTTTATTAAGGGTGCCACCCCTTTTTAAATGCGCCTTAACGGGTGCCCACCATGTTTCTACTATTATTTTATCCTTCGAGGGTACCCACCCCTCGTTATTGGCCCTGAGAAATCACTGCCGCGGCACCAAGGGGAATGCCACCAAAAACCGGAAGTCAGGCAAACCTGGTGGTGACGTGGGTGGGGCCTGCTCGCGAAAGTAGAAATGCAGTCGGAAGAGGAGAAGAAGTTTGAACCTGCCCCGCAGGGCTCCCGTATGCCGATGGGAGCCCTGCACACTGCCCGGGAGGAGTGCCGCCGCAGCCAGCGAGGCTCTCCAGAGTGAGGGAGAGCCCCGCAGGCGCCAGGGAGGTTGCGGAGACGCGGTGGGGCTCGAGGCACATTGTCGCTGCCTGCCCCGCCACGCAACAGAGAGGGAGGCCTGCACCAGAAGGCTGATTCCAGGCGGGGCTCTCCTAGGAGGAGGGAGAGCCCCGTGTGCCGCCCGAGTGAAGAGAAGACCACGGGGAAGTGTCGGTGTCCGCCCAAGCCCCCGAGAACAGCCCTGTGAGTTGGCAGGGGCTGAAGGGGGGCTCCGGGTGTACCTTGAGGGGCCAGTCCAAGCCCGGCCTGTGTCCTGAATGGCCCCCGCCTGAAGGGAGGGCCGCTCCAAGGATAGGGGCATTACGATTTCTAAGAGCCCGCATGGCCCTAGTGTCGGGCCTGATTATTTGCAGAACCCCGTGTGGCTCTTAGGGGGCACAGATCCTGTTGAAGCCCCCGTGGGGCCCACAGTTCATCGGGGGCAAGTTCCATTTTGGCCCCCCCTTAATCCTAGAGCCTGAAAGCTCACCCGCAGCCTCAGTTATTTATAGAGCCTAGAGGGCTCCAACCGTTTGGGGGCATATTGAGTTGAGGAGCCAGAGTGCTCCAATGGGCGAAGTTGATCCCAGAGCCTAGGGGGCTCCAACGTTTTGGCGCAGATGTGTTCTAAAGGGCCAGTGAGGGCCCCTGTCGCAGTTTTGAGTTTCCTGCTGCCCAGCAAGTGGTGGCCAAAAATATTTACGAAGGGGGTGGTGATGGACAGAGTATTCTGAATTAAGCAGAACACTCCTACCCAGTCCACAGATCAGGGCTAAATCCATCACCGTTTTTTAGCTCACTGCACCATCCCAGTTCAGAACCCGGCTATATGCAAATTAGTCTGTTCCTGACCCAGTGCATCATGGGAACAGGGCAGACCAAACTACCAAGCCAATTCTTCACTAGAAAGGAAACAAGCTTCCGGGGACCGGTTTCTGGCATTACAGCCGTCTTCGGCCCGGCTTGCTTGAATCCTGATGGTGCAGTGAGCAAGGGACTCGCATCCGAGCATACCCTTCCACGCTTGTGGTGGCCAAAAATATTTACGAAGGGGGTGGTGATGGACAGAGTATTCTGAATTAAGCAGAACACTCCTACCCAGTCCACAGATCAGGGCTAAATCCATCACCGTTTTTTAGCTCACTGCACCATCCCAGTTCAGAACCCGGCTATATGCAAATTAGTCTGTTCCTGACCCAGTGCATCATGGGAACAGGGCAGACCAAACTACCAAGCCAATTCTTCACTAGAAAGGAAACAAGCTTCCGGGGACCGGTTTCTGGCATTACAGCCGTCTTCGGCCCGGCTTGCTTGAATCCTGATGGTGCAGTGAGCAAGGGACTCGCATCCGAGCATACCCTTCCACGCTTGTGGTGGCCAAAAATATTTACGAAGGGGGTGGTGATGGACAGAGTATTCTGAATTAAGCAGAACACTCCTACCCAGTCCACAGATCAGGGCTAAATCCATCACCGTTTTTTAGCTCACTGCACCATCCCAGTTCAGAACCCGGCTATATGCAAATTAGTCTGTTCCTGACCCAGTGCATCATGGGAACAGGGCAGACCAAACTACCAAGCCAATTCTTCACTAGAAAGGAAACAAGCTTCCGGGGACCGGTTTCTGGCATTACAGCCGTCTTCGGCCCGGCTTGCTTGAATCCTGATGGTGCAGTGAGCAAGGGACTCGCATCCGAGCATACCCTTCCACGCTTGTGGTGGCCAAAAATATTTACGAAGGGGGTGGTGATGGACAGAGTATTCTGAATTAAGCAGAACACTCCTACCCAGTCCACAGATCAGGGCTAAATCCATCACCGTTTTTTAGCTCACTGCACCATCCCAGTTCAGAACCCGGCTATATGCAAATTAGTCTGTTCCTGACCCAGTGCATCATGGGAACAGGGCAGACCAAACTACCAAGCCAATTCTTCACTAGAAAGGAAACAAGCTTCCGGGGACCGGTTTCTGGCATTACAGCCGTCTTCGGCCCGGCTTGCTTGAATCCTGATGGTGCAGTGAGCAAGGGACTCGCATCCGAGCATACCCTTCCACGCTTGTGGTGGCCAAAAATATTTACGAAGGGGGTGGTGATGGACAGAGTATTCTGAATTAAGCAGAACACTCCTACCCAGTCCACAGATCAGGGCTAAATCCATCACCGTTTTTTAGCTCACTGCACCATCCCAGTTCAGAACCCGGCTATATGCAAATTAGTCTGTTCCTGACCCAGTGCATCATGGGAACAGGGCAGACCAAACTACCAAGCCAATTCTTCACTAGAAAGGAAACAAGCTTCCGGGGACCGGTTTCTGGCATTACAGCCGTCTTCGGCCCGGCTTGCTTGAATCCTGATGGTGCAGTGAGCAAGGGACTCGCATCCGAGCATACCCTTCCACGCTTGTGGTGGCCAAAAATATTTACGAAGGGGGTGGTGATGGACAGAGTATTCTGAATTAAGCAGAACACTCCTACCCAGTCCACAGATCAGGGCTAAATCCATCACCGTTTTTTAGCTCACTGCACCATCCCAGTTCAGAACCCGGCTATATGCAAATTAGTCTGTTCCTGACCCAGTGCATCATGGGAACAGGGCAGACCAAACTACCAAGCCAATTCTTCACTAGAAAGGAAACAAGCTTCCGGGGACCGGTTTCTGGCATTACAGCCGTCTTCGGCCCGGCTTGCTTGAATCCTGATGGTGCAGTGAGCAAGGGACTCGCATCCGAGCATACCCTTCCACGCTTGTGGTGGCCAAAAATATTTACGAAGGGGGTGGTGATGGACAGAGTATTCTGAATTAAGCAGAACACTCCTACCCAGTCCACAGATCAGGGCTAAATCCATCACCGTTTTTTAGCTCACTGCACCATCCCAGTTCAGAACCCGGCTATATGCAAATTAGTCTGTTCCTGACCCAGTGCATCATGGGAACAGGGCAGACCAAACTACCAAGCCAATTCTTCACTAGAAAGGAAACAAGCTTCCGGGGACCGGTTTCTGGCATTACAGCCGTCTTCGGCCCGGCTTGCTTGAATCCTGATGGTGCAGTGAGCAAGGGACTCGCATCCGAGCATACCCTTCCACGCTTGTGGTGGCCAAAAATATTTACGAAGGGGGTGGTGATGGACAGAGTATTCTGAATTAAGCAGAACACTCCTACCCAGTCCACAGATCAGGGCTAAATCCATCACCGTTTTTTAGCTCACTGCACCATCCCAGTTCAGAACCCGGCTATATGCAAATTAGTCTGTTCCTGACCCAGTGCATCATGGGAACAGGGCAGACCAAACTACCAAGCCAATTCTTCACTAGAAAGGAAACAAGCTTCCGGGGACCGGTTTCTGGCATTACAGCCGTCTTCGGCCCGGCTTGCTTGAATCCTGATGGTGCAGTGAGCAAGGGACTCGCATCCGAGCATACCCTTCCACGCTTGTGGTGGCCAAAAATATTTACGAAGGGGGTGGTGATGGACAGAGTATTCTGAATTAAGCAGAACACTCCTACCCAGTCCACAGATCAGGGCTAAATCCATCACCGTTTTTTAGCTCACTGCACCATCCCAGTTCAGAACCCGGCTATATGCAAATTAGTCTGTTCCTGACCCAGTGCATCATGGGAACAGGGCAGACCAAACTACCAAGCCAATTCTTCACTAGAAAGGAAACAAGCTTCCGGGGACCGGTTTCTGGCATTACAGCCGTCTTCGGCCCGGCTTGCTTGAATCCTGATGGTGCAGTGAGCAAGGGACTCGCATCCGAGCATACCCTTCCACGCTTGTGGTGGCCAAAAATATTTACGAAGGGGGTGGTGATGGACAGAGTATTCTGAATTAAGCAGAACACTCCTACCCAGTCCACAGATCAGGGCTAAATCCATCACCGTTTTTTAGCTCACTGCACCATCCCAGTTCAGAACCCGGCTATATGCAAATTAGTCTGTTCCTGACCCAGTGCATCATGGGAACAGGGCAGACCAAACTACCAAGCCAATTCTTCACTAGAAAGGAAACAAGCTTCCGGGGACCGGTTTCTGGCATTACAGCCGTCTTCGGCCCGGCTTGCTTGAATCCTGATGGTGCAGTGAGCAAGGGACTCGCATCCGAGCATACCCTTCCACGCTTGTGGTGGCCTAAAAAACGGTGATGGATCAAGCCCTGATCTGTTGACTGGGTAGGAGTGTTCTGATTAACTCAGATACTCTGTCCATCACCACCCCCCTTTTTGAAATTATTTTGGCCACCATGAGTGTGGAAGGGTATGCTCAGACATGAGTCCCTTGCTCATTGCACCATCAGGATTCAAGCAAGCCGGGCCGAAGACGGCTGTAATGCCAGAAACCGGTCCCCGGAAGCTTGTTTCCTTTCCAGTGAAGAATTGGCTTGGTAGTTTGGTCTGCCCTGTTCCCATGATGCACTGGGCCAGGGACAGACTAATTTGCATATAGCCAGGTTCTGAACTGGGATGGTGCAGTGAACTAAAAAACGGTGATGGATCAAGCCCTGATCTGTTGACTGGGTAGGAGTGTTCTGATTAACTCAGATACTCTGTCCATCACCACCCCCCTTTTTGAAATTATTTTGGCCACCATGAGTGTGGAAGGGTATGCTCAGACATGAGTCCCTTGCTCATTGCACCATCAGGATTCAAGCAAGCCGGGCCGAAGACGGCTGTAATGCCAGAAACCGGTCCCCGGAAGCTTGTTTCCTTTCCAGTGAAGAATTGGCTTGGTAGTTTGGTCTGCCCTGTTCCCATGATGCACTGGGCCAGGGACAGACTAATTTGCATATAGCCAGGTTCTGAACTGGGATGGTGCAGTGAACTAAAAAACGGTGATGGATCAAGCCCTGATCTGTTGACTGGGTAGGAGTGTTCTGATTAACTCAGATACTCTGTCCATCACCACCCCCCTTTTTGAAATTATTTTGGCCACCATGAGTGTGGAAGGGTATGCTCAGACATGAGTCCCTTGCTCATTGCACCATCAGGATTCAAGCAAGCCGGGCCGAAGACGGCTGTAATGCCAGAAACCGGTCCCCGGAAGCTTGTTTCCTTTCCAGTGAAGAATTGGCTTGGTAGTTTGGTCTGCCCTGTTCCCATGATGCACTGGGCCAGGGACAGACTAATTTGCATATAGCCAGGTTCTGAACTGGGATGGTGCAGTGAACTAAAAAACGGTGATGGATCAAGCCCTGATCTGTTGACTGGGTAGGAGTGTTCTGATTAACTCAGATACTCTGTCCATCACCACCCCCCTTTTTGAAATTATTTTGGCCACCATGAGTGTGGAAGGGTATGCTCAGACATGAGTCCCTTGCTCATTGCACCATCAGGATTCAAGCAAGCCGGGCCGAAGACGGCTGTAATGCCAGAAACCGGTCCCCGGAAGCTTGTTTCCTTTCCAGTGAAGAATTGGCTTGGTAGTTTGGTCTGCCCTGTTCCCATGATGCACTGGGCCAGGGACAGACTAATTTGCATATAGCCAGGTTCTGAACTGGGATGGTGCAGTGAACTAAAAAACGGTGATGGATCAAGCCCTGATCTGTTGACTGGGTAGGAGTGTTCTGATTAACTCAGATACTCTGTCCATCACCACCCCCCTTTTTGAAATTATTTTGGCCACCATGAGTGTGGAAGGGTATGCTCAGACATGAGTCCCTTGCTCATTGCACCATCAGGATTCAAGCAAGCCGGGCCGAAGACGGCTGTAATGCCAGAAACCGGTCCCCGGAAGCTTGTTTCCTTTCCAGTGAAGAATTGGCTTGGTAGTTTGGTCTGCCCTGTTCCCATGATGCACTGGGCCAGGGACAGACTAATTTGCATATAGCCAGGTTCTGAACTGGGATGGTGCAGTGAACTAAAAAACGGTGATGGATCAAGCCCTGATCTGTTGACTGGGTAGGAGTGTTCTGATTAACTCAGATACTCTGTCCATCACCACCCCCCTTTTTGAAATTATTTTGGCCACCATGAGTGTGGAAGGGTATGCTCAGACATGAGTCCCTTGCTCATTGCACCATCAGGATTCAAGCAAGCCGGGCCGAAGACGGCTGTAATGCCAGAAACCGGTCCCCGGAAGCTTGTTTCCTTTCCAGTGAAGAATTGGCTTGGTAGTTTGGTCTGCCCTGTTCCCATGATGCACTGGGCCAGGGACAGACTAATTTGCATATAGCCAGGTTCTGAACTGGGATGGTGCAGTGAACTAAAAAACGGTGATGGATCAAGCCCTGATCTGTTGACTGGGTAGGAGTGTTCTGATTAACTCAGATACTCTGTCCATCACCACCCCCCTTTTTGAAATTATTTTGGCCACCATGAGTGTGGAAGGGTATGCTCAGACATGAGTCCCTTGCTCATTGCACCATCAGGATTCAAGCAAGCCGGGCCGAAGACGGCTGTAATGCCAGAAACCGGTCCCCGGAAGCTTGTTTCCTTTCCAGTGAAGAATTGGCTTGGTAGTTTGGTCTGCCCTGTTCCCATGATGCACTGGGCCAGGGACAGACTAATTTGCATATAGCCAGGTTCTGAACTGGGATGGTGCAGTGAACTAAAAAACGGTGATGGATCAAGCCCTGATCTGTTGACTGGGTAGGAGTGTTCTGATTAACTCAGATACTCTGTCCATCACCACCCCCCTTTTTGAAATTATTTTGGCCACCATGAGTGTGGAAGGGTATGCTCAGACATGAGTCCCTTGCTCATTGCACCATCAGGATTCAAGCAAGCCGGGCCGAAGACGGCTGTAATGCCAGAAACCGGTCCCCGGAAGCTTGTTTCCTTTCCAGTGAAGAATTGGCTTGGTAGTTTGGTCTGCCCTGTTCCCATGATGCACTGGGCCAGGGACAGACTAATTTGCATATAGCCAGGTTCTGAACTGGGATGGTGCAGTGAACTAAAAAACGGTGATGGATCAAGCCCTGATCTGTTGACTGGGTAGGAGTGTTCTGATTAACTCAGATACTCTGTCCATCACCACCCCCCTTTTTGAAATTATTTTGGCCACCATGAGTGTGGAAGGGTATGCTCAGACATGAGTCCCTTGCTCATTGCACCATCAGGATTCAAGCAAGCCGGGCCGAAGACGGCTGTAATGCCAGAAACCGGTCCCCGGAAGCTTGTTTCCTTTCCAGTGAAGAATTGGCTTGGTAGTTTGGTCTGCCCTGTTCCCATGATGCACTGGGCCAGGGACAGACTAATTTGCATATAGCCAGGTTCTGAACTGGGATGGTGCAGTGAACTAAAAAACGGTGATGGATCAAGCCCTGATCTGTTGACTGGGTAGGAGTGTTCTGATTAACTCAGATACTCTGTCCATCACCACCCCCCTTTTTGAAATTATTTTGGCCACCATGAGTGTGGAAGGGTATGCTCAGACATGAGTCCCTTGCTCATTGCACCATCAGGATTCAAGCAAGCCGGGCCGAAGACGGCTGTAATGCCAGAAACCGGTCCCCGGAAGCTTGTTTCCTTTCCAGTGAAGAATTGGCTTGGTAGTTTGGTCTGCCCTGTTCCCATGATGCACTGGGCCAGGGACAGACTAATTTGCATATAGCCAGGTTCTGAACTGGGATGGTGCAGTGAACTAAAAAACGGTGATGGATCAAGCCCTGATCTGTTGACTGGGTAGGAGTGTTCTGATTAACTCAGATACTCTGTCCATCACCACCCCCCTTTTTGAAATTATTTTGGCCACCATGAGTGTGGAAGGGTATGCTCAGACATGAGTCCCTTGCTCATTGCACCATCAGGATTCAAGCAAGCCGGGCCGAAGACGGCTGTAATGCCAGAAACCGGTCCCCGGAAGCTTGTTTCCTTTCCAGTGAAGAATTGGCTTGGTAGTTTGGTCTGCCCTGTTCCCATGATGCACTGGGCCAGGGACAGACTAATTTGCATATAGCCAGGTTCTGAAGTGGGATGGTGCAGTGAACTAAAAAACGGTGATGGATCAAGCCCTGATCTGTTGACTGGGTAGGAGTGTTCTGATTAACTCAGATACTCTGTCCATCACCACCCCCCTTTTTGAAATTATTTTGCCCAGCAAGTGGTGGGCAGCTGCACCGTTTAGGCCTTTCCTTCCAGGGGACATGCCTTTGCGAACCTAGGAGTGAGTTGCACTCCTTTTCGCCCCTTCCTTGGCCTTCCACAGCTGTGCAGCACTTAGTGCCAGCTGCAGCGTTTAGGCCTCTTTCTTGTCCTCAGCTGCCCAGCAAGTAGTGGGCAGCTGCAACATTTAGGCTTGTGCAGATGGTACACCCCTGACTGGCGCTGCATTGGCAGTGCGCCCTGACATTCTGGAGACAGGGCATTTGAGCCCCTTCTTTAGATGGCCAGTTGGCCAGGGGGCTGGTTTGTGGATAGGGCTCAAGGCCCTAAATGTGATTTATGTACTAGAGTGATGAGGTGCTAGGCAATGTAATGCATTTAGTATGTTTTGCGCACCCTGTGTTTGATACCCCTAAATGTATTTTTATGCTGAGGAGGTGGTGTTTCCTAGTGTAAGTATGCTAGTGAGTTCATGGTTCCCTGCGTGATATATGCCTATGGTATTTAGGATTGCGTAGGATGTACTTACCTTTTACCAGTGGTTACTGATTGTGTTCTACAATTGTTATTTGGTGCTACAATTGTTCTATGTTCTAAGTGCTCGTTCTACCAAGTGCTTATTCCTGACAGTGGTCCATGTGGCCCTGTCCTATGTACATAATCCCTTGTGAATATTGCCTCCGCCAGTTGGCACAATGTATATGGTGTGATTTCTATCTGATGTGTTTTGACAATACAAAAGTTATTTTTATATAACCTTGTTTGGAGTTCCTTTTGTAGAGTGCCTGGGATGTTGTTGCTGTGTGCGTGCGCAAATGCTTTACACATTGCCTCCAGGATAAGCCTGACTGCTCTTGCCAAGCTACCAAGGGGGTGAGCAGGGGTTATCTTCGCGTGTGACTCCCTTGCCATGACTAGAGTGGTGGTTTCCACCTGGCTTTGGCGCAAGCCTTAGCCGATCAGAAATCCCAGTTCTAATATTGGTGATCAGTGGTGATGATTAGGACTTGTGTTTGCGCATTACCAAAGCGACAGCTGGCTACATTACAAAACTCTGCATTTTAGATAGTCACATGTAGGGGATTATTGTTTGTAATTTTGTTTTTCCTCAAGAGTGTCATTTTCAAATGGTGTTCATGCGCTTTATGTGTAGTGGCAGAAGAGAGAAAATGACAGGGCAGGACGCAAGTAGATAGGGAGTTCCTTCCTAGGTCCAGTGTCCAATCCCCGTTCCTGTCCCCAGAGGTGTAGATAGAGGAGAGAGAGGGGGTGTGGAGGAGAAATGGCTAGCTCAGGAGGGTGGTTATCCCTGAGTGTAGTATATGTGTCTGGATTCTCCAGTAAGGGTGGGATCCAGTGGTGGCAGCTAAAAAAATATATATATATACGTCCAGTGAATGTTTTCCCCGTCCCGTTCCCGGAGTAATGGTACCTGTGTCACTTGGTGGTCAGGTTGAGAAATCAGGGGCGGTAAAAACTGTCTTACCAGCCTGGAGGGGGAGTGTGTGGATGAGTGGTGTGTTACACTGTAGGAGTTGGTGTGAGATCGTTTTCTGAAAAGGAGCTTGCACGGGAGGTGAACCTCCAGTGTGGTGTGGTAGGTCCTGCAGTGGCCCTGGAGGAGTAGGTATTAGCTGGTTGCTTGACAATAGGCTTGCACGGGAGGTGTACCTCTCGTGTTTTTGAGGTCCAGCAGAGGCACTGGACGAGAAGGTGGGCTTCTGGCGGTGTGCTAGGGGTCTTGCAGAGGCATTGGGGAGTGATTCCAACAGGATTGACGTGCGTATCTTCTAGTCCTGATGGGAGGAAGAGGTTCATGTGTAGCCCAGCTAGGTCCCAGTAGAATGGGAAGGGTTGTAGGGCCCACGTCCTATCTCTGAAGGAGAAGGAGTGGGAGGGACTGCGTGTCTCCATGAGCGCCGAAACCCTGTCTCAGGGCCTGGAGGGTTCCTTAAGGGAGCGCCAGGTCGGGGTCTAGGCTGTAAAAGCAGGTCATTTGAGGAAGATCTTCCTGTGTCTAGAGGATGGGGAGTTTCTGTAACCAGAACTCCGGCGGTGCTAGTATTGGGCAGTACCGCTCCAAAGTGGAGGGTGCATAAGGTCTGGTTGAGGTCAGAGGGGGGGACAAAAACCCCCGTGGAAAAGCCAGTGGGTCAGGGGCCAGCCAGAAGGACTGAGCCATCTGTGAGTGACCATGGTGACGCCACTTCTGTTCTGAGTCAGGCAGACTTTCGCCGACGCATTTGTGATGTGTCACCCTCAAGGTGGGGTGGGGGGGCATGCATGCTCCCCGTGAAGTCCTGGTTCGCTGGGTCTTTCCCGAGGAGGGGAAGATCAGGTTCGGGTTATAGCCTGACCTGGAAGGCAGGGCATCTGTAACCAGTGTCCTGGCCGGGTTGCCTTCTAGGGGTACCCCTGTGAACACAGGTGGGGCTCATCTTAAATGAAGAGAACCCTGTGTTGCCCAGAAGGGGTGGTGCAGGCCTCGCCGGGATCCTTAGGGTCCCTGGCTGACTAGGGTAGTTCTGCCCTGAGAGCGGGGAGGGCTCATCTTAAAGGAAAGGGACCCTGCTCTAAAGTGGGAGGGTGCAGAACTCTGGAAGGGGGTGCAGAGGGAGGGAGTCCTCGCCTCTGACCCCGGTGCACCCGGTGAATGTGAATCCCAGGCGGTAGACCAATTGATGGAGAGAGGTCCTGATCTGGTAGGAGAGTTGTTTTCTGGTGGGTGCTTCCCTGGGAGGGTGCGGAACCCCAGAAGTAGAGGTAGAGTGGGGCATTCTTGCCGGTGACCTCTGGACAGCATGAGGGTGTGGACCTTAGGTTGAAGAATTAGTGGTAGTTGTAGCTACACTGAGTGGGAGAGTGGAGAGTGGCTATTGTGTGCCAGAGTTACTGCCCCCCACTCTGTGAAGTGGTCAGGACCTGTGACATCTGGATGGCCTAGGGTCTGGTCCTGGCCGTGGACCACTAGAGAGTACCAGTGAGGTATCCTAGTGGGGCCAGAGAGTTCTTGTTTGGAGGGAACCATGTGTGTTCACAGTGACGTAGAACTGGAGGATGTCCCTGCCGTGCGGGCCCGCGTCCGTGTTCTATCGCCCAAAGCAGCGAAGCCCATCAAGGCAGTGATTGGTCTACCCTGCGTTTTGGCTCAAAGGGGGTTGTGTTGGGCATGGCCCTTTTGGCAGGTTCACCCCGAAACTTTTGGCTTTTGCCTAGCCGGTTTCTGTAACCTGGTGTTGGTGATTTTAGGTCTCTGCGCACTTTTTCACTGTGGTCCAGTGTAAAGTGCGTGCGCTCTCTGAGTGCGTGTGTGAGATTGGGCTACCCTCCCATAGGAATGCATGGGGAATATGTATGACCATTGTAGTTCCTGATGTGTGGGGAGTGCAGGGTCGAGCTTGGTATGTGCGAACTCGTGAGATTGAATTCTGCGCGATGATTTGTGCGGCTTTAATGTGTCTAGTGTGGAAGTGCCACTTCTAGAAGTTGGTGTGTCTGTGCAGTGAATGAGCTGGCTTGTGATTGGCTGGAGCTGGCTGGTGTGCCAGGCTCCTGGAGTCAGGATGGGTCTGCCCTGGTGGTGAATGGGGAGATCTGCATGTTGATGGCAGGGAGGGGCTGCACATGGGACCTGAATAGGGCTGGGCTTTCCCTCCACAATGCTGGCTCCGCCCCCTGTGGCGTGTCTGATGTCCCTGACCCACCCTGTGAATAGGCAGAGGGGCTGAGCAAAACAAAGTGCTCAGGAACCAGTTGCATCTGGTTTGCCCCTTGCCTGTACCTTTGGAGACAAAGGATTGTGTATAAAAAGAGGCTGTGACCTGCTGTAAAATGTTCTTGTTCTGTACTCGAATCTACCAGGGGCGTGCTGCTGCTGGGGTCCAGGGGAAGGCTTGCCTCCCTGGGCTCTGCCCAGCCCCTGGATGCCCTGGAGGACTTTTTCTGGACCCTCCTGCCCTCTCACCTATAATTACCTTGCACAGACTCTGGGGGCTGCCCAGCACCTTGGGTGTGCTGGCTTTCATTATTTTATCTCCAAAATTAGAGAGTCTCCCAGGGACCAGAAAGGACTGGGTAACAAGAACTATGTCAAAAAAGATTCCTTTCTATGTATTAATCTTTCAGTTGGTGACCATGAGGCCTACACACTTAAATCAATTATTATCACTTTTTGATTATAATTTTGTTTACCAATAGTACGCCACACATGAATGTCATTCTTTCTAACTCCCAAAGTTTTATTTTTTGTAAAAAGTTTTTTTGAAAAGAAAGAAAAACATATTACATCGGTAAACCTTGTGGATACACTTACAATTATAAAAAGTGTGCTCTGTTACACTCTTAACCACTTTCTAACAAATCCAAATTACGGTATCTAATGCAGAGTCACACCACAGTTAAAATCTTAATGTAATCAAATTAAATACATGATACAAACAATTTATACATGATAAAAAGTCCCATTGTCGACGCGTTTCGGTGCGTAGAAGTACATTTGTGGCACCTTCCTCAGGACAGACGAAATATTAAAAACCAATGATTTTAACTTCTTTCTAAAAAAGAAAAAAATGAATATAATCAGTGCATTAGAAAACTAACAGCTGCATCTCGGGCGATTAAAGAAATCTTCACCCCAACTAGGTATGTACACCATATCCTTTGCTAGGGTATAAACGAAAGAAACAAGACATCGAACTTACTAAAATATAAGTCTATGTCACTTGAGCACAGGTATAAAGACACTATGTGAGAGGGTGCGAGCAAGAACAGCCTGGGTGCCGGCAATAGTTGCAAAAGCTATCGGTATGTATAGGTGTGATTGATCCCATGCATAATTAGCAATTGTAAATGATGATAAAAAAACCCCCGAGTAACTGTGTACTCTTTATAGGCGCAGTAAAATTACAGAATACATACGGGGCATATTTTGGAAAAAGGCATCTGCTTCGATAGACATCCTTTCTAAGGGGTCATCTAAAACCCTATGAGTAAGTAATATATGAGATAGGGATAAACTAGTCAATACCTTGTTCCAGTATGGTATTTAATTCCATGCTTTCCCTCCATAGAAAGTCAATGAACGAATAATATCACGGTGTGAGCGAGTTTATGCGAACGCCAAACGAAAAGTGAAGAAGTCCTGAAAGTTAATACAAGAACCGTAAACCCTATACTTCAAGTAAGGGCAATTAATATACCAATAGTGAATACCACTAGATTAGCCCACAGTTAGTCTAAAAAAAACTCTTTATAGGAATAATGCACTGATTATATTCATTTTTTTCATTTTTAGAAAGAAGTTAAAATCATTGGTTTTTAATATTTCGTCTGTCCTGAGGAAGGTGCCACAAATGTACTTCTACGCACCGAAACGCGTCGACAATGGGACTTTTTATCATGTATAAATTGTTTGTATCATGTATTTAATTTGATTACATTAAGATTTTAACTGTGGTGTGACTCTGCATTAGATACCGTAATTTGGATTTGTTAGAAAGTGGTTAAGAGTGTAACAGAGCACACTTTTTATAATTGTAAGTGTATCCACAAGGTTTACCGATGTAATATGTTTTTCTTTCTTTTCAAAAAAACTTTTTACAAAAAATAAAACTTTGGGAGTTAGAAAGAATGACATTCAGGTGTGGCGTACTATTGGTAAACAAAATTATAATCAAAAAGGCTTTCATTATTTTATGCCCCGAGCTCTCCCTGCGCTTTGTCCCCCTCTGGGAGCGCTTTATTTTAGCTTTGCAGCGCTGAGCTGCTCTCTTTTCCTGAGGAGATTCCCCTGGTGTGGGGATCCCCCGAAATGGCTCCACTGCGGGTGCCCACCCACTTATTTAATTACTTTTATTAAGGGTGCCACCCCTTTTTAAATGCTCCTTCATGGGTGCCTACCCCGTTTCTACTATTATTTTATCCGTCGAGTGTGCCCACCCCTCGTTAGTGGCCCTGAGAAATCACCGCCGCGGCACCGAGGAGAATGCCGCCAAAACCGGAAGTCAGGCAAACCTGGTGCTGACGTGGGTGGGGCCTGCTCGCGAAAGCAGAAGTGAGGACGGAAGAGGAGAAGTTTGAATCTGCCCCGCAGGGCTCCCGTATGCCGATGGGAGCCCTGCGCACTGCCTGGGAGGAGTGCCACCGCAGCCAGCGAGGCTCTCCAATGTGAGGGAGAGCCCCGCAGCCGCCACAGAGTTTGCGGAGACGCGGCGGGGCTTGAGGCACATTGCAGGTGCCTGCCCCTCCGTGCAACAGAGAGGGAGGCCTACACCAGAAGGCTGATTCCAAGCGGGGCTCTCCTAGGAGGAGGAAGAGCCCCGCGTGCTGCCCAAGTGAAGAGAAGATAGCGGGGAAGTGTCGGTGTCTGCCCCAGCCCCCGGGAACAGCCCGATGAGTTGGCAGGGGCTGGGAGGCTCCGGGTGTACTTTGAGGGGGCCAGTCCAATCCCGGCCTGTGTCCTGAGCGGCTCCCGCCTGAAGGGAGGGCCGCTCCACCGATAGAGGCATTAAGATTTTTAAGAGCCCGCATGGCCCTAGTGTTGGGCCTGATTATTTGCAGAGCCCCGTGTGGCTCTTAGGGGGCACAGTTCCTGTTGAAGCCCCCGTGGGGCCCACAGTTCATCGGGGGCAAGTACTGTTTTGCCCCACCCCTTAATCCTAGAGCCTGAGAGCTCACCCGCGGCCCCAGTTATTTATAGAGCCTAGAGGGCTCCAACCGTTTGGGGGCATGATGAGTTGAGGAGCCAGAGTGCTCCAATGGGCGTAGTTGATCCCAGAGCCTATGGGGCTCCAACGTTTTGGCACAGATGTGTTCTAAAGGGCCAGTGACGGCCCCTGTCACAGTTTTGAGTTTCCAGCTGCCCAGCAAGTGGTGGGCAGCTGCACCGTTTAGGCCTTTCCTTCCATGGGACATGCCTTTGCGAACCTAGGAGTTAGTCGCACTCCTTTTCGCCCCTACCTTGGCCTTCCACAGCTGCGCAGCACTTAGTGACAGCTGCAGCGTTTAGGCCTCTTTCTTGTCCTCAACTGCCCAGCAAGTAGTGGGCAGCTGCAACATTTAGGCTTACGCAGATGGCGCACCCCTGACTGGCGCTGCATTGGCAGCGCGCCCTGACATCCTGGACACAGGGCATTTGAGCCCCTTCTTGAGATGGCCAGTTGGCCAGGGGGCTGGTTTGTGGCTAGGGCGCAAGGCCCTAAATGTGATTTACGTATTAGAGTGATGAGGTGCTAGGCAATGTAATGCATTTAGTATGTTTTGCGCACCCTGTGTTTGATACCCCTAAATGTTTTTTTATGCTTAGGAGGTGGTGTTTCCTAGTATAAGTATGCTAGTGAGTTCATGGTTCCCTGCATAATATATGCCTAAGGTGTTTAGGATTGCGTAGGATGTACTTACCTTTTACCAGTGGTTACTGGTTGTGTTCTACAATTGTTATTTGTTGCTACATTTGTTCTATGTTCTAAGTGCTAGTTCTACCAAGTGCTTATTCCTGACAGTGGTCCATGTGGCCCTGTCCTATGTACATAATCCCTTGTGAATATTGCCCGTGACAGTTGACTGGCACAATGTATATGGTGTGATTACTATCTGATGTGTTTTGACAATACAAAACTTATTTTTATATAACCTTGTGTGGAGTTCCTTTTGTAGTGTGCCTGGGATGTTGTTGCTGTGTGCGTGCGCAAATGCTTTACACATTGCCTCCGGGATAAGCCTGACTGCTCGTGCCAAGCTATCAAGGGGGTGAGCTGGGGTTATCTTGGCGTGTGACTCCCTTGCCCTGACTAGAGTGGTGGTTTCCGCCTGGCTTTGGCGCAAGCCTTAGCCAACCAGAAATCCCTCCCAGTTCTAACAGGTGGCAATGGGCCTGACCTGTTCTCTAGGGCATTGGCTCTCCCTGGAGGTGAACAGATGGAGTGCTAGAACAATTACCCATGTGCTGCGACCTGCCCCTGAAGATCATGTGTAAACTGCCAAGCTCTGTAAAAAGCCTCAGCAGCCTTGTGGACCAACAGAGGAGTTTTCTCCATCAGGGTAGACTTCAACAGATACTTTCTCTGACACCACTGAGAGGATTATAATGAAATGTGACATTAATTCCTCAGGGTGGTGGACTCTAGCCACAAGCAATGCTGACTTTAGGCCTCCTGTAATTTTATTTGAGCTCATTTTACAACTTCTGTAACTTCCATTGAACTCAGGGCCTGCCCTCCTTGCTCCTCATACCCTGCTGGTCATGCTCAATGGCGGTATCAATAACCTTCTCCGAGTATTCTCCTTGGCCCAGGACCTTCCTCAGCAGCATCCCATGGCCCTCAAAGGAGGCTACCCAACCTGCACTCCCAGGCCTCAAGGCATCTGTGTGCAAAAGCAGAAGCCAAGGGTCTCACTGTAGGGATAGCCCTCATAGAATAAGTCCACATATTTACAGGGAAAACCCTTTTTTTATGATCCCAGCAAGTCCTTCAGCCTCTAGGGACTGGGACTGGGGATGCCAGCACTGCTGGCGCAGGAGACACAGATCCATAAGGTCTAAGTCAGTACAGTACAAGCCCAGAAGGTTTTTCCACTTCATCCATGAGGAGTATTTTTAAACAACCTGTAGATTCAATCTATCCCTTGTGAAGAGATTTTTTAATGGTGATGAAAAGTTAAAGGAGGTGGGCTTTGACGCCCAATCAAAACATTACACATAATCACTGAAATCAGTCCCATCCTTCATGGACAGCTTTTTGGGACTTTTTTAAAATTTCAACTTGAAGTGGTCAATGATGGCAGTTTTCTAAGAGTGCTAACCCTGTCGCGAACAGCCACTACAAAATTGGTTTCTTCCCACCAAAACTGAAAAGGTGCTCCTGGAGAGAATGGAGGCAGTTATGGGTGCCTCTCTTTTCTGTAGGAAATTCATGCCCAGGGTCAATGTGAATGCATTTACCCTATTCAGACTTTGCCCCATCGTATTAGTCTTCCCAGGAACAGTCTAGACAGGCCTACTGTATGTGGGAAGGCTTTGATTAACCTACTGGTCAACCGAGTAAATAACTTGGCCCACCTGGTTAGCACTGTCAAAAAAATTTCTTTTTATGTCTTTTAGGGTCCTCCCTATATCATAGACTTGGTCACTTGCTTAGGCCGTATGTCATTATTCATTGTGAATAGCTGATGCTTTTAGTTTCAGTTTCATAGAAAAATGTGCATTACATCGAATACATTTCACAACTGTTTTGATTGTATGCTTTAGGTTCATATAATATTGTATTCATAGAAAGCAGAATAGCTTCAGATTTTCATGTGCAAGAGAATTCTTGTGTTATTTTTTTTACCTTACATCATGATCAAAGGGTTTATGACCCAGATGTATGAAGCCCTTTTCCCGGTCGCAATTATCAGAATCAGCCTATTTGCGAACAGAAAAAAGTATTTTGGGAGGCATCATCCCAAAAGGCCCTCACAAAATAGGGAAGCACAACATTTGCGATTCCCTATTTTGCGAATGCATTTAAGGAATCGCAAATTACTATTCCTTAAATGCAATGCAGGAAGCACCCAAGTTGTGCGATTTTTCCTTAAGAAATCACAAATGATCACCAACTTCAAGTTTGTGATTATTTGCGATTTCTTTGAAAAATTCACTTTTTAGCATTTTTTAAAGTGTCATTTGGCGCACATACATGTCCTTAGGGTATATAGGTGCACCTCATGTGCACGCATACATATTTCAGGAGTGCTACAGGGTGTCCTTTAGACACCCTTGAAATTGCATCCGCAATTTGCGAGTGCATAAAGGGTACTCGCAAATTGCAAATGTCTTCCCATTCATTCCTATGGGCCTCTAGGCCAATAGGAATGAATGGGTAGGTATTCCTTAATTGTGAATCGCAATTTGCATTTCGCAATTAAGGAATATTTAGGATTCGCAAATATTATTGTGATTCCTACCTACATAGCGAATCCTTAATAGCGATTCGCTAAAAATCGCTATTAAGGACACGCAAACTGCTACAATTATACATCTGCCCCAATGTTTCTTAATAGTGTTTTATTGGATGAGGGAGCACTCCGTTCACTCTGTAGTTTTACACTTGTCTTCGGTGCTATGGTTACTGGGTTTGTCAGTCCCTGGTAATTATAGCTTGTTTATGTTGGGTATGTTGGCCCAACGAACCATGCACTATTCACTTGGTGCTATGCACCTAAACATATAATACTTTTTTACAGCAAAACATGGACCTGTTGTGATTACAGTATCTTGTCTTTTATTTTTAAACTTCTTTTATGTCTTGTTGATCATATATGCACTTCATCATTCTTTGTTATTAACAATCTTTCGATTAACATAAATGGTTCAAAGTAACAATCAATATATTCTTAACATTTCATATTCATGTTATGATTTACTTTGCAAAATATTGTACATTTTGTAAGAGAGCCCAATGCATTTCGGCACTACCAAAGTGCCTTCATCAGGGGCAGACCTGTAAAAATAAACAAAATAACCTTGTAAATACTGTTATTGGGTGCCCATGCGTGTTAGTGAATGTGTTTTGTGATTGTTTTTACCTGAGTATGGTGTATTCAATGCTCTAGCCTGCGTAAACAAAATTGTAGTATTCATGAGAAACAGCTTGACAACTAATCTATAATCATTAAGCCGTGCCAATTTCAAATCCAACTAATGAGAGTCCCAAACATTCTGCTTACCGTTAATGTCGTTATTTCACCAGCTTCCTAAATGATAGATAGTAGACATAGATCTAGTTTAGTGTCCAGCTTATGATTTTGGACAATCCTTTACCGTTAGTGCTACAAAAACGTATGTTAAGGTGCCTACCTGGTTCTCCAAAACTTTATCTATCTGTAAAACATAAACAGACATACCACGTATTTGATATTCAGAGTCAGACCTTGTAAGCCACCAAACAAAGCACGATTTCCCTTTTTAAACCGGTACCAGATCTCCACATACCTCTGCAATTCAACTCTCCCGTTTTCTCTATATTAAGAAAAAACAAAAGAAAACCATTTTCAGCGTCATGCCGTGCTGTTAACAACACGTTTTTACGCTTAGTTCCTCTGAACTCCCCTAGACTGCCAGCTTACCTAATGTGCATATCTTCCACGTCGCCTTGATCGAACTCGCTGTTGCTAGTACGAGCAATGATTTCGCTACCCGCGTTGTCGGTCCGTTACTAGAGACGTTTCTTAAAACATAAGTTCAGACTGTTATATAGAAGCTGTTCACATCCTTCTCAGTGATCCATCCAGAGCTACCTGAAACGATTTACCTCAAAACATTCCCAACAGAGGCATAACATAGCATTGCTTCACCCTGCAAACCGGACATTAGTCTAATGGTTTAAGATCAAACATTAAGGAATTATAAAAACGCCGCAAACATCAAATGCTCCTAATTATCATAGAAATTTCATGTACCTCTTATATCATACGTACTATTTTACTTATTTCTGGAAATATTCTATTTCATTTATCTGCATTCAAACTACCATAAAATAAAGTGCCGGGTTTAAATCTTGGTGGGTGGCCAGTTTCACTGCCGGGGCGACAGGGTAAATGACTCTGTTGCCCTTCTGAACATGCCGCCCACCAAATTTAGACTTGTCTGCTGGGCTAGCAGACATTTTCGAGCATTGGAAGGCACTGCTGTCACAGCAGTTCCTGTAAATGCATTGCAAGCTTGTCAGATGGCTCTGTCAACATGACAGAGTTTTGTGACAAACATACACATTTTTTTTACTGTCGAAAAGAAAATCCTGTGTTGGAATTTTCTTTTTGAAAATATAATAAAAACAATCCCCTCACACAATGGGAGTTCCCTTGCATGGTGAGGGTGGCATTGAGCACCTTTCAATGACTTTTGCCAGCAGATTTTTCCCAGAGATGACTGGCATGGAAAATTGGCTGTATGTTGGCCCTTTCAAATTAGATGGGCAGACATACAGTCAAACCTCCAGCGTCCTTTACTCGGTCGGACTGTCGGAGGGGTATGACTGCAAGTAGGCTCTGCCTTAATCAAACTTATGGTTCTCCTGATTGTAAATAGGGTGGGCACTGCATAATATTGGTGGGTAGGAAACTTTGTTGCAGTGGTGACAAATTTCCCTCTCCACCAACATTTAAATCAGGCCCTTAGCCATTAAAAATAACAGTGTGCATTTATGCTGAAAGGAGGCCAGAACTCACAATAATAAACAAATAATTGTGATAGTCTGTGGCATTGTTACATGCCTGTTATTCATTATCTCCAGGTAAGGTGAGGGAAATGTCAGGGTCATAACTTGTCTGCTACTTCAACCCAAAATTGCGAAGTTGGTCCATACCTGCTCTTGCCTAATAGCCTCAAGAGATCTACCAGGTAATATTTACATAATATTTGTTAAAATGTTACAGTTGGAAACCCTGTATCATCATCTCTTCTGGCATGGAGCCACCTGTTGCAGAAAAGCCTGACATGGTACCACCCTATATGTAATTAAGGAGTAACTCTGGAAAATGTAACCAAAATAAATATACACAGACAAGTGCAAATATAGCCAAATTGATATATATTTTTTATATTTGTTATCCAAGGGAAAAACATGTTAAAGTTCTCTATAGGTCCAGCCATGCTAATCTAATATTTTGGTGCTGTTTTCACCTACAGTATGAATTTAGGAAAGCTCTACAGACTTACAGTGCAGACTCAAATTATATTTTAAAAGAAGAAACCCCTTTAGCCTTAGGGCCTTATTATGAATTTGGCAGTGTGGAAGTGGGACCGCCCTGCTCCAGAACCACCAAACCTGTGTGAGCACTGCACGCCAGTTTTTGATGTTTTTCGTCACTGGCGGTCGGTCCTTTAAAAAAGGCATTGCAATGGGAACGCCAAAGCAAGTTCCTGCAGGGCATGGACTGTCAAGTCCTTGACCTGCTGGAACTGGGGGTTCATGCATGCAGGGGGGCACCCCTGCATATATCCCCGGGCCCAGATGCACAGGGTGGCGCACAGGGCCCTTTGTTTCATCACTGCTAAACGTTTCACAGCAGGCCGACCACTGTGAAAAGTGAGGCGGGGAGGAAACTCGCCAAAAAGTTTGTGGCCTCAAGACCACTACAAGACCATCAGGGATTGCGGATCCCTGGGGGCAGCAGCGGTCCCATGACGCTCTGACCACCCTACTTGTAATAGGGTGGTCAGACCACCGGTGCAGCAGTAGCTGCACGGCGTCAGGAGTTTGGCAGTCCATCTGACCGGCAAATGCATAAGAAGCCCCTTAGAGACAATATCTAAATCCGTTTCAAGCACTTATTTATGAAGAAGTTGGTAAAGTAGTGTGTAGCTGTAGGGGTCTAGGCTTTGGTAAAATCATGAATCCTATCTTTAATATTTTTGTATTAAAACATTATAACATTTTGGAATCATTTTCACTTTTTTTTACCAGTGCTAGTTGGGCTAAAGTGTCTAATTACTCCCATTTCAGTCTAGTTTATACCCCATATCCACAAACTGCATAATTATTACCTTTTATAACCTTTAAACTTTTTTATATAAGGGTTTCAATGTTTCAGTTGCATTAGGCAGGAAGGGCAATTGGCAATGTCCAAGTAGGAGGAACACATTACATTGAAAACTTTTTCTGTAATGTTGATACCTTTTTATTTTGAAGTCTCAGCTACAGACAGCTTCAGCTTTATGTTGTCAGACCTACTTTTTCCAATACATGATGTATTTAGAGGGTTTCTTGCACATGATTGGTTGGCTCTGTTGTCAATCTTAGTCATGTGCCAGCGATTCAATTGTTTGCGTCCTTATACCGGTATTTGTCCTGCTCATAAGCATGTTGGTCTCACAGTCTTCTGACTGGATGAGCTTCATCCTTCCAATGCAAACTTAAGGTTACTCATTTTTCTTGGTTTTTGCAGTATGCATTCAATGGGAGAATATGTATTTTCTCTCTCCCCTGCTTGGTACTATGACCTCCTCCCACTGCATGCTCTTTTTCCTACCCAAATGCTTCCTGTCCCACTCACTAATTTAAATATTTTAGTTTTTGTATTGATTTATTTGTCAAGTGACTGGCAGGTACAAAGTGCTATGGGTCCACTCGTTTCTTCTCACTGTTTTTACAATATTTGTTTTTATTTTTCATTTTCTGCTCTAACATAGACGTCGCCATGCTAGAATGGTAAATTAAAAATAATTGCCATGTGCCACCATACATGCTTGAGTCATGATGCCCACATGCTCGTGTGGTACAGTACACGCTTGTGCATTCATCATGATGACCACATAAGTACTGAGCGCCATCTTGCCATGTTTTACAATACAAAAGCCAATTGCAAGACTGGCAGGCATTTCTGCGCATGCGTCTTAATAGGATGAAAAACCTTTCCTGTATAACTGACAAAAGCACATATTTCCTTGTGTGTCCCTGATCTGTGAAACGTGTTTTTTCCAATTTCTTTTTTTAGCTTCTCCTGTGTTTTTATATTTGCATTTTTCAGTATGTGTGTTAACGTCTGATGTATATGGCGGATGAAAATTCCTGTCAATGTGCAACTCTACCAAACAGCCACCTTTACCCTTCAAATGCACATTGTGTCCTATATAAAGCTTTCTGTTCAGCATTATTGCCCACATAAAGCAGCAAAGATGAACTGGTACACTTTTCAGTGTTTCTGCCTGAATACTTCAACTGTTTCTCTTTGGATGCTTAATGAGAACATCAATAACTGCTGGTAACACACACTATAACAGCTTAGTTGTCAACACCAAGCTGTGTTTTATTGTTGCAGAAATTCAACATATTGTATGAAGGTGTCCATGTCCCTGACAGTGGCGGAAAATGACTCTGGGCTTTGTTACAACAGTCGAATACGCTACATAGAAAAATCAGAGGTCACTAAAAGAAAAGAGATAATCTGCCCCGATATCGAGGACTACAAATCAGCAAGTCAGGAGACTGATGTCATCTGGTACAAGGTAAATCATGGCAACAATTACAATAAATATTTGATTGTATTTCTAAGCTATTATCTCTAGTAGTTCTGGATTTTCATCATGAAAGAATGTATACACCAATGAAAACAAGTTGTGGTCATACAGTGCTGTAGTGTAACAAAACATCTATTTCAATATTTTAACTTGTTTTTTTATATATTACTTTTTTCCCACATGTCTGCCGTTTAAAAGACACGTAAATGCCCAGAGTACCTATTACCCAATTTAATGGTGGTCGGTTTTCCAGCCTCACAACAATTAAATAACGAGGTATCATTGTGGAAATTTGGAATTGGGACCTATACATCACAGCACATTTCAAGAGTTCATGGCCGACTTCATCCTTCTAGCTCAAAAGCTTGAAATCAGTGAACTATCATGGTATTTCAAGTGACAGACCAAGCCCCGATTTTGAGCATACCTTATACACAATACGGAATTGTCTGCACCAATATTGTCATTACTACTATTCATGTTTCACCTTATTACGAAGGATTCTGAGAAACACTGTCAATCTGGTTTCTGCCCTCGAGCAACTAAAAGCTGAAAGAGACATCTCTGATAATTATTTTTTATAATATATATTTTTATTGAGAGTTCATAAAGACAAAATAAACATTACAAGACACATTTGTAGTAGAATTAATACAGTACAGGACACATAAATACAAAAACGTGTTCAGATTTCATCAGTTAAAAAGTTACTTGTAAAGTGCAATGTGTATAAATAAAAGCAATCTAGCAGACTCATATTAAGAAGATGTGGTTAAAATTAGATATCGACGGAAAACAAACTAGGATTCAAACAAACTCTAGAACTTCTCATATTTCTTAAGAGCCCCTGATCTCAATGCATATTTTCTTTCCCTGCCCTGGCTTCGTTGTAATTTTACCTTCCATGCCTGAAAAGTTTGCACTAGATCTGTTTTCCAGGATTGTAAAATAAGGGATTTAGCTATTAAAGAGGCTATAAAAAGGGACTCATCGTATGGAGTGTGGCTCGAAGAGCAGCCTAGGACAGGAATTAAATCATCAAATGATATAATGACTTTGAGCTCAATAGAGAGGTATTTTTCTATTTCCTTCCAGATTGTCTTAATTTTTTAGCACTCCCAGACGATATGCTCCCAGGTGCCTTTTTCTTCACAACGAAAGCATTTGTCGGCGACTTGGGGAAAAATACTGTTCTGTAGATTAACCATTTAATATAAAATTGCATACGTTTAAAACTAGCGCCGCGGAAGATGGATTTATTAAATGTATTTATCTTATCCCATACCTGCTGGCTAATTTCAATATCTTCCCCCTTTTTCCACCTCTCAATGATCTTACTGGAGGCTTCCTGCCCTTTGTTTTCTTTTAGTATTTTAATCCAAATACTCATCTTCTTTTGTATTTGATTGTTCAAAGCTGTAGAGACATTTTCTTTATGAAATAAATTGCCTATATCAAGCTCTCTGAGTTTTGGATTAAGCATAAGAAAAGACCAGTTCAGAATTGTATGGGAATGGTGTATCTGTCTAGAAATTTCCTCCCAAGACTTCCACCTATTACCCATAAGGAAGTCCTCAATTTTCTCAAAGCCATTCTCCTTTCAGAGATGTATTATATTATTGTCCATGCAGCCCTCTTCTCCTAAACTGAGGTTGGTTAAATCCGTTGTATTACCTATTTTAGGGATATAATAGAATTTCAAAAACTGAGTTTTCTGTTTAAAAATCCACTGTAGGGACTTATAACGAACTTTCTTTGGATCTTTCGTAATTCTAACCGGGTCAGTGATTTTTGATTCTGACAACATCTTCTTCATAAAAAAATTGTCTGCCTCGTGGATTTAAAAAAAAAAAAAACTAAAACTATGGTGTGCAAAAGACGCAAAATAATATTCTCTAATATTTGAAAGGGATAGCCCTCCTTGTGCGGGTGGGAGATATAAAGTGCTAAGTGCAAGCCAAGGAGATTTTTTTGCCCAGAGAAAAGAGGAAATCAAGGCATCTACTTTTTAAAAAAAGAAGACCTGGATTGCACAGGGTACGGCGCTGAAAAGAAAGTTAAAAAGAGGTAAGATCGACATACGTACTAATGCTGCCCGTCCCATTAAAGACAAAGGTAATAAATTCCAGCGATCTAAAAGAGACCCAACCTTTTTTAACAGAGGTATAAAATTCAACGAATACAAATCTCTGATAATTATTGGGTGGTGTGTGGAACTACTTCCATACCTTATCAATATTTCAACAGTGGTTCAAATATTGGAAATCAGAAATAATCCTATGACGAATGGTAATTGGCTCCGTGGATTTTGACTATACCAAAATGAAATAATAATCGGCACTAAATTTATTAGAGAAGAAAGCAATCACAGGCGCTCTTTAGGTGTAAAGAGGTCGCTTTATTGGAGGCAAGCTGGGCGTACCAACAATATCCTTTGGCTTCTTGCTGTACAAACTATCATGCCCTAAACAGTGAGATAAACAATAAATACCTAACCCATTCACATTTCCCTGTTTCTCCTCTTCTGTGCCATATCCATCTATATAACTCCCTGAGTCTTCTCTGAAGCTTCTCCTGGCACCATTTGATCTTCACACCAGGAAGACTTGGCTGCCCTTGGACCAAACCTGCCATCCTTCTGTTCACTCCTTGACTCTTAACCTTCCTTGGACTCTTCCATGATATCCCAAATTTCAGCCTGAGTCACTTTTTGACTGCAACAAGAAGTATCCATTGATCGAGGTGGTACTGCTGTTGTCCCCCTGCCCCTCCCCAGAACCAGAACTATTAATTTGCCTTACTTCAAAGTCCTTAGAGCTTCCACCCTCTAAATAAAGTGCATTCCGAGCATCTACAAATGCACCCCATCTTTCTGAAATAACTCTTGCTGCATATTTACTATGTTCTGATGCCTTTAAACCTCAACTCCTTGCACCCTGAACAACCTAGAGATTACCCTATTTACTTCCCTTCTGGCTTTGTTTATCAGCCGCTGGTTTCTTTGCCACTACTAAACCCTTCTTGGAAGTAGTTGTGAGCAGTTGGACACCACTCCTTCAATGTTCTAATATCCCTTTTATCGTCTTTAAAAGTTCTAGGCTCATAATTTGCTTCAGATCAGTCTCATTGCCATGTGTATAATCAATACAACCAGTTGTCCCTAGAACTCCGTAATCCTGACATTAACTGCTCTCATTTCATCTCCCCATTTGCAAACCATTTTACTGTGGATTTGTCTTGGTCCAAACACTGTTGTATTCCATGCTGTAACTATTCTGCTTGCAACTCCAGCCCAATGAATCAGGGAGTGTTCGCGTATCCATATTTACTCTTTACAGCATTCTATCCATTTCCTACCAGCCAAGGGAGAGAAACTGTTTATAAACCATAGCTTTATAGTATCACATATCCCCACATGCATTCACTCTTCCATCTAACCATTCTTTTTTAATTCTGTCTCGTCTATCCCTTTGTGAAAAACACCTGTCACTGCCCCTATTTTAACAGTCATAAACCACCCAGAACTTTCCTAGGTGTCACCAAATTCCCATTCATGTACATATTATCGCCTCCTTTTTATCAACCATTGTTTTCAATGTCCACATGGGACCTCTTACAAAACCCCTTACTTCTCTCATTGATACTTACAAACCTTTCCCTCTATGATCCATTATACTATTTCTTAAAATTAGTCATATCTCCCCCCCCTCTGTATCCATACATCTTCCCTTGGCGCTTGTAAATGAACGTTCTCTTAAGGCCTGGAAAAGATCTAAGTGAAAATGGAATGGAACAAGAAGTGTTCCTGAACAGATAGATGAGTATGCAGGTCTCACATGAACCTTCACCGCCTCTAGTATCCATTCCATTATAATTTTCTTTCTCTTTTGCCCAAACTTCCAAAATCCTCTGTACCAATTCGCTTTACACTAGTTCATAACCCTTAAAGCTTTTGCCATAAAGAGCAATGTCTGCTATTTTCCCAACGCTGGTAACTGCAGGGCGTCTTCTCTCAATTAGTTTTCCCACATATTGAACTGTCTCTTCTTGTCTTAGTCTTAACCCCAACTGATCTCTATCCTTGCACCTTGCTCGAGAATGCACAAATTCAAGCCATACTGGTCTATAGTTCCAGGTTGACTCTAGTAATGACTTCCCCAACAGGCTTCTCACTCTTAACCAAGTTCCCACGGCACTTCTGTGACAGTTGTTGTCTTAATATCTGCTCCTGTGCCTAACCACTGAAACTCTCCCACAGTGAATGAGACAGAGCATCTGGTTTTGTATCCCTATAATATATTTCACTCTGAGCCATTGTTATTTTGCAAACACAGCAGGACATATCTCTTAGAAAATTAAGGACAAGCCTATATTTTGGATTATGTCAATTGTAGGTATGTACTATTGATTCCTTGTCTATACAAAATAGAACATTTTTTATTCACAGCTTTTTGCCCCAAAATGTACCTACCACCAATACTGTAAAAACTTCCAGAAGGGCAATGCTGTTTCCTCCAATTTTCCGGCCACTTTTCAGCACACCATTTTCAATACAGCCTAAACATCTCTTTTCCAGATGTGTTATAAAATATCTCAATGGTCGAGTCAAGCTGGTCATAAAGCTGCCACATTCACCCTAGTATATGTTGTCTAAAAGTGTTTCAACATCCATAAACCTCCCTCACTCTCTTAGTGTACCCTACGATGAGGTCTGGATGCCCCTCTTATAGCAAAAGCCAAGATCCTGTTAAAAGCTCTGTCTGGAGCTACTACTCTATATGAATAACTGAGATATTCTAATAGCTGTTAAATTAGATGCAGTTTACATTTGCTCTTAGTTAATGCATCTTTTAGCAACCACTGTAAGCGTGACTCCATAGCTACCAAATCCAGTTCTATGCCTAAGAATGTAAAAAAATAATTTGTGTCACTCTCTGTCTTTTCTTCAGCTAGTGGTATTCCCAAATGATCACTCACTTCCCTAGACGTTTTAAACTGCCTTACATTCATCTGTGTGGTCACCCTTCATTATCATGAGGAAATCATCAAGGTAGTTCAACACATGCTCTGCCTTGGTAACGTCTTCACTGTCTATTCCAAATGTATGCTAAATGTTTCCATGACTGTACAAGCGACTGCACAACTCATGGACATTACTCTGCCAATGTAGTACTGTCCATGATTTTTCCCAATAACTAACATATCATGTGGATGAATTGGTAGGAGTCTTCAAATGTATTTAATGTCTTCTTTTGCCATTTTCGCTCCTGTCCTACAAACTCTTATCATACATACTGCTTCATTAATACTCGTATATACTTCTGAACAATCCTTTTGATCAATGTAATCATTAATAGATCTCCCCTTTAGCCATGATTGATGATAAATCAGCCTACATCCCTTTTTCATATTTTTGGGTACCATACCAATCGGTGGTATCAATCTAATTATTAATTGATGGTGACTCAAATAGTCCCACTATTATGCCCCCATGACCTTATTGCCAAGTTTCCATTGCACTAACTTCTCATTCCCCTATAAGATTTTTAATTGTCTTTCCACCTTGTAATTCTTTATCTTGTGTATGGTATCATGTCAATATCCCATTCTTAATTGGCACAATTGCCTTTTCCAGGTAAATCTTTAATTTATAATTTTACAAACCAGCTCCGTTCTAAAAACATAGATACAAACTTGTATTTACAACATTGTTACAAACTAGAATTAAAATGTATTCTTGAGAATCAATTTTGAATATTTATCTGGTCTCACTTGCCATAAAATATGCATATATCAATAGGAAATACGTTGCCATCTCATTGTCCAAGTGCATTTTTTGTTTGGTTTACTGACAATACCACTCAGTTACATGAGATGAATAAGTCCTAATGTCTGCCTGTCAGGAGTAAAGTGTCTGAGGAGAAGTTTATAACTCTAATCATGTTCAGGTATTTAAATCGGGTAGTGTAAGTATCAAACTTGCACTCAAATTTAAGCCTATGTGTTAAAGTTCACTCTTGGCCTAGTTTGGTGACTTTCTTCAAACTTTGGTTACAGAAAAGCTTTTATGGAATGAAACATGTATTACATCACATTTTTTGTACACATTTTGGTAAGACTTCTCTGTCAATAATTTGTCCTGCAAAGAAAAAGTGTTTTTTCTTCCACTTTGTTTTATGTTTTGAAGTTCATGAAATGCCTTACGAATACAATGTTTTTAGAAAACTTTTTATCTAATATTTACATTCATATTATTGTCCATCTAAAACACAGTATATCTTTACATTTCACTTTTAAGAACAGATCTTGGATCTAATGTACCAAAAAACGTTGCATCGTCAAAGCTAGTGCACCAAACTGTTAACCCCTTCACTGTGGCGGCTACTCCGCCGTAGAGTGCTAAGGGGGCGGGGCGGCCGCGCGGCGGCCACATGCTGGTGACGGAACCGCTCCGTCATCAGCCGCGGTTGGGCTGTGCTCATGTCGGAGCGGTTCCATCATGGCCCCGCCCGCTCAATAGAACGTCCAGCGCAGGCACGGAATCCGCGCCACGCAGGCGCGGCGGCAGGGCCATGACGGAACCGCTCCGTCATCAGCACAGCGCCACCGCAGCTGATGACGGAGCAGTTCCGTCATCAGCATACAAAGGGTTAAAATGCAAAGTGCCAATTCACCAAGCATAAAGGCACTTTGTGATTCATAATTATCATTATAAATTGTGATGCGCACATTGGGATACCTTATGAGTCACAAGTGAAACAAGGTGTAAAGGAGTCAAAATCTGTGCAAAACAAGATATGCTTAGGTCATACTGAGGCAGGTGGTAAATATTTGCAAAATGTAATTGAGATCTTTTCTATAAATGAAAAATTAAATGCGCCAAAAAAGGGTATAGCAATAGTAAAACAAAATATGTATTATTGAAAGATATAAAGTTAACCATTTTCAATAAAATTCAAAAGGGCTAACTCCTAACATAGTTGTCAATTTTAAAGACACTTCTAAATTAAGCTGTTGCATGGGCAGGCAAGTTCTGCCTGACAATGAGGGCATAAGACCAATGATAAAAATAACTGTTACACGTATAGGTTTTCCTGTAGCATGGCAATCCCTGGTGCCAGTGACTTAATGGTTGCATATTATGAATTCTCCGTGAAGTCAGATAGCCTTAATAGGTGTAATGATGAATAATCTTGATAAATAAGAACAAAATGACATGGCAAAGAAAATATGCAAGGTCCTTAGATATGTCAGATGGCTTTCCTGTGGTGTATTTATTCTATTGCATATTTTACAATGCTTGGATCACTTCAACAGGCAGTGGGCATAGGCAGAATCTGAATGGAGCTCCATGCGCCTTGACAGCATACCATGTAGTGAAGAGTTTTGGAAGAATGAAAAGTTCAAAGTCATTTTGATGATAGTGAAGGTCATTTAAATTGCACTGTTCATTGTATAGGTCCAGATTATCTTCTTCATTGAGTTCACTGCAGCGACAATCCAAAAATGAGGTTAAATTAGCCACGCCTCATGCTCAACATATTATGGCAGTCCTCACCCTTTTAACAATATTTAGACACATCACTCTATAGTCTTGCACTACGACAACACTTGGGCAGTGTCATTAGTTGTGTACAAAGGCGTCACTTCTTCTGTGTACAGTTAGAAACAAGTCATTGAGTTCTTAGCTTGAGTCTCAAGGAGTTTCCAGTGCAGGTCTAACTACTCTAATCTCAGATATTCCACATCGGTGAATCAAAGCAATAAAGTTTCAAGTTAATTGAGACACTAATCATCAAATAGGAGTCATGGCATCATCAGTAGTCCATCTCACACCGTTATTCCACAGTGGGCTTTGTGCTACCTATAAATCTGACACTTCCAAATTATTTGTGTTTCAGAATATCATATACATAAATATTCGGATGTAAGTAGTGAATGCTAATATTGCCCCATTGAGTGTAGATTTTCTATTATTAACTCCTACAGGGAAATATGTTTGTAGGCCCTTTACCCCTATGTTCTTAGGGAGCAGGTAGAGGCTAGCTGTCATTGTCCTTGGAGCAGGTTTACAACCCTGGACATTCACAAAGCAGGAAACAATATCCCTCCACATCCATTGTGAGGCACATATAAATGTTTCAGTAGAGGCAATATAAAGAGTGAAAGTAGTCTTAAATTAGCCAAAACCTATTGGTGATTTAAATTACAATTGTGATCTTTTGCCACCAAAGGATGTAATCAAAATGAGCCAGTTTCTTCTTCAGAAATAAAAGTTCTGTCAAAAGCTAGCATGGAATCTGTTTTGGTACACAAAATTAGTATCTTAGAAATTGTATTTTTGCTTTCCGTAACACTCTCTCTCCCAAAAACACACCTAAATCTGGACTAGTTGCTCCTACCAAGGACAAACTAAATCCCCGGCCCCCATAATCAGTTTGTTTCTCATAATATGTTGTGTGTGTCTATGATTATCCTAGATAGGGCAACTTCAGAAAGAAACATTATATTTTGGTTGTATGTGACCTGGGTGTTTCCTTCCCTCCCTGGATCCTTTCAGGCGTCTTGTCTGTGAAGAAGAGCAGTTGGCCTGAAAAGTAATTAGTAGTAAAGGAAGCAAGAACAATCCAATTTGGCAATAGGAACCTGCAAATTCAGCACATTGGTACTCCATGGTCTCATTTCGACAGGATATTCGATTAGCATTGTGAGCAAAAATATTACTCAGCACAATCAATGTTACGATTAAGAAGAAAAGACCCGCCGATGGACACAAATATTAAAGGGAATAAATAGAAACAAATCAGATCACAGTAGAAAGAGAGTACTGTGTCACACGTGATCACAGAGTGAAAACGTTAGGTGAACGTGAATGGGAGTGTGCAAATACAACAGATAGCTACAATCCTAGAAATTAATATTTTATGTTCCCACAGCTATAGCCTACAACAAATAGGCCAAGACACAGCCTGTCTGCCACAATGACAATAAAGTTTTAACCCTGTAAACGACTTCATCATCATCAGGACAGGCACAATTAACGACACGGACTGACTTTGAGAGTCAGTGTCGGTATACTTAGTTCACGCAGGGGAATGATCACAAAATAAGAAAATGTGATACCGCTTGACTCAAACAGCACCGGTTGCACGGACAGCCCATTGCAGTTTCAATTCATTTACTTGTGCTTTTGATATTTTTTTGTTTTTTCCCTAACCAGTCTTCCTTTCAATTACAAACCTATTTCAGTGCTGAGAGAAAATGTGGGCTATCTAATCTCGAAAGGTACTTTTAAACATCACACTTTGTCCTTTTTAGATGCCAGTTGGGGTAAAACAGTTCTTATGGCTTCTCCTCCCTTCTAGTGGCAGTACTTGACTTTCCAAGTGGGTGTGAAGTGGTGTGCTGCTAGGAAAAAATAGATCAATTTCTAAAGTTAGAGGGACTGCACCATCATTGCAAACTTCAAAGCTGGCACTTTCCCCGATGACTGGAAACGCACAGAAATCAAACCCCTCCTCAAGAAGCCCTCACCAGACCAGACAGACCTCAAGAACTACCAACCCATCTCTATCCTCCCTTTCGTGGCCAAAGTCACCGAGAAGATCGTCAATGCTCAACTAACGAAATTCATCAAAGAGAGTTCCATCCTCGGCCCCTCCCAATCTGGATTCTGCAGCAACCACAGCACAGAGAAGACACTACTCGCTACTGCAGATGACATTGCATCCTCCTTGACCAAGCCCACACCACGGCCCTGATCCTACTCAACCTATCTGGAACCTTCAACACCATCTCCCACCACACTCTCACAGCCAGAGTCCATGACGCCGGCATTCTGGGAACCGCCCTCAACTGGATCTGCTCCTTCCTCACCGGCGGAACCCAAAGAGTCAGACTTTGCCATTTCCTCTCCAAACCCACAGAGATCAACTGCGGAGTACTCCAAGGATCGTCGCTCAGCCCTAGGTTCTTCAACATCTACATGGCCCCCCTCACAGCTATTGTCAGACAGCATGGACTCAGCATAGTATCCTATGCCGATGACACCCATTTCACCCTCTCATTTACCAAGGACCCCCTCACCACCAGACTCGGCTTCCAAGAAGGAATGAAGGCTGTTGCATCCTGGATGAACATCAACTGCCTGAAGCTTAACTCGGAGAAGACAGAAGTCCTCGTCCTCGGACCCCCCCTTTGCATGAGACAACAAATGGTGGCCCACCGCCCTTGGCAGCTCCCTGACCCCCACGGAACACATCTGGAACCTCTGCATCATTCTCGACTCATCCCTCACCATGACCCGACAGATCAATGCCGTCGCCCCCACCTGCTTCAACACCCTCCTCATCCTTTGCAAAACCTTCAAATGGATCCCCACCGAATCAAGAAAACAGTCACCCACACCCTCATAACCAGCAGACTGGACTATGGAAATGCTCTCTATAATGGAATCAACAAATTCCTGCTCCACAAGCTCCAGACCATACAGAACACCACAGCTAGACTCGCCCTTTGCATTCCTCAGGATGAACACATCACCCAGCATCTGCAAGACCTCCACTGGCTCCCCATTAAGAAGAGAGTAACCTTCAAGATAGTCACCCACGCCTACAAATGCCTCTACAACAGCGGACCCCAATATCTCAACGAATGAATCTCCTTTCACGCACCCAAGAGAAACCACTGAGCCATCACCCTCACCGAAACCCTTCAGATCTGCGGAGATAGAACAGGTGGAAGAGTCGTCTCCTATATCGCAGCAAAGGCCTGGAACAAGCTCCTGATCAACATCATACACACCCCTGCTCTGCACATCTTCTGGAAAACCCTCAAGGCCTGGATCTTTGACTGACTGGAGCTGCACCTCCCTTCCCCTAGCCCCTTGAGACCCTCAGGGGTACGTAGCGTGCTTCACAATTCCTTGATCGATTGATTGACTGTTGCGTGAGGGCAAACACTAAAACCTTTTACATGAAGATATCATAATGAGGCTGAAATGACTGAATCCTTTTTGTTTAGAGAGTTCTCATGGAAGGAGGGAAAGTTGTTTCAAAATCAGTAACAGATGTGGTTCTTCCAATTCATATGGCTAAATCTCATAAAGGACTCAAAGCTCCAAAGTGTGATGAAACTCTGCCTTCTGCTGTATTGCATAGAATTCTCTGAAAGGTTTAGAGTAAAATGAGATGGGAAGGGTGGAGAAAGATTTATTTTGTTTTGGCAGACATTCTACAGGTACTGGGCCAGGTGAGATACAACCACTAGATAGTTACTAGATAATAATGTTACGCACCCCCACCAGCTCCTCGGAGCACTCCCTGGCCAGTAAGAAACATCCGAGGAGTAAACAATCCTCTCTGACCTTCCTGTGAAGTTTACAAACATATTTCCCAGAAGTTGACTAACGTATCTCCTAAAGGCTTTGGAAGTGCTGTTCAAATGTGATTTGATTGCTTCAGAAACCCAAATGCTAGACATTGTCTTCATTGCATATTGTATGGGAGAACCAGGTGTCCAGTTGGGAGATGACAGCAGTGGACTGTTCAGGACCTCCGGCAGAGCAATACTTGCATCTTTGTAGCATTCAAAGGAAACCTTGGAGCTACCAGAGAGGCCAGACGTGACTGTTTCAACATCTTCATTGGGACTGTAGGTTTTAGCAGTAAGCAGTGGCAGAGAGGGTTGCTCCTCCCTTGAAGCTGTGTACCAGTGTGCAAGATTACTGACTCTTTCCTTAACTTTCCAGCTGCTCTGAGGGTGACCAGTTTGCTGGTAACTTTTCCTGCTTTTATGTTTAGAGCATCCTGCTGTAGGATTCACATAGATGGTTCATTTACAAAACCAACATTTACAGCAACTCAGCTTATCTTGCAGACAAGCTTACTATCTGTGGACACCAGCTGCCAGGACATCAAACTGCAGACTGAGAAGTGTAAAAAAGAAAAACAATTGCATCAGGCCTTTTTCATCCAACTATTCACACAGGATCTGGAGCAACTGCTCCAAATCCATCAGGACTGCCCCAGCACTGCTCAGTTTAAGAAACAGTAGAAGATGCACATCTCTAAAGAACAGTATACTACAGTGCATTCGCTGTGTATTGTGCTAAGTATGCAGTTTTCCTGTAATTGTATTAGAATTCAACCTGAGGGTCACGTAACTAGTTAGCATGGAGGAGTCTTGTTTGTTGTCGTAATTAACCAGACAAATCACTCCACCAACTAGGAACGGCCATGCACCACTACCCACAGAATCAAAAAAGAGCTATCAATCTGTCAGTTCTCTCCATGTCCAGACATATTTACCATTCACAAACTAGCTACATCTCTTTTAAAAATACCAAATAAACACATGGACTCACAGTGACTTTTGTTTCTATGTTTCTTTTTCACATGTTCTTCAAAAGTGCTTATCCCCTGTTCTCCAACTCCATTTAAATGTTTGCTTATTACATTTCTTTTCTAAATTGGTTTGGAAGCTTTATTGTGTTGTATTATTATCTTTAATGTGATTAGATAGTGCTTGATTCCATCACACATTTCTATGGGGGGAAGCCGGCTGCGTGTGTCCTAGCTACTAGGAGCTGAGCAAATTTTTCTCATTGAGCTAATACTAACCTTTTCAATTCCATTGATACAACAACCCCTCCCCTCTGATTAATTACCCACTTTCGACATGCATCACCTATGAAAAGGATTTGTGTTCGTTGTTATCATTCAAGAAAGTTATTTTTTATGGCCATCAAGGCCTGCATTGTCTGATCCACGTTACTTATGCAGTTGGGCCTTAAATCCCTGCTGAAAAATGCACACAAATAGTTCACCCACCCAGAGCCTTTCTATGGAGAGAGAAATTGCAGAAGAAAAAAACACTAACTTCTACATTCTGAGACCCACAACAATTAGAAACAATCTGGATATAGTATTGTGCCACACAAAAGGTGCTTGGTCCAAAAGCTTTTGCATGCAGAATGTTCTCCACATGTTAGCAATGAAACGGCCCCTGGGCTATCACTGGCTCTCTACACCCTGCAAAGGATAAATAGGGCGATGAGTAAAGAACAGGATGAAATGTATGCTTGTCACTCTTGTCAACCTGAGAATCTTTTTAAAGGGTTAGGTGCCACTCCCTGCACTCTGCCGTTCAATCAACAGGACTAGAATTCAAAAAATCCAAAACATTAAAGCCTAAGTAGAAAAAGCTTATTAAAACTGCAAACGCCGCCCTATTACTGATTATGTCATACTCGCCTTGGACAGGTGGAGAGAAGAAGAAGATGTTTCATCCATCAGCCAGGGACTGATATAGCAGAAAATAAACTGGCCAGCCGCTAAGAAAAATAAAAGAAGGACAATTATTGCATGCAAAGAGCATGAGCCATGGTTTCCTCTAGAGAAATATAATGTCTGACTGGTGAATGGCCCCTCAATATTAGTGAATTCTGCTTGAATGAATCAATTCCAGAAAATGTATGTGTATACCTTTTTAACAGAACTTAGTAGCAGGAATGTTCTGTGTGATCTTAAGAGCAACCTTTGTGCTTACAAAAAATGCTCACGTCTGTTGTCCTTAACGGCCACAAAGTGAAGTATAATGGAAGAACTATTTCAGAGCCTCGCAGTCAAAGGCCGAATAATGGCTGCAGGGCGCTTGATAATACAATTGTATGCTGTCTGTCGGCCCCACGGAGGATATTATTAGGCCTAGCAACACGCGCCAGAACGCGCTGAAAGCTGGCAGCCTGTCAGCGTCGCAGATATTACTCTGTCCAAGTTTGCTAGTCCCCGTCCAATTACACAGCGCCTCCTTCACCGCCCCGGATCATGTGTACTACGCCGGAGCACATATCTGCACGTCAGGGCTCCGTGCAGCCAGTGCGCCTGATGTTATTTTAAGAACAAATAATCAGTGGGCTTCTAATCTAACATCCAGAGGCACATAATTACTAAAACTTTGTGAAATGTCTGTGACCCGCTGAGCTATGACAGGAAGTGACGATCCACCTGTGACACAAAATCGAAATGCCCACATACAGTCATTTCTTGGATAACATTAAGAGCTCACTCACTGCGGCTTACTTTCTATTTTGGACTTGGCCGACTTGAAACATGTTTTTCCCTTCATATATTGCAACTAGCCTATCCTTTTTGAAGGGTGTTCATGTATATTTGTTATCATGCTAACGGCGCTGCTCTTACCTTGAGCATATTTTTCTCTACTCGAAGCTGAACATTTTGGGTAAAACATCTAACTTTTAAAATTCAAGGAGCCCTCTTTGAAATAAGAGAAATTCTTTGTTAATAAGCTTTCAGCTAGCTGTGGCAAATCTAAGCATATACAAGTAAGCATTTGCCAGGACTTCATGGATTTGGATACCATACCGAAGAGAGCCCGTAGCATGCTCGCACCCTCACACGTGCTTGAGGAGCACAGCCAGGCGACAGGGCGTGGGGGCAAGAGGGGAAGGGTAACAGAAAGCTACACACAGGGCACAAGTCCTAAAAAAAGAAGTGGGGGACACATCAAGTTAGGCAGAATGGGCGTGGAATCACAGGAAGTGGCATCACAACCCATGACCTCATAGGAAGTGACATCAGACCTCACATATGTTTAGTAGGTCTATCATGAGCACATTTGAGCGTATTACAATAATTAAGAAATTAGATTTTGCATTGTGGTTGTGCCAAAATATTGATGCAACCCCAACACAAAATCTGGGTCTCAATGTTTAAATTGTTTTTTAAAACACTGCCATGAAGAATTTAACAACAAGGAGAAGTGTGGCAGTAAATCTGTTCTGCTTAATTGGTTGCAATGTCTGTAGTTAAAAATATCTTATATGGTTAAGGCACCAGGCCACCTGCTGCAGAGATCTTTGTGTGGCAGCTAAATCTCAGGGAATAATAATAATGGTCAGATGTCTCTGGATGATAACATATTTTCTGGAGAGATTTGTGTTTTGCCTAGTCCCTGTTTTGAATGTAGCATTGTGGGTTAATAAATCTCCTGCAAAGCATGTTATGTAATACACAGATGACAGATTTTTTATTTCATATAAATAAGTATGTGGGTTATCCTTTTGTCACTTGCAGATCAAAAATTATAATCCTTCTAATATCGCACAGTGAGGTATGAAGGACATGGGGCTCCTATACCTTGCAACTCCCACTGTGTTATGTAAGACATCTCTTATATTGATGTACACACATATGATTTACTGTCAATATATCATTTGTATGTGTAAGCTACTCATCCCAATGCAGGGTGTCAGTGCACTTTACATCACACGTACACAAATATTTTAAATACAACTATTTTGTTTTATTTTTTTATAGCACTTTACACTACTGTAGTGCGAAAGTGCTATAAAAGAAATAAAACAAAATATTGGTATTTGAATTGGTATTTATGTAAATATTGTTGCAACCAACACTTCAGACATTCTTACAATGTATGCATGTCTCATATACAGGCACTGAACAAAGTCAGAAGCATTTCTCTCTTAAGTACCTGTGAAGGTATAAGATGTGAGCCTTTATTACCCCTTCATTGCATTCAGGTGTGAGGCTCCTGTTAGCTCACAGCTAGGATACATAGACAAAAAGAGGCTTAATGGCCCCTTAACTCCGGCTTTTGTTATGGATGAAGCTGGAATCTGATAAGCCCCTTTCACGCCTGCCCGTTGCTGGTCAGAACAAACGCAGACAATGTACAGGGCTGCAAAAGTGTCCCAGTGTCATAAAATTACATCAGGACGAGTTCAGCATATTTCCGTGAATTCCGGGAGAAGTAGGAAAAGAACATGGCACTCCGCTGAAAGCACTATTTGTAAAGAAGGGGGACCCCTACTAATGATACATTCACTACTTGTAGGGAAACATATGAGAACTTTTTTGTAAAGCAATAAGTAGTGAGAATTATAGTAACGCCAAGCATCCAAGACAGTGACACTAAATTGCACAATTATTGTGACATGTAATTGAAAGCTGATAAAGACAACAATTATTCTTGTGATGTAAATTGATATTTTTGTTTTATTTCAGTATTTTTTTGCATTTATAAAGAACATATTTAATTTATAAAAATATACATTTCTGAGTTAAAAAGTGCATGATAAACATGTTAATTTGTCAGGTGAAAAAATACAAAAAGAGGGAAAATACAGGGTGGGCAACAAAGATGACTCCGATGTTAAATAGGGCTTGATTGTATTAAGCAAAGCGGTAGATGGGACTCTACGCATGTTTCGGCATTAGCCTTCTTCAGGAGTCCGTCAATTTGCAGTGCAAACATAAACACAACACTAAGGAAAACAATTGAAAAAACATGTCACATAATATAAAACTCTTAATAGTTTGTCTCTTCATACTCTATATAATATGTACGTCTTGGGTCTAGGTCAAAATCCTTTATTATAACTGTATTGATATCGTGATCCTATTTAGATATTTAGACATAATAAAAGCAGCTATCAAGGTAATACATCAAATATACATTGTCAATTTTAAATCACATCTATGGTCACATGAGTATGTGTATGTCATACACTATACAACGGATCTTTTTATATTTTTAGTTATTTTTAGTTAACTTCTACTCAGAGCAAAAAAGTGATCTAGTAGATCCAAGAAGTAATAGCAAAGATTAGGAAATAGAGAGAGATAAGACTATACGTTGTATTCAAAGAGTGAAGCTAAGAGAGTAAAGCGGTGAGGCTATAGATATTTTTTATATTTTTTATTTATTATATAACTGACCATTCTGACAAATGGATGGGTATGATTCATTATCTCATACTTCTACATAAGGCAACAGGTAATTAGCTAAAAAACAACCAAAGGTTTGGGCGATTAAAAGATTTTTGAGGTATTGTTCTAAGAATTACTTACATAGGGTTGTTAAGGTGCAATATTATGCTGTTGATGTTCGTTATGGGCAACTCTTGAGGTTTATCTTTTTCTTTATTCTTTAAACAAAGGGAAAAACCATTTTTAACATCCATTCTGGCTGTATTACATATGTACCTAATTATTGTATAAATAACCTGGGTGTTTCACTGCGGGGACTTGTTTACATCGCCATCTTGATTAAAAGGGTAATGAGCAGAGGGGTCAGTGGCAGACTGGTTATGCCTTAATGAATGCAGGATGAAAGGTGAATGAAATATAGACGGGGGTTTTTTTTGTTGGGGGCCACATAGTTATCTAGGATATGAACTATTGCAGACCTCAGAGAAACAAAGCAAAAAAATAGTTCAAGTTACCTTGTCTTATTATTCTTTGTTGACAGAAGAAGAGTGTAAACTTAATGAGAGACTGATACACGTTCAGGTATGATATAGCCTATTGGAAAAATATGGGTATTGCTATTTAGTGACTCGTAATATATTAGCGGTGTATGATGTTAATACTATAGGCCTGAAAGGTTGAAATGATAATATTTACCTATTATAGCTCCTTTTAGGTATTGATTCCTGTCTTTAAACCTCTGAGACAATTCAGCTCTCTAGATAACTGTTGAATTCAACAAGATGGACAACATCGGGTTTAGTCAGTGGTAAACATACGAAAGCGTGTTGACATATGTATTAAAACTAAGTGGCCATACATACCTACAGGCACAGTGACCTTATCCTTGATATGGATTCAGTGAAAGTAGGGCCACATAAGTAGGTAGTCTTCTGATTAAACTATACGTGACGTAAGTGTCCAAAACAAGGGAAAAACAGAGGGAATGGTGTTATTATATATGAGCGTATTAATAATATGAATATATCTATTATACGATATACCTAGGTGCACTAAACATACCTTGTTTATAGTGAGTTGCCTCATATAACCGGGAGTCAGAGTTGGTCCATCGTGATGGTCGTGCCGCAAGGAACGAGATCTGAATAACACGAGGTTTATATAATGCCGTTTCAATCTACGCCCGGTGTGGTTGCTAATTGAAAAAGCGTGTGATTCCTAGCACAAATACTACAGATGCATGTCGTGTAATCCCTAGTTAACCCTGTCCAATACGAACGCATTGGTAGTTCTAAATAAACTACTCAAAGCGAACACTCCCAGATCTCGTGAGAGTACGGTATATCCAATGGCGGCACTTTAGTAGTTCGTGCACATAACTACTAAATGTGAACACTCTCCAATATCGCGAGTGTACGATTACCCAATGAATTAGTTGTAAGCGGCTTGTAATGCACATTAGCGGTATAACCAACATATATCAGAGTGCTCGCGCGTCTGGATATAGTAAAGGTAAGAAATTATGAAGGAGGTCAGAATGGTGATGTACATGAAATCGTCTTAGTGGACGTGGGTGCGGCATGCAATTGGCACTCTGCAAAGATACTGACCAGATCCAAACTGGATATTTTAGTGGTAAATAGAAACCGTTATAGGGCGGACGATGGTAGATAATGCTTATAGAACTTATATCCCATGGATTAGTATTTAACCGATGCACTGAAATTATTCTAAGCAGTCAAGCCCAGACCTTTTGGGTTTGCCAGCTTGTGTTACGGGGAAGCCGATATTACCCTATCTGCTCCATCATTATGTTCAGCTCTCAGCTGGAAGCATTTGGCGTCTCAGTTGTAAACAGCTTGTAATGCACATTAATAGTACAAACAACATATGTCATAGTACCCGCGAGTCTTGGTTTAATAAAGGTAAGATATTCTAAATTAGGTCAGAATGGTGGTGTAAACGAAATAGTCTTAATGGACGTGGTTGCGGCATGCAGTTAGCACACCGCAGAAATACTGACCAAAGCCAAACTGGATATTTTAGTGATAAATGAAAACCGTTATTAGGCGGACGATGGTAGTTAGTGCTTATGGAACTTATATCCAATGGATTAATGTAACCTGATGGGGGATCCGAATTTAGTGTGCAGTGGTGTGTGATACCAGCCGGTATCAGTACTTGTATTGAATAGAGAGGTCATGGATATAATCTCAAATAAATCATACCGGGACGTCATGGGGGTAACAAAGTTCCAATGGCTCGCTAGATGTCATTATATCTAAAGTGAGAAATTTATAACATGACAATCTGGATATAATGCCGTCAGACAATAATTACTAGACCATATATTGTAACCAACCTCTTTACTATATCTGGATAGATCATGACTAGACATATGATATTTTATCTGAATCTTATTATAAATTATTGCCTGTTCGCCAGGTACTCTATGTTGTCATGGTACATAGCGACTTTTCAATTATAGATAGTTTTATGCTGATTGCATGGTCTTCTGTCTAGTTACTGAGTTAGATAATTGCCTGTTCCCAGGGAATATCTGAATTCAGACCTTTAGTTGCTGTCTCAAGAGAAAAAATCCAATATACTTCTCTCTTCCTACGGATCTTATCTGGGCACAGGCCTATTCTAGGTTTTATACTTTCCAGAATAAACCATCTAATATCCTCTGCTGAGTGTCCATGTTCTATGAAGTGCGCTACCAATGGGGCATTAATTTTGTTTGTGCGCACTGCAGATTTGTGTTCTGTAATTCTTTTGTTAATTGTTCTAGAGGTTTCACCTACATAACCTCTATTGCATGGACATAGTATTAAATATACTACATTTTGTGTTTTGCAGTTGGTCATGGTTTGATTGGAAATTGTGATGTTATTGAAACTAAGGTCTTTACCTTCTATCGCTTGTGGACAAATTTTACAAGTACCGCATTTGTAATTTCCTGTCACTGGATTCTCACTGGTTATACTCCTTTGTGTGAATGGCTTCTTGTCTGGTAATCTTGATCTTACAATCATGTCTTTTAAATTTTTGTTCCTTTTATAAGCGAAAACGGGTTTAGGTATAGTTTCCTGTTTTGATTTGTTGACATTCAAAAGATGCCAGTTGGAACATATAATTTGTCTGAGTTTGTCATTGAGCATCGAGTGTCTGGTGACGAACACCAATTTGTCATTTTGTTCTCTGTTCTTACCTTGGAGAATTGATTGGCGATCATAGAACCGTGCTCTTTTGAATGATTCCCGAACAAGCCTGTGCGGATAGCCACGATCTATAAACTTCTTCTTCATGGCTATTGAGCATTCATCATAGTCTTGTAGCCTGGTGCAGTTGCGCCTTAATCTTAAAAATTGGCTAAATGGGATACTGTTTTTTTGTGTGGTGGGGTGGAAACTTTTATAGTGAAGCAACGTATTGCGAGCCGTAGGTTTCACAAATAAGTCTACATAGAGTTGCCCTTGGTCATGTTTGATGGTTACATCCAAAAATTCCATGTCCATGTTGCTAATGTGAGATGTAAACCTAAGGTTAGGATCAGCTGCATTCAACCACGATAGAAACTCATTTAGAATATCCTCATTGTCGTCCCATATGAAAATCACATCATCGATGTAACGCGACCAATGAAGGATGGTCTCATAAAAGGGCGTGATCTCATTAAAGATATGGGCATTTTCAAATAGCGCCATATAGATGTTCGCAATCGTAGGGCCGCAAGATGCGCCCATACTGACTCCTTTCTTCTGTTTGTATAGACTACCATTAAATTCAAACACGTTTTCCTCTAGCACAATGCGAAGACAATCTAAGATAAAGATCTTATTACAGTCTACTTCATGATTGTCGATGAACCATTCTGTTGCAGTAATAGCGCCAGCAATAGGAATATTAGAGTATAGACTCTCGACGTCTAAAGTGACTATCCACTGTCTTTTCTCATTAAATGCAGTACCTTCAAGTAGGTTAATGATATGACCCGTGTCCTTGACATAGCCCGGTATTGTAGGTATATATGGAGTTAAAATGGCGTCTAGATATTTGGACAACGGTTCTGTGGCACTCCCTATGGTATTCACGATGGGTCGAAAAGGTGGATCTAATTCATTCTTGTGGACCTTTGGTGTCCCGTATAGAACCGCCATTCTTGGTTTAGACACATTTAGGTAGTCGTGTTCTTTTTGACATATATATCCACTATTTAAAGCCCTCGATGTCAGTTTTTGTATTTTTAGTTTGATTTTAGACGTAGGGTCTTTTGATATTGTTTCATAGAAGACAGCGTCGTCAAGCATGTTTTTGATTTTAGATGTATAATTGGAAGTATCCAAAATAGCGATGCCACCACCTTTGTCACATCCTTTGATGGTGATGGTGGTGGATTCTTTCAAGAGTTTGAGCGCACTGTGCTCCTCCAGAGTTAGGTTATACAGAGTATTGGGTATAAACTTCGTGGCTACTGTCAATTTTTTCATGACAGTTTGTTCGAAAATGCGAATCTCTGGGGTCACTTGTTCTAGGGTAGGTGTGAAAATAGATTTAGGCGCTAGACCTGACTTATTGTTGTCTCTTGAGTTGAACTCCGTATTAGAAAAAAATTCCAAAAGTCGAATTTTTCTGAAAAAGGTATGCATATCATTGAACAATTCAAATTTATTCAAGCCTGAATGTGGTACGTAACTAAGTCCTTTTGATAACAGTGAATAAAGTCCCTGGTTGGGTTTCTGACTGCTGAGATTAAATATAGGTATAGGTGTCATTCCTTCCAGTACCTTGCATTCCGGGTTTCCAAATACCTGTTTGGGTTCGTAGGTTGCTGATCTTGGTATTGTGGTTGATGGTCCTGGTAGTGAGGCTGATATTGTGGTTGGTACTGGGGTTGGTATTGTGATTGATATTGTCCCCTTTGTTGGAAAGACTGACGGGGTTGGTACCTTCCCCTGTATTGTGACCGATAGCGGGGTCGCCAATTGCTCCTGTTCTGTTGGCGCTGTCCTAAAAAAGTAGGTCGTGACCTCTGATTAAATTGATATCCCTGATTTTGATAGGGAGAAGAACTACCAGCACTATCGGAGTCCGAGGTGTTAGAAAATGTGGTAACTTTGCGATTCCTAGTTTCTTTAGGATCTGATTGTGGGTTCATGGGATTATCATCCATGTATGAATAGTAACCCTCTGTAAGATAGGGGTAGACCTTCTCTCTGCTATAGTATTTAAGATCTTTTTGGAATTTATCTAGTTTACGTTTACAGAGGTACTCTGAATATGAATTTAGTTCTGATTCTACTTCTTCTAGTCTTTTTTTGAGATCAGGTATAGTATCTAAGAATTTAATTTTACTTTCTAACTCCTGAATCTCTTGTAGTAATTCTAGTAACACTGTTTTTGCTGTTTCAACTATCAGCATCATCATATCTCTTGAGCACCTGTTGGCTATAAGAGACCATTTTTCCAAAAAGTTTTTTACCTGTATGAACAGGCCTGGTATATTTTTGATCTGGAGGCCTTGTGGAATAACTCCGGCCTTCAGATAATCAAGAATGTATTTGCCATGCAGTTCAATCCGTCTAGACTTTTTTTTAAGATCTAATAGTATTTTTAAATCTTCATTGTTAAGTTCAGCATTAGGTGTATTAATATTGTCAAAATTTAGATCTGCACCAACCATTGATGCAAAATCATCATCTGTAAATCCAAATGATTTCAGAGTGGCCATATTCCTCACCGATGAAGGACGAAACAGGAAAAAATTAGATAGAAAGTAAGTAAGAATAAAGCAAAATAAGATGAAGAAAAACTGCGAAAATGAAGAAAACCTTTTTATAGACCACAGATACAATGACTATAGACACAATTGGACACTAGATGTGAAAAAGCATCAGACATGTAGCTGCTAGCACTATCATCTTTGTGAAGAATAAAAAATATAAAATATATAACAGATATTCAGAAAAAAACCCTCAAGGAAGGTCCCTGAGTAACACTATTTGTAAAGAAGGGGGACCCCTACTAATGATACATTCACTACTTGTAGGGAAACATATGAGAACTTTTTTGTAAAGCAATAAGTAGTGAGAATTATAGTAACGCCAAGCATCCAAGACAGTGACACTAAATTGCACAATTATTGTGACATGTAATTGAAAGCTGATAAAGACAACAATTATTCTTGTGATGTAAATTGATATTTTTGTTTTATTTCAGTATTTTTTTGCATTTATAAAGAACATATTTAATTTATAAAAATATACATTTCTGAGTTAAAAAGTGCATGATAAACATGTTAATTTGTCAGGTGAAAAAATACAAAAAGAGGGAAAATACAGGGTGGGCAACAAAGATGACTCCGATGTTAAATAGGGCTTGATTGTATTAAGCAAAGCGGTAGATGGGACTCTACGCGCGTTTCGGCATTAGCCTTCTTCAGGAGTCCGTCAATTTGCAGTGCAAACATAAACACAACACTAAGGAAAACAATTGAAAAAACATGTCACATAATATAAAACTCTTAATAGTTTGTCTCTTCATACTCTATATAATATGTACGTCTTGGGTCTAGGTCAAAATCCTTTATTATAACTGTATTGATATCGTGATCCTATTTAGATATTTAGACATAATAAAAGCAGCTATCAAGGTAATACATCAAATATACATTGTCAATTTTAAATCACATCTATGGTCACATGAGTATGTGTATGTCATACACTATACAACGGATCTTTTTATATTTTTAGTTATTTTTAGTTAACTTCTACTCAGAGCAAAAAAGTGATCTAGTAGATCCAAGAAGTAATAGCAAAGATTAGGAAATAGAGAGAGATAAGACTATACGTTGTATTCAAAGAGTGAAGCTAAGAGAGTAAAGCGGTGAGGCTATAGATATTTTTTATATTTTTTATTTATTATATAACTGACCATTCTGACAAATGGATGGGTATGATTCATTATCTCATACTTCTACATAAGGCAACAGGTAATTAGCTAAAAAACAACCAAAGGTTTGGGCGATTAAAAGATTTTTGAGGTATTGTTCTAAGAATTACTTACATAGGGTTGTTAAGGTGCAATATTATGCTGTTGATGTTCGTTATGGGCAACTCTTGAGGTTTATCTTTTTCTTTATTCTTTAAACAAAGGGAAAAACCATTTTTAACATCCATTCTGGCTGTATTACATATGTACCTAATTATTGTATAAATAACCTGGGTGTTTCACTGCGGGCACTTGTTTACATCGCCATCTTGATTAAAAGGGTAATGAGCAGAGGGGTCAGTGGCAGACTGGTTATGCCTTAATGAATGCAGGATGAAAGGTGAATGAAATATAGACGGGGGGGGTTTTTGTTGGGGGCCACATAGTTATCTAGGATATGAACTATTGCAGACCTCAGAGAAACAAAGCAAAAAAATAGTTCAAGTTACCTTGTCTTATTATTCTTTGTTGACAGAAGAAGAGTGTAAACTTAATGAGAGACTGATACACGTTCAGGTATGATATAGCCTATTGGAAAAATATGGGTATTGCTATTTAGTGACTCGTAATATATTAGCGGTGTATGATGTTAATACTATAGGCCTGAAAGGTTGAAATGATAATATTTACCTATTATAGCTCCTTTTAGGTATTGATTCCTGTCTTTAAACCTCTGAGACAATTCAGCTCTCTAGATAACTGTTGAATTCAACAAGATGGACAACATCGGGTTTAGTCAGTGGTAAACATACGAAAGCGTGTTGACATATGTATTAAAACTAAGTGGCCATACATACCTACAGGCACAGTGACCTTATCCTTGATATGGATTCAGTGAAAGTAGGGCCACATAAGTAGGTAGTCTTCTGATTAAACTATACGTGACGTAAGTGTCCAAAACAAGGGAAAAACAGAGGGAATGGTGTTATTATATATGAGCGTATTAATAATATGAATATATCTATTATACGATATACCTAGGTGCACTAAACATACCTTGTTGATAGTGAGTTGCCTCATATAACCGGGAGTCAGAGTTGGTCCATCGTGATGGTCGTGCCGCAAGGAACGAGATCTGAATAACACGAGGTTTATATAATGCCGTTTCAATCTACGCCCGGTGTGGTTGCTAATTGAAAAAGCGTGTGATTCCTAGCACAAATACTACAGATGCATGTCGTGTAATCCCTAGTTAACCCTGTCCAATACGAACGCATTGGTAGTTCTAAATAAACTACTCAAAGCGAACACTCCCAGATCTCGTGAGAGTACGGTATATCCAATGGCGGCACTTTAGTAGTTCGTGCACATAACTACTAAATGTGAACACTCTCCAATATCGCGAGTGTACGATTACCCAATGAATTAGTTGTAAGCGGCTTGTAATGCACATTAGCGGTATAACCAACATATATCAGAGTGCTCGCGCGTCTGGATATAGTAAAGGTAAGAAATTATGAAGGAGGTCAGAATGGTGATGTACATGAAATCGTCTTAGTGGACGTGGGTGCGGCATGCAATTGGCACTCCGCAAAGATACTGACCAGATCCAAACTGGATATTTTAGTGGTAAATAGAAACCGTTATAGGGCGGACGATGGTAGATAATGCTTATAGAACTTATATCCCATGGATTAGTATTTAACCGATGCACTGAAATTATTCTAAGCAGTCAAGCCCAGACCTTTTGGGTTTGCCAGCTTGTGTTACGGGGAAGCCGATATTACCCTATCTGCTCCATCATTATGTTCAGCTCTCAGCTGGCAGGATTTGGCGTCTCAGTTGTAAACAGCTTGTAATGCACATTAATAGTACAAACAACATATGTCATAGTACCCGCGAGTCTTGGTTTAATAAAGGTAAGATATTCTAAATTAGGTCAGAATGGTGGTGTAAACGAAATAGTCTTAATGGACGTGGTTGCGGCATGCAGTTAGCACACCGCAGAAATACTGACCAAAGCCAAACTGGATATTTTAGTGATAAATGAAAACCGTTATTAGGCGGACGATGGTAGTTAGTGCTTATGGAACTTATATCCAATGGATTAATGTAACCTGATGGGGGATCCGAATTTAGTGTGCAGTGGTGTGTGATACCAGCCGGTATCAGTACTTGTATTGAATAGAGAGGTCATGGATATAATCTCAAATAAATCATACCGGGACGTCATGGGGGTAACAAAGTTCCAATGGCTCGCTAGATGTCATTATATCTAAAGTGAGAAATTTATAACATGACAATCTGGATATAATGCCGTCAGACAATAATTACTAGACCATATATTGTAACCAACCTCTTTACTATATCTGGATAGATCATGACTAGACATATGATATTTTATCTGAATCTTATTATAAATTATTGCCTGTTCGCCAGGTACTCTATGTTGTCATGGTACATAGCGACTTTTCAATTATAGATAGTTTTATGCTGATTGCATGGTCTTCTGTCTAGTTACTGAGTTAGATAATTGCCTGTTCCCAGGGAATATCTGAATTCAGACCTTTAGTTGCTGTCTCAAGAGAAAAAATCCAATATACTTCTCTCTTCCTACGGATCTTATCTGGGCACAGGCCTATTCTAGGTTTTATACTTTCCAGAATAAACCATCTAATATCCTCTGCTGAGTGTCCATGTTCTATGAAGTGCGCTACCAATGGGGCATTAATTTTGTTTGTGCGCACTGCAGATTTGTGTTCTGTAATTCTTTTGTTAATTGTTCTAGAGGTTTCACCTACATAACCTCTATTGCATGGACATAGTATTAAATATACTACATTTTGTGTTTTGCAGTTGGTCATGGTTTGATTGGAAATTGTGATGTTATTGAAACTAAGGTCTTTACCTTCTATCGCTTGTGGACAAATTTTACAAGTACCGCATTTGTAATTTCCTGTCACTGGATTCTCACTGGTTATACTCCTTTGTGTGAATGGCTTCTTGTCTGGTAATCTTGATCTTACAATCATGTCTTTTAAATTTTTGTTCCTTTTATAAGCGAAAACGGGTTTAGGTATAGTTTCCTGTTTTGATTTGTTGACATTCAAAAGATGCCAGTTGGAACATATAATTTGTCTGAGTTTGTCATTGAGCATCGAGTGTCTGGTGACGAACACCAATTTGTCATTTTGTTCTCTGTTCTTACCTTGGAGAATTGATTGGCGATCATAGAACCGTGCTCTTTTGAATGATTCCCGAACAAGCCTGTGCGGATAGCCACGATCTATAAACTTCTTCTTCATGGCTATTGAGCATTCATCATAGTCTTGTAGCCTGGTGCAGTTGCGCCGCTGAAAGCAGCCAGCTTTTCAGCACTGCAGACTGTGTCTGCCCTCTAAAAATAGTGGGTAGACGGCATCTACCCTTGACTCGAGCCCTGGATACAGAGTAGCCTCTGCTTCTGGTCGGGGCTGATGTTCTTTCCATCGTTAGAATGACCACGATTATTGGGGTTTATATACCCACACCCCAAGACAGCCTATAATACAAAGAGGCAACACTCACTATAATGGCAATCCCTGAATTGGCAAGATAACATTCTAGATTCCACTTTAAAGACGGCAACGACAAGTCAACGCAGAAGACCTGGATACTGACCCTGTAGCCTAGGAAACGAGCTTCCACCAAGGGGTTCTTGAAAAACTCTAATGAAAGCATAATGGTCTGGCCAATAGACTCGCATGAACCAAACACTGAAGCTGAAGCCAGATGGCAGAGGAAAACATGAAGGGGGCAGGAGGAGGCCAGTTGCAAAAGTGAGCGACAGTGAATGCAAGAGACAAGTTATAACGATCTCGCCCACCCCCACTTCAGAGCCGCAGGGCATGATTTCTAGCCCCCTAGCACAAACACTTACTTGAAGCACCAGTACGAATATGAAATCTAGTTGAACTACAGCCCACTAAGCAATACTGCACTGGAAATGTTGACTGGATATGATCAGTCCCACAGGATGAGCTCAGGGACATAGTGGTAATTCAAACCCTCTTTCGTAAATAAATAATTCACTCAAAATCTCACTATTAACTGGACCTGTTTTTCAACGTGTTTATTTTAAAATCTTAATGTAGTGAATTCAATATGAATGGTATCCTCATAGAAAGTGAAAAGGAATGCAACTAAGCATGTCATGGTCACCAAAAACACCAGGAACAAATCTAACATGGTTATTGAGTTCTTAGCATTCGTACACACTCAAGTAATTTCTAACCTCTAAGCTAATTTTAGCTAAAGCAGCAAATAGGAAGCCTGTCTTCAAGTTTCTCATGATGGATTGCACAGCATACCTGTGTTTTTATTATAAAATAGCAGGTCAGCTATTCTCTATCACAGCTTGTTCGGGGATTAAAAATAAACAATGACTGGCTGGAGGCCACTTATCTCTGCCTCTGACGTGACACCTGGCATGATAGTCCTAGCATGTAGTCCCTCCAAGACTATGGTCAGATACCTGAGTTGTCATAGCATCTCATAGCTAATTGTATCTTATATAATAAAAATAAATGCAGGACTTGCAAACACTAAAGCATCAATCATAGGGCATCCTCCTTGCATTATGAACCTAATCATAATGCAGGTTACAACCCCCTCTTGGAGAAGGAGGAACTCAGGGATTTCCTTTGATAGAAAGAGATATACTAAATACCTATGGTGAGCTGGGTGTCATGAGGGGTGAAAAGCAAAGTAGATGTGAAGTAAAGCAAGCTCCAGGGCGCTCAATAGACTTTATTAGGGCACTCCTGGCCCAATATTAAAAACCAAGCTAAGACAGGTGTGGATTCAACATGTTTCAGCCTGATAAAATCAGAAGAGGTGTAGCAGCCTTCTTCAGGACCTTGCAAATACTACTACAAAAGTGTGTAAAACCAAGAGGTGATACAAAAACAATCTATATATAAGACCATTGGTTGGAGTGGTAATCCACTCAATCAGGAGTCTACTGGTGGATATTGCCTAAAAGAAATGACAAGCGTCAAAATGACATGCATTAACTTTTTATGTCAAATCACAGTACTTTTTCGACAGTTACTAATTCACAGGAGTGATCCTGGAACCAATAATGGTTGACAGCACTGATAATGATCAGTACATCAGCACAACTTTGTACCATTGCGTAAGATGCATGAGCTTACTCGCAAGGAGGGAGAGCATTAACCCTGGGCCTTAGTTGGCCTTCCACGGTTCTGCTCTGCTGCCGATACCATCCGGAAGCTCCACTGGCTCCCTATGGCACAAAGGATTCAGTTTAAAGCGCTCTGCCTATCCTTTAAAATTCTGAAACTGGCCATGCCTAAAATGCTTGATAACCTGCTGATCCCATACGTCCCCTCTCGTGCACTACGCTCTACGGGGCAGCATTTGGTCACGGTGCCTCGGATAAAACGCTGCAGAGCGGGTGGTCGCTCCTTCCACTATCTAGCAGCAAAACTGTGGAATTCCTTACCGACCCACATACGAGAACTAGATGACCTGCTGGCCTTCAGGAAGGCAGTTAAGACCCATCTTTTTCCCTTAAAAAAAAAAATTTGCGTGGGAACACGTCTTACTGGGTCTCATTGTAGTATGCTTTTCTTTTGCTGCTGTAAGCGCCGGGGCGCTCCTTCGCTGGGGCAGCTGAGCGCTATATAAGTAGTTATAACATAACATGTGTAGTAATGAAAAAATCAATGTATGGAATTGATGGTGCATGCCAGTATCACCATGTGGATCTCCAAAAACTCACAAGAGATGGTGTAGATAAGTCAATGAGACCTGGATTCATAATATCAAATTGGGTTTAACGTCCACTTCATCCAATCTCATCTAGCGGTAAAGCGCATGCTTTGTGAAACATACCGCAACCCTTATGGAGGAGATATAGGTGAAATGTGCCGATTAGAGTAAGAAAGGCATCTGATAGATTAAACTTGAAAAGAGTGCATCAAACATCCAACGTGAAGAGTCAGTCATTAAGCCCCAACTGTGGTAAATGGACAGGCAGGTATTAAATGCCTATGGGCCCAAGGTAACACATGTCATGGGACCGTAACCTTACTGGTGAGGCAAACCCAAAGGGGTTTCCTCACTTGCACCCACCATACATGTACAGACTGTGGTCTGGAAACATGTGGTTCACAGAAGCCCCCCCGGGCGTTGAAACATACCTTTTTAGCTTGATGATAGATAATGCGGATTGCCCAGAGGAAGGCATGGGCTTGTGGCGTGAAGCTGAGTTCATTAGGTGCTCGCTACAGCAGCATAAAGTAGGCATGGCAGCATGTTGCGTGCCCCTCTCCCATAAGCCAATGGCAAGGCTAATCAAAAACACTACAGAATCCTTTGGAACTATAGTTCCATGTAAGTTTGAATGCTGCATGAGTATTACTTTATAATTAGTTGTTAAATACTGTTAGTTTTTTAACTGAAAATAAGTTTTAATTGTGTAAGTAATTATGTTAGTTATGGAAGTACATTTTTTAAATTTAGTTATGGGTTGTGAATTGTGTGGTCTTATAGGGTAGGAAATAAAAAAAGGAAATGTATGTAATAATTTTTTTGTATTTTAAATCATTTCTAATTAAAAATATGTATTTGTTTGAAAATATTGTTTTGCTTTATTTAATATATTATTTGTTGGTATTTGTCATATGTATTTAACATTACACTATGTTTTAATTTTTTTTAATATTAAATATATTTGCATTTTAATTTTTAACACATTTATATATATTTTGATTTTCAAATATTTTTGTTGTTGATATTTTGTTTGTTTTTAATTTTGAACTCACTGCAGTGAGAATATTAATTGCAATCTAACACTTTCCCTACTGTTGCACTGATTGGTGTGGGAATAGTAAACTGTTTCCTGCCACTATCCAACACTATCCAACACTTTCCCTACTGTTGCACTGATTGGAGTGGGAATAGTCAATTTTATCCTGTCACTATCCAACACTTTCCCTACTGTTGCACACACTGGAGTGGGAATAGTAATTTTTACCCCTCCACTATCCAATACTTTCTCTACTGCTGCACTCACTGGAGTAGGAATAGTTATTTTTACCCCATTGCTATCCAACACTTTCCCTACTGTTAAATCTACTTTATTTTTGTATATCAATGTTATTATTCAACATATTTATTACTTTTATATTATATATATATATTTATATATATATATATAAAAATCGATATTTTGGACAACTATATTTTTTACATTGATATTTTATTTTCAGTATTTTCTTACTTACCTATAAAGATGCTTTCCTTCTGATGATTGAATGGAATCAATCCACACACGTTCTTTCTGAGACTTAAGGTAATTGCCAAAAGTGTACCAATTCTATTACAACCTCCGTAATAACAAGGGCTACTATGAATAGTATAGATGAAGCATTATCAGTAGTTTTATTGAAATCTAGTTTCACACGAACAAGCGCATGTAGAGCAGAATCAGATGAGCAATTGTAAAATTGATGCTCCAGGTGTCTTATGTTAGCTAATGGAGCTTTTTGTTGATTAGGAAACTGTTTCTTTAAAAAAAAAACTAAAAAAAACGTAATCCATAATAAAGCCACATGCTGTGGCCTTAAAAGTATCCAAAAACAATTCAGGGGAAGCATCATTCAGATCTGCATTTAATGAAAATATTTCATCAGCAAAAGAGGTGTTGTTAAATCTCCACCTAGTTGACCTGGGATGTGGTTGGAGCAAGTCAAAGTCAGCAATACCTGGCGCATTGTCAGAAATAACAATAGGTTCGATTGAGGAAGAAACGAAGTATTGAACCATAGGCTTAGAAAGAAAAATATAATCTAACTGAGTAAGTGAACCATGAGGACGGGAGTAAAAAGAAACTAATGTTTCATCCGGATTACACACTCTCCAGGCATTTACAAGGTGGGTCTGAGAAATTGTATTGTAGAATTGTTTATGGGATTTGTAGGGAATAAAGCGAATTTGGGAATAACAATCTATAATCTGGTTACAATCACCACCTAGAATAAAAAAAGCATCTTTATATTGGATACACTTTTTCGTAATATTAGGCCAGAATGAAAAATCCAGTTGGGTCAGTCCATCACCATTAACTACAGTCCGAGAAATATTGTTAATAAGTAATTTAGCTAACAACCACCTACCCTCAGAATCAATTTCTTGAGATACAACTGTACATTTTAACTTTCTGTGACATAAAATAATTACTAAATTTTTCTTGGTGGCCGTACGAGACACTAAGAGCCCGATACCAATCTCGCTAGGAAGGCCCTCTGTACTACTCGGATCTGGAGGGTTTTGTGAGCGAAACGTGCTCCGGGTGTCCGAATGAGCGAGTAGGATGCAGCCGTATGTTTACAGACTCGGTTCGCTCGGACTCCCATTGAACGCTATGGGAGCCTGTGTACAGACACGTACACAGGCTCCCTTAGCAAAAAGGGGTGGTTGGGGAAAAGCGTACACCCTGTGGCAGGCACCACACGGTTTCCACCACACTGTGCATGCCTGGATCGGAGGTCCCATGGGCACACCCCTGTGACAGATTCGGAGTGCCCCGTGTGAAGGGGGGTCTGCTCCATCCCCCGAAGTACGCTTCCGACAGGCGTTTCGGCTTGCTGAGTCTGAGGCGAAGTGGCTGTCTGAATCATGCTTCATACTCGCTAGGTCGGATTTCGGCTCCATAGCGTGGCACGATTCAGCTACGAATGAGTCGTCCGGACAGATTCAGGTCCCAGAAACGATTAAGTCAGCGCGTACGCTATCTTTGCATCGTACTTGGTTGTTCGGACCTGTGTACGATTCAGTTGTAAGCAAGGGCTATGAATCGGATCCGAGAAAGCCAAATCTGATTCGGAGGCCTTCCGAACAACATCAGAATCGGGCCCTAAGACTGAAGAAATCCAATTCCATTTGAGCTTTAAAGCCTCCGTCTCTGTAAGATGGGTTTAATGTAAAAGAACCAAAACTGGGTTATGAGAGGCTAAATTAGATCAAATTCTCAGTCTTTTTATAGGATTAACTAAACATTTTACATTCCAAGATATAACTCTGAATGAAGGGAGTCAAAAAATATACGGAATTACACAATCAACAGTAATGAAAAGAGGGGGATAGATTAGAGAAGAAGAGAATGCCTTAGAGAAAATATCCAATAAAATATTTGAATAGGGAAATGGTTAGGAGATAAGAATAGGAACAAGAAAAAGGAGTAAAAGATACAACAAAAAAGGAGAGTATAAGTCAAAATCTGACAACTGTAATACATACTTTCAAAGGCTACCAAGAAAAGTGACTATGACAAATGAAGATGGCACAGCCAACAGGGGAGAATGTACAATAGTGGGATGCCATATAGGACAAGCTGGAAATGGACACACAAGGAATCTGGATAATCTCCAATGGCATTAAGGGGGAAAAGTAAAGTCAACTTGGTAGAAGAACAAAATACAATCCGTAAAGGAAACAAAAAGAGTAAACAAGTCATATCACACATAAGAACCAAGTTACAGGGTAAACATCCTTTACAACGTGGTGTTTACACCGCGCGTCCTTTACTACGCAGCCATTACAATGCAAGTCGTTACTACGACTTGCGCTGGAGGGCGCTCTTGTTAAAGGAATTAAACTAATCACAATCCAGCGCCCTTTAACGCAAGTCGTTGTAACAACTTGCGTTGTAATGGCTGCGTCGTAAACTACCGCGATCATTTTGATCGCGTTGTACTGACGTAATCCAGGTACAGAGTAAGAACCAGCAGTCCTAAAATGTTATAGAGTGTGATTGAATGAATTTCCTGAGAGACTTAGGATCCTCAAAAGTAGAGATACTGTTGTGAAAAGTAACCTTAAATAAGCATGGATGGAATAAACGATAGCATGCACCCGAGGCACGCAAAGCATGTTGAAGCTTGCGGAACTCCTTCCGTCATTTAGCCGTTATAGTGGAAACATCTTGGGCCAAGAACAATTTTGCACTATACCAAACTAGTGTTCTTTTTTTAGCTCAGCTGCATTTAAAACTTGTAGAAGGTCAGTTAATTTAAAAAAAAAAAATGGTTTTGATGGAGCAGATGAAGAAGACAGGAGGGGCCCAATCTGTGAGCTCACTGGATATTTAAGTTTGCATATGCAGGAAGGTTTAGAAGTTTTAAAAAAAAAAGGGGTGAAGAAAGTAACAAGGTCATCTGCTTCAGAACCATCTGGAAGACCATACAAATGAAGATTGTTGCATCTGTTCCTGTTTAAAAGATCTTCAGCGGACTTCTTTAACAGCAGAACATCCATCGCCAGGGATACAAATTAGATAGATGCGTCCGGTATCTCAGTGACAAGCTGTTCCACCTAGGACAACTGTGATTCCATGGACAACTATTTATTATCCAAAATTTGCCGGTGGGTATTAGTTTCCTCAACAAATGGCCTCAAAGCACGTATTTCCTTTAAAACAGTGTTTAAAGATACAGGAGATATAGATTTCAATGGAGAAGAAGGGTCTTACATAAACCTTTTATTAGCAGAGGATAGCAACTGCATTTTTGAGGTTGTAATTGGTGAAGCCGCAGGCAGAGATATACCAGATTGGGCCATATTGCCAGTATTGTGCAAGCAGACCACTGAGAATCCAGTGGGGAAGGACCAGATACAGGCACGTTATCAATGTATCTCTTATTTGTGTGCAACTAGTTCTTACTGCTGCCCGTATATCTTTTAGTTAAAACCGGTCATTAAAACCACTAAGAGCACTGAAATCCACAAGCAAAGCAGGCGGAGTCCCCCTAAAGTCACTCCTCCCAATAAAGAGAAAGGCAGTCATGTGAATTGTTTTTTGAAAGCATGAGGAGGGATCCAAAAGTGCTGCAGAGTATTTCAAAAATAGAAAATAACAGTGGGGACTCAAAGGAGATGCAGAAAATTCAGTGCCTCAAAGAATTATCCTCATGCTGACCTACACTGAAGAGTGCCTTGTCCTTTTTTCTGCACCTCCTGTCCAGTCCGTGGAACAGGAAATGGAATCTGGTATCCTTGAAGAATCAAACCCTGCAGTATCACAACATAACAACAAGTGCTGAGGAAAATTCTTCAACTGTCAAAAATTCCAAAGGGCAGCTGCAGAGTCACCTGATGTTTCCTCTCTGCAGAAAGCAATAATAAAGGTAAAAGTACCAACCTTCCAAGCCGGGAATGTTTCGCCTTGAATATATCCCTGTTTCAATCATTTAGCGTTGTAGGAAGCGCAGAAATCAAAGCAGCATTGCTCGTTGTTAGGCGGCAATCTTAAGTGGTGCCATGCACGCTCTCCTCTGCCTGTCAACTTATTATAAGGCACAACATTCAAACAATCTGATCAGCTCAGCCAAGGGTTCAACATACATGATTGGAGATACAAAGGAACCCTTTTGCACCTTGCATTGCACCAGGTAATTGTCTGGTCGCAACAGTGGCAGGATCAGTGATTGGGATGGATATTGGTGAAATGATCCAATTGAAAGCAGTCACTGCAGCCAGGCAGGCAATTATCAGAACTGGAAAATGACATCATTCACATATTTGAGTTTTATTTAACAGAGACACAGTGGCAAATAAGTTGTGAGTTCTAGTTCATTATATGATTTCTCTTAACACATTTTGAAAATATTCAGTCTTTCCACAATATACACATTTCTTTACAAAAGCTGAAATATATGATTTTACAACCTTATTCATTATTCACTATAAACCGGCCGTTATGTTTATTTCAGAGCACTTTCATTTACTGCATTATTCATCCCATCTACGCATCGCATATGTAATGTATTGAGCTAGGGCAGAGTTCAGTTGAATTTCAATTTGTCAGAAAGACTGTCAGGCATTATTTCTGCTTTTGTTTTCAATAAATAAGGACTCAGTTTCAGAATCATCCTCTGTAAGTCTACAGCTTAACAAAAATGCAGCATGAGATTTCTATGTAACCACTTAATCTTTTTCAATTGTCCAAAGGTGTCCTTCATAAGCATTTTCAAACCTTCCCCAGTCAATATACCTAGGTCATTTCCACCACAGTGCACAATCATAAGGTCAGGGTGTTGGAGATGCAAACTGGTTTTAACCAAAGGCAACAATTGGTGCTACTGCAATCCTCTCTGTCCAAACCATTTAATGTCCACATTTTGTAAACCTAGGTCTAAGTCAATACGTCTCTGTTCTGTATACTTCTTGCACCAGAAAACATAGCTATGTCCTACGATCCACACTAGCATTTTGAAGGTATGGCTGGAAGGTATGGAAAGATGTCTGTAGCTCATGCAGTTCCTTCGTAGAATAAGAGATATGTTTAAAGATGGGGAACTAGTTTATTTTCGCATACAAAACGGTACCTGATTGGGAGATGAAAAGCATTGTTTTTTAAAAGTAGGGTGCACATTCGTTTTGTGGAAAAGTATCTTTGTGATTGGTTAAGAAAAAGCAGTTTGCACATGGAGTACATATTATAGGATAAAAGTTGCTCAACTCAACCACACCTGCTACTTGCATTTGGAAGGCACTGTTCAAACTTAAAACAAGCGTGAACTTTTAACCTGCACATGCCGTTAAATGTTCAAGAAAATGTTGCCAAAAATATTGTTAGGTTTAAAAAAATTGATGAACTTTTTACCTCCACGTGTTGTAGAATGTTCTAGAAAGTGTGTTGATAGAATACGTTGCATTTCTGACTTCGATGTGTACTTGAATATTTTAAAAAACTATTTATTTGGAAAAGTAGAAAGACAGTAATAGAGAGAAGTTTTGAAAGCTAAAAGAATCAAGGAACTATTGTAATTTGTTCTTGATTACCTAGTGGCAGTTGCCAGTAGGTAGTTATCACTGTTAACGGTCTGAAAGTGCGGTGTTGCTCAGAGTGGCATGGTGGTGATATGATATGGTGCTACACTCTGGTATGAAACCGAGAGTCTAAATCATGAGGTCATTGCTGTAGAGTGATGTGGTCTGGTGTTTCTAGCATATGTGTGCAAGTAGTGTTAGTAGGCGTTTATACTGTACAGGGAGTGAGAAGTGAACTACTGACCGCTACTGTGTGTTGATAGTATACTGGAAGTGGGAAGCGAAGTAGTTACGCCTACCGGTGTGAAAACTTGGGGATGAAACCGAGCTGATTGCTGTAAAGTGATAGGCTCTGGGTGCTGTAGGATACTAGCCGCTGTAGTATAAGTGTGTACATAGTGATAGTATGCGTTTATAGTATATAGGGAGTGGGAAGCGAACTATTCACCCCTACTGGTGTGAAGACTCGGGGATTAAATGATGAGCCTAAATTGTGAGCTCATTGCTGTAAAGTGATGTGCTCCAGGCGCAGTAGCATACCTGTGGAAGAAGTGTTAGTTTACGTTTATACAATATAGGGAGTGGGAAGCGAAAGACTTACCCCTACCGGTATCAAGACTTGTGGATGAAACCATGAGCTCATTGCTGTAAAGTCATGTGCTCTGTGTAGTATTCCATTGTAAGTCATAGTAGAATGTTAGTATGTAATTCTACTAGAATCTAAGGGGCATATTTTCAAGGAACTGGTTTAAAATTATCCTAAAACGGCGACAATGGGCTTGATAATATGCCGTAGAGAATTCCAATAGAAGCCCATGTTAACACCAGAACATGGGCTTCTATTGGAATTCTCTACTACATATTATCAAGCCCATTATCGCAGTTTAAGCGGCAGTTTCCTGACGCTAAAGCGGCAATAATTTTAATGCCGTTCCTTGATAATATGCCCCACAGTATGTAATGTTAGAATGTAGGGCTGTCATGAGGGGTACCTTGCGGAGTTTGTACATGGGGCTGGAATAGACGGTTGCTTTTCTGTCTGCTCATTTTGGTGGTTGTTTCAGGTGTCTTGTTTTCTTGTAATACATCTACTTATTGGATCCACTGCTGTCTCCCTCTTCACTACATAAATATGGCGACGAGCGGGAGAAGGCAAAAAGAAGGCACCACTCACCAATATTTCAAAATTGCTTGCGTTGTGCTGAAGACCCGTTTTGTTCGTGTAGCTGCCCATTGCACCATCAGGATTCAAGCAAACCGGGCCGAAGAAGGCTGTGATGCCAGAAACCGGTCCCCGGGAGCTTGTTTCCTTCCCAGTATAAGAATTGGCTTGGTAGTTTGGTTTGCCCTGTTCCCATCATGCACTGGGACAGGAACAGACTAATTTGCATATAGCCAGGTTCTGAGCTGGGATGGTGCAGTGAGCTAAAAAACGGTGATGGATTAAAACCATGATCTCTTGACTTGGTAAGAGTATTCTGCATCATTCAGAAACTCTGTCCATCACCACCCCCCTTTTCCAAAATCGGTTTTATCCACACTATGTGTGGGAGGGTATACTCAGACGTGAGTCCCTTGCTCATTGCACCATCAGGATTCAAGTAAACCGGGCCGAAGAAGGCTGTGATGCCAGAAACCGGTCCCCGGGAGCTTGTTTCCTTCCCAGTATAAGAATTGGCTTGGTAGTTTGGTTTGCCCTGTTCCCATCATGCACTGGGACAGGAACAGACTAATTTGCATATAGCCAGGTTCTGAGCTGGGATGGTGCAGTGAGCTAAAAAACGGTGATGGATTAAAACCATGATCTCTTGACTTGGTAAGAGTATTCTGCATCATTCAGAAACTCTGTCAATCACCACCCCCCTTTTCCAAAATCGGTTTTATCCACACTATGTGTGGGAGGGTATACTCAGACGTGTGTCCCTTGCTCATTGCACCATCAGGATTCAAGCAAACCGGGCCGAAGAAGGCTGTGATGCCAGAAACCGGTCCCCGGGAGCTTGTTTCCTTCCCAGTATAAGAATTGGCTTGGTAGTTTGGTTTGCCCTGTTCCCATCATGCACTGGGACAGGAACAGACTAATTTGCATATAGCCAGGTTCTGAGCTGGGATGGTGCAGTGAGCTAAAAAACGGTGATGGATTAAAACCATGATCTCTTGACTTGGTAAGAGTATTCTGCATCATTCAGAAACTCTGTCCATCACCACCCTCCTTTTCCAAAATCGGTTTTATCCACACTATGTGTGGGAGGGTATACTCAGACGTGAGTCCCTTGCTCATTGCACCATCAGGATTCAAGCAAACGTGGCCGAAGAAGGCTGTGATGCCAGAAACCGGTCCCCGGGAGCTTGTTTCCTTCCCAGTATAAGAATTGGCTTGGTAGTTTGGTTTGCCCTGTTCCCATCATGCACTGGGACAGGAACAGACTAATTTGCATATAGCCAGGTTCTGAGCTGGGATGGTGCAGTGAGCTAAAAAACGGTGATGGATTAAAACCATGATCTCTTGACTTGGTAAGAGTATTCTGCATCATTCAGAAACTCTGTCCATCACCACCCCCCTTTCCACAATCGGTTTTATCCACACTATGTGTGGGAGGGTATACTCAGACGTGAGTCCCTTGCTCATTGCACCATCAGGATTCAAGCAAACCGGGCCGAAGAAGGCTGTGATGCCAGAAACCGGTCCCCAGGAGCTTGTTTCCTTCCCAGTATAAGAATTGGCTTGGTAGTTTGGTTTGCCCTGTTCCCATCATGCACTGGGACAGGAACAGACTAATTTGCATATAGCCAGGTTCTGAGCTGGGATGGTGCAGTGAGCTAAAAAACGGTGATGGATTAAAACCATGATCTCTTGACTTGGCAAGAGTATTCTGCATCATTCAGAAACTCTGTCCATCACCACCCCCCTTTTCCAAAATCGGTTTTATCCACACTATGTGTGGGAGGGTATACTCAGACGTGAGTCCCTTGCTCATTGCACCATCAGGATTCAAGCAAACCGGGCCGAAGAAGGCTGTGATGCCAGAAACCGGTCCCCGGGAGCTTGTTTCCTTCCCAGTATAAGAATTGGCTTGGTAGTTTGGTTTGCCCTGTTCCCATCATGCACTGGGACAGGAACAGACTAATTTGCATATAGCCAGGTTCTGAGCTGGGATGGTGCAGTGAGCTAAAAAACGGTGATGGATTAAAACCATGATCTCTTGACTTGGTAAGAGTATTCTGCATCATTCAGAAACTCTGTCCATCACCACCCCCCTTTTCCAAAATCGGTTTTATCCACACTATGTGTGGGAGGGTATACTCAGACGTGAGTCCCTTGCTCATTGCACCATCAGGATTCAAGCAAACCGGGCCGAAGAAGGCTGTGATGCCAGAAACCGGTCCCCGGGAGCTTGTTTCCTTCCCAATATAAGAATTGGCTTGGTAGTTTGGTTTGCCCTGTTCCCATCATGCACTGGGACAGGAACAGACTAATTTGCATATAGCCAGGTTCTGAGCTGGGATGGTGCAGTGAGCTAAAAAACGGTGATGGATTAAAACCATGATCTCTTGACTTGGTAAGAGTATTCTGCATCATTCAGAAACTCTGTCCATCACCACCCCCTTTTCCAAAATCGGTTTTATCCACACTATGTGTGGGAGGGTATACTCAGACGTGAGTCCCTTGCTCATTGCACCATCAGGATTCAAGCAAACCGGGCCGAAGATGGCTGTGATGCCAGAAACCGGTCCCCGGGAGCTTGTTTCCTTCCCAGTATAAGAATTGGCTTGGTAGTTTGGTTTGCCCTGTTCCCATCATGCACTGGGACAGGAACAGACTAATTTGCATATAGCCAGGTTCTGAGCTGGGATGGTGCAGTGAGCTAAAAAAACGGTGATGGATTAAAACCATGATCTCTTGACTTGGTAAGAGTATTCTGCATCATTCAGAAACTCTGTCCATCACCACCCCCCTTTTCCAAAATCGGTTTTATCCACACTATGTGTGGGAGGGTATACTCAGACGTGAGTCCCTTGCTCATTGCACCATCAGGATTCAAGCAAACCGGGCCGAAGAAGGCTGTGATGCCAGAAACCGGTCCCCGGGAGCTTGTTTCCTTCCCAGTATAAGAATTGGCTTGGTAGTTTGGTTTGCCCTGTTCCCATCATGCACTGGGACAGGAACAGACTAATTTGCATATAGCCAGGTTCTGAGCTGGGATGGTGCAGTGAGCTAAAAAACGGTGATGGATTAAAACCATGATCTCTTGACTTGGTAAGAGTATTCTGCATCATTCAGAAACTCTGTCCATCACCACCCCCCTTTTCCAAAAACGGTTTTATCCACACTATGTGTGGGAGGGTATACTCAGACGTGAGTCCCTTGCTCATTGCACCATCAGGATTCAAGCAAACCGGGCCGAAGAAGGCTGTGATGCCAGAAACCGGTCCCCGGGAGCTTGTTTCCTTCCCAGTATAAGAAATGGCTTGGTAGTTTGGTTTGCCCTGTTCCCATCATGCACTGGGACAGGAACAGACTAATTTGCATATAGCCAGGTTCTGAGCTGGGATGGTGCAGTGAGCTAAAACACGGTGATGGATTAAAACCATGATCTCTTGACTTGGTAAGAGTATTCTGCATCATTCAGAAACTCTGTCCATCACCACCCCCCTTTTCCAAAATCGGTTTTATCCACACTATGTGTGGGAGGGTATACTCAGACGTGAGTCCCTTGCTCATTGCACCATCAGGATTCAAGCAAACCGGGCCGAAGAAGGCTGTGATGCCAGAAACCGGTCCCCGGGAGCTTGTTTCCTTCCCAGTATAAGAATTGGCTTGGTAGTTTGGTTTACCCTGTTCCCATCATGCACTGGGACAGGAACAGACTAATTTGCATATAGCCAGGTTCTGAGCTGGGATGGTGCAGTGAGCTAAAAAACGGTGATGGATTAAAACCATGATCTCTTGACTTGGTAAGAGTATTCTGCATCATTCAGAAACTCTGTCCATCACCACCCCCCTTTTCCAAAAACGATTTTATCCACACTATGTGTGGGAGGGTATACTCAGACGTGAGTCCCTTGCTCATTGCACCATCAGGATTCAAGCAAACCGGGCCGAAGAAGGCTGTGATGCCAGAAACCGGTCCCCGGGAGCTTGTTTCCTTCCCAGTATAAGAAATGGCTTGGTAGTTTGGTTTGCCCTGTTCCCATCATGCACTGGGACAGGAACAGACTAATTTGCATATAGCCAGGTTCTGAGCTGGGATGGTGCAGTGAGCTAAAACACGGTGATGGATTAAAACCATGATCTCTTGACTTGGTAAGAGTATTCTGCATCATTCAGAAACTCTGTCCATCACCACCCCCCTTTTCCAAAATCGGTTTTATCCACACTATGTGTGGGAGGGTATACTCAGACGTGAGTCCCTTGCTCATTGCACCATCAGGATTCAAGCAAACCGGGCCGAAGAAGGCTGTGATGCCAGAAACCGGTCCCCGGGAGCTTGTTTCCTTCCCAGTATAAGAATTGGCTTGGTAGTTTGGTTTACCCTGTTCCCATCATGCACTGGGACAGGAACAGACTAATTTGCATATAGCCAGGTTCTGAGCTGGGATGGTGCAGTGAGCTAAAAAACGGTGATGGATTAAAACCATGATCTCTTGACTTGGTAAGAGTATTCTGCATCATTCAGAAACTCTGTCCATCACCACCCCCCTTTTCCAAAAACGATTTTATCCACACTATGTGTGGGAGGGTATACTCAGACGTGAGTCCCTTGCTCATTGCACCATCAGGATTCAAGCAAACCGGGCCGAAGAAGGCTGTGATGCCAGAAACCGGTCCCCGGGAGCTTGTTTCCTTCCCAGTATAAGAAATGGCTTGGTAGTTTGGTTTGCCCTGTTCCCATCATGCACTGGGACAGGAACAGACTAATTTGCATATAGCCAGGTTCTGAGCTGGGATGGTGCAGTGAGCTAAAAAACGGTGATGGATTAAAACCATGATCTCTTGACTTGGTAAGAGTATTCTGCATCATTCAGAAACTCTGTCCATCACCACCCCCCTTTTCCAAAATCGGTTTTATCCACACTATGTGTGGGAGGGTATACTCAGACGTGAGTCCCTTGCTCATTGCACCATCAGGATTCAAGCAAACCGGGCCGAAGAAGGCTGTGATGCCAGAAACCGGTCCCCGGGATCTTGTTTCCTTCCCAGTATAAGAATTGGCTTGGTAGTTTGGTTTGCCCTGTTCCCATCATGCACTGGGACAGGAACAGACTAATTTGCATATAGCCAGGTTCTGAGCTGGGATGGTGCAGTGAGCTAAAAAACGGTGATGGATTAAAACCATGATCTCTTGACTTGGTAAGAGTATTCTGCATCATTCAGAAACTCTGTCCATCACCACCCCCCTTTTCCAAAATCGGTTTTATCCACACTTTGTGTGGGAGGGTATACTGAGACGTGAGTCCCTTGCTCATTGCACCATCAGGATTCAAGCAAACCGGGCCGAAGAAGGCTGTGATGCCAGAAACCGGTCCCCGGGAGCTTGTTTCCTTCCCAGTATAAAAATTGGCTTGGTAGTTTGGTTTGCCCTGTTCCCATCATGCACTGGGACAGGAACAGACTAATTTGCATATAGCCAGGTTCTGAGCTGGGATGGTGCAGTGAGCTAAAAAACGGTAATGGATTAAAACCATGATCTCTTGACTTGGTAAGAGTATTCTGCATCATTCAGAAACTCTGTCCATCACCACCCCCCTTTTCCAAAATCGCTGTTTCTACTCATGCCAGGGTCGCCGGCTCATTGAACTATGTCATCCGACTTATGGTAGGATTTATATTTTTAGATTTTGCACTTCCTCTGCTTCTTCACTACATTCTGGTTGCTGTACTACACGTGTGTAAGTAGTGTTAGTATGCGTTTATACTAACAAATGCATCACGGTCCTAGGGAGGGTGACCTCTCAGGCGCAGCTCATACAATGTCCCGGGGTGTGCATTTGCGGGACATTTGTGCTTGCTATTAGAGGGTGGTGCATGGCTTCCACCCTGTGATAGCAAATACTTGTTCGACTACTTGAAGCAAGAGGAGAAAAACCTCGTATCACTGTAATAGAGGGGATGCGGATGGTAAAAATGGAGAGAAAAGAACAAAAAAAAAAGCAGGGTCTCACCCGTTCTTTTAAATTAGGCCCCTGGTGGGTAATGTTCCTTAGTCAATCCAATCATTATATTGGGTGATCTCTGTAGGACTGGGGATCTTAATGTCACATGTAAATTAGGCACACAAGGTCACAGAGACGTTATGTACCCTAGGGGAGCGTCACCTTCCCGGGTATTGTTTACTAATTGTTCGGGTGTTCGAGGCGAACTGAAGTTCGGGGATAGCCACACTCCGGGTCTTTATTTAAATATGCAGAGTGGGCCTCGGCAGTCCCTGAAGCCTCAGTGGTCCTAGGCAGTGCCTTATTTGTTCTGTAATCACATGGGTAGTACATATGGTGTATTAAAACAGAAATAAATAGAAATGTACCTTTAATAGAACAGTATAATAAAAAAACGTGGGTTGGACTCCAGTTGAAACAGTGTAGGAAACCTGCAAGACAAAAATGAAACATAAGTATGTGTGCTATATGGAAGAGGTAAAGAAAGGTAGTCTGAATGAAAGGACCATAGTGAGAATGGAAGGGAGAAGGTGAGGGAGAGTCAAAAGAAGAGAGGGAGGAGGAGACAGAGTGTCGCCCTATTGCACCAAGCCCTTAGTGTTTACCCTCCGTCACCCGTTTGTATAGGACGCTGGGGTCTGCGAGAAAGAGTGTGGTTCAGCAAGTTCTTAAAATTAAATACATGAGGCCAGAGATTATGGGCCATATTATCAAGGAAGGGCGATAACATTATCAATGCTTTAGCGGCAGGAAACTGCTGCTAAAGCGGCAATAAGGGGTTGATAATATGCCCTTGTAAATTCCCTTGGAAGCCCAGGTTCTGGTGTGAACCTGGGCTTCTATGGGAATTCAAGGGCATATTATCAACCCCTTATCATTGCTTTAGCGGCAGTTTCCTGCCGCTAAAGTGGTGATAATGTTACCGCCATCCTTTGAAAATATAGTGCTACATTATTAGGTATGGGAAAATTGCTAGCAGGCACCTGTGCACCCAGGGTGCTGCACCTCAACCCCTTCTCCCGCACTGTGCTCAATTGTAGGTCTTGCACACCGAGGCTTCACTGCTCACCTGCCACCACTGGCATGTTCCACGTGTTGGTGCAAGCTCCTAGTCCAGGGTAAGTTTGTACGGTAGACCAGGTCTCCGGTCAGGGATGATGTCTTGATACCACAATGGCAGGTGTCTGAATTCCAGGGCATCGTTGCCGGGTCAGCTCCCGCTCCGCCCTTCTTGTGGCAATCAATGGAATGTGTGAAAAGGGAGAAATATTTTAATGGTGGAATCGTCTGGAGGTAAATGAGGGTTTATTTCAAGCTTGATAGAAATTAGGAGTTGAGTGCATCCGTCGTTTTTGAAGTACAATCTACCAACTGTTAGTGGTAATCGTGGTTCAAAGAGGAGTTAGAGTGCACGAGAATACACAAGGTTAAATAATAATATGTTATGCCAACGTTCTTATACAAAGGAACAGAGCGCATGCTAGAAGCATAATGTGCACGTGTAATGCAGTGGAGGGAGCCTGTGTGCATGTACACTTAGTAAGGAGCTCACTACAGTGTCCTAAAAGCCAACACCACATATCTGTAGGGCAGCGCTGCTTGCTGGCTCAGGCCTACAGTACGGTCCAGCAGGTCCTTAAAATTAGACCAATGTCAGTGAATGAGGTCAGAGATCACATCATTACGCACAGCAATATTGTTTGTTCGCACCTGCGCAGCCAGGCTGAAGCACCCCACCCTCCCGCCGCACCATGCTCAATTGGAGGTTCTGTGCAGCCAGGCCACTCTGCTTACCTGCTGTCATTGTTGTGTGAACAAACTCCGTGGGCAGCAGTGCTCACAATTCAGATGGAGTGTTGATTGCAGGAGAGTGTACACCTCATGGATCCCTTTCGTAGAGGACGGGCAGTATGGCTCACAATTTAGAGCCTGTGTTGATTGCCAGGGTGGTGTGCATCTCATGGATCCATTTCTTTTTTTATAGCGCATTTTGATATGTTAGGTGGATGCGGCATATCATTTGGGTAGTGTGGAAGAAGAGGGACGTGTGGCATTGTGGTTATCCTATTTAAACATACAGAAAGTGGGCTGGGCTTGCGTACGCCAGGCCAGCGTAGGGGTTTGAATATTTATTACAGGGACTTGGGCGTTGTTCAGTTCCTGTCTGGCCAGGAAGTATAATTATGTGTGAACTAACTATAACGGGGGAATTTCTATGGTTTTGTATGAGTGAAATGTCCAACTTACTATAACGTCCCCGAAACCTATGGTATTTTCAGCGAATATATATATATATATATATATATGTATATATATATATATATATCTATATATATATATATATATATATATAGATATATATATATATATATACATATATATATATGGTCTGCTTTTCCAAAGCCTGAGTTTTTTTGGTTTTCTAATACCTTTATCCCTCTTTGTCAGATCTTCACAAAACTTTCTGAAAATAACGTTCATACTCCTCAGGTCTTTTCTGGAAAGGTTTGGAATGATCCATCAAGTGGGGGCCTAGAAAAGAGTAAAATCTCTATGCATTTTCTATTGACTTCTTTAGGCAGGGCTACAGCAAAAACTGCTGAATGGAACTACACCAACTTTGGCACGAGGCTAGATCTTGGTACAAAGATTGTGCTTTTTGTAATTTGGTATACATCCATTCAGTAGTTTGTGAGAAATTAAAGAGTGAAAAAGAGTTGGGCTCGTGAAAGTCCCATTGGTGTCCTGCGAGATTGCAAAATAAAAAATGGAGGCCTGTGATTGGTCAAGAGACTTATTTTTCATGTGTGCCTTCACGCTCTTGTGGGAGAAGGAGGCCCCTGTGTATCCCGTGAGCACTCCGATTGACTGGCTGTTGGAATGTTAGAAATGAAATAGCTACCATTACTGTTTTTCTGTAATAAATTGGAGGTGTTGTGGAAATGAAGTAAAAAAGCTATATAAGAGGGGTGAGCAGAAAGGCATGCTGTCCCCGTAGAGTTAGAGAAGAGGTGTCTAAGGGATAACTTCTGTGAAGAAAATAAATCTGTATTGTTTCTAACTCATTTTTACAATTTTGTGGGACTTGCAGAATTATGAATAGGAAAAATGAGTAGATGAGTTCTCAATACACACTATTAGTAGGAATGCATATTGTGGTCCTTGTATTTGAGAGGATGTGTGTAAGAGATAAGTACTGTGATGATTAGAAGGTTGATTCTTTTTTTTTTCAAAGTTAAGATCTCCCGAGGACACTCACACATCCACTGACAGGTCCTTTAAGACACACACCCATTCACAGATCTACTTAGACACTTTCACACTGATTCACAGACATACATGTACCAATTCACCGACCCACTCAGGATTTAACACACCCAGTGACAGACCCACACAGGAACTCACTCATCCAATCACAGACACACTGACACACTGACAGACCCTCTCACAGATCCACACACACTTGTAGATGCACACAGACACGGTCCCACTGACAGATATACACTGACACTCAGACACCCACTCACACCCTCACATGCCCACTCAAAGACCCACCCAGACATTCATACCCCACTCACAGAAATACACAGACACTCAGAGACCCATTCACAGACCAGCACAAGCACTCTTAGACCCATTCACAGACCTATGCAGGTTCTCCACACCTATTTACTGATCCATACAGGCATTTATAGAACCACTCACATACCCAGGTAGGCACTCACACAGCCACTCACAGACCCACACAGACACTCATACATTCACTCACAGATCCACACATGCACTGATATAACCACACAATCACTGACAGACCCACTGACAGATCCACACAGGCACTAACACACAGAAATATATGCAGGCACTGACAGACCAACTCAAACACCTACACAGGTACTCACAGACCGATTCACAAAACTATGAAGGTACTCACACACACAGTCACAGACCCATGCATCCACTTACACATCCAGTTACAGACCCACAGAGGCATATTCACACCATCTCCCAATTCTGTGTTAGGGAAATCATACCCACTCAGAATCCCACACAGGCAATCGCACACCCACTCACAGTCACACACAGCCACTCAGACAGCCACTCACATACCTACTCACAGACTCATATACCGACTAACATACCCACTCACTGACCCACAAAGCCACTCTCACCTTCGCTCACACACCCTCAAAACTACTCACACACTCATACACCCATAAAGACACTCACTCTCCCATTCACAGACCCATATGGCCACACACACACCTACTCATAGACCCATACAGCTATTCACACACCCACTCACCAACCTATACAGCTACTTACACACACTCGCAAAGGTTAAAGGTTACATTTAGGGAATGCAATTTGGAAGCCTAAGATCTTTGTTTTATTGAGCAAAACAAAGATCATAGGAACATTATACTTAGGCTCAGATTATACACACACAAAATCATAGAAATTCAGTAGTCATAGTTACCTGATCTAACTATCACTTACGCCCCTGCAATTAACTGCTTATGACCTCACAGATTACATCACTCATGACATGGTCAGTGACATCACTAATGACATCACTGATGATAACCCACAACCCCTGCAGCCCATGACAATGGAACTACTCATTTGGAATCCCTCAGAGAGGATGACACCCTCAAGACGATCAAAAGCATCCACTCGGGAGCACCCTTGGACCCCTGCCTGCACCACATGTTAAACAGAGCAGGCATAACCAATGTGCCCCGAATTCTACCGCCTCATCAACTGCTCCGTCAACTCTGCCAACGTTCAGGAAGCCTAGGAGCATGCAGAGATCAATCCCATTCTAAAGAAACACTCTGCTGACCCGATTGACCTCAAGAACTTCTTACCCATACCGCTGTTACCCTTCATGGCCACGGTCATCGAGAAGGCTATTAACGCCAACTCTCTAAGTTCATCTAAGAAAACGACATCCTGGACCTTTCCTAATCTGGCTTCTGAAGAAGCCACTTCATGGAGACCGCCCTCCTTCCTGCCACAGACACATCCACACCCTCCTCAACTGAGGCGAAACTGCAGCCCTCACTCATCCTCCTGGAACTTTCTGCCGCCTTTGATACCATTTCTCACTGCACCCTATGCATAAGACTCCATGACGCCGGCATCCGCAATAAAGCCATTGAATGGATCAGCGCCTTCCTCACCGGCAGAACACAGGGAGCCAGACTACCTCTGTTCCTCTCGAAACCCACAGATATCAGCTACAGAGTGTCTCAGGGCTCCTCCAAGAGCCCTAAGGTTTTCAACATCTACATGGCCCTGCTCGCAGTCATCGTTAGGGACCACAGACTCAATATCATCTCCCATGCCAATGACACCCAGCTGATTCTCTCCCTCTCCAGCGAACCGACAGTCGCCAAGAACAACTTTATCAATGAGATGATGGCTATCGCCGCTTGGATGAAGAACAGCTGCCTCAAGCTCAACTCAGAGTAGACCAAAATCCTCATCATGGGCTCCCCCCCTCTGCCTGGGATGAGTCCTGGTGGCCCGCAGCACTTGGAACCTCCCCCACATCCACAGACCATGCGCATAACCTGTGCATCATCCTGGATCCTCAGTCACCATGAGCCACCAGATCAGCGCTGTCTCATCATCCTGCTTCCATATGCTACCTCTGCTACAAAAAGTCTTCAAATGCATCCCCTTGAATCCAGAAACATGGTCACTCATGCACTCATCAGCAACGGAATCGACTATGTCAAGGCACTCTATGCTGGCATCACCCAGAAACTCCTCAAGAACCTGCAGAACTTCCAGAACGCTGAGGCCAGACTCATCCTCAACATCCCCCACCACACCTACATCCCCAGCTACCTAAGAGGCCTCAACCGGCTCCCAGTTAACAAAAGAATCACCTTCAAACTCCTCACACATGCCTACAAAGTGAGCTAAACGATGACGATGGACTCAACCCAGATCTGTGACTGGGGGTGAGTGTTTGAAAAGTTTCAACACTCATTCCATCATCTCCTTGTATTTGCTTTGTTTGCCCAAAGTTGGCAGAGTATGCCCAGGCGGGGGTCCCTTGCTCACTTTGCCACTTGATTCAAGCTAGCCTGGCTGATGAGGGCTGTTAGCTCGAAACCAGTCCCAGGATGCTTGTTTCCGGTCCAGGGAAGACATGGCTTGGCAGTTCGGGCTGGACTGTTCACATGAGGCACAGGCTCAACATTGATTTGCATACAGCTGTGCCTGAACTGGGTTGGCAAAGGGAGATAAATAATGATGATGGATTCAACCCAGATCTGTGACTCAGGGTGAGTGTTTGAAAAGTTTCAGCACTCCGTCCAATATCTCCTTGTGTTTGCTTTATTAGCCCAAAGTTGGCAGGGTATGCCCCTACGTGGGTCCCTTGCTCAATTTGCCACTGGATTCAAGCTCGCCTCGCTGATGAGGGCTGTTAGCCCGAAACCGGTCCCAGGATGCTTGTTTCCGGTCCAGGGAAGACATGGCTTGGCAGTTCGGGCTGGATTGTTCCCATGAGGCACAGGGTCAAGACTGATTTGCATATAGCTGTGCCTGAACTGGGTTGGCAAAGGGAGCTAAAGAATGATGATGTATTAAACCCAGATCTGTGACTCGGGGTGAGTGTTTGAAACGTTTCAGCACTCTGTCCATCATCTCCTTGTGTTTGCTTTGTTTGCCCAAAGTTGGCAGGGTATGCCCAGACGTGGGTCCCTTGCTCACTTTGCCACTGGATTCAAGCTAGCCTGGCTGATGAGGACTGTTAGCCCAAAACCGGTCCCAGGGTGCTTGTTTCCAGTCCAGGGAAGACATGGCTTGGCAGTTCTGGCTGGACTGTTCCCATGAGGCACAGGGTCAAGACTGATTTGCATATAGCTGTGTCTGAACTGGGGTGGCAAAGTGAACAAAAGAATGATGATGGATTCAACCCAGATCTGTGACTGGGGGTGAGTGTTTGAAAAGTTTCAGCACTCCGGCCATTATCTCCTTGTGTTTGCTTTACAAAGTCCTACATGGCATGGATCTGAGTACCTCAACTACCGCCTAGCATTCCACGTACCAACCAGAGACCTCCGCTCTGCCCAACTGGCCCTGGCTACCATCTGACATATCGGCAGACCACAGCCAGAGGAAGTTCCTTCTTTTAGCTCGCAGCAAAGACCTGGAACACCCTGCCTCTCCACCTTAGGCAATTAGCATCACTGCCTCAATTCAGGAAGGACATCAAGACCTGGCTTTTCGGCTGAGTCTGAATGCCTCAACAGACCTGCAGCTCTCCCCCCAGCGGCTTGAGAACCTTACGGATAAGTAGTTGTACTCTACAGGACACCGATTGATGACATCTCAAAATACATCTCTGATGACATCATCCAGTGATTGTGATTGTTTTCTAAAAGTTTAGAACTGTTAACTATATATACTAAGGTACTACAAAAGTTAAATTAGTATACGTTGTCTACTATTAATGAGTGATACTATTTCTAACATATTAAGTGAGTGGCTTGGTGACCGTGTGTAGTAGCAGAAGTAGCAATATCTTTATTTGATTTTACATTAAAGCCATAAAAGCACCTCATATACAGTTCATTAAAAAGATTTTTTTTTTTAAAGAAGAGTTAATTAAGCAAAACGAGACAGTCCCTCTTGTGGATCTTGGTTGAATTACTACAATACATGTGGTGTCTAGAGCCTCAATCATAAGCATAAATCATGGAAAGCATCCCCAAGCAGCTATGTTTAGTGTAACCATATAATATATTTCCAGTAACAACCATATATATGTTAGAGTTTGATACAGTGCATATAGTGCGGATATCATTTAACATCTAAAATCAAATTATACTAAAGTTAAAATATTTACAAGTATAAAACTTCATTTATAATATATTGCAATGTCAATTTAACCTAAACATGCCATACATCTGTAGACAGTTTATATTCTACCTCTAACATATTTGATCAAGTTAATGAAAATAACAATAACATTTACATGATATAAATTCCATCAATTGTAATGCCATGTAAGATGCCTTCTACATACTATTTTCGTATTCCATTCACTCTTGTCCTTTTAGCCTGGCCTAATTATTTTTGTATTCATAATTTTAGCTATCCTGCTTCTTGTAACCCATGCATGATGCAGGTATCTGGATAGGGCAAAGACTAAATATTTATGGGTGAGTGAGTAGACATTTGAGTGCTTGTATGAATGTTTGAATGGATATGTAAGCATTTGTGTGGGTTTGTGAATGGCTCTGTTGAGAGGCTGTATGGGTGAGTGAGATTTTGTGTGAGTGGCTTTATGGGTGAATAAGTGGGTAGGTGAGTCGCTGTATGGGCAAGTGAGTGGCTGTATGGCTGAGTGAGTGATTGTGTGAGTGGCTCTATGGATGATTGAGTGGGTATGTGACTGATTGTATGAGTAGTTGTGTGGATGTGAGTGAATGGGTTAGTGGTTCTCTTGATGATATCATCAGTGATGTCATAGAAGTTTCAAAACACTATTTCAGATTGTTTATGTGCAGGAAGGGACCCCTTTTAAACCTTTTTTGGTACTTCTAAATGCTTTACACATTTTCTTAAGTTAAGCCTGGCTGCTCTGTGCATACCTACTAGGGTAGAGCTTGGTTTAACTTACTGAAACCTTTTCTTGGCCTAACAAGATTAGTGTCATTATTACCAAAGGTGTACTACCTCCATCCATAATGATTCCCTTTCTCACAATACCCTTAATTTACTAATGTATGTATCACAGCATCCACTATAGTAAATTATCCAAAATTTTACAGCCATTTTTCTAGCATAGCGCGACTATTCAAATTCCGACCACCCCTAAAAATAGCTACAACTGAAATGCCGTAGAGTAGTTCTTCACAAAATCTTTAGACCCACAACCCAATTTTTCGAATGACAAATGTTTGTGCCCCACCTAGCTTCAAGAAATGAGGTGGGTGGTTTTGTAATGTAACTAAAGCATCATGTGGTAAAGCACAGTTATTTACAGACAGCACCTTTTCCATTGATTTGGCCACAACATTTGCACAAACGTACGGCACTATATTGCAAACAAATGATAATGTGTGGAAACCAGGGTTCAATGATTATTTATAATTTGTGCCTCACCAAGTATAGCGTCTTGATTTGTTTTGATCGTATTAAAATCTTTGTTTCCATCACACTTAAGAATTACAAATAATGTGTGTAATTGTTGCTTTTCTAACTGCTGAATGAGTGCAGTTTGTTTACAGGTATTGACATTTTTTCTGTGATAGAAAAGCCTTTCCTTTCACACTCCCTCTATCCTAGCAAGATTGTCACATAATTCGCTTTACTTTTCTTTCTCTGACTGCAAACTGAGAGTAGTTTGTAAACTCCAATTCCCATGTTAATAGAATAGGCATCAATTTTCAGTCGACATAGCCTAACATTTGACCTCTGTCTTTGAACTGCAGCAAATGTGACAAGACAAATACTAAATTCAAAGGCATCTTTGTTTATTGCTTGGATGTTTGCGAACCACCAAGAATCAGCTTGCAACCCACCAGTGGGTTGTGAACCACATTTTGGGAAACACTGCTGTAGACAATTCTATGCATATTTATCTCTTAAATTGATATTTAGCAGTAATTAAAATACAGAATCTAGAAATTGTCATTATCAATTTACCACTTACTTTTCAACTTGATAATAGTCTTTAGAAGCCCATATGCATGAGCTTCCAGCTGTTACCCAAGATCCCTGATGAAGATTGGGCTTGCTCCCAGAGATAAGACAAAGGCATTGGGTGGGAGGGGGTGTTCTGTTCCTATGCCAGGATGACCATCAAGGCAATGCCTAGGAACTTTAAATTAAGACGTCTACCCTGTCAATGTCAGATGTAGCTAACACCTTGGCATGCCACGCCTTTGTCCCCTAGCCAGCCAGGTGCCAATACCAGTGGGAGTGGAGCTACCCCTAGAAACCGTTTAAGTGACCCCATCAATGGGGTTGCTCATTTCTCTGGCAATAGCTCTAGGGTGGGCACAGGAGCTCTGCATAGGGGAAGAAAGATTCTGTCATGTTAGATTTAGATACTGAGAGGGGTACTGGGATTGTTTCCATTAGAGCACCTAGGAAAACCTTCAAAAGTGAGTATGGTTACTCTTCGAAACTTTTTCCTATTGGTTAAGGTGGGGTCAGGAGTCACCCCCACTCACAGGCTACAGCCAGGCATACATGTGGCACCCTGGGTACCCTTTTCAAAACATTACTGGACCTGTGTAAAGCAGAATAATGTTTATGTTTATATGCTTGTATAGCACTCGAATGCCATGGCGTCTTGGCGCTGAGTGTGTGGACTGCACCTGCTGTTAAGACCTGTGAGGATAATCCTATGTGTTAAACAAGCTCCCACTTGTAACCAGGACAAAAAAGTGGACTCTAGGGGTGATTTGGCTGACCCCATATTAAGTTACAGGGACACAAAGGCTGCAAGAAGCCACCCTATCCTGGAAGAGACAGTTTCAACTGGATTTGCTCTACACACTAATGATTGCTCCTGTTGGAGTGAGTCCTGATCACTAAGTGCTATCTCCGAGGTCATGGAACTCTTGGTTGGTATCAGACTGTACTCCTCCTTCCTGGGTGACCCTAAAAACATGAAACTTAAAAGATTTCTATACTTTTTTAATTGGAGAGCCATCGGTAGACAGGGACTAGCCAGCTGATCTGATGAGGGTTCATCGACGCAGGGCCTGACTTCGCCATAGCTCCCATTGCATTCTTCTCTCAATGCAGAAATCTGTTGACACCTAGCCCTCTTTAGTTCCAACCCGCAGTTTCATTGACACTGCCATTGACAGAGAACTGATCCCACTGGAGCTTTTCCAGCCCAAAACCTGTGGTTGCAGAGGCTCCACCCCACTATCAGAATCCATTTATTCCAAGCCCATTTTCTCAATGCCAGTCCACTGCCTGCTTCCTCTGAAGGTTGTTGACTTTGGAAGGTAGCTTTCCCACTGAAACATGCCCGGTCCTTGTATCCAACCCATGCTCCATCTTGGTCATCTTTAAACCATACCCATGTCCCATTCGAGATCAACCTGATGATTATGATTGGTGCTTAATGCTGCTTGGTGCTATTTTCATTTAAAACTTTGAAAATGTCATATTTCTAGCCGTACTTTCTGGATTGCTGTCATTTGGTGCATTAAAATAACCTATTATGATTACAAATTGGAGTTATTGTGTTGTGTGTTTAACTTTTGAACTATTTTGGTACTTCTAAATGCTTTACACATTTTCTTAAGTTAAGCGTGGCTGCTCTGTGCACACCTACTAGGGTAGAGCTCGGTTTAATTAACTGAAACCTTTTCTGAATCTAACAAGATTAGTGTCATTATTACCTGTGGTGTACTACCTCCATCCCTAATGATCCACTTTCTCACAATACCCTTAATTTACACAGCATCCACTATAGTAAATTATCCAAATTCTACAGCCATTTTTCTAGCAATATGGCACTCAGGTGTGTCTCAATTTTGTGATGAATGTAGAATTTTAGCATTCTAGTTGTTGTTTGGAACACTGTGGTAAAGCTGCAGTTGAACACTTAGGATTGAACTAACTGTTGCTGTTGTTGGAAACAGATGTCCTCATTTTAGATTCTTTAGCCCTTAGCATAATGTACTTGAGAATATCATGAGTAAAAAGCATTTTCTCTCAACAATGGCTGATCAACTCCCTGGAGTGGCTCAATATTTTTTACATGGTATCATCACATTAGATCTCACCACACTTCTAAAATTAAAATGGCACCACGAAGAGTTATGTATATTGTCACTAAAATATATTATCACCCTATTTATATGCAGCATTTTGTGATTTTTAAAACCTGATGTTCACTACAATCCATTTAAATGTAGCAAAATTAGTGGAGCCTTCTAAGCAAAAAAGAATCCAGCAGCTGTGCTTCTTGTAGCTTTCCGCTCACGTAGTCCATGGAACACACACCGGGTAATAGCAGGTTTAGGAATCTTGACTCTCTCCATTTCCTAATTGGCAAACATCAATTTATCATTTATATTTCAAGACCCAAACTGAAGTGCATGTATTTCTCAGGGATTAAGGTCTAACATTTTCTCCATAATGATGTTGTCTGGGAATGGCAAAGATCTGTATCTTGTTTATTTGAGTTTGGGATGAGCACATGGGCCTTTTATTTTCTGATCATCTATGTCTGCTTGATAGAAAGTGAACAGGATCAAGTCCAATGGCTATCCTGCTTAAGGCTGCAATTTATAAGAAAGAGGTTCTTCTCTACATTTATAATCAATTACATCTTACTTTTACTTGTGATACATCAAGCATAGCTTCAGCAAAGGCCACTATGCTCCCATCAAACTCTAGAACATACTACTTAGCCCATAAATGTGACTTGGTCAAGCAATCATAGGCCTGGTCAGTTATGAAATATCAACTATATTGGAGCTTTTGTGCCCAAGGTTTTTAACAATAAGTTTTCATCACGCAAATTAAAATGTGCTACCCAGAGAGCTGCTGGGAAGATGGAGTTCTTTTTGAGTTCAAAAGAGCTTTATTAAAGTAGTTAGAAGCATAGGTACAATATGTAACAATGGATGTAAAACAAGAATCAGTAAATGAACAAACTGATTAGACAATTTGGCGGAATAAGAAGTACAATAAATCTGTCTAAATCTAAAGAAAAGCCTAAAAGGAAAAGCAATAATAAAAATTGTACCTAAAGAGTAAATAGCATTTTATGTTTTTAAATTATTCATAAGAAGAAAAAGTCTTAAAGTAAAATAAAGGGAGAAAAGAAAAGAGAGAGAAAAAGAAAAGGAATGGAAAACACTGCAAATATATCAATTCAATTCAAATAATCTTTATTTCGATCATAAAAGATCATAAAAGATATACAAACAATTTATATCATTAAAAAACATTAAAAGTATACTATAAAAGGCTCATAGTTAATATCCGATTACTAGAAGCGCCGGGACACTCTTCCTGAGTAGCCGTGCGCTATATAAATAAACTTATAACATAACATAACATAACAGAAGGAGCATTATGATATAGAAAAAGAAGAAGGGGAGATGTTTCATGTAGCTTTAGTGTTCCTGATAATTAATGCACGTGATCTCCACATTGCCGTCAAGAATTTTGCCATTACAAACACAGTTGGAGCCGCTAAGTCTGTCTTGAGGACTCTGTAGGCCGGAGCATAAGTTCGAAAGCCCAGGTTCCTCAAATGAGGGACCAGCCAATAACTCCTAATTCTGCTGTAGGCTCTGCAGAACAGGACCACGTGGAGATCGCTTTCCAGTTTGTAGTTCCATGCTGGGCACGCCCGTGAGTCCAAATTACCTTCCCATGAATTAGTAAGGGACCTCAGGGGAAGAGAACCATACCTCCATTGCATGTAGATCTTCCGTACAGACACAGGTGTCATGCCGTCCAGTACATATTCAGGGCTGTAGGAGTCTTTTATCTTGACAAATGTGTCGGTTAGAGATCCTTCCCGGAGAGAAGTCATAGCTTTCTGAAGCATAGCGCTGTAAAATAGGTTTGAAAGTTCTTTTCTAGAAAGCCTTACAGACGCTGCTTCTGGGTTGGACCATAATTCGGGTACTCCGAAGTAGATGCACATGTCCCTAATGTATTTTATCCACGGGATTTTAGTGGCATTGATTAATCTAAGGAGTTCCTGCAGTTCATTTCTGTAGTGTACCAGGTCCTCACTACTCCACAGGCGCCTCCAGTAAGTCAGAGGTTTAAGGCCCAATTCCTCCGTGATTGGTCGTAAAGCCAGGTCCATTCTTAAGGGGAGAAGTGGAGTGCTCGGGGGGAGAGCCGCCAGTTGTCTTATAAAGTTGTTTTCTGCGACCTGAATCGTGTATAAAGATGTATGTCCCCATATCTCACCCCCATAGATAACACCCCCTCTGGCTTGGGTTTTATAAATGTGAATGGCGGGTGTCAGTGGGCGTAGAGGTGACTTTTTAGCAATTCTCATGATGGCACCTGCCCTCTGAGCCAATTTTGTCGTTGCTTTTGTTTTGTGGGGCAACCAGGTCAAATTCTTATTGAGGGTTATGCCGAGATATTCTATTTCGTTGACTCTTTCTAGGGTTGTAAGTCCCAGGCGAGGGTTTGGGCAGGTTTTGGGTTTAGGGCTGAGAATCATAAATCTGGTCTTGCTTGGGTTTATTTCTAGACCTCTTTCATTACAGAACCCCAAGAACCCGTTCAGGACCCTCTGAAGCCCCATTGGTGTTTTTGACAGCAGCAGGGTGTCATCTGCAAACATAATTGCAGGCACCCTGCTGCCATTCAATTGTGGAGCATCGATGTTAGTGATCCTGTTCAGGTACTCTATCACCCCGTTCACGAATAGGCAAAACAGGGTCGGGCCAATACACAGCCCTGCCTCACCCCTCTACGGACTGGGAATCTGTCAGTCAGCCTACCACCCTTTCCATATCTGACCCGGGCATAGTTGTCTGAGTGCAGCCTGATTAAAATATGGAGGATGTCTCCCGGGATGCCCAGATCAGCCAGCACCGCCCACAATCTAGCCCGAGGAACTAGATCAAAGGCGGCGCGAAGGTCCACAAATACCGCGTAGAGTGTCCCACCTCCTAGCAGCACCGTCTTCCAATATATAATGCTCAATCTGAGTATTTGGTCGACTGTTGAGACTCCTTTTCTGAATCCCGCCTGGAAAGGGCTCAGAATGTCAGTCTCCTCCATCCAGCTCAACAACCTATTAAGGATCAATCTGCCAAACAACTTTTGAGACACATCAATGAGGCTGATTGGGCGATAGTTGGCTGGGAGCAGGGGCGACCCCTTTTTAAATATCGGGACCACCTCTGCTCCCAGCCAAGTATCTGGTATTTTCATTCCCCCCAGCACTGCATTCAATAGAATCATAAGGTAGGGTGCCCAGATTCCTGGTTCATGCTTGAGGAGGTCGCCCGGCAACCCGTCCAAGCCTGGTGCCTTCCCAGTGGATAACCCAGCTATCGCCATCCTAATGTCTTTTATAGTGAAGGGTTCGGCGATCTGTCCCTGGCAGGTAGTAGGAATTGTTGTTTCTGACCCCTCATTCTCTAGAGAGTATAGCAGCTCGAAGTGTTTTTGCCAGACATTTGCAGCAATGTTCGGTTCAATAGCCGTAGGAAGATCCCCGCTTCCATGGTTAATTATTCTCCAGAATCTGCGGGAGTCCCCCGTTGCTAGGGACTCCAATAGATTCTCCCACTGCTGCGTGTCTCACTCTATCTTGGCATTCGCTAGAAGTGTTTTGTAGGCCCTCCTTCTAGAGGATATCTCTTCCCTCGGACCGCCTACTTTTATGATGGATAGAAGGTCACGTTTTGCAGCTCGGCAAGCACTGTTGAACCAAGTGTCTTTTTTCAGGCCCTGAGTTCTGGGAGGTCTGGTGTTGAACAAGTCTGCTTCAAGCTTCCTGATTAAGTGATCATGTACCTGGGCGAGGTCCTCACTGATTTCCCCAGTGGAGTCTAAGTTCCATATATGGAAAGCCTCCTCTAGGGTTGGGATAATTCCCGCGTATAGGGAGGCTAGCTTGTCTTCGCTGGAAACAAGATATTCCCATCTAATCCTCCTCTCGTTATTTTCTAGGAGGTGTCCCCCTCTTGTCTCCTGCCCACTTGACACACTTTCCTCCCAACAGGGAATTGCAAAGTCTAGCAATAATGCATTGTGATCACTGTCCTGTCTCGGCATTACTCTGAAATCCATCACCCTTTTCCAAGCGTGCAACTGTACCAGGAAGTAATCTAGTCTGGATTGCCTCCCGGGTTTGTTGAATGTACATTGGCTCGGGATATCAGACCTAGTGCGGCCGTTACAAGCTCTCAAACCATAGGTGAGATTTAATGTATTTATTTGAACGGCCAGCGGTGTCCATGCTCTAGGAGGTGGTGCCTCTGTGGGGGGAACCTGCCAACTTGAATCCTCCTCTAGGGAGGGTCCATCAAGTAGTCCAGGTAACGGTTCGAAATGTGAATTAAAATCCCCTCCTATTATGTATGGAAGATCCTCTGAGATGGTTTCCAGAAGGCGGGACAGTGCCTCAATGGTTTTGGAGGGAGCAGCTATGGGGACTGGCCTAGAGTAAATATTTATTACAAGTAATTTGTAAAGACCTGGCCATTCAAGTAGAACGGCCAGTATATCCTCCGATGCCACAATGTATCGGGAAGCTGAGCATCCCAGGTCAGAGGTCACCCAGGTTGCCAGTCCTCCCGATGGTCGGCCTCTTCCTCCCCAACTGGCTTGTGTCGAGAATGTCTGGAAGCCACTGTACGTGGTCTCCTTCCTTGCCCAGGTTTCTTGAAAGAGACAGATACTTTGCGAGTTTATTAATTCAGCCCATGAGTCTGTGTCTATTTTGTTGGCCATGCCTGCCAAATTCCATGAGAGCAGTTTGATTATTTGAGGGACGTGGTGCCCAGTCTGCATCGTGGTTTGATTGGACATTTCATTGTCATTAACTACATATACGGTTGGTGTGGGTGACTCCCCCTTTCCATCATTAGCACCTACTTCTCCACAACCTTCCTCCATATTCGCAATACCATCGTCAATGATCATGTGATCTAACCTTGTTCCAGCACTTCGATCCCAGTTGTTACAGTCCCCTTGTTGATTCATGCTATTTCTCCCCCCCCCCAGCGTTCATATGATCAAGGGTTTGTCAACATCCCGAACCTGGGTCTTGCCATTCAACCGAAGGGTTATAATTTGGGCCACTAAGGTAGTATTGGCGCTGTGACAGTGAGACAGGTGGGGGAATCCTTTGCTCATTGAGCAGACCCGTCGAAACACTACCAGGGCGTGGATAGAAGAAAGTAAGATCAACGATGTTGATTCCTCCATTATTTATGCCCCAACCCAATCTTGTTATCCATCCAGCCACCCTTGAGTCTTGGAAGTTGACCACAATACAATCCCCCCTCAAAGTTTTAGGAGTACATCCTATCCATTCTATTCTCCTCACCCCCAATATTAATCCATCAACTTCCCCTGGTAGAGGCCGATTCACCCTTAGCCAGTGCATAACCTTATTTTTAAGCATCTAGAAGGTTTCTCTCTGTCCCATTAAGAGCGGTGGGACATTTGTGAGGACAACTACATAAGGAAAGGAGTCAGGGGTGAGGTTCATTGGGGGTTTCTTTTGAGGTGGCTTTATCAAGGGTGGTAAGGGCGGTTTAAAAACAGTAGAAGCAGGAAGGGGTGCTTGTTTACTTACTAGGGGCTGATTTCTAGTTGGAGGGACGATAGATGGAGCAGTACCTATACCAGAGGACGCATTACCCCCTGCCCCCTCAGTGAACAATGGATTTAGAATAGGCGGCATAGGTTGCGCTGCCAACTGGGATGTTGTTACAATATTAGGGCGGTTTTTGGCAGAGCCCGGTGGAACTGAGTCAGGAGGCTTGGGTGGTCTCTTTCCAACCGCACTGCCCGACTCAGATAACACTGGGGCATTGGTTTGTGGCCTTCGTCCCTTGTCCTGCGTTGTACATTGAGTGTTGTTCTGGGGCTTAGTGCTTTCAACTGGCCTTGCTTGTGTTTTTATGAGTGCCTTTGTTGAAAAAAAGTTATCTAGGGTTACCTGTTCAAAATGGTCTAACCTATCAGATAGCTTACCAATTCGTTCCTCTATTGGGCGCAGAATTGACCGTAGCAACCTTTCTAGGTCAAGTAACAGGTTGCTAGGAAGTGGCGGTGTAACAGCCAGTGGCACGCCAGTGTCAGAAGAATTAATAATGCTGGAATCTAAGCTATCTATTAGAACCACATCTCCCTCTTGTATACTTTCCCCACTACGGCTTACTTCTGTGTCAACCTTACTGGGGCACGTATTTCTGCCTACTTTCCTGAGTTTGCGTGGGGGTTTTGGTAGATAACATTTTTTTGGTGCAATACTCATTTTTCTCTTTGAGCCTGATTTGTGTTGGGGCATAGGAACCGGGGCAGTTATTTCTGATGTACGTATTATGGGATCGATGTGACTCGTACTAGAAGATGTTAGTTCTGCCGCAATGCCCTGGTTCTCTTCATTACTGATGATATTAGAGCATGTTTCTGCTACAACAGGCAAATTAAAAGATGATAAAGGCGTTACCAATGCAGGGAAGGTTTGTGCTGAGCGCTTGTCTACAGGATTTTTGAGAAGTTCAATAGACAATCTACGCTCAGCACGCCTTTCTGCAAGCGTTATCTCCTTATCAATGTCTACGGGAGGCCGATTGAAATATTTATCTAGAGGCCCGATGACCGCAGGCCCAGGCTCGCCCAGTTTGGTCGTCAGAATAGCAGTGCTTGGAGATGCAGACATACTTGTAACCGTCAACCTTTTTACTAATCTTATAGTTTGGGACTTATCTGTCGCTGTCCTTTCTTTCATTCAGTATATTCCGTTGGGGTCGGTGTCAGAGGGCTGGCCCAGCCCGGCCTCCCTCGGCCCCGGACGGCCACAGACGGTCCCGCCCTTGTCCCGGGCTTCTCCCGGCGCACTCCCGCGCGCTCCCGTGCCGCGAGAACGCGTCTATCTTTAAATAGCGATAGTTGTAATTGGCGGGTGGGCGGGGCCGGCAGGGAGAGCAGCCCAGCTGGTCGAAATAGGGCGCGCAGGGACTCCTGGTCCTCGGAGTCCCTGCTGGTGCTCGCAGCCCTGCCGGTCAAAGGAAAACAGCCCCCTTAACGATACTGCTTCCGCTGTTTTAGCCGCGCTGAGAGACCCGCGAAGCGGGTCCGGCGAGGCGTTGCTGCAGGCAGATGCAGGCTCCAAAATAGAAGAAGCAAGGCAGAGTCCCAAGCTACTCTATGCTGCTCAGCGTTCAGCATCCAGGTGAAGAACCCACTAGCTTTCTGATGAAACAGCCCTTTTACTCCGTGGGCGGGTGGGCGGGGCCGGCAGGGAGGCAGCCCAGCTGGTCGAAATAGGGTGCGCAGGGACTCCTGGTCCTCGGAGTCCCTGCTGGTGCTCGCAGCCCTGCCGGTCAAAGGAAAACAGCCCCCTTAACGATACTGCTTCCGCTGTTTTAGCCGCGCTGCGGGACCCGCGAAGCGGGTCCGGCGAGGCGTTGCTGCAGGCAGATGCAGGCTCCAAAATAGAAGAAGCAAGGCAGAGTCCCAAGCTACTCTGTGCTGCTCAGCGTTCAGCGTCCAGGTGAATATCTTCATCTAACATAATATTGTAATATTAATCCTATACTAATGACCTTAGTTTAAAAAATACAGAGTAATAACTATACATGTGACATATGAAAGAAATAAACTAGAAGAAAAAAAGAGTAAAATACTCATGTAGGATGATAAAGAAAAGAACTGTCTTGATTACGTAATGCAGATGCAGAGAAGTAATTAGTGAATGGAGACCAGAGGGCTTCTTTTCAAATAAGTTGTTGAGAAGTTTTGGAAGAAGCTCTGTCTAGTCTGTGGTGATAACAAAGAAAATTCCACCAGGCGGAGAAGGAAACCTTAGAGCCATCTTTCCAATTAGAGGTGATTACCTGAAGGGCAATAGCAATTAACAAGTCCACAAATATGCCCACCTTATGAGAACCAAACCAGTATGAGGAGTTACTTCCTAAAAATAAAGAGTACCGTATTTTCCGGCATATAAGACGACTTTTTAACACCTTAAAATGTTCTGGAAAGTCGGGGGTCGTCTTATACGCCGAGTGCAAAATTTGAAGGTATGTTTTCATGTGTTTTATTTGCCGCACTGGCTGGCGAGGGGCTGATCTTGTGTTCATCTTGTGTTTAAGCTGCACCATTTCCCGCCCACGCTTCGGACCCAGCCAGGGGCTCTAATCTGCCGTCCGTGCCCAGTGCCAGAGCTCCCCCTCCCCTCGCACCGCGGGGGCTATGGGGGATATTGGTACATCACTAGCGCAGGCGTCAATCATGCACTAAAAGCTTTATGCGATTTTATATAGCGCGGACTTTACCCGAAGGTGTCAGAGCGCTTTACAGTAGGAACAGTATTGATACAAGAGGAACAATTACAAATGAACAAATTACAAAAGCAAAGGTTAAGTTACATGGATCAAAAGTGATAATAGTGAGCAACCAAAATACATGAGGTAGCAATCGGTACATTCCTGGAGAAAAAAGTGATAAGTGTGCAGGTTACAAAAGCGTACAAAGTACGAGCCAAAATAAAATAAAATAAATTCTCAAAATGGCTATGCAGGACTGTGTTGGACTGCGCTGGAAGTGGGGGTAGTCTTATACGGCGAGTATAGCACGAAACCTACATTTTATCAAGCAAAGTAGGGGGTCGTCTTATACGCCGGGTCGTCTTATACGCCAGAAAATACGGTATATATCAAAAGGGAAATTGATAGTAAAATAGAGGAAATTGACTCACACACTTTAGTCCAAAAAGCGGCAATATTAGGGCAAAGAAAAAAGGAATGCATAAAGGAGCCGGGAGTAGAAGGACATACCCAAAAATTCAGGGATAAATGTGAACTATATTTGGAGAGTGATAATGGAGTTAAAAATAGTCTATAATAAAATAATAAAAGGTCTGAATGGTGCTAGAGTTACAAGAGGTATGATGTATGCATGTCCAAATGGAGTTACATGTATCAACAGAGAGGGAATGTTGTAGATCCGATCCCCATAAAAGCTCAACTTTATTTTTAGGGCGACTAGGAGAAGAAAAATGTAGATACTTGTAAATATGGGAGGCTTTGATGAAAGGGGAATAGGGTAAAGGAAATTGAGTGGGAAGAGAAGATCCAGCAAGTCAAGAAAGCTGTTCTGTTAAGATCAAACGTAGAGATTCCTTAATAACGAGGAAGCAGATTAGTCAAAAGTGTAAAGAACCGCTTGTAAGGAAAGACAACAGGAATCTTGTATTAATATGTTAACTTGAAAAATTCCTTTGGCAACCCTTGTTTTCCAAAGAATAGTGTGATTGGACAATTTGATGTTTTTGTTATGCCAAAGAGGTGAGTCCAAAAATGTTTGTAAGAGACATTGAGATTTAGATTTAATAGGATGAAAAGTTGAAATCAATTTGGAAATCGTTGGGTAATTAAAAGAACGAGGAGAATGAGTAAAACTTGCTAAAAGAGAAAAAGGGAAAGGAGAGATCAAAGAGTTATGCAACCTGTGCCATACTGAAGTGAAAGATCCTTCCTGGGTAGATAGATACGGTAACATTTTACGGATTAGAAAAGAGGAATGATATTGTCGAAAATTGGGAAGAAGGACACCACTCCCATCTTTAGGAGCCGAGAGAAAGGCCAAAGAAATACGAGCTTTCCGACCATTCCAGAGAAATTTACTCAAAATTTTATTGAGAGTTTTAAAAAATGTCAATGGCATTTTAATGGGTAACATGGATAAATAAAAGTTAATAACGGGAAGCAGCATCATTTTAATGGTGTCTAATCTACCCCACCATGACAAAAAAAGGGGAGACCATCTACTCAGTGATATTTTTTACTTTGAATAAAACCTCATCCAAATTGAACTGAATCGTTTTTGCAAGGGTAGAAGAATATTTAATCCCTAAGCACGTAATATTATTGGTATTCCATTTAAAATCAATACCCTCAAACATACTTCGTAATCAATGTTTATTTAAAGGGAACACTTCAGATTTAGAAAAATTCAATTTATAGCCCGACAAGGCGTCAAAAGAAGAGAGAAGTTCGGTAAAAGCACACATGGAAGTAGAGGGATAGGAAACATATAACATAATATTGCATGTGTAAGGCGTAAATTTAATTTCAACAGATTTGTGCGTAAAGGTGGGGGAGTGTCTTAAAGAGTGAAGAAAGGGCTCAAGAGAATAGATGAAAAGTAACGGGGAAAGTGGACATCCCTGGAGAGTACCTGTTTGTAGAGGGAAATAAGAAGATTGAGAGCCTTTAACGAAAACTGAATTAGTTGGAGAGGAATATAATAATTTAATAAGGGACAAAATAAAAGGACTAAAACCATGCCATTTAAGAGCGTGCATCATAAATAGTCAATGAACACCGTCAAAAGCTTTTGTTGCATCTAAGGTAATAGTGGCTATAGGGGAAGAACTCTTAGAAGCTAAATGAATAATATTAAGGAAAGTTCTGGAATTATCAGAAATAATCCTACCCTTAACGAACCCTGTTTTTTCATAACCTATTATATCCGGAAGGACTTGATTGATACGAAGGGCTAATAGCTTAGCGACTAGCTTACAGTCAAAGTTAATCAAAGATATGGGACGATAGTTGGCGCAACGGGAGGGGTCTTTATCTTTTTTGGGAATGAGACAAATCATAGATTCAAGAAAGGAGCCTCGAGCCTCTCCATTAAGAGCAAAATATTGAAAAAGAGATAAAAGAGTAGGCAGAAAAACAGACAAAAATCAAGAATAGAACTCAGCAGTAAGGCCATCAGGACCAGGAGCTTTATCTTTATGTAGCGTGGATAAAGCAGATTTAATCTCTAAAAGAGATATCTCCTTCTAACATAGAACAATCAGAAAGAGGGGAAGAGCGGGAGGTAATGAATCAAAAAAGGAGTTTAAATTAGCGTAAGTAGGGGACGATTCAGGAGTGTAAAGGGTTTTATAGAAATCAGTAAAATACGTTAATATATTTTCATCTTTAAAACGGGGAATATCATTTTCATCAATAATCCTAACAACTCTACATCTTCGAGATTTCACCTTCAAATAGTTTGGTTGCAACCACCATAAAATTTTGAGTTTATTTTTAGCAATGTCCCAGAGGCCTCTTCTGTGGATTTCCTATTAAAATCAAGTTCTGCTTGGACCAAAGTCTTAAGGGAATCAACATTTTTAGTTTGAAAAATATGCATGTTCCAATTTTTTAATGGAAAAATGTTTTCATTTTGCTAGCTACATAATCAATAATGAAGCCTCTAGCTGTGGCTTTAAAGGATTTCCAAAGGATTCCTTTAAAGAAGGATATTTCAGGAGTAGAGTTAAAAAGTAGGAATTCAGATACAAAATCTTTAAAACGGTTTAGAAAGGTGGGATCTTTTAGAATTTAATTGTTAAAACGCCAACCCCGAGATTTTGAGAACAAAGAAGGAAGATCTAAACTTATCAGAACAGGAGCTTAATCTGAGATAAGAATAGGGCCAATCTCTGCATGAAGGAGGTTGGAAGGGAGATGCGGACTTAAAAATATATAATTGATTCTAGAGGTAGAATTGGGAGTAGGAGAATAAAAAGTGTACTCTAAATTATCAGGACTGAATATTCTCCATGCGTCTACTAGGCCTCTTGCAGATATAGTCTTAACAAAGGTGTTTTGCATTTTATTGGGGATGTACATAACAGAGGATTTCCTATCTATGAAGAGATCCGTGACCTGATTGCAATCTCCATCCACCATGAGGTTAGAACTAGAACATGCATGAAGAGTGTGCGACATGGATTGCCAAAATTGTGAATCAATGCCTGTGGGACCATAGATGTTCAGTAAAGAAACATGAGAACCATTGATAATAGTGTGAAGAAGGAGCCAATGACCATTTTCATCCTCCTCTTCTTTTCTATTGTGAGGGATAAGGATTTGTGAAAGAGTATTACAACATCATTTTTCCTGTCTTTGGAAGGGGAACAGTAAACATGGCCCACCCATTGCTTCTTAAGGGAATTAAAATCACTCTCATTAAGATGGGTTACTTGTAACAAAGCAATTTTACATTGGAGTTTAGAGAGATGGGTAAGTACACATTGTTTTTTAATAGGATTATGCAATCCTTTTACATTCCATGAAATGATCCGAACATTATCAGTCATTACTAATCAAACACGACAATAATATTATTAATAGTGATATACAATGCAACATAATTGTAGAGTCAAAATGAAGGAAAACAAAAACAAAACCAAGAAAGCATTAAAAAGTGTGCGATTGAACATAGAAATAAGGATTCATGCAATTTAGAAAAAAAAGTGAGGAAAAAGAAAATGAACGAGATGCAAAAGCAAGATAAAAAAAGGAGAGGAGAAAAAGGGGACAAAATAAGAGATGCAAGTAAAAATAGAAAGAGAAATCCAGACAATAAGAAAGAGAGGGTGAAAAAGGAAAAGGAAAAGGAAAAATCACAGAAACAGAAAAAAGTATAATGAGCAGGTGATAGAAAAAGAAAAGCTGACTAGAAGCCGGGAGACTTCACTCAAGTAAGCAAGAATAGATAAATATAATGAAGAAAATAACATGGTGAGGCGGGGCGCTGTGAGGGAAGACAGACGTCAGATGAACGAGATCATATAAAAGTAAGAAATAGGATACTTTATTTTTATTTATTTATGCGTTTATACCGTGCTTGAATCGACTCCCGAAGGAGTATCTCCGTGCCACACGCCCATGACAGATGGAACAAGACAAAAGGGCAATCCAAAAAGGAGGGTGCTAACACTGGAATAGAAAAGTTTTCAGCTTTTTCCTGAAAGTTAAATGGTCGGAGCACTGCCTAAGTGTGAAGGGGAGTTTGTTCCAAAGTGCTGGACCAACAGAAGACAAGGCTTTACCACCCTGTCTAGACTTCTTCACAGTAGGTATTTGAAGAAGAAGCTGATTGGAGGATCTAAGGGTGTGGGCAGGGTTGTATGGAGTGAATTTTTCTGCCAGATAGGAAGGTCCTAAGCCGTGTAGCCCTTTATGGACGACACAGCAGATCTTAAACTTTACCCTTTGGCGAATGGGGAGCCAGTGTAATTTTGCTAATAGGGGTTTTGAAGGAGATCTAGGAGGGGCATTTAGGACCAGTCTCGCAGCAGTGTTCTGTACCACTTGAAGCTAACCAAGTATACCATCGTTGGTCGATACCAACAGCCCGTTACAATAATCCAGGAGGCTGAGCACCAAGGCCTGAACCAACGTTTTTCTCGTGGTATCAAGAAGGAGAGGAAACACTTTACGAAGGAGCCCTATAACATGAAAGCAGGCTCCCACTATGTTATTTCCATGCTCCTTTAGAGACAAATCCTGGTCCAGTCGCACCCCAAGATTCTTCACCACCTGCTTAGGCGTGGGAACCGGGCCTAAATCCGATGGCCACCAATCAGGGGTCCACAATATTTTGGCTTCCCCAAAAAGCATGACCTCAGTCTTCCCCACATTACACTGTAGGAAGTTCGAGGTCATCCACTGAGCAACCGACTTCTTAAATAGAAGGAGGTAATCAAACATAGAATAACAAGATAAGGGAGACCAACTACATAACATAAAACAACATATGCGGGAAAAACAGCGACCTAAATAGCAATGAAGAACTCAACACTTACCAGACATAAGGGATGGCCTTGAACTCTAGGGTCAGGATGGAAGGGCAAGGAGGAGGGAGACATCTGGGTAATGGATCGGTACAAGAGGAGGAACAGCTACAAGAAAAACAAGGAAAAGTCACATTTTGAAGTATTCACTGAAGAAGACCTCCAATCCGCTAAAGACAAGGGAAAACTACAAAAACAAATCTTAAGCCACAACAACATATAAGATAAGAATCCTCAGAACAATTAAAGAGAGATAGTAATCTAAAAAAACAAACACATACCAGGTTAACAGTGCAACTCAGGGCCCTCCAAAGTCCATAACGTCCCCTTTATGGCGAGAGATAAATTGTCTCAAGTCTTCAGGATGATCCAAGGAGTAAGACCTCTCTTTATAAGTAACCTTGAAAGAGCAAGGATGGACTAATCCATATTTGGCGTTCATAGATCGAAAGCCAGGCAAAGAGAAAGAAATTGTTTGCAAAGAGCTGCAGTTGTGCGGGCCACATCTTGAGAGAAGAAAACTTTTTGAAAAAAGGACAGCTAACAGTTCAGTATATTCCAAAAACAAAACAAGTACCCCTCTGGGACAATTTACTGAGGATGAAGGAGAAGAATCTGCAGAGCCTGCCTCACACTCCCCGTTCCACCCCGAGCTTCGCTCGTTTGTTGTGGAGGGAGTTTCTTACTATCTCTTGCTCTGCCATTATTCAGACTTCCGGAGGAAGGGGGGAGCAGTCTAGTTGTCATCACGCTCCTTCCCCTTCTTAACGCAGGGCTTCATTCGAGCAGCGGTCCACATGCCTGAGGTACAATCTATGTACCGCGCTGCTTTGCTTAAGAAATATATGGGATAGGAATTCACAGGGGGTACGATTTTGGGTGCCTGTACTGTGTTGTGTTATTTTTTAAACTTCACTGACATTTTAATAATTTCGCCTGCCTCACACTCCCCGTTCCACCCCGAGCTTCGCTCGTTTGTTGTGGAGGGAGTTTCTTACTATCTCTTGCTCTGCCATTATTCAGACTTCCGGCGGAAGGGGGGAGCGGTCTAGTTGTCATCACGCTCCTTCCCCTTCTTTACCGATGTGTTGGACGGCGTGCAGCGGGCGCGCCGATGGCACGCCGAAGGCGCGCCAAAGGCAAGCCCGTTTGCGCCCGTCCTCGCCTGTACGTCGCCTCTCGCCAGAACCCCTGGTCTTTGTCGGCCGTGTCCTATCCGTTATGGTAGGGATGTACTCCTGACTTATAATACTGGCTCAGCTCTCTGCACAGCTAATCCTCCGACCCTAGGGGACTCCTCGCGGAACTGCCCTGCTTGCGGCTCCTTATCCATCCCCATCCCCACCCTCCCGACATGCGTCCACCAGACTAAATCCCAGATTCAGTTGAAACTGTTACAGCTCAATGTCAGATCTTTGGCAAAACATCATGCCGAAGTATTTGATCTTATCTCTGAAGAGCGTCCAGACATATTGTTTCTGTGTGAAACCTGGTTGCATGATGACTTGGTAGCGAACTCTAACCTAGCCCTACCCCTTGGTTACTCCATTTGCACTCTAAACAGGGTCTCCAGGGGAGGGGGCATAGCGGTCGTTTTTAAATCACATTATTCCTGCCTATTTAACGAAATACAGGTGGCAGGCTGTGAAGCGGCGCATTTTCAGGTCGCTGTGAGCCCACAGTGCTCTCTATCAGGTCTTTTAATTTCTCGTCCCCCGGGCACAGCCACTAAATTCAAGGAAGCTCTCCCTGAGGTTGTTAGCGAGCTAGCAGCAGGCTCGGCTAATTTTAGTATTTGTGGTGATCTTAATCTCCACCTGGACAAGATCCAGGAAAATGCCACTTTCATAGCAGACTTAGCTGCCCTCCAGTTGGATCAATTAGTCCCTGGACCTACGCACTCAGCGGGACACCTGCTTTACCCAGTATTTTCCAATCTTCATTCTATAACTATGGAACGACCCACTCCCATGGGCTGGACTGACCACTTCCTGGTCAGATGGTTCGTCCCGCTCACTGAGTCCTCTAACAACGGAACCCCAAGATCGGTCTTTAAACGCCCTTGGCACAAACTGAAGCTTGATGATTTTCATCACTTTCTTAACGCCAATCCTCTTGACAATTGCCTAGACTACGACCGGTTTTGCGAATGGATCTTACGAGGTCTTGACTCCCTAATTCCGCCCAAATGGGTGAAAGGTCGCATTTCCACTTCCAATCCTTGGTATAACAACTCTTTAACCATCTTGCGAAAAGCCTGTAAACAGGCTGAACGCGATTGGAGGAAAGATTACGCATTGGAGAAAAAAAGGTACTACCTGACGAAGATTAAACTCTATCACAGGGCGATCTGTAAAACACGCGCATCTTTCTATGCCATGGAGATTAGCTCCAGCCACAACCCCACTAAATGTATTTTTAAAATCCTTAAAGACCTCAGGACCAGGAGAGTGAATACTCCGGTTGTACCATCCATGCTTTTATGTAACGAATTAGCAACCTTCTTCGTCAACAAAGTGCATACCATCTATCTATCCTTTCCCGATCCCCACACCCCTCCGGCCCATGTCAGACCTAGTGCAGAACCTAGGGTCTCCTTGATGTTTATCCCGCCCCTTTCGGAGGCCGAATTTATTCGACTTAGTGGCAAAATCAGATCGGGTTCCCCTCTGGACCCTCTGCAGCCATCACAATTTAAGGATTCCCTTTCCATCTTTTGGGAGCCCCTTTGCAATATAATCAACAGCTCCTTCTTATCAGGGACTGTCCCGGCCCCCTGGAAGCATGCCTGGGTGTCTCCCATTCTGAAAAAACCCAACGCAGACCCCAATAAACCGGAGAATTTCCGACCAATATCCCTCCTGCCTTGGGTGGCAAAAATCGCTGAAGCTCACGTTAACAACGTACTAACTCAGTTCGTGAATAATAACAACATTTTAGATCCCTCCCAGAATGGGTTCAGACCGGGCCATAGCACGGAAACCGCCCTCCTGGCCACTTCCGAGCAATTGTGATCTCTCATGGACAAAGGTCAAAGTGCGGCGCAGATTTTGTTAGACCTCAGCGCCGCCTTTGATACGGTGTCCCATGAGATTCTACTTCGGAGGCTCGAGGAAGCAGGGATAGAGGGCTTAGCCTTAGATGGGATGCACTCATTCCTGACTAATAGATCCTTTCGAGTCTCGGTATCCCCCTATTCCTCTCAGATCCATGCCATTGATCAGGGGGTGCCTCAGGGCTTGGCATTGAGCCCACTTCTCTTCAACTTATACGTCCAGCCTCTAGCTGCGATCGCCAAGCTGTGGGACCTTACGATAGTCTCTTATGCTGACGACACGCAGCTAGTGGTCACCTTGGCGGACGGTTCTTCCCCCTCAGCCTCCAAATTCAAGGACGCCATGACGGCAGTGGCCGATTGGATGGCAGCTAATTGTCTACAGTTAAACGCCAGGAAAACGGAGGTTCTGTTGGTGGGTAAGAACGCCAACCTGTGGAATGAGCAGTGGTGGCCGTCAGCCTTAGGAGCAATTCCATCCCCCAAAAATGTAGTACAAAATCTTGGGGTCATGATGGACTCTTCCCTTTCCTTTCAGGCCCACACCAAGCAGTTACTCGCCGCATGTTTTGTCACCTTGCGAGGCCTGAGACCCATCTTAAAATACTTTGCCCCTCGGTGCGCCAACTCATCGTGCAAGCCACCATCCTCTCATGCCTTGACTATTCGAGCTCCCTCCTTCTGGGGGCGAATAAGGCAGAAATAATGAGAATGCAGCGCATTCAAAATGCTGCTGCTAGAGCTTTGGTGGGCTTGCCGCGTTTTTGCTCGGCCTCCAGCACCATTCGTAAGCTGCATTGGCTTCCCATTGATAGACGCATCAACTTCAAGACACTTTGTCTTTCTTTTAAAATTCTGAAATGCTCAAGTCCTGCCCTGTGGAGCAATCTGATCTCCCATTATGTTCCATCTCGCCCTCTCCGCTCGGCAGAACTACATCTGGCAACGGTGCCCAGAATTAGGCTCTCTAGGAGCGGCGGTCGAGCTTTCCGGTACCTTACGCCCAAGCTTTGGAACTCCCTCCCCGTACATATCGGTGCCATCGATTGTCTGTCTTCTTTTAGGAAGGCCATCAAGACTCTTTTGTTTCCTTCACCCTAGCTTATCTCCAGGTTGCTTTTTCTGTTTTTCTGTTAGGTTGGTCTTCATAGTTGTTGTGTCCACCCGTGGCAGTGCCGGGACGCCCCTTTGCTGGGGCAGCTGTGCGCTTTACAAAACAGATAACATAACATAACATAACATTAGGACCGGTGCGATGTACATTGGGAATGTGTAATTTTAAAAAGGCCAGCCTGTTGGACCCTTCCTCTCCCTCAGGAATGCCATAAATACGAAGGTTATTGCGTCTATTGCGATTTTCTAAATCTTCTGTTTGCGTCTTCAGGAGAGCTATCTCTTTGGACTTGGCTGCAACTTGAGGTAACAATCCTGAGTTTCACTAATCCTCTGTTCCACCGCAGACATTCTTGAATCCAAGTTAGACTATTTCTCATCCAACCTTTGAAGAGTAGCATTAGTATCAATGACAAAAGGTTTAATCAACTTTATCTCTTCCATAAGGTCTTCCATTGTAATGGGTAGTGGCGACTTGGTAGGCAAATTGGGTTCCTTCTTTTGTCGTTTAGGAGGAGCGGCCAGATTAGAATCTTTGCGAGAGGAAGACATATTTGTTAAAGTTATTTTCTGACCAGGAGAGGGAGAAGGCTAAATATTGATAAGAAAACTGAAAATTTGAGACTTTCCAAAATGCACAGCGTAAGAGAAACAAAGTGTGAATCATACAACAGTTAATTTCCTTGCATCAACACAGCTGAAGCGTGACCACTGACTCTGTCAGCATTGGCATATTTAAATGAGGCATAGCAAATTAGAAGTCCACATAGCATAGAGACTATTTAAAAATATATCTGGATGTTGCATATAGGGTGTTCCTATGAAGAACTGTATTTTCTAACAGAACATTTTGGCACATAAAAGACTTTTGGAAGGCAGAAATCAGTCAGAAAAAATATCGCAGAGGCAAAACCGGGAGTATAACAAAAGCCTAAGTATTGGTATTGTAAAGGAGCAGAAAGCTCTCATTCAAACACACAATCTCCTCAGGGGAAGAAAAAAGAAACACGGTGAGGAGAAAAACAAAGATGAGGCATTTTATTGGAACATAAGATGGCGGTCGCGCTGTATATATGAAATGCGCCGCATAATGTAGTTGAATTGCAGGAAAACTGGAGGTGAAGTCAAAATAGTAAAGGAGCCATTGTCCACTTCATATGTTAAGCAAAAGCGGCGTACCTTCATAGTACCGATTGCTGAGCTGAGGCGAAGCCCCGAAGCACGCAAGATGGCGGCCGCGCACCACTCAGCAAGCGTGCTGCATAATAAAGATGAATTCCGGAAGATTGCGCGATCACTGCGAGGCAAAAAAGGTGACCTTAGGCTTAGCGGACACTCCGACAGCCGAATCTACCAACAAACTCTGTCTGGAAACCACTCAATCTGCCGCCCTTCACATGAGACTTGATCTCGGTCCGGAGCCAGATCAGCCCGCTGCCATCCCCGTCGGCGCTCAAGCCAAGCCCCTCGGAATGATGGAGTTCTGAACCATATTTGTTACTACAGTGCCAAAGACCAGTATTTCCTGATAGCTTTTTTTATGTTTCCTTTGGTTAGCCTTATGAAAAACACCATTCTCAGCACTTTGAATGGACCGTTTCCATATTTTATTGTGTTTAGAACATCTCGCTTCATGAGATTTATTTGTAGCATTCAAGGTTGTAGTTGCCCCAGTCTACTGACCAGCTGAGTTCCAGTAACGAAGATACCTACTGAGATCACTAAAATTCCTCCATTTTCTGATTAGGTTTAAGTGTCCCACTGAGGATCCTCTGACACATAAGATCAAAGTGATAACTATCAAGATAGATCGGTATCAATGAAGGGACTTTCTATCCTCCATCATTTCTTAAGGTTTGGATAGTATAGGTTACCAGGAAATTTTTTATTTGTGTGGTCTTAAATATGGCAAGGGATAATATTCTCTGTGCCTTATAAATGAAGATAATATATGGCATAACTTCTAAATAAGCTTATAGCATTTCACTGTCATTAGACCTATGGCCCCTATGCAATCATAAAACACAACATTGAAGTTTAGGTCAATTACTGCACTTACCTGACAAATTATTTTTTTCATTTATTATCCAGTTGATCTATGTATCACATTTTTCTACATAAAGAACATATATAATATATTTACACACATGTGTTCGAAATTCTTAATAATGTTTCTTCTTTCAGGAATGTCAGCCAAAAATGTGGAGAAGTTCAATTGTCCAGAAAGGAAGCACACTTCTTATACGTGAGGTTCAGAAAGATGACAGTGGAAATTATACGTGTGAACTGAAGTATGACGGCAAGCTGGTTAGGCGTACAACTCAGTTAAAGGTTACAGGTAAGCTGCATTTAAAAATATATATTTTAAAAATATCGATGAGAAGCCAACGACCAAAATACTGTAATAATGGAATGGGCAGTACAGAAATGAAATACACAACATTTCTATTATTTTAAATTCTGTTAACTGCTGGATTTGGAATCCTTATTTTCAGAAAATTAGGCTAAATTTATATGGATTATATCCTATTTATGTGAATGAAAAATAGCTTAAAAAACTCTGTCCCCTAATTTTCAAGAGGAAATTCAGTTATTTCCGGCTCTCATCACATGGCTGACCGTGGACACATAAGCTGTGTAATATATTCCTGTTTTAGTGCATCAGTGTGCTGTACTGAGCAGTCACACCAGAGCCAAGGCCAGAGAGATACCAGGCTTTCTGAATAGCACCTTAGAAATATTGACATGCAATAAATAAAAGTGAACATCTTATACATATTTAGTAAATATGAAGGTTCCAGCTCTAGTCCACTAATGCTAAACAACTTTTGTGTGTGTTCTGCTTTTTAATATTTTCATTTAATATGGTTTTGTTTATTTCAGACAAGGCCAAAAACATTGGGTGACAGAGCACTTAACAAGATGACTGATTTCTATTCATTTGGGAATTGCAGGTTTTGTTTGGGGAAAAGAAGCAGGATTTTCATCTTTTGAATGTTAAATGTTTTATTTTTTACATCAATTCTTATATTTGAGAGCGCTATGATGGCTGGTTTTGCCTGTTGATTTCGAAATAAAGTGGTGTGTAATTGTTATATATTTCTGGGAAATCAAAGTGCTTTTGCGTTCCCTCGATATAGCACTGATATTCCCACATGCTTTGTTATTGCATAAATATTATTGCTTCAATAAAGGGTGTCAGAATTTAGATTCTAGGAATATTGATCGCATGGAATGCGCATTTCAATAATGTGTAATTGAACAGAGAGCTAAGAAGAATACCTTTAAGATTCAATCAGAGGAAGTATGTTCTAGGGATTATTAGGACAGTGGTTAAAAATGTATCAATGTCTGAATCCCATGTTCATATTGCTAATAATATGCTTGTTTAAGTGCTAATAGAGCCCCTGAAATACATAATGCAATGTATAAAACCTGATTTATTAGTGGTTAGTTATAAAAAATTGAGATACACCTTCAAATTGTACACTGTTTAAAATAGTCATATATTTTGAATTCACTTTCTTTACTTGGTACATAAGAGAGATCCATTCTTTATTGTACACACTGGTTTTTATTAGTTTTCATTTCCACCTTTCCGAGTAATCCAGACTGTTATTATTACAGGTATATTAAGGTCTGCAGGTCTTGTTACGATCCTTACGATTATTATCACAGTAACAGTTTATCAACATCTATAACTTGTAGCATTCTGTAGGCCATGTATTGTTTCCATAACCTTGTGTCTGGGTTGACCATACATAGACAAGTATTTACCTTCATGTGGTTGTACAATAATACTTCTATTACCGTCTATTCAGATTTCAATCATTTAGGAAGCTGGGTAGTCCATTTCCTCCAACATGCTGCAATAGGTCTGGGATGTTGCATCCTCTTCCTATTGTGAATTAAATTCAAATGTCAACCTCGTTCCACTGCCCCACAACTGGGCATATCTCCACACTTACCCCTTAAGCATTTCACCTTCGGCCCTGGCCCATCGAATAGCGTCCCTCATCCATCTAACAAAGGAGCAGTCTTCTTTCGCTTTCTATGCACATGCTATCACTTTTCTGGTCAGTACAAAGGCTAGGTCAATGACACTACTACCCATCTTGTGCCTCCTGGATCATGTATATAGGTCCAAGAAATCGGCTGCAGTTCTGTGCAGTTCTGCACTGCTGATAGCAATTTCTATGTATCCCATCACATACCCCCAATAACCCTGAATTACAGGACATGTCCATACCATAGGGAAAACCTCTTCAGCTTCTGTACCACACCATAGGCAGGCCAAAGTGGCATGTCAGCACAGCCAGCGCTGGACATCCCTGGACATGCTTCATAACATTTGATATTCATCAGCAGAGAGCACTGTGGATGAAATGATTTTTTTGCAATTCCATTTCCATCTAGCTGCAACGGTTTTGTTGTAAACTGGAATACTATGGTTCACATTGTAATAGTGATAATTTGATTCTGAAAACTGGAGTTTCCATGCAAATCTGATTTTCGCTATTGGAGGTTAGTGAATTATGTTCTTGAAAAATCTCTCAGCCCGTATCAGACCGCTGTGGATCTCCTCCTCAGCATTTCTTTCCTAGAATACTGCAATATTTATAAAGCATCTAGATTGCAGTGAATTTTAGACATCTATGGAAGATTTGATGTGGCAATGTTTCGAGAAACATCGATGACTAATGATTTTTATCTACCTAATAAAAAGGCTATCTGTTGCTCTGCCAATCAGGGGGAAACAGGATAGAGCTTATAGTGGTTCATCATTTTATACTAAAGAAATCATCAATTGAAACTCTAGGAATATTCTATAATCTGAGCCATGTGAATATCCCCCAGTGTTTCTGAAAATAAAGACATGATAATTGAGTTGCACCCAGCCTTTTGACCTGTTTTAGGTCTGTATTATGACAAATCCTGCATATGGATTGGCGGTTATAACTCTAAAATGTACAAGACTCAACAAATATTTTAGCTGCTGAGGTCAAGTCTGGATTTTGTATTTCTGAACGAATGTTTAATAATCATTCGTAGGATAAGTAAGATCACATTATAGTAGATTGTCTATGGGAAAATAATTCACAGCGGTTGTATGTCTATGTCCTGAAAGAAAGGAAAGTTCAAACTTTCAACTACGCGGACGACTTACAACTAATGTTCCCTATCAATAACTCCCCTACCACCGTTTATGAATTCCAGATGACGATGCTGTTCATCCGTGACTGGATGAACAGCAACCAGCTGAAATTAAACCCAGACAAAACAGAAGTGACTCTTACGGGAGGCTAAATGAACCCCTGGAGCTCCCGTTTCTGGCCTAAATAGCTGGGGCAGCCTCCCACTCCTTCCACATCTGTCAAAACCCTGGGAGTCATAATTAATAATGATCTTACCATGAAAACTCAAATAGGATCCATATTTCAACAAGCTTTTTTCAACTAAAAAAATAAAGAAAATCAGCAGGTTCCTTACACAGGAAGCAAAAATACAGGCAGTACTTGCTATGGTGATATCCCACATTGATTATGCCAACTCACTATTCTTTGGCATCCCGGCTTATCCATCGTCTCCAACTGGTACAGAACCAGGTGACCAGATTGATTTTCAGGAAAACAGGTGCCAACATGTCTCTCCTCTTCTGAAGAAGCTACACTGGCTCCCTATAAATGAAAGATGCGCCTTCAAGGTGGGATGCATTATCTTTACATCTCTGAATGGTAGAAGCCCTAAATTCATCAACAGCTTGATCAACAGGTGCACTCCGACCGGCAATCTGTGATCTGCCCATATGCACCTCCTGACTACCTCCCTTTAAACTGAAACGCTTTGGTGGAACAAGGTTTTCCACATAGGTCCCAGATATTGGAACTCCCTACCTCAAGAGATTAGGTCCTGCAAAGACCTCATAACTTTTCGTAAACTCAAAAAACATGGTTATTTAGACAGGCATATGAGTAACATCTCAGTCCAGCACCGTCAGAGTTGCGCCAAGAAACCAATGTGGTGTACATGTGCTCTACAAATTAAGTATAACATAACATAACTCCTGGGAAATGTCCCTGTATCTGCAATATAGTATGGCTAAGTGCATTGGTGGACTTATTCAACTGTCAATTTAGACCTTTGTGGCATTCCTCTGTCATATTGAACTGTGATGAAAGAGAGTGACCATCACCACCAGATTTACTATTACTCTTTGTCTCACTTGAAAACCTTACCAATTTCTAGTTTTTTTGGGAGTCATGAAAATTTGAATTGCAATCACAAAACTTTCATTCATGATCACAGGAATAGTAATCTGCCAGTAATAAGGCAAATGCAAGAGGACATTGTCTGTCTTACATTAAATTATCTATTAGAAGGCACATAATCTTTTAAAAGTCTCAGACATGGAGTCCTTTGTTACTCAGTACAATCACAGTAATGTATAATGATATCAAAGTAAAAATGAAATAGAAGATTCACCAGAAAACTCCTCACCTCCCTGCTGTCTGTCAGCGTGGCAGAAGACATTATGTCTACCACACTGATGGACAGCCACCTGCCAAAATTAGAGATCAGCACAGGGCCAGGGGTGATCTGGCCTCCGGAGAAACCACTGTCATAGCGTTTCCTCTGAGTCACAATAAGTTTGGCGGATGGCTCCTATCTATTCGGTGACCATTCAACAAACCTTTTTGTGAGTCAGAAATAAGTTCCAAAAAGCGGAGTTTGATCCTGGAAAAAAAACTGCATTTTCTCCCAGGGTGTGAAGATTATTATGGTTTTTGTTGTCCATGACTACTAGGTTTTTCTGGTGGGAATAGACCAAAAAAAAAGACATCATAACCTCTGCTCTAAATAATGTGGGCAGTATAATGTGTTTACATTAATGTTCCCCTACTCTGTTAAGACATCAGAGTAAGTTTTCCAATGATGGAGCCAGTTGGGACATTGGGGGCACTACCTTTGGAAAACTGACAGTCTTCCCATCTCAGAATGCAGCAGATAGAGGGTTTGTGATGGATACCCTGCCTGCCAAACTATAAATCAGATCCTAAGCCTTAATTTTTTAATTTATCTTTAATACATGATCTACACATCTGTACGTGCAATGGCATCCAGTATTCAATCTGATTCTGTACAATGAGTTACTATAGAGATCACGAAAGAAGGCCACTTGGTGACTTGGATTGAAAGATTGTGTATGAATGTTTTGCCACTTTCCTGAACCCTATGAAGGTCAAATTATGTTTAATATGTTTTGGGAATTCCAACTCTATGGGCCCACAATGGAAATTCTCCAATATCTCCTACAATGTAGCTTTAATTTGGGAATTTTCAATAGCATATGGTTGTCTGATCTTAAAATCTTCGCTGGAATATATTTGACTAGTTTGTCTTGTATGTAGGGGGGTGGGGCAGTCCCTTGACAGCAAGAAGTAAATCATTCAGAACATATATTTCATGTCCAGTGGACAGCCCTATATGCAGAATATCAACCAATAGAAATGTCTGATAATGATTAGGACATGACTGTAACTAAGGCTAGGTCAACTACCATCTTTCTAGGTTACAGATGCTTAATTAAATAGCCTGACAAGGAGCACATATTGTTGTGGCCTTGATATGGAAACATTTGGTTTATATCATATTTTCTCACATACAAAAAACTAGTTGCATCATATGCACATTTAGAAAATGTGTACACTGTTACGATGTAAGATTTTCTCCTGTTGTTTGCATTTAATGCACTTAACCGAGTATTACAAAAAAATAAACAATAAATATTAAATGAGGAGCAAAGGCACAGCAGAGAACTAGTAAAAATGCATAGCGGATATTCGAAGGTTCAGAACAAAAACTCAAATCCACTTCTGTCTGAAGAACGAAAAACCTGCTATGTAATTAATAGTTTGGTAATTATGCAGGAGACACTAGCACCTGCTCCAAAAAACAAAGTCTGTGAGGGTTCCTTGATATGCTGTATATGTACTTAATATTGACCTTGTCGAATTCAACCCGCAAACAAAGAAACACATAGGAATGCCTGCTTAGTAAGGTTCAATTACTGCAATTAAATAGTCAGGAATGAAGTGCTTAGACAGTAGAATAGCACATCTACTGCCAGTGTTACTTACTTTGGGTTTCTTTTTCAATGCCTGTGTAGTACTGTGCTTTGTAAGAAGGGCAGGGAGTTACAGATGGCCAGTAGAAGATACATTGCTGACTTTGTGGATTTGACAGGTAAATTATGGGTTTGTACAAATTCCAATTTCAACTTAAATGGTAATTTTGGAGAAATCGCATAATTATTTTTCCAGAGTTCTACTAGCATAGTAAACATAAGTCTAGGCTAAAGATTTACTTTAAACTTTTTTTCAAAGAGGCATAAATGAAGTGTTCTTTTAAAAACAAATTGGCAACATAAATGTGAGATAACTTTAATGCTCAACATGTATGCCATTATTGGTCCATGTGGAAAATATTATGCAGGTATGACTAAATGTCTAATTAGACCAGAATGAAATGAACATCAGTCTCTCGTGAGGCATGTTGGCTTCTAGGCACCTCAAGGTAGATGAACAGCTAAATCCAGCACAACAAGACTTAAGGTGAGGTCCCATAACCCTTGGGATGCTTCCTGTGAGGTAGACACCAGCTTAGATTCTCTATCTTGGTCATAGAGTACATGGAATTGGAATAACAAGTAGGACAACGACTCCCATTGTAATTCAATAAAAGCAGACAGGAGATGTGGATCCATTGTCTGCATGTTTAAGAACCAGTTTAGGGCAGTTCTCTGGTCAAATGCGCTTTCCAAGCTGCTCCCCAGACACAGCCTTTGTGTGGAGTGATGTTTCTCACAGTAAGGTAGTCTTCAGCCTGGTGTATCCACACCAGAGGCAAAAAAGAATGAGCCTTTTTCACTTGCCTGTCATCAGTCACATTGAACAGTAATCGATGGAAAGACAAAAGGCTGGCCTCATCAAAGGCATCAATTTTGCCATGAACAACAGAGACTGCAGTCATCCCCCACCATCTACCAAACGGCAGCGCTATGGGACTAATGTGCAGACCCACTCAGCAAAGGGCCTAATTGAATTACTAAAGGAACCTTGTCTCCTTTCTCCCCACTTCAGTGTCTAGGTGTCCTCCCTCCAACTTTACAACTGGCAGCAATACACTTCCAATGTCTAGGAAAACAATCTCACCACTTTTTCACAAGGACAGGGACATCTAAAATGGATTCAGCAGTCCTTCATTACTCTGGCTCACTCACACAATCCAAGTACCACGCAGGCCACATACAGAAATATGTACAATAAACATCTGGGATGTTAGTAATAGGATCTCAGTTAGCACTTACAAGTGAAGCTTTACACCAGTGAAGCAGAAGGCTTCCACTCCAATCACAAAGATAAAAAAAAGTCTGGTTATAACAATGGATTCACAAAACATGGTACGTTGCCACCACTGATGTTTGTACTAAATTCAGAACAGGGTTTGTAGGCCACTGTCAATCAAGAGACAAGCCAGGCCCTCCGCATAAACACTAGATTAGTGTGAGGCTAGAGCAAAATTAAAAAACCCAGTAGGGGACTCAAGAGAGGGTCAACACGATTGTACATAACACAGGGGATGTACACATCCCAATATGTTATTTAAAACATTTGATTTCCCAGAAAAGAGTATATTTTAGAAACTTGAATTCGCAGGCAGAACGTTGATGGATTCAGAGGCTTGCCTTATGTCCCTGAGGGATCTGAATGAGGAACAAAGTTTAATGTGTTTTGTGTAATTGCTTTTGGAAAAGCTTTGGATAATCCTGTACATGATAGTTACAGTATAACATGAACATTCATGACTTTTTGCGGCTATTATGTTTACATTTTGAATATACCCACTATGATGAGTTTTGATATGGATTGATTTATCTCAGAGTTGTGTGCAGTCTTTAATCAGCCAAATGTAATCTCATGTAGATTTTCTGCAGTCCGTGGACTTATTCCATTAACTGTGCTTGTGCAGTTCCATAATTGTTTGTGTGACTGATATGTGGCCTATATTGTCTTTTGTATTTTTCACAGTTACATTTTTTCCACTGGTTTTGAATTTTGATGGTCAATTGTATCGTTTTTTTGTCGTGATCAGATTTTCAAAACCAAATGTTGCGACCAAGCATTGAGAGCTACAGATTTTTGCACAATGACAAATTTACACAAAATACACATAATGCTCATTGAGGTCACAGACACAATGTGCATGATACCTAAATAGAACTATACAATTTTGTAAGAACTACTTTGTATATTATCAAACTAGATATGGCTCACATAGAAGGTGGTCATATGTAAGAACTCCAAATGACCAAGAAAATACTAAGTTATATGTGTCTGTTGTTTAAGTTAGTATTTTAGCTTTGGACTACTTAAAAGAATTGGTGTATCTCATGGAATTCCGGTTTCAGCAGAAACTGACTCCAGAAACTGATCGCCTGATTCACAAAGGTCCTCTGTACTTGGGACAGAGGCCCTGCAGTTGTGTGGGAGGCCCCGCAGTTGTGGGGTAGTCTTTGCACTCGGGACAGGATCTCAGCAATGAGAATTCTCAATGCGGAGATTTCAACCCGAGTGCGGAACTCCCCCACAGCGGGGCCTCCGCCGCGAGTGCGGAGGCTCTTTGTGAATCAGGTTCTGTGAATGTCGATGAGTGCAGCAGCAGCATGCACTTATCAAGCAACGTTCGCCCGCCTACTTTTTGAATTTGTACATTGTGAAGGTGTCTTGTGAGGCTTTAGTACATGAAGACTTACCTCACATATAACCAGTGGCGTAGAAAGGGGGGCAGTGGGGGGGGCAGTTGCCCTGGGCGCCATGAGTTTTCAGGGCGGCATCTCCCGCCCCACCACCCGCTCTTCAATGCATTTGCCGCAGGGCGGCAATCGCAAGAATATCATGCCAGCACCCCCCCCCCCCCGCTCCACAGCCGCGGCGGGGTGGGAAAGGCAGGGATCACCATGGGCGGCAGAGTGACTAGCTACACCACTGCATATAACTTCAATAAAGTAAGCATCCCCGTCGCACTTGATGTAATAAGCATAATTTTTGCATTGAAAAAAATATATAATTTCGTCAAGCCTTAGCATTCGCTCATTTATTGTATGTGAGGTCAACCAAAGAATATGCACCATTAGTTTAAAAAGAAAGCAGATCACGACTGTTTGCCTTGTTTGATGCTGCCATATGAATTAAATATACATGGCGATATCACAGAAGTATTGAAGGCGTGGTACAGGCATGATCAGATCGGTGCGGGGCAGGTTGCTGAATCCAGCTGGCACAATTTGAATTGGTTGTGGGTTAATTGCACAGCACTTTATGTTAGTACTAAATTACTCTACATCATGTATCATTTGTTATTGTTATTGTTAATTTATTCTTATTAGGCGAACAGATACCCAAGGGTTTCCCAGCGCCGCCTGATAGGTCAAAGAGACTAAAAAGACCTTATAGATTAAATAGCCAGGTTTTGAGGCCCTTACGATAATTAACGTAATTAGTTGTATCCAGAAGTGTCCTCAGAAGGGCATTCCACAACCGAAGGCCAAGATAAGAGAACGACTGGCCGCCCATCCGGGAAAGTCTGATCCTTGGCACAAAAAAATTAAACTGTGAGGATGAGCGTAGCGTACGTGAGGGAAGATAGCGCTGGACTAGAGTTTTCAAATATTGTGCTGCTTTGCCACAGTTGATTCTGAACGTTTAGCTCAAGGCTTTGAACTATATACGGTTCTTAACCCTGAGCCAATGTTAATCACAAAGGGTGCCTGAGACCGAACACTTTTGGGAATCTTGCAAAGCAGCCTAGCCATCGCATTTTGAACCAATTGCAGCTCGCTTATTGCATCCTTTTTGGCTCCAAGATAGAGGATGTTGCCATAATCCAGCCTAGATGTAATAAGAGCATGCACCACAGTGCGTTGAGTAGATGAAGGCAGCATCCAGAGGATTTTTCTGAGCCATTTATAGATGGCAAAACAAGTAGATGAAACTTTCACCGCCTGCTGCCTCATTGAAAGATGTTCATCAAGTATGACCCCCAGATTTTGAACCTGTCAACTGGGCAGAGGTAGGGCACCCATCTCTGATGGCCAGTAAAGGTAGCCCCATAAGTTATTTTCCCTGCCCACTAGCAGCACCTCAGTCTTCTCTCCATTCAGTTTAAGCATATTTGCTTGCATCCATCCTGCAATCTTACTCAACTCAACTTGGATAGAGGATGGATTAGTTGTTCTATCTGCAGATAGAGAGAAGACAATCTGGGTGTCATCAGTGTAAGAAAAAAGGGAAAGCCCCGAATTTTCCGCAATAAGTGCTAAAGGCCTAACATAGACATTAAATAGCAACGAGCTCAAAATAGAGCCCTGGGGAACGCCATAGGGTGAAGAGTATGTTTTAGAGCTGCAAGTAGGGGAAAAGACTTGGAAAGTACGATCTACCAGAAAGTCTTTTAGCCAATTGAGTGCTACTCCGGACACTCCTACAGATTGTAGCTCTTGCAAGAGCAGTTCATGAGAAACCATGTCAAACGCGGCACTCAAATCAAGAAGTTTGAGTGCCATGGTATCACCATTGTCCACACGTTTTCGTATCATTTCGGTAACACCTAATAAGGTAGTCTCCGTATAGAAACCTGGTCGGAAACCCGACTGAGAACTATGAAGTAAATCATGTAATTCAACAAAAGATGACAGTTGAGTGTTAACATGTTTTTTCAATACCTTTGAAAAAGCCGGGAGAAGGGAGATAGGGGAGAAAATAGATAGTTGCGACGGATCTGCGTTCACTTTTTTTAATGTCAAGGGGTGCTCAAGTAAGTAAATTGTTAGTGGCTTTCGCAGAAAAAGTGACCTGAGAGATAGAACTAATAGTAGATTGCTCCAAAGAAGATGTATACTGTTGGCTATCCACTGGCTGGGCTTGCTTCATTGAAGCATAGATATCTTCAACTTTGTTGACAAAAAACTCAGCGAGCTTGTGGCATTGTAGTACACTGAAGTCAGGAGATTTAGGCAGGCACTTCGCACCTGATAATTCTTTTACAAGTTTAGATAAAGCTTTAGCAATTTTTCTGAGCTTTAGTGATGGTCAAAGTCACAAACTCATATTTACAACAAGGGGTGATGATGGACAGAGTCTCTGAATTAAGCAGAATACTCTCACCCAGTCAAGAGATCAGGGCTAGATCCAACACCGTTTTTTAGCTCATTGCACCATCCCAGTTTCAGTCACAAACTCAGCTCGTGCTACTTTGCAAAGTGCATGATAATTCCTTATCAACAATTTATAGGCTAATTTAGACTCAGGAGCATAATTCTTTCTCCAATGTCTCTCAGAGGCTTTACATTTTCTTTTTTCTTCATTTAAACTCTAAGAAAACCAAGGGGCCGGAGGTCGGTGGTTTCTCATTTTATTATCTGAAAGTGGTAGGCAAACATCTACCGAGTTGAGTAGCCAATTATGTATTTCATTCGCATTAGCTACCAAAATGGAACTAATAGCAGGGACTGTCTCTGTTAAAATATTATTAAAAGTGTCCATGTTCAATTTAGAGCAGTTTCTAAAGTGTCCCTGATTGCTTCGTGAGGGACGAACCAAGCTTAAAGAAGATTTACTGACATGAAAATGCAGCAAAAAATGATCGGACCAGAGAACAGGAAGAGCAGGAGAGCAGTTGATGTCCGGCAGGGTAGAGAATATTGGGTCCAGCAAGTGACCTGCTACATGAGTAGGGCCCGAATTACATAGCAAAATATTCATAGCTGCCAGATCTGAAGTAAGTATAGAGCTACAGGGTCATCAAAATGCATGTTAAAATCCCCATAAATGGTAAAGTTGGTAGTATCCAAAAGAAACGGAGCAACTTGGTCAGAAAAGGAATACGCCCATGCCCCAGCCGCTCCCGGGGGGGCGATAGAGAAAGATACCGGATAAAGTAACCTGCGGACTAGTGATAAGTTTAAATAAAGCGGATTCGCAACCACTAAACTGAAGATTTTAAAATTTAACAATCTTTATAAATAATTGCAATACCACCACCCTTATTTAAAATCCTATCTCTTCTAACTATTAAATAGTTGGGAGGTAGAGCATACGCAATATCAGGTCCTGAACACTCCTGTAGCCAGGTTTCCGTGAGGAAAATGGTGTCAGGGTGCTCATTAATCAAGAGATCGGAAATGTCAGACTTTTGCTTTGGAAGCGATCGGCAATTTATACTATAAAATAGGTAGTCATTTCCTTGAGTTTTATGCAGATTTGTAGAAATTTTAGCGAGAAGCTTAGAAGATCCTATAGGGGCAGTAAGCGAGCTGAAGCGTAGGCGTTGGTCAGAAATAATTGCAGCACTGCAACATGGGCAAGTAAAAGGTAGATAATCAGGGTATAAGAGCTCACGCCCCGAGCGTATTGAACTTCTAAAACTCAACAACTGCTCACTAGAATACCTTATGGCCGATTTCCCAAATGGAGCAGGGGTCCTGGCCCCTGGGCGCGGACGGGTGCAGATGGGCTTGCCTTAGGCGCGCCATCTGCGCGTGTTCGCTGCGCATCTGATCCCCGCACATAATATGTGTTATTGGGAGTGTGGAGTGCAAAGATTAGTGCGCTGACCCTTGGGACTGCGTGGCAACCAGCTAATGGCTGCCTACGACCTCGCAGTAAAGGGAAAAAGCAATTGTCAGGAGTATAACACACTCCGACCAGACTTCGTGATACGGAAAACCCCAAAAGTAATGCACAAGCCAACCCCCAAGATATCACAAATAGTCCATACAATTTTCTTTTTTTTTTTAATCTTATAAACAAAGGTTGTAAACAATTTTAAAAAGAGTCTATTCAATAATTTTTAAAAGCAGCTTGAAAAGCGAGAACAGCGAGCATAATAAACTCAGGAGAAACCTCTCAGGCACTGCGCGTCCGATCCCCGCCCATTAGATGTGTTAATGGGAGGGTGACGTGTAAAGACTAGAGCGCTGACCGTCGGGAACGTGTGGCAAACCGCTAATGGCTGCCCGCGACCTCGTGGTAAAGGGAAAAAGCAATTGTCTGGAGTATAACACACTCAGAATTTGTGATACAGAAAGCCCCAAAAGTAATGCACAAGCCAACCCCCCCAAGATATCAGAAATAGTCCCTACAATTTTCTTTAAAAAAAATCTTATAAACAAAGGTTGTAAACAATTTTAAAAAGAGTCTAATTAATAATTTAAAGTAATAGTCTTCACAGTCACTGTTGTTGCTTACTGTACTTCAATGAACAGTGGTTTGCACAGTTGTAAGATGAAACTCGTATCTTAGTGAAATAGCTAGTGACAATTAAAACAAATCACATCACTATCGGAAAAAGAATAGGCCCTGGCGAAGTTGTCATTACGCCGGCATAATCGTGTGTAACTTCTGACATTTCATGTTATGGTTTTTACATAAAATATCCCAAATTATGCCATATGCCATGTTGCGTAATTTTCTATCAGTGCCGGGGGGGAAACCCACCCTTGGTAGCATGAGAAAATGAACAAAGAGAAAAAGAAGGTCTGCTGTTCATGTGCAATGTTGAACTGTTCAGAGCCGGACTGGGAACCACAACCGGCCCTGGAAAAGTGCTCGGGTGCCCCCCCCCCTACCCCCTTCCCCACTCGGTGGGTTTGAGGTGCTGCCGAGCTCTTTGCAGGGCCCGATTTTGGTACAGGGCCGATTAAACGACCCTGTAACAAAAACGGCCCCCAGGGTCCCAAAACCAGCCCCCACCCGTGCGGCGCACCGGGGGATTGCCTGGTGCACGCTATGGCCAGTCCGGCCCTGGAACTGTTTTTAGCGCAAAATGCCTCCTCTCGTTCAAAATGGACACGAGGCATTTTGTGCAAAAAAGTCCTAAAGTCTGAATTTGCAGTGCACATAATTTTGTGCGATCACACGAAATGGCCCAAATTTCGCGTAATTATGCAACCGGCAATTGGGCGAATTACGCGCCCCCTAACAAAGAAGCACCCATCATAAACAAATATACTCAGAAATATTTTTAAAGGGCACAACACATTCCACTTTACATTTAAGTAACAAGTAATGTCAATCTTGCAATGCTGCTTCAAATTATCCGCACACTATAATACTGTAAGAATATCAAGTACAAACATGAGCCATAAAGTAAATGTGAAGTCAAAGTTCATAGAAGAGAATCATGGAAATTCGTGAAATACAGCCAATCTATATTAGACATAATGTTAATTGACAAATAACTCTGCACTGGATATGTTCAGTGTAGCACAATGACGGTTTGGTCACCTAAGATTGTGAGGCGAGAGCCAACAGAGGAGAGGATGAAGCCTACGGCTAGATTGGTCGCCTCAAAGATGGGGAACCAGGTTCGAGTCTGAAAGAGTAGACTAACTTTAAAAAAAAAAGAAATTGCAGAACAAATGAAAATGAATGCTTGAAACTTAAACTACAATCTAATGATACGTGCAGTTAATTAAAAATTCATTAAGGTACACTTTTCAAGAAAAATATGTGGTGCAGCACAAATGATACCATTGCTGTGCAAACAATGCCACAGAAAGAAGCACTAAAATGACAGAGATTACAAAGAGGGTTGTAATACTCTACAGTTTGGTGCTGAAACAATGATTCCTAAATACAGTGAAATAACAGAGACTGAGTGAACTTTATGTGACACGGCCGTCTGTCTTTAAACTACTCCAAGCACATGTCCCCTAGAAAGCCTCCAGCAGCGACAGGAAATGCCACATCATCGTCACTCTTCAGCCAGCAGAACTACAGATATTTATAGCTTCATATTCTTCATTAGGAACAATGCTGAAAGACAGGGGCCCACATGCATCAAGCATTTTTGGAGTCGCAAACGGTGCGATTCCTTAAAATCGGCCGTTTGCGATTCCAAAAGTGCTGTTTGGGATGCATCATGCTATTTTAGAAATCGTAACTTTTTTGCAATTTCTAAAATTGCGATAGCATATAAGAAATCGCAATTTTCCGATTTCGTAAATGCTATGCATCATTTAAAAAAAATGTGTGATTTTTCAAATTGGAAGTGCAAATTACCACGAAGTTCAACCTCGTGGTAATTTGCGAAATTGTTTAAAAATGCACAAAAATGCATTTGTTAAACTGTTAAGCTACAGACACACATGTCCTTAGGACATGTGTGTATGTAACTTATACTGAAAAGTACATTTCATGGGTGCAGGGGGGGGTCATTTGGACCCCCCTCTCCACCCTTGAAATGCATTGATGAATTGCGATTTCAAATTGCGAATTCGCAATTCCCATTCATTCCTATGGGCATTTTATCCCATAGGAATGAATGGGAATTGCGAATTCGCAATTGAAAATTCGCATTTTTAATGCGATTCGGTAAAAATAGCAATTTTTACCGAATTGCAAAAAAAAATGCGAAAATATTCATGCATAGGCTTTTGCGATTTTTAAATTGCGAATCGCTATTTTTCGCAATTTAGAAATCGCAAAAGCCGATATTGATGCATGTGGGCCAGGGTCCTCTGGCCAGGCCACAGTAACACCTGAGCGGATAGTCCTAGGTCGCTAGTTAGGGTGAGCTGTTGACTGAGCTGCTGTTCTGCACCAGGCTGAATATAATCAGGTGTTATCTTAGCAATATATGCATTCTATTAATGGATAGTCTATAAAAACACAACAGATTGGAGAAATGCATTTTTATGCTGCCAATATTAACGAGGGGCGTGTTTCCGAAGCACATCACCATAAAATGTGCGTAATTTCAGTACTGTACTACTTATTACATTTAACAAATGGTATTATAAGCATGAGAATATAAGGGGTACATACATAAATTGTTTGCACTAAATTAAATTCCAATTAGACAGCAAAGCAATCACCCTACTGTGAACCACAATGAGGCATGTATATATATTTATGTTATGCATAAATGTATTCATCTGTGAGTTTAACTTCTCTATCTGCGCATCATAGGGATAGTGCAACTCAGTGATGCTCTGACCAGATGGAGGCACACAGCTGCAGGGAGAGTGTCTTTTTGCAGCTACTGAGAACAGCCACTGAGTGTTATGACCATCCCCCAACGGGACTCTCAGTATGTCCCGGTCACTTATCAGTAGTCACCCAGCCCAGTGTTTTCTGGTTGGATTCTTGGACTTGTAGTTGCGAATTCCCATTAACACAAGTAGGGCTAAATGTCTTCGAAATGTCAATGTCAGAATTGGAGAGCTCTAGTTGGCAGTGGTTTGCACCCTGTTCAAGTAGGGACCATCATTCTAATCAGGGTAAGGGTATTACACAGCTGAACCCTCCTCACCCTGTTGGTAGCCTGGCAGTTGACACGAGCAGTCTGGCTTATCTCAGAGGCAATGCGTAAAGCATTCATACATGCACACACTGTAACACAGTGAAAACCCTACAAAAGGACACCATACCCATTTGGAAAAATAAACAATATTTATCAAAACAAAACAAGACCAAAAATACAAAAATCCAGCATACACAAGTCAAGGGAAAGTGATGTGTCAGTTCCTTACTGTGATGAGAGGTAATGTGTCGATCTCCATACACTCTGCCTCTCTTCCCTACTGCTGGGCCACATCGATGAAGAACTTGGCACATAGGGGTGATGCGTGGAAAAAAAACAGACACTGGCGGCGGAACTGGCGCTCCATCGATTTTACAGCCGCGAAGCAGGTGATGCGTTGATTTCTTCAGCTGCACAGCAGGACCTGCGTCGGAGTAGGAACATGTGCCACGGACGTCAGCGACAGTGCTCGGGTTGTTGTGACCTTCCAGCTGTAAGTTAGGCGCTGAGAGTCGACGTGTTGATCTTCTACTTAGATTTAGCAGATCCCACTTCTAAGGGCCAAGGAACTGGATTTGACACCACTAGGCAAGTCTGGACTCTGAGCAGAAGAACCCAGGTACTGGTAGGTGTAGTCTTTGATGACCATGAGACTTCTTAACAGGATGCAAGCATGCACAAGCCATTAGAGAACCTAGGAAGCAGGAAGTAGAAATCAAACCCATTCTTTTCCCTCCCAGAACAGAAACAGCAAGCATCAGGTAAGAACAACAAAGCAACAAACTGAGTGTCAGTCACGTCTACAGCATCCAGCTCTTCTTCTTGGCAGAATGTCCTGTTCGCCCAAAAGTGTTCCAAAGTTATGGAGTCACAGCTCCAGTACTTATTACCAGTTTCTGCCTTTGAAGTAGGCAAACTTCAAAGGAAAGTCTTTGTAGTGCTCAAGACCCTGACCTTCCCTGACCTGGCACCAGACACACTACAGGGGAGTGGAGACAGATTTGTGTGAGGACAGGCACAGACCTATCAGGTGTCAGTGACAACTCCTTCAACCACTCTAGCTCAGGAAGACCCATCAGTCTGGTGTTGTGCCATCAGGATATGCAGGGCACATCTCAGCTCCCTTGGTGTGACTATCTAGACTGAATGCATTAACAGTCCAACTGTCACCCTCCCTCAGATGTGGATTCCACAGAAATGCCGAACCACAGAATGGTAAAGCAAAAGAATGCCCACTTTTTAAATGGGTATGCCCAGACGTGGGTCCGTGCTGTCCATGCCTCTGAAATCAAGCTATCCTAGCTGAAGAGGGGTGAAACCCCGAAACTGGTCCTAGGATGCTTGTTTCCAGTCCAGGGAGGACCTGGCTTGGCAGTTCAGTCTGAACTGTTCCCATGAGTCACAGGGTCAAGACTGATTTGCATATGGCTGGGTTCAAACTGGAATGGCATGGTGAGCAAAAAAAATGATGGATTTAGGCCCAGATCTCTGTACTGGGGTGAATGTATGACATTGTTCTGCATTCTGTCCATCAACTGTTGTTTTTGCATTTGTCACCCTGAGTGGGATGGGTATGCCCAGACGTGGGTCCTGTGCTCTCCATGCCACTGGAATCAAGCTATCCTGGCTGAAGAGGGGTGAAACCCTGAAACCGGTCCTAGTATGCTTGTTTCCAGTCCAGGGAGGACCTGGCTTGGCAGTACGGGTTGGAATGTTCCCATGAGGCACAGGGTCAAGACTGATTTGCATACGGCTGAGTACAAACTGGAATGGCATGGTGAGCAAAAAAACGATGAATTTAGGCCCAGATCTCTGTACTGGGGTGAATGTATGACATTGTTCTGCATTCTGTCCATCAACTGTTGTTTTTGCACTTTTTAAAAGTGTCATTTTCAAACACCCAGTTTAAAAACCAATTTCTCTAAAAGATGTATTTTCAAATTGTGAGTTCAGGGATTTCAAATCTCTATCTCTTCCCAAGGCAGTTCGAATGATAACCTATAGGAGGGGTAGTCCTTGCTATAGTGAAAAATTAAATCAGAAGTATTTCACTATCAGGACATGTAAAACACACCAGTACATGTCCTACCTTTTAAATACATTGCACCCTACCCATGGGGCTTCCTTGGGCCTACCTTAGGGGTACCTTACATGTAGTAAAAGGGAAGGCTTGGTCCTGGCAAGTGGGTGCACTTGCCAGGTCGACAAGGCAGTTTAAATTGCCCACACAGACACTGCAGGGACAGGCCTGAGACATGGTGGCAGGGCTACTCATGCTGGTGGCACAATCAGAGCTGCATACCCACTAGTAGCATTTGATTTAAAGGACCTTAGCTCATGCAGTGCACTGTACTTGGGACTTACTAGTAAATCAAATATGGCATTCTTGGATAACCAATTGCAGATACACTTGCACTTTAGCACAACTCAGCAGTGGTAAAGTGCCTAGAGTTCTAAAACCAGCAAAAACGAAAGGCAGCACACAGTCAAGAACAGGGTCATAAGCAAAAAAGACATGGGAGAAACATGCCAAAGAGGCCAGGTCTAACAGTCAAGGTAAAATATATACTGGCCGCACTACTCATGACTTATGTCCCACAAATTGAGAGCACTGCCTCCAAACAGTATTGGCCAACACTTTCCACTATGACCAGTGAGCATGAGACACCATTCACTCAGGGATGTGCCTCCTTATTTGCATAGAGGTTATGGTTATGCTGCTAGTGGGCATTTGATAGCAAGTGCATGTTGTCCATAATTCTTGGGAATACAAAAATTGCTCCACCATCAAAGATTAACAGAGGTAGGCTGCCTGGTAATTGGCATTCATAGCTCTACCAGGTCGGTGTACAGCATCCTGTAGAAGTTTGAGTCACAGTAGCATTTATGAGTAAGAGAAGTAGTGCTACAGGAGCACACTTTCCCAATTTTTTGCATGCCTTTGTGACACAGAACTCAAACATCCAGGTTTCTAGTAGTTAAAGTATTGCAGTAATTGTATATGAATATTCCCATTTTATATAGAGTGGGGCTAATTCACAAAGGCATGGGAGAGTATATAAAAGAGTATTTTACCCTGCTAGATATGATAATATGACTCCCATCTTTCACATCTGGTTTAAATCTATTCACGTCTTTCACCTCTCCCTCCCAGTTTCCAAACAAATTACATTTTCTCTGATGCAAGCATGTTGTTTACTTATATATAGCTTCTGCCACCATAAACTATTTGAAACAAACCCTTTATCTTCCCTCCATGCTCTGTCATATTCCTTGGCCACTCTTCTTCCCCTAAATTCCAATACCTCAACTCTATTCTAGTTTCTTGGCTGCACTGTGTTGCAATTGACTTAACAGACATGAAGAAAATGACCCAGGACAAGTACGTTCTTGGACATCTACCTTTTTAGGGAGGAATACAGAGTGGAAGGAGACTGCTTTTCACCTTGTTCCAAGCACACACAATATAATGTATGGGCACACTTTCTGAGAAAATGTGTGTCTTTTATTTGATAGATATTGTAAGAAATCAGTTTGTTTGTTGACTGTGGTGTGAGCCCTGATCAGGCAGCAGCCACAGTCCTTGTCAGGGTGAGGCACAAGCCAAACCCTAAGTAACCTGTGCTCACCCTTAGTAGCTTGGTATAGAACAGTTAGGCTTAACTTAGCGGCCATGTTTGAAGTTGTGTGGAACACTTCAAACAATAATAAACTGAAAAACACCACATAAAAAGGATCCCACACCAAAATCAGAAAAATAGAGTAAAGTTTAATAAATGAAATAAGACCAAAACGACAAAAATCCAGTCAGTAGAACAGGTCTTATCAATTTTTAAAGACTTTAGCGAAAATAGCACCAAAGATCACACAGCAGCAACTACACGATGGAGCACAGTGTGGCAGCACTCACCAAGTTAGGCCCTCTGAAGTTTACCTTCTCAAATTCATGCCAAGAGTTATGTTCGCTATGGAAGGGACCACAAGGAGCTGGGAGCCTCACGTTGGTAGTCACCCTCTAGCAGTCGATACTGTAGCACAAAGGGGTGGCGGCCAGAGCTTTGAATTGAATTGCGGTGCAAGCAGTGAGATCTTGTGCGAACTGCCTGTTCACAGTCGTGAAGAGCCCATAAGCTTGAATTCAGCTCTCTGAGCCGCACCAATGTTCTATGGCCTGAGGGGCACCACGTGGGTGTCAGGAACTCGCTGCAGCTGGGTCCAGTGGCTGATGTAGGATGTTGTGGATCATTTTATGTCCCTAAGGCTCAGATCACGAGACCAGAAGACTAGCCTTTAGAGTCACTCTGGTGTCCGGGGTTCAAGGGTGAAGTTTCAGGTCCAGTTCTCTTCTCACCCAGGCAAGAGGCAAACAGGTCAGCACAGCAAGGCAGCAGTTCCTTCGGGGTAGCAGTCCAGCAGAGTAGCAGTCATTTCAGCAGCACATCAGTCCTTCTCCCTGGCAGAGTACCCACAGGTCCAGAAGTGTACTGAAGAGTTGAAGTCGGAGGTCCAGTATTTATATCCAGTTGTACCTCTGAAGTGGGGAGAAGCTTCTAGAGGCATGCATTTGACTCTAGAATAACTGCAGGGCATATACAGCACTTGTGTGGAGACAGGACACAACCTATTCAAGTGCAGGTAGTGCTGGGCCCAGCTCCTCTCTCCAATCCTGACAGTGACGGCCGGTCCAGTCACAACTAATCTCCTAATCGTGTGTGTCTATCTTGGAAGAATACACAAAGCCCAACTGTCAGCTACACTAAGTCATGTGACTCAGAGACAGGCTGAAGACACCAATTGGCTTGGTCAGAAAATACCAACTTTCTTAAAGTGTCAGTTTCAAAATTGTAATTTAAAATCCAACTACACTATAAGTTAGGATTTTAAATTTCAATTCCAACGACAGAAAAAATGAACTGGTAGCCTGTTCCTGTATGGAAATTGTGCTTATAAAATGAAATAAGGTAACTATAATGTTTTACAATGGGAAAGATAGGCCTTGCAGTATTGAAAACTGAATTTAAGTGTTTTTCACTACCAGGATAAGTAAAACTTAAAAGTGCATGTCTTACTTTTTAAATATATTATGCCCTGCCCTCTGGGCTGTTCAGGGCCTAATCTAGGGGTGACTTATATGTAATACAAAGAAAGGTTATGGCCTGACAAAAGCTTTACCATGTCAGTTTGAAATGGCAATTTCCAAATGCACACACAAAGGCTACAATGGCAGGCCAGAGACATGTTTAAAGTGCTTCTTAAGTGAGTGACACAATCAGTGCTGCAGGCCTTCTAGTAGCATTTAATTTACAAGCCCTGGGCACAAGTAGTGCATTTTTACTAGGGACTTACAAGTAAATTAACTATGTCAATGGGGTAACCTTTTCTAAGGTGAGAGAACAAGCACTTTAGTACTGGATGGCAGTGGTGCCTTGTGCAGGGTCCTAAAACCAGAATAAATGAAGTCAGCAAAAACAGAAGGTCTGAAAGACAAAAGTTAAGGAGGAACCACACTAAGAATGCCAAGTCTAACATACATATATCTGTGATGAATCTTCTAAAGATTTATCTTTTGATGTACCCTCATTTGAATAGTACGCACTACTCTTATACCTGTTTTACCGCATTTCATCTATATGACTGAAATATCATTTTAGCTTTCATGATATGTCTTCCACTTAAAGTAACTCTGTGTCGTTTATCTTACATGGTAAAATGATAATTCCAGTTCAGACATTTGGTAAATGTTGAGGGTCTCTTGGCCTTGTACTTTAAAGAAAAATACAAACATACACTATAAACAATCAGTAGGTCATCCTTTTTGTATTGTGTATTATATCACAATATTGCACTATATTTTAAATAAAGGTCCCCGGAGACACAACCCTGTTCATCAATGCATGAGAGTAGGTTCACAGACAAGAGTGGGAGAAAGCATCTCAATCAGTGTTGCATCCAGCCGCGGGCCGTGGAGGGAGTTACGGTGGGGCAGAGAGGCGGGGAGGGGGCGGGGCAGGGTGGAGAGGGCTAAAAACCGGCACCTGGATAATTACAGGTAAGTAAACAATTTGATTAATAAAACGAATTTCGTAGTGCGCACTGCATCGCATTTTGCGATGCAGTGCGCGCTACGAAATTCGTTTTATTATTTAAATTGTTTACTTACCTGTAATTATCCAGGTGCCGGTTTTTAGCCCTCTCCACCCTGCCCCGCCCCCTCCCCGCCTCCCTGCCCCACCGCAACTCCCTCCACGGCCCGCGGCTGGTTGCATCTCTGTCCAATAAGTAGTCCTACATTCATTTGGTATTTTTATCCTCTGTGACCTTGAGTGATTGTTACCCTGGTGTCTCTAAGGAACGTGTGGTTGTAGTAAAATCAGTGGAGGCAGGGAAGCAGGAGATTTTTATAGAGAATGTTCGGAACCCCTCCAAGAAAAGTGTGTCATTCCACCTATTGGGGTTCTTCCCATTGTCAAATTAGGCATATCAAGCAAATCATAAGAATTAATTCAATACCTTTTATTAGAGACCCAACAGATGGCATATCCCTTCAGGAGGTCTGGGGATGCATCTTGCTAGCACAGGGTATATTTCCTCACCATACATATCATCACCATCACCAGAGAAGGAAATTTAACCAGAGCCTATTACTTAAAGTCCCACAATTCCTCCACCACATCTTGAAACTATTTCCTTAATATCACTGTCTCGGGCATGACATCAGGAAAAAAATTACCACCAAGCTCTTAGCAGTGGGTGAAACATTCCTACGAAACTATGAAACACGTGAAATCCGTGGGAACGTTTTCACATAGAAAACAAATGTGTCCTTTTTGTGAATAATTTCTGCTGGACAGATTTTGCAGAGTTTCACATTGTGGAATGCTGACCGCTTTCTCATTTCTCTAACCTTGTGAACCAGCAAACCCCCGCGAAGTGCAATTAACAGCAAACCAGGAATCAGAAAAGAAATGGTTAGTTGCTTCTTTAAGCTTCTGCATTTCACAAAAAATATTGCTCAGGCCTGTAAGCAATACCTCCCTCTGTGCTACTTCGGCTCTCAGGGTGTGTTCTCTGTTCCCATAGTCTTCAGGCTATGGTGAGGAGTCCCTCTGTTGCTTTCGGTCTTCTTCGTTGACAACCAGAAACCTATTATGATCTCTATTGACAACTACCCCTCCAACTTTACTTGTGACACACAAAAGCACTGTATGTGTACATGGAGACTGTATCATTTAACGTTCATGAAATGTTAAGAAATTTTGACTTTGGCAAACCGCTGGGTATTTTCTATCCTCTCCTCCTTTTAAGCATCTGAAAAAAGTCCTGCTGCAGAGCAATACTGACATGTGTACAACTCTCGACGAGTTCAGCAAATCTCGCTCATGGTTGATTCAATGCTCAATATGGGAATCCCTGTTTAAATAGTAAACTCCACACTTAAGACCTGGGGTGAAGTACTTCCGGTTGACTTTCCATTTCCAATCTTTTAATTCAAAAGTTCAAAAGGATGCTGATAAGAAAGTTCCCTTTTTGTCAATCATTTAAGTACATAACATCCTACTTAGACCAGGTGTTAATTCTTCTGTCCTCTCCCCACCTTTTTCTGAGTAACTCTTAACATGCTCTGCAGCCCTTCTCCATGAGGACAATTATGATTCCATAGTCTCCTACAACAGCATCCCTGACTGGCTACATTCCCCCTTGCTGCCAACCAATACTCCCTAACAGTCCAGTCTGTTCATGATTACTTAAATCAGCCTGCAATGCATCCCTGCTCCTTGAGCAGCAGGGTCACTGTTACCTGCTCTCCTTGGTATTCCAGTATATGTAATCTGTCACTCCTCCTTCCTCCTCATTGTGCACACTTCTCCACCGTGGCCTACTGTCATCAGCTCGCCTCAGTGTGGCACAGCTCTGACCATTGTCACCGTTGTTATCTACCAGTTTCTTGGTGCCCACGGGATGAAGCCACCCTGTCAGGACCACACCTCAACCTCAACTTGACTCCTTCCAGTAGGCTACTGCTACTCCAGCACGTGTTCTCCTCTTAACAATCTGAGTTGTAGCACGGGGCATCACTCATATGTCTCCATTGTTGTTCCTTGCTAGATTCTTTCCCATGTGCTTCTTTTAAAAAATATATGTTCATATTCATATTCCCAGGGTTTTCTGTTACTATACTTACGTGCTTTAGTAACTTTACACCATTTTCTATTTATATGTCACTTTTCTAGCTTGCTACCTGGCCTTTACTCCACTTTTTCTTTTTTCGGCTGGCCTGCCTTGCGTAATCCACGCGTTAGGGCCAGTGACTGCAGACGGTTTAACTGGTCCTGTCTCTACGCATGCTTTTACTTGGGGGGGTTCATATAGCGCAAACTCAATCAATCAATCAGGGTTTTGTAGAGGACGACTACTCACCCATAAGGGGCTCAAGGTGCTGTGGGGAGGGGGTGGCTACTGTTCAGTCAAAGAGCCAGGTCTTGACGTCCTTCCTGAATTGAGGCTGAGATAGTGATTGCCTGAAATGCAGAGGAAGGGAGTTCCAGGTCCTTGCTGCGAGGTTGGAGAAAGTTCTTCCTCCAGCGATGGTCCTGCAGATGGTTGTGCACCGCCTGATGGGCGGTACAGAGATGTCTGGTGGGCAGTGGTGTAACAAAGGCCACCGCAGCCCCCACGGTACAGGGGGCCTGAGCCCCAGGGGGCCCCCTCAGCCCAGTACCCTGGCTGGAAAGCTCATGAGGGTGATCATGTACTTTGCAGGGGGCCCTGCTCGAGTTTCGTTCCGCCACTGCTGGTGGGGTTGTGGGAGGAAAGGCGGTGATTGAGGTATGCAGGTCTAGCATTGTGGAGGGATTTGTAGAACTGGACCCGAAGGTATCAGAGGGGCTTACGTGAGCTCCAATTGTGTTACAGACGGACTTAATCATTTTGTTAGGCACTGGAAGATTACGTTTTTTGCCCAGAATCACAGGATGTTGAATGTCCCTGCTGAGACTTGAACCCGGTTCCCCAGATTCGAGGTCGATCCTCCAGACATTAGCCGTTGACTTCCAGTCCTCCCATCCCTCGCCGAATACTCGTTCCATACATATCTACTCCAGACAGCCTGAAGTCATCACAAGACAGCACACAGCGCTGACTGAAAAGCAATTTAATGACTACAATAACCCTCAAGGCAGTGACGGTTCCAAATTGGGTCAGTCCCCACCTGTGGCATGTTCTCGCTATAAAAAAACTCCATAAATAAAATAAAATAAATGATTAATACACAACACGGAGCAGTGTCTGTAGCTCAAAATACATCTACTCTTCTAATTTCCATCTAAAGAGCATGGAACGGCGCTCACATCAGGAAACAACACCAAGAACAATACTTTGCAGCATGTCAACTCGGTGCGGGGTATTTTCTGGAGCATGTGACGGATGAGAGGTCTTTCTGTTCCTCTCACATTGAGGGTGAAAAGCAGGGAGCCGTGTCTCACAGGACTCCCGCTGAACAGACCCATGCCTTCCTGCAGATATCCAGCAAGTTGCACAAAAGATGCATTTTTATCTCTTCCTCCTGTTAAAATGTAAAGACGGCATCGCTACAGATGAGAAGTGCAGCCGTGGTCATCAGAATGAATCACGTCTTGCGAAGCCCCCTGGCACTTCTCTCTGCAGCAGCGCCACTTAGGCTCGAGGAAACGCGCTACTAGAAAGTCAAGTTATTAATACCTCACTGCTGGACCCCAGAGTTTCACAGCGATGGCACGTGAACTGTGGCTTAGATCCGCCTCCCCTGACATGCTCTTTCAGAGTCATTCAGAAGAGGTAATGTGCGGTAATTGCTCCATGCCCAAACCTGCGCCACTGACACCGATGAATGTGCTAATACCGCATTGCATTATGGAAATTACGAGCAGCACAATGGTATCATGGCAGATCCACTGTTCTGCACGTTTTACTGCATGGTTTATTGCAAGCTTATTCCACCCTGGTGTTATACTACGCCTCCTAAATAGAGTTGCTGTAACAGAGCGAAAAGTGTTTTTGTAAGAGATGGCGGCCATATATCTGCACTAGGAGTTATTTGTAGGAAAATACATGTTTCCTCGTGCCGAATTACTTGGAATCGTTGGGCAGTAAGACCTTCGCTGACCAGTAACATTACTGCAAGCAAGGCCTTGGTAAAACCCGGACAGTTTCACTGCCCAATTTTTACTTTTCTGACTGACGGACGAGTACACAGTTTTAGTATTAACAAAACCAATAGTCCTGGGCAAAGTTACGCAAAGTAAGACCATATTCATATTAATGTACAATAGAGGAACCCAGCAGGACGTCTCTTTATGCAACCTCACGGGTAAGGTTGTGCAATCTTTGGTGGTTTAAAAATAGGTTGAACATCACCGCTGTATGCATTCCCACACTGCTGTAAAATGGTGAGGCGGGGCCTACCACGTGCATGCACCTGCAAGGAGTAATCACACACAGACTCCAATACACACTTAGCCGGAAAGACCCCGAGCGGTCTTCCGCTTGTTTATTTATACCGAGGGGCGAGCCCGCCCCAAGGTTGCGTGTGCGTGCGTGCGTGCAAGGATACATTGTAGGTGAGAGCCCGGATGGCTCTCTACATCCCTCCTTTATTTTAGTCTCTTTCTGCAGGCACCTTCGTAGTCTTTTGTTCATGGAGACGAACAGGCAAAGTCCAACAACCGTTGACTCGGCCTTGGATTGGGCCGCAAGTTGTAGCGACGATCCTGGGTCCGAGGTAGTTCGACAACCCCGGCCGGGGCTGTCCTCGGACCCTCGCTTGCATCTTCGACCCTTGGCTGACTCCACCGGACCTCGGGGCCTGGTGACACTGGCCTTGGTGGAGTGGCCATTCGTGGCGGAGTAGGTGTTGGACCAGAACAGTTATCGAAGTCCATGTTTTCTTGGTCTCCATGTTCCATTCTCTCGGTCCGTTGACGCACATTGACATTGTCCAGTATCTTCTTGAAACACGAGCCATTCCTCGTCACGGTTTGGCCATTCCTCCTAGCTGTAACCATAGTCCCTTGCACTCGCTCTACTGTCCACACTTCTGGCTCAAAGGGAGTCCGAAACTTCCACCCGGGATGGCGATCTCTGACAACGACGGTGTCCCCCTGCCGGAGGGCTAGTTCTTTGGCATGCCGATGTGCACTCGCTTTGACGTTGGTGGCCTGTCGCCGGGCCTGTATGGCCTCAGCGTCCCTTTCTCCCGGCGCCCACGTACTGGCAGTGGGAATGCCATCCCTTGGAGCTCGCTTGAACAGAACATGAGAGGGAGCACACTTTGTCGTTGAGTGAGGTGTCTGCCGATATGCTCCAAGGAAGTCGTCCAGGGCGGCCTCCGGGTCTTCACCGTTATCAACCGCAATCCGGAGCGCTCTGTTTAATGTCCGCATCAGCCTTTCGACTTCCCCGTTGGCTTGGGGCCACAGGGGTGTGATTTTCCGATGCTTGATCCGGAGAGCCTCCAAGTACGCCTGAAACTCTCTCCCTTGAAAGGGGGGCCCATTATCGGACTTGATTTCTTCAGGGAGCCCCATCGTAGCAAACACTCGGTTTAGGACTTTCTTTACTTGCGGGAATGCAGTGGATGCGATGACTTCCACAACTGGGAATTTGGAAAAAGAATCAACCAGCACCAGCATGTGCCGACCGTCCGGAAAGCTGCCAAAGTCAATGCTGAGTTGAGCCCATGGGGCCTGGGGTGCTTCTTCCGTGAGCACGGGCGCGGGGGCAGGGTCTCCGCCCGTGATCGTGCATGCGTGGCAGGCCTGTACCATGGCTTCCACCTGGCTGTCCATCGCAGGAAACCACACCTTACTCCTCAAGCGGGCCTTAGTTTTGGCAATACCTTGGTGTCCCACGTGGGCCAGGCTCAGGGCTCGTTGCTGGAGGCTTTCGGGCATGACGATGAGATGCCCGCGCAGCACCACCCCCTCATCTCCGACACTGAGTTCACTCCGTATCTGCCACAGCTGCTGCCTGGCATGACGCACCTCCGGCCGGAGGCACGAAGCGCCATCAAGAAAATGGGCCCAGCGATTTCCCTCGAGTGCCTCCCTAACTTTCACCAGGGTCTCGTCCGTCGCAGTGGCGTCGCTAATTTCCTGGAGCGACATGTTCTCGGGGCACGCCGCTTGGGTGATCATGTGCACTATCTCTTCCACTTCTTCCCCGTCGTCAGCGAGGGCCAGTGGGGGTGTGACATCCGGATGACGTGACAAGTAGTCGGCGGGGTTGTGTGCTCCTGGCCTGAACACCACCTTGAACCGGTAACCCTGCAGCTGGACAGCCCACCGTTCGATGCGTGGGGGAGCAAGCCGGGACGTTCCCGCAAAGAGGGGCAACAGGGGTTTATGGTCTGTGACCACCGTGAAGTCCTGCCCACAGAGGTAGAGGTGGAAATGCTGGCATGCCCACTTGATGGCCAGCGCTTCCCTTTCAATTTGGGCATACCTGGTCTCCGTGTCGGACAGGGCCTTGCTGGCATAGGCGACAGGCTTCCACTCTTCCGGCCCGTCCTCCTGCAGCAGAACGGCTCCCAACCCCACTGGGCTGGCATCGACAATCAATTCGGTCCGTCTCCGAGGCTGGAAGTAGGCCATGGTGGTGTTGTCGAGTAGACTGGCCTTGATGGCCTGGAACGCCTTGTGTGCAGCAGCAGTCCAATCCCATTTCTGATCGGCACGGGTGAGGGCACGGAGGGGCTCCGCTAAGTCAGCTAGGTTCGGGATGAACCGGCCACAGTATGTGGCCATGCCCAGAAAACTGCGGACTTCGGTTTGACTCCGGGGCGTGCTGGCTGCTTTGATGGCTTCGGCCTTTTTAGGGTCAACTTTAAGGCCTTCCCTCGTAAAGATATATCCAAAGAAGTCCACTGACTCCTGATAGAAGGCACATTTGGCGCGGTGGAGGGTGAGGCCGCTGTCGGCGAGTCTCTGTAGGGTCGCTCTCAAGTTGGCGTGGTGCTCCTCGAGGGTCGTTGAGTATACTAGGATGTCATCACTCAGGTTGATTACCCCCTTTAGTCCGGAGAGCACCTCGCGAATGGCGTTCTGGAAGACCTCGGCCGCCGATGAGACCCCAAAACTGAGCCGAGTGTAGCGACGCAGCCCCACGTGCGTCGAAAACGTGGTGATGTACCTGCTAGCCGGCTCTAGCTCCAGCTGGTGATATCCGGAATTGAGGTCTAGTTTAGAAAACCATTTCGCCCCGTTGAGGTCAGCTATGATATCGTCCATAGTGGGGGTGATGTGCCGTTCGCGCTTGACAGCGGTGTTGGGGAGCCTCATGTCCACGCACAGACGTATGGCTCCCGGCTGCTTCGGTTTGGGGGCAACTACCAGGGGCGAGACCCAGGGTGTCGGGCCCGACACTTTCTCGATCACTCCCAACTCCTCAAGCTTGCGAAGCTCTTCCTCAACTTGGGGCCGGAGGTTGAAAGGCACTCGCCGGTGTCTGAGGGCGACAGGTTTCACCGTCGCATCAATGTGTAGCTTGAACTTTTTGCCCTTGAGCTTGCCAAGGCCCTTGAACAGTTCTGGGAAGTCCTTCAACATGAAGTCCGCGTGAGCCTGGTGTACTTGGTTGGCGAAAAACACCAGTCCCAGATCCTCTGCTGTGTGGCAGCTCAGGAGGGTGCCTTTCTTGCCCTCAGTGATGTGGAATCTGGTCACAGTTGAATATTCTCCGTTGACTACGGTGGTTTGAATTACTCCACGAAGAGGCATGGGCTCCGTCCCGCCATAGGTGTAGATGCGTGCCGCGGACGGTGCCAGCGTCGGTTTTGGGGACATGCGCTCATACTGGTCCGAGTCCATGACGTTCACGGACGCCCCTGTGTCTATCAACGCATTGACACTCGTCCCATCTACAGATACGGAACACATTGGAGGCGGTCGTCTTTTCGTGGATGCCCGGCTCACGTAGGAGATGACATACACCTCATCGTCTTCGTCGTCCTCGTATCTGGGCCGGCGGTCTTGAGCCTCCGTGTCGGGAGGGGGTCTCTCCTGGTCGAGAGACAGTTGCCGGACCCGCTGGGTCACAGTTCTGGCGCGCGGGCCTGCTGCCCTGAACTTCCCTCCCCGGCAGACAGCAGCGAAATGATTCATGCGCCCACACTTGAGGCACGTCTTGCCTTTGGCACCACACGTGGCCGTGGAAGGGTGGTCCACCCCACAGTACCCGCATTGGCTGTCTCGTGGTGGGCCACCACGCGGTCTTGCTGGCGGGAATCTTCTTTGGATCGCCTCCACCCGTTCTTCTTTGATGGCCGGGGCCCTTGCCCCAGACGGGGCGATCACCGGGGTGCGCAGTGCGACCTCCATCTCTTCTGCCCGGGCGTCCGACAACTCGTGCGACCTTGCCAGGACGAGGATCTCGTCGAGGGTGATCCCTGGCTGTCGGAGGATCAGCTTTCGCAGTAACTTGAATTTGCAGCCGACGATGATCTGGTCCCTGATTTCGTCGCGAGGGTTGGTGAAAGGACACGTGCTCGCGAGCCGTCGGAGTCGAGTGTAGTACATGTCGACTGACTCGGAGTCCAACTGCCATGCGCGCTTGAATTTGAACTTTTCGAAATCATTGTTCAACTGAGGGTCAAAGTGCGCGTTGAGGGCCGCGACTGCGGCGTCATAGTTATCCTCGGCTCCGGTGTTCGGGAGCGATTCAAATAAGTCATAGATCTCCTGACCCCCATAGAGAATGAGGAGCGACCTTTTCACCGTACCGTCGGTTTCTCTTGTGCCCCTGAAGTACAGATTGAGGCGTCCGACCCATGCCCTCCAGCGGACGGCCGCCGTTGCTGGGTCTGCGGATTCGCTGAACGGCGGTACGGGTGCTGCGCCAGCGTGCTGATGCGCATGGGGCGCGGGTGCGGGAGGACCTGCTGGGGCACCCGCTCCGGCTTGTGCTTGAGCCTGTGGTTGAGCGGCGGGCGCAGCTGGTAGCTGCTGGAGAGCCTGCTGGGGGGGCTGGCCAGCCCCGTCTTGGGCCGCTCCTGGCGCGGCTTGGTTCATGGCAAGGCGTCACTCCGGCCTTGCTGGTGCTTTCCGGGATGGCGGCGGCGTGAGGCGCAGGGCAGGGGCGCAGGTCACGCCGCGTGTCAAGGCGCCTCAGGGCGTGACGCGGGAACAGGCAGCAGAGGCGAGGGTCAGGAGCTCAGGGACCGGCCTTGATGGCAGGGTCTGCGACGCACGGCCTTCTGTGAGCCAATGGCAATTGAGCTGCCTTCCTTGCATGTGCCAATGTTTGCTTGATTTAACCCCTCTGTGGTTTTACTTTCTTTTTTTTTTTTTTTTGCAGGTGCCAATGCTTGTTAATTGTCTACTACCAGATGCCCTTGACGTTGTTCTTATATTTGTTTCTTGTGTCCTTAATTCTTGTATGCAACACGTGAGAATGGACACCAGGGCAGGAGCGCAGCAGAAGGGGCCTGGCGTCGTGTCTCGCGCGCGCCTCAGCAAGGGCGTCTCATGCTCAGCAACGCTGGAGAGCGGGGGCGGGCCGTCACGTGGTGCTCTCGGGCCTGCAGCCGGCAGGCGCGCCTCCTCCGCGGTGGCAGGCGGAGTGCGGCAGGCAGGGGCTGCGCAAGCGGGGCAGACGATGACTCACCCGCTGGACCTTCACTCGGCTGCACGTCGGCTCCCGCCGGTCCCGAGTCCCGCCAGCTGAAGGCGCTCCCTCACGGGAGACGCGTGGGCGGGTCTCAGGCGCACAGGGAGCCGGGGCAGCACAGCGGCATGCACCGCAGCGCGAGGCAGGCGTCGGGCAGGCGACCCTGGGCACCAGGCACGCGTGGAAGCGGGTAAACACCGGCCTCGTCGCCAATGTAAAATGGTGAGGCGGGGCCTACCACGTGCATGCACCTGCAAGGAGTAATCACACACAGACTCCAATACACACTTAGCCGGAAAGACCCCGAGCGGTCTTCCGCTTGTTTATTTATACCGAGGGGCGAGCCCGCCCCAAGGTTGCGTGTGCGTGCGTGCGTGCAAGGATACATTGTAGGTGAGAGCCCGGATGGCTCTCTACAACTGCTACTGTCTCATAATGGCGGCTAACATGCATTTCAACATCATGCATTTCAACATGAGTGATTGTAATTTAATCATACAAAACGGCAATAAACGGTACGGTATGTGCCAGCAGACGGAGAGTCCGTGTTTGTAAACACGCCAGCAAGCATCAACCGATTACGGAGTGTAGTGTTTTCACTTCTTATCATTTTTGACGCCTTCACATTTCATCTTTCGATTTACAATAATCGGGCCTTTACAATTTGTATTCATAATTTAGGACAAATATATGTCAGCTCTCTCCGTGGGTCCTTGCATCTGGACGCAGCGTGCGGCTAAGTGGCACAGAGGGCATCGCCTGTGCCTGTTGCCATGGAGCAAACCTGGCATCGAAAAAGCCTGGGGATCGCTGTACCCAGGGCCAGTGGAGACAGTGGTGACAGGCTGAGTCTCCAGGGTAGGAGGCCAGCTGCAGAGCTCCGCAGCTACTCCCGTCGATCAATAAATAGAGCATCACTAACTGTGTCTTCGGAAGAGGCTGCGCGCTCTGCCTCTTTACAACCCCCACACAGCAGGAGGAAGGAAGGGAGGGCCTCGGCGAGTTCTGTAAATTACCACGCGTAGCAGCGGGAGACTCTGTAGAAGAATGCTGGATTGCACCAGCAGGTAGTTAAGAGAGAACTCTATATACAGGAAGATAAAAAAAACTCCACACGTATATTTAAGCAAAAAATTATGGCGTAATGTGCAATTTTAGTTGTTAACAATGTCTTCTGAGACCTCAAAAATACTGTATCGAACCCTTGGTTCTGTATCTGTAAATTCTGTATCGAACCCTTCTGCGACTGTGGGGTGATCCTGTCCTTGTATTTTTCATGAAAGTTTTATCAATTCAAGGTAATGTATTCCTGTCAGTTGACTACTGTTGGCCTTTCAATTTATCAATGGAGGAATATGGGCATAGTATTTGCATAGGGGGTGACTGCTGGCAGGTTGCCATTTTCTTTCATGTTCAGATGAGCCCTGAACAGGCTTTTTAATATTTCACAAGGCACCTGCATTTTTCATTTCTCGAATGGGCTTTAATTCCTCTTGGTGCTTTTCTTGTGTTTTAGCTGCTACAGCTGCTGCTGTCACATCCAATAAAGCCGCAGTGAAGTTCTTGCATTGCATTCCTGCAGCAACTCTGTCTTGTTCTGCCCGGAGAAATGCTTTGCTCATAGCTAAGAGGTGTGTGCGGCTGTATCTGGTGACAGGGAGAACCCGGCCCACGGTGACTCAAGTCCGTCATCCGCACATTGGCTCCCACTGCTGACATTCAAGAGAACAGTATGTTTGTCTTCGGGTCTCTGCTTGATCGCAGCAACCGAATGCAAGATGAGTGATGTGAAGAAGATCCCTAAGAGGAACCGGTCTTCTTCGTCCCTTCGCTCTTTCAACTCACCTTCCCCCAACATTGTGTGGGCATTCAAGAGGGAAAAGGTCTTCCGCCATTTCTGGTGACATGCATAAATGCAGCGTTTCAAAATGGCTGCTGTGATTTCTTGTAAGGACTAAGGGGCAGATTTATGAAAGCCTTGCGCCGCCGGTGCGTCATTTTTAACATGGGGAAAAAGTGACGCACCGGCGGCGCAAGGCCTTCATAAATCTGCCCCTAAGTGCCCTGTGTTTGCATTTGCAAGCATATCTTTTGGGTCTCCAATACCAATTGCAACAATTGAAGATGTGTATACAGTTATAAAATGATATATCCGATAACACGAAGGAAATACCCACATATGATGGAATGCGATCTTCACAAATGAATTGTGTAGCAAACATTCATTGTGGTATAAATATGTCAATAATTTCTGTAAGAACTGAACAGGTCCTTTTCATTCGCGAGAGCCTTTTCAGTATTGTCTTGCTAGGTCTGGACACAAGCAATGATACTCCCTCTTGTGAAAAGTAGTGCATGCATTCTTATTCTTTAGGTGATAGCTTCACAGAGTAATTAACACACTTGCTGAGGTTTTGTCAGGAGGAAAATAGTTACAATATGGTCATCAATTGGCTCACTGGTTATGTGTTACATTTTACTCACCTTCTTTTTGTTGAGGGCCAATAGCCAGTTTCTATCTGACCTCTTTTTCTATTATTTTTCCCCAAGATGAGCCTTTGAAAATAACACTCACCATTTTTTTTTTTGAGAATCAAAATTGAGGCGAGGGCCCTTTTTCCCCTTTTCCAAGGTTACCCCTACCAGGGACTTTGCTTATTACAACATAGGGAGGCTTAAGGAATATATAAACTTCGAGTCCATTTTTAATTTTAATTTGGGTTCTAGGCAAAGAAAATAAGCTCCCAGATATTACTATCATAAACCTAGCAACTGCACAAGAGTTGCCCAGATGTTTTCCTGGCTTCACAGGACATCAGGACACCGTTTCTAGGGCTCTGCAAAGAGTATTAATCCCTACACCGGACCAAACCTAATGACATATCTAGAGTAACCAGACAGCTTCTTCAGACTTAAGACCACCGAGCACTAGCTGCCTAATGGGAGCAATGAATGCATCAACTTGAGCAGAACCTTTCTAATTGCCATACTGTAGGTCAGACAAGTGGGTCAAGAGTTCAATGCCTTAAATTAGTTGAATGTAACATGAACCTAACCATTATCCCAGTTCTTGGGAGTCATGATAATTATCTCGGGGGGGAGGAGAGGGGGGGGTTGCACTATTTTCTCATTCCCGGCTGTCTCGACCCAACTCGTACAGAGTGCGATTTAGCCACAGGAGACATAATAACAACTACCTGTGGGAGGGCAGCCTCTCCTTTGGGATGCCACAGGCTCATGTCCTCATGCAATCAGTGCACATTCTCAAGCCACTCCTCATCACCAGGGTATCTACATGGATTCTCGACCAATTATAAATGTTTCCACTCCTACTACTTCCTAAGATTCATCCTCTTCTACCCCCAGCTCGGTTATTGGTATTACTACCCCGAGCCTCCCTGTAAACACTACATCAGCACCCTACCTCTTTCCACTGTCAACCTTCAACCATAATGCGGTTTCCTGTCTCTTCCTTTCATTCAGCACAAGTCATTGTAAAAGCCTCATCATGTAAAGCACTCCATTGTTCTGCAATAAGGATTTCACTGTATAAGTCAAATGCATACATACGTCCCAACATAAAGATATTGTGGTTGCTAATCCGAATTATAAGAAAAGATAAGCATCACCCTCATCGCAGACACTTATTTTTGGTCAAAATATTAAGGGCCTGATTAGGAGTTTGGTGGACCGGTTATCCATCACAAAAGTGACACAAATCCTCACCAACTAATTACAAGTCTCATAAAATATAATGCACTTGCAATAAGGTGGATGGCTTGTTTCTCATGTTTGTGACTGCGTAACTCATCCATAAAACTATAAATCAGGCTGTGTCTTTGCAGCATCTTTCTTTAAGGGTCAAATTTGGTGGGAGTAACATGGACAAAAGTATCTTTTTCAAATCACTGAAAGAAATCAATCTACTAAATGTAGAAAGTTCTGTAGATAGAGCCACAGTGAACCATAGCAGGTTGGCTAGAAGACTAAGGGGAGGCAGAAGAGGCAGATATATTTTAGTCATGTGTAAAATGAAGTTGGAACAATAAGCTTCCTCCTTCCCACAGTCCTTTCAGTGCTTGTCTTTTGCAGAAGAGTTCTCCCAGTTCAATGCCTAAGGAGTGCTACATTACAGAGAGCAAGCACAATGGAGGTAGAGGGTTTCTCCAGCCAATATCCCTTCATAAAGGACTGTGAAAGTACCACAGATGCAAACGTAGAACATTATTGTGCCGCTCTAGAACCATTGTCTAGTAAGCACTATTAGTATGACCCTGTAAGTGATTACTAAGCACTATTAGCATGGCCCTGTAAGTAACTAGTAGACACTTTTAGTATGGCCCTGTAAGGAAAAAGTTGAAATTGCTGAATAACTGGAAGTAGAGATAGTCTTTGTAGAGGTGCACCATGAAAGGTTCACCATGCTCTTGATATTGCTCTTGTTCTTATGCATTGATGGTCTGATATTCGTATTTCATCCACTTCACCATTGACCTTGGAGTAAGCTAACTTATGAGTTGAGATCATAGACATAAACTTAGCTTTACGACTGATGCCCACTTATTTCTGTGTATGGCGATGTTGCAAATAATTGGTAATGATCCATTGAGCCCATAAAATTGGTTTTTAATTTAACCCTCATCTGCCTGCAGTTAAAATCCGCATGTTCTTCTCCACTGCTGTGAATTGCGGTTCAATACATTTTCTAATGCTTCTCAAATCTTGGTATACCTGGGGGCAGGAAACATTGGGGTGCTGTCCAACACTGCTTCTCCAGTGGTGGAGCTAATCCCTGCTCTGCCACTTTTAAAGATGACCCATACTGGAATTAACATCCATTCAGGCTGGCATTAGTTAGAAGGGAATGCCACTCACTGTCTTGTCTTTTAGTACCTCTGTCACTACGCATGTTTTCCCTAATCTTGAAGGTCAAGAAGGCAACAGCAGGACCAGGGGGCAAGGAAGTTCCATTTTTAATTTCTCTAGTTTCCACGTATTACCCTTCTCTTGCTTAAAGCAGCAAATTCGAGGCTCTTGAGACCTTATGACTGGTGTGAAGGGTCTCAACTTTGATAATGGGCAAAAGTGAGATGTCACTTCAATTCTCCTGTTATTATGGTGGATAGATGTCCGTGCACACTGCCTCATTTACCATTACTTTGGGAAGTATCATGGTATTCCCAAGAAAAGTCAAACAGTCCTCTTAATGCATGCAAACAAAGAGTAGCTGAGGATCTATCCCAGAGGGAGTATATGGGGGGCTTTCAGGAGCAGGAGATGGCCACTTACCTCCCAATCATACAGGCCTGAAAAGTTCCAGCAGGCCCCAACACTGTGCCCCACATAGTGCTGTAAGGACTCTGCAGCAGTGCTTGATCTGTAAAAAACATAAGTACCAGATTCCTCATCTGAAGGTCACTGCAGCTTGTACCACCCATTGCCCCTGCCAGCGCCACCAATGAGAGTACCAACACAACTACAAATCATCACACTCTTACAAGAGTGACAAATCAGACTATTCCAGACTCCCAAAGCTTTAAGACTGACTTGAGCAGCGGGTATTAGTCATTTTTTATGTATATTAAATTAATAAGATTTTGTTATTCCACTCATCTCTATATTAGACAACATCGCCACCTTGTGGCAGAATGTTATAAGTGCCGGTGTTGTCAATTAAGCGCATGTGCCCAACACCCGAAAACACCAGCTTAGATTAAGCACTGCTCTGCAGACAAAATCGCAGTGGTAAATAATCACTGGTGGCTATTTCCCTTCCATTCCTAATACCCCCAAATTAAAGGGGAATGTGTCCTTTAAGTAATAGAGGACTAAAGCTACTAGCACACAACCTGCCATTTCAGAATGTGATTCTTGATGTGTCAGTGTTATTATACTCCTTGAAATGGTTATTTCATTGATGAAGGTTGAGCCTTTTGACACGTTTTTTGAATGAAAGAGCTTTCCCTGTCTGACCACCTTAATTAGTGACCTTAATTTCAATAACATAAATAGGCTGAATCAGCACATTTTATATACGTTAGGCCCTCAGCAGCTAAATGCAATCGATATTTGCTTCAGTTGTTTAAATACTTAGTTTCACACCACTGGCAATTAACCCAAAATGTCATTGGTTTTTGGCAGCGTGTGCTTTTCGACATTCTTTTTAAATGCCACCACACATTTGTAAACACAGAAAGTGCACCTGATTTTGAGCCTTACGCAGTGGACGTGACTTTTGCCTTTAGAAAAAAAATGTTAAAGGACGAGTTACTGGCACGATTTAGTGAAAATGTAAGTAAATAAGTAAGTTAATTAAGCGTAGACCGGTTCCTAATGTGAAAGTGATTGGAGTACAGAGTCCTAATGAAGTAAGGAGGCCTCACCCGCATGCTGTGCGCCACTGAATCCAAAGCGACAGTCTCCGGGCAGAACGTGATTAATTCTCCAGCTTGTAATGAGCAGGATAATTAATAACAGCGACACTCATCACGTCCACAAGATCATCCCAAAATGACTCATACCGTCCACCCCTGCAATGACATAGGCACACACAATAACCAAGTCAATATATGGAGGTAACCGACTGTAATTAAAAGGGATTCATGCGGATAACCTTTAATAACGACTGAATAAATACAAAGAGAGAGACATAAAAAAAGAAAAGTGTTTAGATGGGAAATGAAATGGAAAAATGTGCTGGCCCTGGATTCTAGCATTTAATTAAAATGAAATATTTGGCTGGCGAAGGCAGAGTGGGGGAAAATACATGGGAATTCAATTTCACCACTGTCTCAATTTGCATATGCCAAGAGCTTTTCCTATATAAATATTGCATTATTATGCACAAGGTGTCATTCAGATGAGTTTCAGCTCAGGTGTCCATCATTCTATTTTAGCTGCAGTAAATGAGATTGTATAGCGACACTGATGAGACTAAATTCTGCATGAATAATGCCTGCATGTAGCTGATCGAAGATGTCCCGTACACCATTCTGAACCTCAATTCTTTGGGGTATTTCACAAAAAAGTAAAAAGCCCAAAAATATGTTTTATACGGCGAAGCATTTTTGAAGAGAGAAATCAGGGATTAATATTAGGATCATAAAGTACTGAATAATAAGGGCGATAATGTAATCTATCACTCACATTATGGCTTTGATTCATCATTCTACTTCCTGCTTGATCGTACTAGTGAATGACTTCTCTGATGCAAGAGATGGAGCTAACGAATATTTACTCTTTGGAAAATGTAACCCTTATTTCAGGTTTTGCTTTTTGCAATCACATTTAGTTTTTGATTCAGTTTGCAAAGAGAAGCACAGAGACGAAAAACCGAAAATACCTCATAGACGTTACAGCTCTGTTGCCAAACCAGCCTGCTTCCCATCTTTAAAAAAACACAGAACATCACTATTTTAGGTTTTTATGAAATTCCAGCACTCACCTCGCTGTGTCAGGGCACGAATTGCCTTTCCCTTGGGTTACCAGGTGTGTGTAATCCACAGGGCGCACCATTCCATGTGCTTGGCTTTACTTTTTGAAATATTTCTATTCAGGTGCATTATTACATATATAACATTATCTACAACCCCCCAGCGTGCACTAGTTTGGGAAATGAACGGTCAGGGCTGTGCAGATGGAACAACAAGTCATCAAGTAATCATGTTTAAGCTTTGTTAGAAATGTCCCTTTCTGCAGGGCCACTCTCCTCCCTTTTTTGCAGCATTTTGTTTTGTAGGCTTTATGACTATGGGCACTTTACCACTGCTAACCAATGCTAAAGTGCTCTCTCCCTAAAATGTGATATTGTGGGCTTATCCGCAATTGACATATTTAATTTACTCATACGTTTTTAGTAATGTGGACTACATGTGCTCTGGTCCTGTAAAGTAAATGCTCCTAGTGGGTCTACAGCACTTATTGTGCCATCTACTTTAGTAGCCCTTTAAACACGTCGCAGGCTTGCCATTGCAGAGCCTATGTGTGCAGTTTTACCCTGCCATGATGACCTACCAGGCCCAAACCTTAATTTTTACTACATTTAAGTAACTCCTCGGGTATGCCCTGGACAGTTCAAGGGCAGGGTGCAGCGTATTTAAAAAGTTGGACATATACCTGTACATTTTATTTGCTACTGCAAGGCGTATCTCTCCCATTGGACAATATTGGGATAACCTTATTACATCTTATGTGTGTAATTCCCAATTGTGAAGAGATAGACTTTTTAAGTGTTGGTGTCTCTGGAATCACATTTTAAAATAGACACATATGGAGGAGTCACATTTTAAATTAGAATTCTAAAAATGTCTCTTTTAGAAAGTTTACTTTTTTTGCTATATCCATTTGGTGCCTGCTGTCTGCCTCTGATCACATGCCTGGGGTGGGTAACAGCTGGTCTTTGTGTTTTCCCCCTAGACAGCCACAGGCAATGGGAGCTTAGGTGATACCTGTAAGGATGGGTGTGAGGAGTTGGAGCCATCCTCACTTACAGCTGAATAAGCTGTGTCTTGTCCCCACATAAAGGGTTTCATGCCACCCTGTATTGAGTTTGTAACCAGGGCAGAAAGGGCGGGCATCTGTCAACGTCAAAAGCATCTCTTTGAAGTCTCCCCGCTTCAATGGCACCACTGGGAATAAGAACTGGATCTCAGACTCAACGTCGATGCAACCAGGATCAAGGTACTTTGTTCAGCAGACTTCACTGGGTCCCGGTATCTGACCCACACTCATTCGCAGTCGGCCTGAACTTTTTACTTTGTCCCTGTCTGGTGTGACCAGATATCTAAAGTAAGCACTTATTGCTTCCAAGCACTATTTAAAAAAAATTCTTTAAAGATTTATAACTCAAGTTCTACATATTGTATTGTTATGGTTTTGGTCTTTTTTTGTTTATTAAAATATTCACTGTTATTCTAAACTGCTGTGGGATTTTTTTTGTGTGATGTTGCCACCGTTTTAACTATTTGAAGTGTTGCACAAATACTTAACACATTCCCTCTCATTAACCCTGACTGCTCTGTGTCAGGCTACCAGACGGTGAGCACAGGTTAATTTGGGGATTGCTGGTGCCTAGGATTGTGCTTACTGCTTGGCCAGGACTCACGCCCCAGTCAACCAGGAACCAGATTTCTAGCAAGTTTGGTCAAAGGATTTAGACAATAAGAGATGAAAAGAGGTGAAGTTACCACTAGTTACATTAACTAAGAAGGTGTGAGAAGTTTCGAATTGTTTTACCTTAATTGATTCTGTATCATGCAATCATGTTTGCAACAATATTTGAGAAGTTCTATATCACCACTTCAAAACAAGCATAATATGCAACAAATATCAATCTGCGTTCTGTCCCCTTCACAGCACAGACTGAATGCTTGTCCCCATCTGGCATGAAGTGCTTTATATAGAGAGCTCTAGATTTTATGGTATTTATTTTTGGGGCTTGTAAGAATCTGGGGTTTTTGTTTCAGTACCCTCCCTTTTTGCCTGCTATCTGGTGTAACTTTGACTGAAAGTGTGCTGGGTTCCTGCTAACCAGGTCCCTAGCACCAGAATTATTTCCCTCAACTGTATGATTGTTCCATAATTGGCAGCCCTTTAGGATCTCTTGTAATTCACTGGTAAGTGGTGCCCCTGGCACTTAGAGTATTGAATCCAAGGAGGGTCCCTAAGGCTGCAGCATGAATTGTGCCACCTTAAGGGAACCCTCACCAAGCTCATGCCAACTGCCATTCCAACTTTCGTGTCTTTGTGCAGAGAAAACTGAACAGTTAACATGGCAAACACCCCTGTGTGCCATGCCAGATAAACACTGCATGTGGTATAGGTAAGTACCCCTACTGCAGACCTTACAGCCCAAAGGCAGGGTACACTATACCCATGTGTGGACACATCTGCACGATTGGATGTGTCCCGTGATATCCAAGTTCACCCTTAGATATTATGAGTGTGCAGGGAAGCCATGATGGGTACATGGGCTGAACACTCAGGATTACGAGTTCCCACCTACATGATGGCTTCTCTGTATTCCAAGGTGTTTGGTATGAAGCACCTCACCCAAATAAACCCACACTGATGCCAGTGCTGGATTTATTAATAAATGCATGCAGAGGGCACCTTAGAGGTTACTCCTGAAAATCTACAGACTAATAGTGTTTTGACTGACAGGTTTCAATTAGCCAGCCAACTACCATACTAACTAAAACAATACAAAAATACATAATGTTGTACCTTTGCGTATATTATCCTCAAGTAACACAAACACATTTTAACCATCTCAAATATAATAACCAATATGTGCTTACATTTTTTTAAGGCTGATATTGCCTTATTGCCACCACATTATTTTCCAGCTGGGGATTTATATTTTTATTGAAGCTCACTTCTTTGGTGGTAATTGTTGTTGTATTCATGATGGTATGTTTATAACAGTTGAATTGGTTATCATAAACTTACAGTTCTTTCTGCCTGATCACTTTGCCTATGGAGAATGTCCACTTTTGATATAAATAAGACATTCGTCAGCCTTTGATAATCTGATTTAGCTAACCCTTTTACAAAATGCTTTCCGATGCATACATTTTTGTGCCCTTTCTTTAGCTGACTGCCTATCTTCCACCCTATGAAGTGAGTTCAGAAATAAATATTAAATCAAAATGTGTGTCCTGCCGGACACAACTAATAGGCATTATGGTTCTGAAAGTTGAAGAAACAAAGTTGATACTTTCTGTGATCTGTGATCCTGGTAAGGCCAACTCAGCTTTCCATCATTTTGAGGTCAGTAAACTGAGTACTGTTAAATTGGGAAATGGTAACAATTGTTATTCACAGGACTCCCCAAAAGAATGCAGCACTCTGTAAAAAAAAGTTGGAATTGTAAGACAATATATATATATATATATATATATATATATATATATATATATATATAGATAGATATATATAGATAGATATATATAGATATATATATAGATAGATAGATAGATAGATAGATAGATAGATATAGTTATATAGAGATATGTGAAGTGTATGCACAAAACAACAGGTTAGAAACTTGGCTCTTTCGTAAAAGCACAGCCGGGAACACCACGTTGCATGCTGCAAGCACACATCCTTCTCACCTCATCATGAGTATTCCATATGGTGAGATGTTACGCCTTCGTAGGCTTTGCAGCAATAAGCAAGAGCTAAAGGAGGCTCAAGCTGTTAGCGCTGAAAGATTTCTCGAAAGAGGGTATACACAGAAAACAATTGACGAAGCCATTCATAAATCTTTAGGCTTTACACGTCAATCCCTCTTATCTAAATATGCTGTATCGACGGATATCATATCAGGCAATATGGCAAACTGAGTCTAATAGCACTGATAGTACTGACACATTCAGGTTTATTACAGGCTATTCCTCTCAGCACAGGGATATACGCAAAATGATCAATAAGAATTGGCCCATATTACTTAAAGATCCAGTTATTGGGCATCAGTTACCCAAATGGGCTGCTATTACGTATAGCAAAGCCCCCAACATGCAGGACCGGCTGGTGGACACTAGCCCTGAGGTACTTACGAAAACCTCTTGGTTACATAACAGGGGAGGCTTCTACAAATGTAAGTCTTGCAAAGCCTGTACGCAAGGGGTCAATCATACCAGTTAAAGGGATGGTTTTGGGGACAAGGAACATCTGATCACGAAAACCTTAACCTGTAAAACTGAGTTTGCAGTATACATTCTGGAATGTCCGTGCCAACTAAGATATGTGGGAAGCACGAAATTACCTGTGCATAAACGCATACTACAGCACTTACCTGCCATAACTTCACAAGACAACACGTATCCTGTTGCCCGGCACTTCAGACAATACCATCAGAACAACAACAGAGATCTCATATTTTTTGTAGTGGATGCAGTTCTAGCCAGCAGACGTGGGGGCAATAGGGAAGCAAAATTGCGCAAACTAGAAACCAGGTACATTTTACAATTTAACAGCAAACAGCCGGGGGGATTAAACGTAACAGAGGATCTCTATACTTGTTTACATTAGAGTTTTTAGGTGATCCAATCTGCCCTGCTTGATTTATATAGTGCAATACAATGTTTTAACAATACAATTAATAATAATTTTTTAGCGAGTGGTTTTAAGTAACTATTATCTGATTACTTATTTATTTATTTATTGTTTTTTAATCTTACACTGTTTTGCACAATATCCAACATTTAACGTGTTGAGTCAGCCTATGAGTTTACTCTGATTTTATTGCAAACTTAAGATGTATCCTTGGTTTTCTACGAGGTTCAAGACACAGTATTACATGCATCAGTTTGCACACTTCTTAACATTAGCCCCAATTTATCTCTCCATAACTGGTTGCGGATATTAATCTTTGATGTTCTCCCATGCAGTGACCTACTCAGTTGGTAAATTGTATGCTTCATGATTATAGCGTTTATCTATTCTCCATTCTCATCTGTTGTTATTGTTTATTCCAGTGGTCAAATAGAACTGTGTATATATTCGGTTTGAATTATTAATCGAATTTTCATCTACTTGTCACTACTTTAGATTTGATCCTACTATTAACAGACTGGGCTCAGTCTATTTGAGGGGGTCAGATGTTTGATCAATCAAATGTGGTATTTACGCACAATTCGATTTATCTTTGCACTTTTTGCACTTTGCACTTTTCACTTATTGTATTCACTATTTAGATGGGCCCTATCTTGAAGTCATATATACATAGTTTGGGGATGTATCCAAGTATTATACAATGTCTATATCCAGTGACCTTTTCATAATGTGACATTATCTTATGATTGTGTGTCCTAGATTGTGAGCGATCACAGGCATTATTTTAACACTATCTATGAAATGCTAGGTATTTTACCAGTATTGTTTTCGGTGTTTCTAGTCTTATTTCTGCCTTTTGTAAAAAACTGTACAGATTTGATGTATTTTACATTGATTGTACCGGCAGTATTTTTACCTTGTCAATTGAGTGTGGCCCAATCAGATTGTAGCACTGGTACTTTAAATATTCACCTCTCACTAAAGTTCGCTGTCATGTGAGCAAGGCTCAGGGGAGCCGAAGCGTTATGAGGCGACAAGCAGCATACATACCTAAGAAGAACCGAATTTTGGTCTGTGCTTTGTTTTCTGATCGCGTCTGCCAGTGCCATTGCAGTGCGTAGGGAACTGAGGTTAAGGCATATATATAGATATATATATATATATATAGATATATATGAAATGTTTCTTAGTATAGCCTCCATAGTTGCCCACTTTTGCTCATTCACACATTCATCAGGTCATATTTTTATTCATGTCTCCTTGACAAATGCAGAGGCAATGTGTGGCATTTGTGTACGATAACAAGGCTCCATGACATACTATCAATGCTTCAGAGTACAGTGCATATGCTTCCTGGAAAGCTGGGCACCTGCTATGATATGACTTAATTTGATTGGCAACGCAGAGATTGTCTGGTACTAAAATGGTTTATAAGGAGCTTTCCAGGCCAAAACCATTATCTCTTTGTAGCATTAGATTTCTTAAATTGAAAAATGTCACATCATGAACTGGTAGAGTACATTAAAATTAGTAAGTGAGGTGACCTTGGAGAGCAAAGATACAATATGCTTGCATGCAGATGTCTTCTCTTTATGCCAATCCATTTATTTAATTATCCTCTTTCATTATTACCTAATAAAAAGTTACAGAAGCCAGGGTTTACAGCATATTTTCAAAGGGAATCTAAGAATGTCAGTGCTACTATATTGCATGTTTACAAGTGGACACAGTAGGAGGGGGAACAGAAGTGCTATATTAGTGCATTAACTTTAAGGTACAATAATACATTTTGTTTATTTAGATGTACCAGACCTTAACAAAACACAAACCCTGAGCCCCTAATAGTGTGCATTGCAGCTGAACATATTGTGCTTAACCCTGTACTTTTAAAAATGTATTACATCACTAGTGTAACACTACAACTACCTTTAGAGGCTACAACCTCATCCTAAAATATTTCAACCAAATAACAGTGGGAACAGAATTTTACCCAAAACACATTGTGTGAAACTGCCCCTTTGTGCTGGGTCACCCCCATTTAGTGCTGGATTTTATTGCTAGTTTTTAGACTTTGCACACTGGGGTACTGAAGTCCAGTACAAGGGTATGTTTTATGGCCCATAAAACATGAAAAGTTTGGCTAATGCCGGAAAGGCTGTAGTTCATGGTGTAAAATCTACACTCATGGATGGCATAGCAAGTTAAATTTCACCTGTGGAATGCAGCACTTATTTTGCCATCCATATAAGGGAAAAGCACCTGAGCTTAACCGGCCAAGGCGTTACTTCGCTGAGCTTAAGAAGAAGGGGTCTCCAGCCTTCTCTGCATCAGAAAATCTATTTCAGCTGGCGCTCAGCAAGAAGGTGTGAGGCCTGTTGGAACCCATTGTCTGCTACATCCTAAAAGTTTGCCCCATAGGAAGGATTCTCACATGCAAAAAAGACACAAATGAAGAAATATTGACCAGTCAAAAGTATCTGGCTAACAGGAAGCCTTCCCTGGAAGCGAAATGTGACTTTTCCCCCTCTGAACTTTCTCGACAAAACAAAGAGCTTCAGTGGGATTTGTCCAACAACTATCTGGCCATGAGGGCATTACCTCAGATAGTCTGGATGGGTTACTCCTTCATCCGAAATAAGAATCGTATTGGATATAATGGGATTTATATTTCAGCAGATGGGATATCCATCATCGCTGTGATGAAGTAACCAGGCTGCCAAGATCGAAATCTGGCCCTAAATCCCAGGAAAAATATCATACCTTGGTGAGCCTGTCAATGTAACCATCCTGTGCTCCACTGCAGCTGGTCTGAAATTATATGCATGTCCTGATCAACTGTAACCGTAGACTATCATTGGTGCTTACCTTTTTCTTAGTTATTTTTACCTTACATTTTTAAAACTTCATGTCTCTGGTTTCTCTAGATGATTCTTGTTTCTGTGTTGTTTTGCTTTTTAAATTGTTTTAAATTGGAGTGGAATTAATTATTGCCTTGTATTTTGGGCTTTTTAACTGCTTGGTAATCCTAAATGCTTTTCACACACAACTTTTCTTGGTTAAGCCTGTCTGCTATGTACCAGAGCTTCCAGGTGTTGAGCTCAGGTTTAGATTTCGGAAACCTTAGCCTCAATCTAACAGGTTAGTGACATTATTACTTGTGGTGGATTACCATCTTCCCCAATTAATAATTTACTTTATCTCCATGTAAGAGAAACTTATAAGGATCTTGATTTCATTAACATAAACTCCAAATTGGTTTACTAATGATTTCACTACCTCCTTTGTCTCATTGCTGATGATTGTGTAATAAAATACAAACTATCTAACTAGCAGCCTTTAGCAGGAAGCAAGCTGGTAAATAGCATAACACACTTATTGTAGAACACATGTGAATGCTTACTTAAACACAAGCGAATCAGCATTTGGGCCAATAGCAAACTTAGCAAAGCTTGTTGCCCACTTCCACCTTTCCTAGTAATATACTATATTGTGTATCTGTTATACCATATTAAGCATTGGAATCTTCAGTATTCTCTAAGAGCCTTATTTATGAAGGCCTTGCGCCACCGGTGCGTCACTTTTAACATGAGTAAAAGTGACGCACCGGTGGCGCAAGGCTTTCATAAATAAGGCCCTAAGTGATTACCGAATCCCTAAGCTTCTCCCCAAAGAATGGGGCAACCCACCAGCTACAATGCTGCTTTAAAATCTTCCTACTCAGCATGTTATTAAAATTGTCAAGTCAAGCCTGATTTTATTTTATGGTAGTTCAGTTAATATTGCTAATACCTTGTTTTGCACACTAGAAGCATTATATTTATTTGACTAAATGAGTGCAGGTATGTTTGAGACAGATCCACATAGAATGAGCCTTTGTCCAACATAATATATATTGCATGATATTTTTGTCCTGATGGGAGATTTTTTTAATCTTAAATATGGAGTTCCACATTGTGACTTTAGTTAAAAACGATGAAAACTGCTACCTAATTTGTGAATTAATCAGCATAGCAATGTAATTACCTCCATCTGTAGCCATAATCTTCCTTCCAAGTTGCATAAACTAGTTACAAGAGTTCTCCTCTAAATCAATTACATGTTACTTTTAAAGCAATATACATAAGATAATATGCCTAATATACATAATATGCCCTTGTTCCGTCTTAGACGATCAGTGAAAATGTGCACCTATCTGGGCCCGCACTGTCAAGTAACTGAAAACAAAATTATTTGATAATCAGTTCAAAGAAAACATAGTTGTAATTTTGGCATTCATTTTGGCATTATTATTTATACACTTTCTAACTTTGATCTCCTCTAGGAACTGCAACTAACATACAAGTTTCAGTTTGCTAAACTGTCTTACCAAATTCTTGTTTGCAGAACTCATTTCAGATCATCAGCATATTGGCGAGCAAACATATATTAAGTTGCCAGTTGTTTTGGATGTTATTTTCTATATTTTGGTAAGCTTGCTTCTGGAAAATTAAAAGAGTTAGGGAGCGCATGTGGTCAGGCTGGAGTTTGAGGTTTTGTCCAGATTCAGTATGTTATCTCCAATTTAGGGGAAAAAAGAACGCAATCAAAAATAATTAAAGTACTACGAATGCAGGCATGCTATTTAAAGGAGTAATAACATCTCCATTAATGTACATCATGAAACAAAATAAAAGGAAAGATAAAAGCAAAATTGAAAGGAGTTGAAAAAACACTTCCCTCGAATCAGCCAATTTAGCCATCAAATTTTACATGTCACAAGTTTAATCCCTGCCCTGAAATACCTCTGTCTGACCAGAGATTTTCATTTTCCATTTGTGTTTTTGGATCATTAGAGAAGTAATTTAGCTTGGGCAGACATTGCTGATCCATGCCGAATATTTCTGGATGACATTTTTAAAAATGGCAGATGTGTTGCAGTGATGATGCAATATTCCAAGACTTCATTTATTATCAAAACATAGGGTTTTGGGGTCCTGTATTCTAATAGAGACAGAAAATAACTCCTCAGAGCAACCCTTCTACCATTTTCTATAATGGCGGCTAAAATAGAAAGAAGAGATTAATATAGAAACAAATAATAATTGTTATTAATCCTTTTATGTATACACCAAACAATGTTTATGATCTGAATAGGAAAAGAAAATGTTTATCACTCCTCTATTAGACACATTTTCAAGTTTCCTGTACATAATACGAAGTGGGATTGAGTATGCTTTCTCACTTGTTCCATTATGAATACTAACTCTAATAATCCTTTACTTATGAACATTGCAACAAATCTAAGAAGCACAATAATAACAGCTGTGTCATTTGGCAGTACAATGACTCGATTGGAACCATTTTCTACAGCCCACTCAACATGTGACACAACATGAAGGTCAGCTTCCTCGACTTTGTTGTTACGTCCTAGAACAATATGACCTGCACCTTTTAAATATATCTCTTCAGGCACCAACTCCTCATTGACAATCATTTCATTTGCAATAATTAGAAATTCAGTGTTCACTGAAGCGTCAGCAATGTTTTGGCGAGTTAACATCTGCAAGTTCATCTTGTTCAATGTGGATGACCAAAATGTATCAAGTTGCATAGGTATAGGTGTCAAAGTTTTGATGCAGGCAAGGTCAATTGTTCCACTAGAGCTATCAAATGTTAAATATCTCCAGTACTTGCAAAGTTCTGATTTTTCTTCACATTCTTTGACAAACTCTATGAACTTGGTTTTCTAATTTTGAAGTGAGTCTATTGAACATTGCCTGGCTTTGCAATATGTCTTTTGAATTAAGTGGACCCGGTGCTTTGTTGTCTTCTGAGATAAGATATGCAAAACCTAATTTGTCATTTTTGTTCCAGATGGCATTCTACTGCAATGTTTCTATAGCCTCAGATATGACAAGCATACCCTGTAATGAATGAACATAATGAGTTCTGCTCAAATCTGACTGGACAGTTTTGCTACCAAAGATTTCAACCTCAATAACTGTGTTGTCTATGCCAAATCCACTAAGATAATTTTCTACACACCACAACACAACTTTTGTGATGTGGTAAACGCCCATCATTGGATAAAGATCATCAAATTCTACTGGGTTGCTCATAAAAATGTCAGCTACAATTTAGCAAACACCTTAATTGCAGAAAATTGGCAGGATAGACTGGTCTTCAAGTTGAGCATGCACATTTTGGAAATTATTTAGAGCTGTGCATACTGTTGCCTAGTTTGTGACTTGAGATGTTATTACTGGTAAAACATCAACCTTCTACAGTGGGACATTATTCTGGGAGATCAGAGCATCTATTCTAGCCCACGGAGGAACTGTCCTTTTTTCATCCTTCAGTTTGCACCGAATAAGCGATATGATAAATTCAATTAAATCAGCTTTGCGGACTGTAGCATCAGGTAGAAGAAGATCCATTTCCTCAGCCACTTTGAAACTTTCTGGTAGATTTGGACGCTTTGATGGCTTGTAGTAATTTTGCACACGTTGGCATGATAGATGGGTTATAAGTTTGCAGTTTAGTATGTTTATGCCTACAGCTGATTTCCAGCAGCTACTTCATTGCTACAGTCTTGAAAAAGCACCATGGCAGTATCATGTGTGCTGGATGTTCCAAAGAAGAGTTGTCTTCAAAATTAAAATTATTAAGAGCAGCAATTGTAAATCCTTTCCTGGTAAATTACTTGGAAGTGGTGTGCTGTCGGATTCACAAGATTTTACAGCATGAGCTGCTAACAAGTTCCTGCTCTGTGCTATGTCATTATAATGTGTTGCTATACCAATCCTATTAATTGAAGTAATTAGCTTTTTACTTTTGCACTTGTTATAGATTGCATGGGCAGTTATCCCTTGTAGCGTAGGTTTCTTTTCTGCCGTGATGTAATTTATAAAATATGATTTGGAAAAGACAGTACATTTGCACAGCATAACCCTATCATTTCATGGGATTGTCTTCCACTTCTTCATGAATGTTGTTGGCTTCTGTTCCAAACTCAAGTACTTTAGTTTGTTAAAGTTTTGCTTTGTTAATATTAAACAATGATGTAAAAAATGTTAAGGCAACATCAGGCATTCTTGTTGACACCCATGATTTGTCATTAAGTCCAAAATATAAATCTTTCAGGACGTTTCTTAAAATGGTTCCGGATATTTTTACCACATCCTGTGATCTTATTTTGGCAGCAAGAACTTCAGTAGTCAAATCAGCTGGGAACACTGTAAGTGGCTCATTCTTTTTGTTAGACTGACAAAAACAAATTCTGTCATTATGCATTCTCACCAGAAAAATCTTAATTTAAGTCTTATGGATCAGTACAGTTTCCTCAATGTGGACTATTATTTCTCTGATCTGACTGAGTTTGAACCCATAGCCTGCATTCAAGAGTGGCTATAAAACTTCATTTGCTTTTTCAAAGAGTGAACTTAATTGAAGGCTGGTGGTTTAATTGCTGTTGGGAGCTCATTGTACATTCATATTTTCGAATGTATGCACGCATGCATCTTGGGTGGGCAAACAAATCCACTGCAAATACATTCAACTCGTTGTTTAAATCAGCTACTCTGAAAATGTAATTTGGAAGAAATGGAGAAACTAGGTGTAGATAAAAACATGTTTGCCCTTTGAGACCAATATACTCTGTTCTTTTGTCAATGCCTTTGGCCCTAGTTCTGGCTAAACCACAGATAACACATTGAAGATCCTCTGCTTTCTGATGAGTTGTTGGAGGAGGACGAGGGGTAGCCATCGATCTTTTAAGTGAATGGGCATTGGTTTTAGTTGTTGTCCCTTTCTCAGGAGACTCAGATTCTTGATGTGATTCACTGGTTTCTGCTATTTTTTGACAAATGTTATCCAAGCTTTTTCCATTGAATAAGACTTGTAGCACTTGTTATTAACCCCCTAGATCCTCTTCACCCATCAGTTTCAATAGTTTGTGAACTTTGTATTTCTGCAGAATCTTGAACTCTCTTCTGTCCAGTTGTTATTACCTTTTCTTTCAGATTAGTTTGGCACATTACTCATTTTACTTTGTTGAAGGAGTCCTTAGATTTTGAAGTTAGCAATACTTTGCAGGAGGTAAAGATCCTGTGCAACCACCTGCTTTGCTCATGTTTACAAATTTGAATCAATGGAAAAATATGAAACAAAAACAATATTATAATAAATTACCAATATGATGGCTAAAACACCTCATTATAGAGCCGCCATTTTGGAAAATGGAGAAACAGTTGCTCTGAGGAGTTATTTGTTGCCTCTATAAGACTACTTGACTCCCAAAACCTATGTTTTGATACCAAAATGAAGTATATAGTTATGGTTCCTAAAATATTTCATCATCACTGCAACACATTCCCCAATATTTAAAATTTTGTACAGAAAAATTCGGCTTGAATTAGCAATGTCTACCAGAGCTAAATTACTTCTCTGATGATACAGAAACGCAAATCAAAAATGAATATCTCTGGACAACAATTGTTTTATGAAGGTATTTCAAGCAGCCAGGACTATTTAGCATGGTTGCCTTTGTGCTAGGATTGTGATGCTAGGAAATTTGTCCTTTCTACACATGACCTATTCCCGCACCCAGCAGATACTTTGCCTCTGGGGGACTAAGGTTTGTTTGAGAGGCCTCTCTGCTTCCATTGACACAAACACACAAAAAAAAACAGGGAGATGTCCTTGTATGCCCCAAGCCACTAGTCTTTAATCTCTGGGGAGGTCAGTAGTAATTGCCCTACGTAAAGCTACATCACCCACAACCTATATAATGTTTTCACCAGTGACTTCCTGTGCAAAGAGGATCAGAGTGAGCTGTTCTTTTGAGACTACAGAGTGAGCAGATCAATGGAGGGTTTACCTGCACAGGGCATATCACATGGTGCCCTCAAACAGTAGCAAATTAGCATTTTAAGGGGTTGAGAACAGAAACCCCACAAACTGTTGCTAGAAGAAAATGGAACCTTATAAGGAGAAAATAAACACATATTAGCGATGACACAGGTGTACTGTGCAACAGGGACATTCCTACAAAAGAAAAAATGTCCTTTACTACTTGTCTAATTCCTCGCGTCCCCTCTTCTAGTTCCCCCTCATGTTACCCTCCACGCTCCACAGTATGCTATGGACAATGTTTCCAATTGCATTATATATAATTGTTTTGAGTTTGTTTTCACTGTTAGATACTTTTTATCTCAACCTAATGTCCATGTTACTGGTGTATTTTCATATTGTAGAGAAATGGAACAGGTTGCTCAATGAAATAAACCAGTGGTTTTTAACCTGTGGTCCAGGGTCCGCAATGCCTACTCAGGGGGTCCAAAGACAGCATATAAAATTAAATAATAATAACATATTCATAAAGTTTCTAAATAAAGAAGCAAAATTGAAACATTCTGTAAATGTGAAGGAATTTCACAATTGAGACTAACAATTAAGCAGGAATCAGTGCAAGAGCCCAAAACAGAATATATTATGGACAAATGAATTTAGAAAGCTCCAAACTTCCAATTGAAATTAAGTTATAATTTATTTTTATATTTGCTTGTGAATTAAATAAAATATTTCATCATAAGCATATTTGTTTGACAACTGCTTGTTTTTATATTTGTGTGTATTGTTTTGAGTTTCAAACCATTTACATTGCTTAGGCTGGGGTCCAGAGACACCAATAATGGCTCAGTGGGGGTCCCCGGAGTCCAATATTGATACAGTGGGGAGGTCCCCGGATTCCAATAATGATTAAGTGGGGGTCAGTGCGGGTCAGAAGTCCAAAGGTTAAGAACAACTATAAAAAAAAACATTCAACATTTTTGCCTCCATTCTGTTCCTGAAATATGTGCTGACGTGAGTAGAGTGCAGAATATCGGAGGACAGTTACGCATACATATGTTTGCTGGAAATTGTAGTGGAAGTTTAAACTGAATACTTTTTTTGTAAATGACATGATGCGTACTGTTGAAGTCCATGAAATTCATGTTGGATTGACTCATTTCTGAAATACCTCTGTTCCATCATTGTTTCACTGCCTAACTCAGAAATAAATGAAATCACTGTAAAATATCAAAAGCAACACGAGGGGGACCTACAGGTAATACATAAATCTACAGCTATCTCAATGGATGATAGATAGGCGGCTTGATTTTATCAGTGGGCTGCAGCAGGTGATGCTGTTAAATTGCAGGAGCTGTAAAGGAATCCCTGAAGGCCCTGTGCAGACTAGGCTAATGGAGCTCAACTGACAAAAGGGATTTGTTCACTTGGACATATTGAAGGGCCTTGAGATTGTAAGTAAGCCTCAAATAAGCACTGCTTCAGTTAAAATATTAATACAGTCTGTAGCCAACCCTGAAAAAAGAATATCAGGACAGGTTATCCTGAACAAACTCTGCGCGTGTTCAGTGAAGCAGATATCAAAACACTACGGAAATGTGCAGCTATATGCCTGTCATGGCGGGGCTCAGAGTAGGCCTTTCATTTGCATCTGTTTTAATACTCCTGTAAACATATTTTCTATAAATGGGTAGATCCATCTAACACTCAGTCTAACTCTCAGTGCCACTCTCTTTTGCTCCTTTCTCCCTCTCACTCCCTCTCCTCCACTTTCACTCTCTGACCCTCTCTCTTTGTTGCTTCCACCTTCCTTCTCTCTATCCCCCACACACCAAATCCCTGGTTTTCATTTGACTATATGCACCCACTATAGCTGTCGACATGTACCCAATCTTTTTGTTAATGCATTTTGTTGCCATTAAATGATTTATATAGGCCTCACCACAAATACCATCAGTAGTGAAACAGCCATAATCGAGGTGCAATGAGCCACTCACATATCTACACCAAAGTGCCTGTGTACCTGATGCTCTAATGCTTGCTATTGTGCATGCATAACTCTTTATTTGGAGGGAATATATAAAAGTGATGGATAGAATGCTTGAATTAATCACAGCCACTGGTAATTACTCAGGGCCGCTTCCCTGTCCATCATTTTTTTGGCACCATGCCACATCAAACAGGACCCAGCCATATGCAAATAAGCATTAGGCTTCCTCTATTAGGAACAGTCTAGCCCAAACTGTCACGCCAAGTCCTCTCAGAACCAAAATACAAGTAACTCCAGACTGTTTTTTGGCCTGTTTTGGCTTTATCAGCTGGGTTAAGCTTTGTTCGAAGGCAATAAGCTAAGAGCAATGGATCTGGTCAGATGTGAGTCCCCTGTTCACTGTGCCGTTTGAACCATGCTGCACCACGTTTACAAGGCCAAGATAGACTGAAACTACCTCAGCTCCCTACATAGGTTGGACTAAGTGTAAAGTGAAGTGTGGCTGTCCTAACAAGATTCTCTGGTTTGGAAGAGATTGTCAACTTTCCAACCACAACTGGCTAGGGAAGCTCAACATGAACGCACCAGCACCACTGCAGGACTTCCAAAGCCTATGGGGACTACTGGAAACCATGAAACTAACCCCAAACCATGATAAATGTTTTGCCTAATCTTACAGCGCAACAAGCATCTCGATGACCATACACTCCCCCTCACTGAGGCATTTCTGCGTGAAACCTTAACTACCATTGTGCTTCTAATGGCAACCAGATTAATATTTGCAATTAGAAATAGAGGGTCTCTCTTTGAGTGCAGCATGGAGTGAAAAGCCATGAAGGCATGGGTAAGAGGATAGTTAATAATTAAATTTGAGTTTGTAAGACATTTCTTCCCACCCAGTACTCAAAAGGCATTCTACATAATAGTGAAGGCATAAATGGAACTTTTAGTTAGATTATGGTATTCTTACACAGCAATTACAGGAGATGTAAAGTGATTGGAGGAGACAATGAAGAGTTATCACATCAAAAAGAAGTAGGAATCCTTATGATCTCATCTAAGACAAATGTGCCTTTAGGAGAAAACCCTGGTAGGTTTTGGGAGAGTAAGGTCTGTCTTTATGTGAACTGTTACATGGCTCCCACACTTACCGCAAACTGAGTTCTGTATATGTAGACTTCTGGTCTCTTATCATATTAGTGATGGTTCTAGTTACAGAAGATTGATTTTCAGGTGGAATTCACATATATTTAAAATATTTGTAAGCAAATGCATTTTTCAACATCCAGTTTATGTAAACCGAAAATCTGGGCCCACAAATCCATGTTCTCAGAGTCTGGACCATATGCCAAATATTCAACATTCTGGACAAGGTACACTAACCTGAGTTAGCTTTCATACTTCAGTTCTTGTAGATCTTCAAACCAGAATATGTGCTCCTGAAACCCATGTTTTAGGAAATTGGCAATTTGGATGAAAATATGTTTACTTTCTGATTATGACTCTGCAATTGCTGTATTCCTTCTTTACCCTAACTCAGTAAGACAGTTATGCAGATCAAGACCTTGTTACTATATGATACAGAACACAGAATAACATACCAAATCCTAGTGTTTGAGCTGACGCAAATTAAATAATCCTTCTTAAATTCACAGCCTGTGGACCAAATTGTTCAAGTGCAAACAATATTTTTACCCTGGGTACCCTTGCCCCTCGTTCAATGGAAAACAAAACTTAAACCTATGATGTTTTGATGGCTACTCTACTGTTTTCGATGGGGAAAAAAACAAAGCAGGCTATGGACAAAACTCCAGGCCTGGTGAATGTACCGTGAAGAATTACTCTTTTTATTGGAATTTATTGGTCCAAATTAAATTGAGTAACAGAAAGGGTCTGACACCAATATTTGTTATGAATAATGGACTTAAACATGGTTGTAGTTTGGCCTCTATTCTTTTTGTACTTTGCATTGCAGACCTCTCTAAAATCTTCAATCAAAATGGTGGCAATTCACCCAAATTAGGGACAGCAGAGAATCTCTTGCCCAGCCTACATAGATGAACCTGTTCTAATTTCCACTACTCAGTGTTCATTAAAAGACAACAAAACTGTTATAAGCATATAATAGCATAAACAGCTAACTAATGCATTTTAGTAAGACAAAAATAACGTCATTTAGAAAAACTAAATTAACCTACGTCTACAAGTTGGACAACAAAAAGATATAACAAACGTCACAAAGTGCTTATCCTGACATAAATATTGACTCAATAACATGGCTTTATATAAAGAGCAGTTAATTGATAAATGCTTTGCAAGGAAATATAGGGGGGGGCAATTGGTACTACACTAACTGCCCTTACACGTGAAATATGTCCGCCGCTTCCATACGGAGCAATAATCTTGAAAAAACAAATAATGGATACTTTAGACTTGTTACTTCCATAAATTGTTTGGTAATCTTTCAGACCAAAAACAGCTACTCTTCATTATTGGATAACTCTAAAATGTGGCTTCTACCATCTACAAGCCTAAAATGTAATGCATTTAATTAACTAGCTCTGTGACTGCCTCAATGTTGCTGTAAAAAATATCTTGAAAGCGATAATACAGGAAGACCTAACCATAGCATCAAGAAAAATTATTGTGATAACAGATGAATGATGTAAGAAACAGCAATCTTCCATCATTTTGGGAACTCATACGACAGACAAAGCAGGCAAAGAAGTTCCTAATCAAGAAAAAACATTATATTAGCCTTTTATCTCTCCAACGTGAAGTCCCTAGTCCAATACAAAAATGCTATCAATACTGAAAGTGCACATAATATGCAAAGAAAATTCTACTTGGATTTCAGTTTAGAATCTTAGATTAAAAACCTATTTCTCAAATTCAAATTGTAATATATTATTCTACTACATTATGAAGGATCATGATCACGTTCTGCAAATACAAGTAGAAAATGTTGTCTGTGTCACACTTGCATGGAAACAAATGAATATAGCTTATGTCTCTGTCCACCTTTAATGGATTTGAAGAGCAAGTGCTTAAAACAATATTTTTCTAAAGATGGATGAGGACAGTTAATGATATCTAGTGCCCTCAAATAAAACCATTGTTTGCACAATAAAACTTCTTACTTCTGCAGTATCTTGTACACAGATCATTACCAGATGAACCAAGTGAAAAATAGTGACGGTAAATAAATTTTTTTTAAAATATAGCAGTTATTCGTATACAGAATACTTCCAAATTAAACTGAGCAAAATTTGGTGACTGCCGTAACCAACCTAAGGGGCCGATTATGATGGCGGACGGACCTGAGTCCGTCTCCCACCATAGAGTAGGAGGGAACCTCCGCATGGCCTGCAGAGTTCCCTCCTGTGCAATTAGGATGTGACCGCTACCCTGGCGGTCACATCCTCTATTTTTACCATTGCGGCGGGTGCGGCTTCAAGCTGCATCCGCCGCAATGGTAAAAATGCATACATTGCATTTGTATGCAGAAAGCGGCAGGCACCGTGCCGTGCCTACTGATTTCTGCATACAAATGCAGGGGGTACCATAGGTACCCCCCATGTGCACCCTCACCCCCCCTTCACCCAGGGGGCCCGCAACTGGCCCCCGCAGTGAAGTTACACATGCTTTTCCACGGAGGAAAACCTGCCACGGAAAAGCATTTTTCACAGCCCATCCTAATATGGCTGACGGTGTCTGAGAGACACCGTCACCATATTAGAGCTTTTCCGCCGCGGTTGTAAGCCAACCGCGGCTGAAAAGCTGCGGACAGAAACCAGGACCCACCAGCCATCCTAATGTGGTGGTGGGTCTTTGGTGGGTCCGCTGCGTTTTTTCCGCATCCTCCGGGCCGGCGGCGGCTTCCGCCGGCCAGGAGGATGCGGAAAAAACACAATCGTAATAGGCCCCTAAGTGTGTCGCTGAAGTCTGAAATTATTAGTTCAACATGATTCACATGATCATATTTTTTGATGTTTCATAATACTTTTCATCTATGTATGATTTCACAGGAGTGATTATATAACTATTGTAATGGATTTTAATAAACACGAACAATAAATTCTCTACCAGCCTGCCTACAAGTATTTGAAGGCACAGAGTTCCGGGTTGCAAGATTAGATGTGAAGTGCTTATTATTTCTGTTTGCAAAACCGAGTTCAGTGCTTTTGAACCTCGGTTCTGGGCCTCACTTTTATTCAAATTGTTTTAGTGTCAACATTGGTCCCACTCAACTGTAGGCAACATTTATCAGGCTCATCTGCCTCTGCCTCTGAATTTATTGGTCCAAATTAAATTGAGTAACAGAAAGGGTCTGACACCAATATTTGTTATGAATAATGGACTTAAACATGGTTGTAGTTTGGCCTCTATTCTTTTTGTACTTTGCATTGCAGACCTCTCTAAAATCTTCAATCAAAATGGTGGCAATTCACCCAAATTAGGGACAGCAGAGAATCTCTTGCCCAGCCTACATAGATGAACCTGTTCTAATTTCCACTACTCAGTGTTCATTAAAAGACAACAAAACTGTTAAAAGCATATAATAGCATAAACAGCTAACTAATGCATTTTAGTAAGACAAAAATAACGTCATTTAGAAAAACTAAATTAACCTACGTCTACAAGTTGGACAACAAAAAGATATAACAAACGTCACAAAGTGCTTATCCTGACATAAATATTGACTCAATAACATGGCTTTATATAAAGAGCAGTTAATTGATAAATGCTTTGCAAGGAAATATAGGGGGGGGCAATTGGTACTACACTAACTGCCCTTACACGTGAAATATGTCCGCCGCTTCCATACGGAGCAATAATCTTGAAAAAACAAATAATGGATACTTTAGACTTGTTACTTCCATAAATTGTTTGGTAATCTTTCAGACCAAAAACAGCTACTCTTCATTATTGGATAACTCTAAAATGTGGCTTCTACCATCTACAAGCCTAAAATGTAATGCATTTAATTAACTAGCTCTGTGACTGCCTCAATGTTGCTGTAAAAAATATCTTGAAAGCGATAATACAGGAAGACCTAACCATAGCATCAAGAAAAATTATTGTGATAACAGATGAATGATGTAAGAAACAGCAATCTTCCATCATTTTGGGAACTCATACGACAGACAAAGCAGGCAAAGAAGTTCCTAATCAAGAAAAAACATTATATTAGCCTTTTATCTCTCCAACGTGAAGTCCCTAGTCCAATACAAAAATGCTATCAATACTGAAAGTGCACATAATATGCAAAGAAAATTCTACTTGGATTTCAGTTTAGAATCTTAGATTAAAAACCTATTTCTCAAATTCAAATTGTAATATATTATTCTACTACATTATGAAGGATCATGATCACGTTCTGCAAATACAAGTAGAAAATGTTGTCTGTGTCACACTTGCATGGAAACAAATGAATATAGCTTATGTCTCTGTCCACCTTTAATGGATTTGAAGAGCAAGTGCTTAAAACAATATTTTTCTAAAGATGGATGAGGACAGTTAATGATATCTAGTGCCCTCAAATAAAACCATTGTTTGCACAATAAAACTTCTTACTTCTGCAGTATCTTGTACACAGATCATTACCAGATGAACCAAGTGAAAAATAGTGACGGTAAATAATTTTTTTTTAAAATATAGCAGTTATTCGTATACAGAATACTTCCAAATTAAACTGAGCAAAATTTGGTGACTGCCGTAACCAACCTAAGGGGCCGATTATGATGGCGGACGGACCTGAGTCCGTCTCCCACCATAGAGTAGGAGGGAACCTCCGCATGGCCTGCAGAGTTCCCTCCTGTGCAATTAGGATGTGACCGCTACCCTGGCGGTCACATCCTCTATTTTTACCATTGCGGCGGGTGCGGCTTCAAGCTGCATCCGCCGCAATGGTAAAAATGCATACATTGCATTTGTATGCAGAAAGCGGCAGGCACCGTGCCGTGCCTACCGATTTCTGCATACAAATGCAGGGGGTACCATAGGTACCCCCCATGTGCACCCTCACCCCCCCTTCACCCAGGGGGCCCGCAACGGGCCCCCGCAGTGAAGTTACACATGCTTTTCCACGGAGGAAAACCTGCCACGGAAAAGCATTTTTCACAGCCCATCCTAATATGGCTGACGGTGTCTGAGAGACACCGTCACCATATTAGAGCTTTTCCGCCGCGGTTGTAAGCCAACCGCGGCTGAAAAGCTGCGGACAGAAACCAGGACCCACCAGCCATCCTAATGTGGTGGTGGGTCTTTGGTGGGTCCGCTGCGTTTTTTCCGCATCCTCCGGGCCGGCGGCGGCTTCCGCCGGCCAGGAGGATGCGGAAAAAACACAATCGTAATAGGCCCCTAAGTGTGTCGCTGAAGTCTGAAATTATTAGTTCAACATGATTCACATGATCATATTTTTTGATGTTTCATAATACTTTTCATCTATGTATGATTTCACAGGAGTGATTATATAACTATTGTAATGGATTTTAATAAACACGAACAATAAATTCTCTACCAGCCTGCCTACAAGTATTTGAAGGCACAGAGTTCCGGGTTGCAAGATTAGATGTGAAGTGCTTATTATTTCTGTTTGCAAAACCGAGTTCAGTGCTTTTGAACCTCGGTTCTGGGCCTCACTTTTATTCAAATTGTTTTAGTGTCAACATTGGTCCCACTCAACTGTAGGCAACATTTATCAGGCTCATCTGCTGAGTACAAGGTATGGTTGATTTTAGGTTTGAGCTGTGATTTGTTTTCTCTTCTGAGAAACATTGCCTCAGTATACTGTATTTTAAAAATAAACAAAAACTGTAATGAACCCCCTTTTTCATTTATTTGTGTTTTACACCATATTTGTGACCACTTTCCATGGCCCCTTCTGGCTTATGCATGTTTATAAAACTCATATGGCAGATGTCCTTCAGCCTTTGCGGCATTGGCCTACTGAAACCTTAATCTGTATCCCTGAATCGCCTTGAACCACAGATCTGTGCTATTCATATAAGGGATCTCCTCCATGCGTGTGGATGTAGTTAGGAATCTAGATTTCAAATTAGTCAAGAAACTATCTTTGGAAGAAATAATTAATGCCACTGTGTCCTCATGCTCCTTTCAGCCTATGTCTGAAAGGAACTTCTCCTTAGACTAGACCCATTGTGATAGCTACCACAATTCTGCCCATAATTGACTATTCCAATGACTTTTACTTGTGCTAACCAGAAATGCTCCTCTCATGCCTGCTGTTGATTGGGAATCAAAGTGCAACAGCTGTCCAGAATGGGCATCCTGGCACTGGAATAAGTTGGAGAAAGCACAAAAGTGGTGTGTGAGCATTAATTATTCAGATCTCAAAACACTGCTATTAGAACACTGCTATTAGAGAGGCATGTGGTTTCCGCAAATTGTACTACATCACCAAAGCTAGACAAAGTTTACACTGGCTTCCTGTTACTTCACATACCTAATTTAAGGTACACTGCCTGGTCAATAATGCTTTGTTTGGAGTTGAGACTCCAGCCATCCAGACTCGCATTAGAAGATATAAAACTCCACTCTCTTTGCTGTATTCTATTTATGTGTGTATTATTGAAGTTATTTAAAGGCAACGTTTGGTAAATATTTTCATTTGAATTCAGAATTATATATTTAAAAAATGTGTTATTGATTACTGAATATTTTAAAGACATTTTATATATAGCAATCCTGTGTGGGAATAAAATTAAAATGTGATTATTTATATTTATCTAAATTAGCATAATTATTTTGTAACTATTTTTGAAAAAGACTCTTATAAATATTTTAATATAAAATGAATAATACAATTTTAGATGAGTGTCCACCATTTGTCCATATAAAACTTTAATAAATTTTTTGAATATTTTCTAAATTCTAAAAAAGATACTTTTATCAACATTTGAATTTAATTCTGAGTTCAGTTGAACATACTTCCCACCCTTTGCCCTATTTTCTTTTTTATTCCCTCCTAAATAATTGAACACACTTTTGGAATAAGTTCTAGAAAAGAAAACGTTTACTAATATAAAATGTGCTTTATGAATTGTAATTAAATACTTCCCACCCGTTTCCCCTATATACCTTTTAAAGCCTGCTCCTTAATTGAATGATTTGTAAATAATGAATGTTTTAAAACAATTTAGCAAAATATTTATTTAAAATATACAATTTCAAATTCTATAATGGAATTCTTTTACTGTAAAAAATATAAAAATTGTCAAAATATCATATTTTACATTTTTTCTTAAACATAATATATATTGTTTACTGTTATTAAAAAATAGAAAATAGAATTATTTCATTATCTAAGGATATTAAAAAGAAATAAAAATAATTTACTTCATACTTTACATTTGCTCCTATAATTTTGATAACCCACTCTATTTACATTTACAGGGTTGATAAGCTTATATTTAAAACTTTGAAAGAGAATTCAGTTATTTTCTTAAATGATACACATTCTAATAAAATAAATAAGTTCCCATCCTAAATTAAAAGAAATAACTAATTTATTTGTTAAAAAATTGTAAAACTGACAACAAATAATTTTTTATTAATTATTTAACACATTTTTGAAAATGTGTTGCTCATTATTTTTAAAAGTTTGAAAATACAAATCTTTCAATATTTAAAAATTTTAAAAGGCAAATAAATTAAACTACTTCGAAGACTTTGACTCTTTATCTTTTATAACCCACACCATGTCTTTTTAGATAATTAATAAATATATATTATTTATTCCGAAAGATAATTAAGTTATTCATTTAAATTCTAATAGTCAAATATAATTGAATTACTTCTCCTATCCTTTGAATGTTATAACCTGCTTCCTTACTGTTACATATCTCATAAACTAATATTCATCATTCTAAGATCGATTTTAACTTAAATGTTACCATATTCAAAACTCAACTGTCTCCTATTACTTGGAAAAAACTGCACCTCTTTAAATGTAAATACACATGTGATTCTGAAGAACAGTGAACACTGCTATCTCTATTTTTGACATTTTACTTGCAGCTACTTAGGATTGTACTATTGTGCACATATGCCATAGTGCTATATGTAAAACAGGTATGTGACCCAGGACCATCTAATTTCCCCACCATACTTCCTGTGAAAGGGACTTGTTAGCTATAGCAATCTCTATTAAAAAGGTTGCACGCAACCCTTGTCATGTGACTCAGCGATGCCCAGTCAGTGTAGGAAATGCCTCTGTTTCCTGTATATCAAACTCTTCAGAAAGGGCTACTGAGCCTCAGGTAGCCTCTTCAAACAATGTGTTTTTCTGCAAGGCCATGCAGTACTCGTTTCACATGAATGTGTTCCAACTAGAGAATTGGAATGACTAAACTAATTTCCACTGCCTTCATAATGGATTAGCAGGCCACACACTGCTTCCTGCAAAAAAGTAATTTACCCAAACGGCCAAGGGCCTAATTATGAGTCTGGTGATCCGAGGGTTAACAATGCCGCACCAGTGGTCCGACCGCCTTATTACAACTTTGGTGGTTGGACTGCGATTGCACCGCGGCAACCCCTGTCAGTCCTGCGGACGTCAGGAGCTCACACTATGCTGGCAGTGCTGCTGCGGCACTCTCATACATATTACGAGTTTCAGGACCGCTGACAGTATCAAGGATATATTTCCTCCATGAAGCACTTGCGTTCTTGAAACAAAGGGGGGCACTACAGGGCCCCGTGCCCCTGGACACTGACATGCATGCAGGGTGACACATGGTCTGCCCCCTGTTTGCATGCATGCACAGTTCCTGCACAGCATGGGTTAAACAGTTCATGGCGTTCAGGAACGTTCCCATGGTGGTGTCTTTTTCAAAGGCACCACCATGGAAACGTCAAAGGACTGCCTGCTAGACCAGGAGAAACTCCTAATCTGGCAGGTGGGTGGCAGTGGACTTTGGAGGTGTGGGAGCAGGTGGTGGCGCGCCGTCAGGCTCCTGCACCACCATAGTTATAATCATCTCCTAAGCTACCTCAGCCAATGAACCAGCACGGATAAGACAATCCTGGGGACCACTTTGACTGCTGCCACTGAAATGCCAATCCCTCATCTATTCCACACCCATACAAACATCTCCCCAATATATGAAGCAAAGGGTGTGTGAAGACAATGGTATTTCCAGTTTGGCCCCATTATGGTGTGGTTGAATATTAGGAGCCAGAAGCTCGACACCCCTTGCCAGATGCAGCGCATCCCAAAAATGCTATGTGCCTCAGTACAAGTTTGGCGGTCTTGAGACTGCCAAACCTGTGGTTGTGGTCTGACCTCCACGACGTCAGCGGTCCAACTGCCACATTATGAGTAGGGTGGTCGGACCACAACCAGCCCGTTGCAACACTACCCGAACTGCCCGGATTCTGGATCTGGATTTGGTGCTGGTGTTATTCATATTGAGGAGGAATGGAGGTGGTGCCAAGTAAGCCTTTTCAAGGTGGTGAAACTGCCCTGAAAAAGCTGTTGCAATGGCAAGGAGGGGGCCTGCACTGTGGCATGCACAACATAGTGCTACTGGGCTTCTGCCTTCACTTCAGGCTCACTCAGTGAGCCAAAGCATGCAGACAGTGCAAGATCACGGCCAGCACAATGTCGGCCCCATGGCCTAAGTGGAATATGCCAGTCTTAAGACAGTTGACGATGCGGTCTTGAATCGTACACAGCTTCAGTGATCCGGCGGTTGGACTGTCGAAGTTGTAATAAGGCCCTATGTCAGTGTACATCCTCTACACTTGACACGTGCCATCAATTAGCCACAGATGAACACACCAAAATTTAGATGCCAGCACACTACTTACCAGCAGCCCAAACAACCTCAACCTTTTACTTAAGACAGCCTACAGTTAAAAACATTGTGAACATATCCAAAAATCGTACTCATCAGTGCATTCTCAGCAGCCAAACATGCATTTGACATTGACCTCATCACACTAACAAGTTTAATGCATGTTCACAGAAATGTGGCTCACCTCGACTAACCCCTGCATTGTTGAAACATTGGCCCATCAAGACAACATTATTCAAAACACTGACCAGTTGAATAGACTGGAGAAGATGTCACAGTCACCCATGGAGCATCAAGGCCATTCCCACTCCAACAGCTATCACTGTTCGGACACTTCAATCTACTTTTCTGCCTCTTTATAACTTGACATGTGCTTGTTCGTACAGTGTGCTAAATTGCTTATGATTCAGGTTAGGGTGTTCAACTTACTTTGAAACCTTACCTTACCTTTAATCCTAGGTTGACCCTTCAATTTCAACCTGTGCTTTTTCAGTGGGCAGATATGGCTCTCATATTCTAGTGTTGGTTATTACCATACGCTAAGTTGTTTATACCGAGCGGCGTGTGCAGGTAAGAGCGGCTGTCAACAGATGACAACGAGGGAAAATAAAATTAAAAAAGAAAACCACTTACCTTGCATTCACCTCATAGCCAACTCAGCAATGTGGCAAGCTCAAGGTGAGTCGACTCTCCCCACCGAGCTCCTTCCTGTGTATAGGTTTCAAAAACTCTTCTGAACATGTGATAGTCATCATACTTAACAAATAGTTAATTATTGGTGTATTGAGAATGTTTCATCAACTCGAACCACCATAATCATTTTAGGTTATACACAATATTCACTTGACATCTTTATCTGTTCCTCAGATAATGATAAATATATTTTGCAGTCCTCACTACTGCAATATGCTGAAGACTGTTATGGGGGCTTCACATCACCACTCCTGGTGGTGAAGTGGTGCTTGTTTCTGGCCTATTTCTTATCTCACTATCCTGTTCTTATATATTCTCTTTTGGGCTCCCTTTTCGGCATCCTCTGGTATGCAATGCGTACTAATAGGCACCTGTTCTGTTTTCCTGCCCACAACCATGCTACTATCCTCATATGTTCATATTGATAATTGGGCTGAGTGAACTCCCACATTGCTAATATCATGTTCTATTGGGAACTATAGACTTGGTCGTAACCTTCTTGACTTTTCTATTATGTGTATATAGGGAAAACCCTTTCCAGCTACAAATATACCAAGTTGAACATATTCCTTATCTTTTGTACTTTTATTGCAATATTTTGTTTTTATAAATCCTAAATAAAGTACTTCTGAATTTAAAAAAATGCTGACGTTGTCCTTCACTGTCATCCCAAGGTTAGGTCTCATTGCAACATCATCACTTACAGCAGTGGTATGCAGGTCATCCTCTGCCCTGAAGTCTTACGCAGCTGGCATCTTATGATCCAAGCCTACCATAACTAGCACGCATAACCTTGTAGCATAAGGTCGCCCTTTAGAACAGTTATGGCATCACTCTGCACAGCACTACTCTTTTCTCATCATATCATTTTAGTGCTCTTGCTTTGAACCATTCCTTGTGGAGTTTGGCCACTGCTATACATATAGGCCTAGATGTATGATCTGCATCAGCTATCTATAGTATGGTTGTGTATACCTCGCACAACAAGCTGAGTGGTTCCTAGGGACATGCATTATGTCATGTGCTCTCAATCCCATATTCAACTGGGCAGGCACTGAGGGCACTGAGTTATCTCAATATAATTTCTCAGTGCATATTTCTTTTTGTTTTTACACATATAGTAGTGACTATTTGTCCTGAGTTCCCTTTTCTTATTTAGTATCCACCATGCGTCCTTTAATCCATGGCATATAGATCAGCTGGCCCATATGCTGGGTGATCTAAAATATTTTTTCATTGCCAAGTTATCAAGAAGATGAAGCATAAAGATTCTGGTGAAATGTGCATGTGACATATTTCAAGAATATTAATTTTATGAACTAAACATGATCAGCAATGCTGTCATATAAGATAGGAATTCATATTTAAGCGCTGCTTTTTGGACGGACGTGTAACTTTAACATGCCGGTATACTATCGACCTAGGCCGATATACAGGGGGACTGGAATCTGCGATTCCTGCCAGTATCCATACACCTTAATCCAGCATTATGAGTTATTTTCCCTGGAAGGGGCAATTGAGCTCTAATTCAGTAATATCACATCTCAATCCACGGGGTTTCCCCCTTATGCAAGAATACCATGCACAAATCTGCATTCATTTACCATCTTCCTCTAGAAGGGGGTAACTGGGTTTGGGGGCTTTCCGGAGGCCGTTGGTGCTGGAGTGGAGAGCAAGTGAGGCAAAAGCTGGGGGGGAGCATTTCCTTCTTGTGTGGTTGCTGGAGACTGACAGACGGGATTCGCGTGCAGCAGCTTCCACAGCACCACACTCTGATATAGGTTTTGTGCTTGCAGACTCAAACGACAAAGATTGCACACATTGTAATTCCACATTTGGTGCCACCAGGCAGGTTGGTATGCCCGGAGTGTTGTCGCCCCACACTGATATCGCTACGAGCCTCTCATTAAGAAGGGAACAATTTCAAGGTTCTGGTGATTGTGCCACATAAGGAACAAGCACCACTGCTCTTTCCAAAGATGCTGGACTGTAGTAGTGAAGAGGGAGGGTTTTAAATTGCAGACTAGTGAAAGTAACCCACTTTTCCTCTTGAAGCATCCTGGGCCTGATTTGTGGCATGAAGGCTCTGAGGCATGCATGCTGTTAAAACATGTGCAGTTTCTGATTGCGTAGGTCTCATCACGAGTGGGGGCCCGCTCCCACGACTGTGGGCCCTCTGCGATGAGTGTGGAGGCACTTTGTGAATGAGGCCCTCGGCATCTCAAAAAATCCTCTCAAGATTACAAAGTGACTGCCCTTAGTTGTTCTGCATTGGTTCTGTACTGTGTGTAAAAGCACATGCAAATTAAAACTCAAGTAGGTTGTACATCTCTTAAGTCTTTGCTGCTCCAACATTTAAAATGAAGTTTTTAAAATACATGCTCTTGCACAAGTTAGTTGTATTTCTCTTGATACAATGTACTCAATGTAGCTAGTGCATGTGTCGCTGGTGTGAGAGCTGCAATTTCTTACGAGTCCTTAAATGCAGCTCCTTGTTCAATTGTGTTTAGCCATGGTCAACACAAACTGAATCAATGGCAGATTTGCAGGATAAGCACTGAACCTGTAAATGCTTCCCAATTAGAAATGTATCTCATGCAGAAATCCTGAAAACCCGTCCTGGATCAAGTCCTCCCCTTTCAGGCCTGGCCACTCCTAACTGTATCAATACGATACTATCCATAGTATGCAGGTAGCAACCACATCAGATGTGTAATTGACTTTTCTTGTCACTTTACATCATTCCGTTTAATTTAATAATTTTCAATGTACTGTCCTCTCAGTGTTTTTGCAGGTGTCTTACTCGGTCTGCTTGTCAAAAAAGGGGTCATTTGTGGTATTCTTGATAAAAAAGCCACTCAGCAGTTTTCTGTGAAATATATCCTGCGGAATGTAAGTGAAAATAAAGCTAGGAGCAGCTCCTCTGGGCTTGGCAGCACACCAAATCAAGAGTATATTGTTTCGGGCATTTGATGAAAAAGTATTGCTGCACTTGGACAGGTTCTTCAAAGTAATATCTACAGTTTATCTTCAGATATTTTCCAGTGTATTCGCTGCTAGAACCCAATTTTGCCTTCATTTAAGAAATATTAAATCTGTCTCTGGCCGAAGCACAGTAAATAGTACTCGCTTCTAATCTTTTGTGTAGAAAATTGTTTTCCTCCTCTGTTTTTTACTGGGATGGTCTTACTACACAGTGGCCAAGTGCATCACAGAGCAGAAAGCACAACTAGCTTTTCAGAATATTCTGCAGGCCTTATACTCTAAGGGTGGTCTGTGCATTACAACTGTGGCCAGATAATACTCCATTTCTCAATGAAACAATGAAACCTGTGGATTCTTCTCTGAATACAAACAAAGGTCCTCATTACGAGGTCACTCGGACATCATAGGTTTCACTTTCAACCACTGCATTACAATGCAGGCGGTCGAAAGTAAGAATGGCCGGTCATTTCGGCTGGGTTCCGGCGGGCTCAAAGACCCCATCGGGCAGTTCGAGGCCTCACTGTAATCCCTAAGGATGGCATTTCCATCGTTGGGTTTACAATGTCGTTTCCGACAGGTTTTCCATGTCGGGCTTTCTGACATGAAAGCCTGTTGGAAAGCAACTTGGGGGCCCTTAGCAGGGCCCCCTTCTAATTGTGGCCTCCAGTTGGGGGTTGGGGGTGCATCTATGGTACCCCCCTGTTAATCCCAGAACCGTGTGGCAGGCACCATAAGGTGCCTGCCACACAGTGAAGGGATTAACAGAAACTCCCATTTCTCTAAGGGAGCTTGTGCTGCAGCCGATTTATGGCTGCAGCACAAGCTCCCATAGAGAAATGGTATTATACGGCTACACCATGTGCAGTCACAATGTAATAGCAGTGACGGGACAGCCGACTGGAGGTCGGTCCTGAGACCACAACTGTGTCAGGAGGAATAAGGCCCTAGGTGTGCACAGCCAGATTAAATGGGACCCTCTGTAATGTTAAGTCTTAGGGATTAGATTTACCAAGTGTAGGTCTGGGGCACTCATAATGAAGCCCAAAGTGTCTACTGTCTGCCCTTTTTAAAGTACAACGTTTGAATAAAGGATGTAGAATATTCTTTCTGAACTTTTTCTTTTTCATTCTCTTTTTCTGATGTGTACCTTGCTAATTTTCCTGCTTTTTCTTTCTCCGTTTCTTCTATTTCATCTCTCACACAAAAAACTCTTATTCTCTCCTACTGCTTTTACACACTCTTGTTTTCATTTTCGCTCTCTTACTCTCCCTTTGCTATTAATTATATACCCATAATTTCTTTGTTTTGCCATTCACTCTCCTCTGTTTGTTAAGTTACTCTGCTTCATTTTTTTTCTTTATTATTTCTTTCTTGATTTTCTCTTTCTCTCTCTCTACTTGCCCTTTTGGATGTGGAGGTGAAATGTTATACAAAAATTCTCCATAAGATATTGGAGGCCTGGGCACAACACAGCAACAAAATAATTCCTGCTAAACAGACTGGATTTCAAAAGGGGCAGGGTACAGAGACTAATCTACTATGTATGTTGGTCTTAATCAATAATATGAAAAAAGGGGGCTGGACAGCTCTATAGTGAGTGTATTGATTTCTCAACAGCCTTTGACAAAGTAGACAGACGGCTGCTGTGGACCAAACTGACAGCAAAGGGGTGTTTCATCACATCTGCTGATAGCTATCAGAAGTCTTTATACAAACATATGGGTGAAAGTATGAATGTCCTGTAAATGGGCCTACTCAGTAAAGTTTCATACCAACCGGGTCCTTAAGCAAGGTTGTATTTTGTCCCCTTTACTTTTTAATTTGTACCCTGCACACCTGAATGACCATCTTAGCTGAGTGAGGGAAGAGGGAGCATATGCTAAAATAAGCTGGTGAATCAATACCACTGAACCAACCTGCAATTGGTCTCCAAAGAGTCCTGACATGCCTGGTCGAATATTGCAAGATAAATAAACAAAAACTAGGATCCTAATTTTCGGTAATAAGAGAATTAAAAAAGGAGCCTGGTTTGTAAATTGTCAGAAGGTTGAAAGAGCACCTATCACCAAGTACTTAGGAGTTTGGCTAAATGAAGTCATCCTTCCAGCTCTGCATTATTGAGGCTTTGAGTGCATCAGCTAAGACTTTTACTTTTGCCTTTCAGCATCTTCTTAAGATTTTTTCTGGTCTGGACCTGACAACAATGTGTAAAGTCATTGAAAACAAATTGATGCCCACACTTGCATATGGAGCATTTGTTTATTTCAATTGTATAATAAGCTGGATTGATTGGGCTTAATGTAAATTCTACAGGTGTTTATTTAAACTACCGGCATGTAAAGTGCAGGCACAGATACCTTGGGAGTTTAATATGATTCATCAAACATATGTTTTAAATGCCAGTTTTCTATCTCTGTGCTCCAGACTTGTCATGGCTGAGCAGGGATGGTTAAAAAGACTCCTGTGGGACATTACAAAGGATCTGAAATGAGATCTATACAAGCATGTCCAGGCAGCCACTGATCGACTTGTCACCAGAGACCTCATGCAGTCCACACTGCTCCTGAAAAGTCTCTCAAAGTAACTGATGAAGCAGGCAAGGTTTTATCTGCCCAAGAGGATTTAAGCATTCTTCACTCAAAAAAGACTGCTTATTGAAAATAGCTTTATTGCAACTAGTGACACTTCCAGCGTATTTATCACTTCTATACATTTTAAAGTCAAGCTTCAACTGTTCCGCTTGAGATTTGGTTTAATACCACCTAAAGCGCATAAGTATGGTCATCATAGGGGCTGTGGTTTTAGTCAGCAATCACTTTTATGTCTGTGCCCCTTTTTTTGTCTCCGCTTAGACGCTATTATCGCTTTCCAATTTTCAGGCAGTTGAGCATCAGTGCCTGCACCACTGCTGCTGTAGACTGTCTGAACGGTGACTTTTGCCAATTGACTGCAAGATTTATAAAGCTTTTTGAGAGTGTGTCAACAATGCTTAAAAACTCCCTAACACCTTGAAAGTAAAGCTTAAAATTCAATGTTGACATCTTTAACCGCAAGGGCATTCGCCCGTAATTGACAAACCCTTTCCTTGATGGTATAACTGGCTCTGAGGCATATATTTGCACTTGCACTTTTTTTGAACTTGTTTCTGCTTGTCTGTGACCTTTTGGTTGCTGTTAGCATGAATGGGTGTTCTCTGCTTCTATTTTGTTCTCTTTTAATCATGAGACGATGCTTATTCTTCTTGAAAGAAGACCTTTTATTGTTTGTGGTGTTTGTTTTTTGTATGGTGCAGTTATTTTATATTGTTGTGATCCTATGCTTTGTAATGTGTGCTATGATTTTAGGTAATCGTGCAATTAGAATAAACTTTGAACTCGCTCCATTTGGGTCTTTGTCCTATATCCGTAATAGTTTCTTTCACTCTCACTTCTTTTCTTTTCCTAGTTCAGTATTTTCTCACAATCTGTTTCAGTTAGACTGTAAATGATCTTCTAAACTCGTGTGAACCTCGTTAGAATTACATATTTTGTTTGAAATAAACTAATTGGAATTCTAATAAGGAATTTGGTATATCCGTTACTGGTCAATGCAAGATCTAGATAATTATGCAAACCTAATAGCCAATCCCATTTTGATATTTAAGTATTTTTCTTACACTTCTTTTTAGGTCGAGCGACCTATCTCAATGCGCATGCGCATTGAGCGGGAGCGAGATATATAGGGGCTTATCGAGAATTTACCTAACTGGCGATTCCACTGGCGATTTGTTGCAGTGCATGTGCTTTTTAGGTCATTACGCAAGCGCAAGCCCTAAAAAGCGTGTGCACAATGCCACCAGCTGCCTGCCTCGCATTACCACATCAAAGGCGGCGCGTCTCAGGCCCCTGCTGCTTCACACCCTCATGCCGCTCTCCCCGCTCAGCCCCCTCCCCTGCCCGCCGTGTCGCATTTCTCCTCCCCCCTCCCCACAGCAATGCCCTCCGTCTTGTTTTACCCGTTTCTTCTTTTCTCTATCTGTCCCGCGTCCCTTTCTCTCTTTGCCTCGCAGCGTCTTTTTTTTTTTTGCTTCTGATGCCCGTTAAAAATTCCACCTCTCCTTGCAAATGTTTTCCCTTTACACCGCATCAGCGTGTCTCAACTCTCCCATTGTCACGTTTTCTGCATTTCTTTTTCTCTCGTTTGCCTCCTCCCCCATTTCCAGTCTCCGCTTATCTCTTGTCTCCTCCATCTATCTACCCTCTCCCTTCCTCCTCTTCCCTATCTTCCTCCCCGCTCCATCCTCCACCTGTCTAAACTCTTTCTTCCATAGCCGCCTAGTTTCCAGTTCGCTTGTGTGACATTTCAGTGTTTGAAATGTGCTTATATGTGAAATGTCATTGCCGCATTTTCCGTTTTGTGTGCCACTGTGAGTTACAGTTTATCGCAAGTCCAGCTTTGCCTTTGTTGCCAATTTCAGAGTAACCTGTGCAACCTAGAAACAGTGACATGATTAGGAATGTAGCTGGGTACATTTTGTTGTTTCCTGTGTAAACGGTATAACATGTTGGGTGTTGCATGCGTCCCAGGCTAACTTATGAAAATATAAGAAAATAGACAAAGACCAGGCTGACTACAGTGCCATTTTACTAGGGAACAGCTGTCTCTATCAAGCACTGGTGTCAGCAGTTGCTGACTTCTACCATATGTAGCCACAGTAAAGAACAAGCATTTGCACAGCCAATAGGTCTCGCCTTTGGGACCTTGCAAGTATTTCATTATGCAGCACAATATTCTTGGTGCAACATCAACTGTTGCATGGCTAAACACTTATAATGGCCCAAAGGCAAGACCTATTGGCAATGCCAATGCTTGTTTTTTGTTTCTTTTATCAGCTTTTAGTGATTATGCAGACAATGTAACTCTTACAAACTGTGTCTAATCCCAGCCAATTACAAATTAAAGGCTTCTTAAATTTGAGCTCGAAGTTCTCCAGGATGTTTGAGTACCTTCCTCAAAGTGAAGTAACTGTTACACTTTGCACACCCACACTGATGCCTGCAGCTAGGTTGGCATATGCAAGTAAAACCATAAGAGATCATTAACATAGATATTTAACGGTTTCTGAACTCATGTTAACATTTTCCTTCCTTTACTTATTTTGCAAATGTGTCCTGGACTCTCAGACATTTTTCACAACTAATGTAACTGGTGCAATTTGTTACATTGTGAGCATATCCTTACTGCTTGGGAGGTAGGGCTGGATCTCTTTTAAAAGGGGTTATTTTTTCGTTTTCAGCAGTGGCATTCTGTATGAGTTTCAGCCATTACACAGTGAGACCAAGGGGCATAGTTACAAGCTCCAAGCACCAACTGAGCATTAATTGTGCACGCTCCAGTGGCGCACAGTGCAGGCCCATATCCACAACGTCACATAAAGCCATCCTGCATGGCTTTTCATGACCTTTTAGATAATGTGTAAGGTCACGCAGAGAAAGTCTCTGTGTTGCCTGATATTGTGGCAGGATGGCGTGCAATGGGTCTTGCTGTGGGTATCCCCATTCAACACTAATGGATTATGACACTGCCCCAGATTTGCAACACAGCATGAATCTGGGACAGTGCCAAAACCCTATGCGTTCCCAGAGTGGGTTGTTACATTCTATTATACTTTTCTTTATGCTTTCTATGTTTATTATATGGTATGAATCTGACACCTGGAATGTATGATGCGCGCCTGCATCTTACATCCTAGGTTCCAGATTCCATATATTACGGTTGGACAAGAGACCTGGGAGATAACTGTCGTGCTGTGCTCCTATTTTGCATTCTGACAATAAACCTACTATTTCTTATACAACGTGAATATCTTGTATTCAATACTGGCGACGAGGACATCTGACGATTTCTGCCACGTTTAAGAGGAGCACAGAAGCAGAATTTGGAAGACTTCTACATTTCAAAAAAAAAAAAAGGATTGGAAACGAGTCGTTTTACCTTCGCAAGTGAAGCGGTGTTCTTCTTTCAAGGGACGTCTTGCTCCGGCGGTATGGTGATGTTAAAATCAAACGTTATTGATTTTAAAGCCTTTTAGCTGTTTTGGACTACTAAGAGCTCGAGACCGAGAAAAACGTCATTCCATATGACGCTGTGACGACGTTATCATCGCGTGCCTGTGCGCTTGTATCATCACGCACTGGACTGTCAGCACGCATTACGCTGCAGCGCCATTTTAATCTCCATGGTAACTATCAACACGGAGTTACCGGAGACAGTGGAAGGCAAATTGAAGTGCGTGGCTGTGCGCCATAGATAAAAGGTAGTGTGTTACACGCCGGAAAGCGATCAATTTGAAAGGCGCTTGGAAATAGTGGCAAGCTTTACTCAGAAAAAAAAAAAAATTTAATGTTCTTACTGAATAACTTTCTTATTAACACGCTTTGGAATATTACATGAGATCTCTATTAACTGTAAAAGGATATTTTGGGAGTACAAGCCTCTCACGTGACTGCCATCTTGTGGATCTGTGTGGTATTTTTTTTGGGAAATATTGTTAGTGGTGATTTATTTTTTGGGAGAAAAGATTCTCCATTTTAATAGTTTCTATTGCAGTTTACACTATTTTAATTTTTTGGAGGAAATACAGCTTCAAATTAAAACGAAAACCATAATTCAGAATTTAAGTTTTTGGGTGTAAACATGCAATTTGATCCGCCATCCAAATTTTTGCAGACAAAAGGAGATCCACCAATTCCATGGACTAGATGGAAAGAAGAATTTTATACATATCTTAAAGCTATGGATGGAGAAAGAATGTCAGCGGAAAGGAAAAAGAATATTTTTTTACACTGTCTTGGGTCAGAGGGACAACTTGTTTTTAGAACTTTGCCTCCTGTTAGGTCTGGAGGTGACATTAATGTGTATGATGAAGCGGTACAGAGGATAGAAGGTAGATTTAAACCTGTAACTAGCGTTGCTTTGAATAGGTTTAAATTTTATACTAGAGTACAAGATGAAGGTGAATGTTTTGACGATTTTCTGACTGCTTTACGTGCACTTTCTTTACATTGCAATTTCGGTCTTATAACGGATGAGATGATCAGAGACCAAATCGTTGTGCATGTAAAGAACAAGAAGGTACAAGAGCAGTTGTGGATATTGGGGGATCCTAGTTTAGAGACAGCTATAAGTACAGCTAAAGCTCTGGAACAGTCAGATAAGTGGATCAAGTCTTTGGATAAGGTATCTGTTAATGCTGCCCCTTCTACTTCTAGCAGTGAGGTTTGCATTGTAAACGAGCAAGGAGCAAAGACTCAAGGTCCTAATAGGTATGATAACAAAGGAAAGCAATTTTATTGTTTCAGATGTGGGAATCCTGATCATATTGCCTCCTTTCCACAGTGTCCTGCTATTAACAGACAATGTAATAAATGCGGACGTACTGGACATTTTTCAAAAATGTGTAAAACTCCTAACAAACCTTTTAATGAATATAAAAAACCTTCTTTTACTAGTTCTAAACGTTACAGTGGGAATGTATCCTATGTTACTGAGGAAGGGAAGGATGATGATTCTTGTCTCAAAGAATCTGGAATTGTAGTATCTGTACAAACTCCATTTGATGTGACACAAGTTGATAATTTACCATCTCCAAAAAGGTTGGTAAACATTTTGGGTAAAGTTCTTGAACTCATGGTAGATTCTTGTTCTCCGTGGACTATAATCACTCGTGATTATTGTCTAGAATCCTTTGGGGATTTGGTAGATCTAAATTCCTTATGCAAACCAGATATAATTGCTTATAATTTTAGTAAATCACAAATCAATGTTATGGGTTTTAAAGAGGTTCTCATTACTATAAAAAGTAATTCTGCTATTATCAAAATGTACGTTGCATGGGAAGGCGTGAATGTATTAGGATGGAGGGATCAAGCGAAGTTAGGAATTACATTGAATCCCAGATTAAAAGATCCGGTGTCTGTTCTTGCTAAATCAGATGGAGAATGCGATATTTTATCCATGTCTAAGAGAATTTCAGACTCTTTTCCAAAAGTTTTTTCTGACAAACTAGGAAAATTGTGTGGTTTTAACCATAGGATTAAAGTCAAACCCAATGCAGTCCCTGTTAAACAAAGATTAAGGGGTGTTCCAATTAGCGTGAGGGAGGAATTTAGGATTATGTTAGATACTATGGTGAAGGATGGTGTCATCGAGGAAGTAGAGTCCTCGGAGTGGGTTTCACCTATTGTTTTGGCAATTAAACCTGACAAAACTATTAGGTTGTGTGTGGACCTGAGAGCCCTGAACAAGTGTTTGGTTACAGACTGTCACCCGTTACCTAACATCAATGAAATGTTGTGTATGTTGGATGGGGCATGTGTATTCTCTACGTTAGATCTCCGATCTGCATATCATCAGATCGAACTCACGGAAGACTCTAAGCAATTTACAGCTTTTATCACTCCTCATGGGTTATTTCAGTTTAAGAGGATGCCATTCGGCTTGGCTTCGGCCGCTTCGGTCTTTCAAAGGGCAATGTACCACATATTTAAGGACCTAGGTGTTTTCGTTAAGTGTTTCCAGGATGATATACTTGATTTTTCTAAGAATGTTGCAGAACATGATATTCATCTTAATGAAGTGTGTTCCAGGTTGGAGAAGTATGGTTTGACTATTAAGGCCAATAAATGCAAGTTTTTTTGCAAAACTGTGGAGTACTTAGGACACTCTCTTTCAGGAGAGGGTGTTATACCGAAAAAGAACCTTGTAGATGCTATTGTGAAAGCTCCCTCTCCAGACAATAAGGAAAAACTACTCTTGTTCGCGGGATTATGTGAATACTATAGCAAGTTTATTCAGAATTTTGCCAGCAAAATGGAGCCTCTTAGGGAGTTAACAAGGAGTTCTGCTGAGTTTATTTGGACAGAGAGACAGGAACAGGCTTTTAAGCAAATTAAGGAGGAGATCGTTAGTGCACCTACATTGAAATCTTACTGTGTTAATAAGAAATGCATAATTACTGTTGACGCTAGTTTATATGGCATTGGTGGTGTTTTAAGTCAGTCATCTGGTAAGGATGAATGGTGTGTTGCGTTTCCTTCAAGGACTTTGTCATCTACAGAAAGAAGATACTCTGTTATAGAAAAAGAGCTTCTTGCCTGCATTTGGGCTGTTGAGCACTTCAGGAATTATGTGTGGGGAAATCGCTTTATACTGAGGACAGATCATAAACCATTGGTAGGGATCCTGTCTCCTGGTGGTGGATGGAATTCTACAGCGCGTATAGCTCGTTTGTCTTCACGTCTTCAAGAATATGACTTTGACATTGTGTATGTTCCTGGTAAGAGTAATGTCACGGCTGATTTTCTGTCGAGATTTCCCTTTGACAATGTTCATTGTGTGGATGATGAGGTTGATGTTGTGGCTTCTATAGGTGATTGTGTTTCTGAGGAATTTCTTACTTTAAGTGAGGAAGAATGGTTTGCTGAACTAAGTAAGGATCTAGTTTGTCAACAGATTTTTGATTTTGTAAGAAAAGATTGGCCAGCCAATAGAGGTATCTCAGCTGACTTAGCTTCATATTGTCAGGTGTCAACTGAGATTGAAGAGTTTAGTGGTCTGTTGTTTAAGGCTGGCAAATTAATCCCTCCCCAGTCACTACAGAGGAAGATTTTGCTACTCTCTCATCAGGGTCATCTTGGCATGTCTTCAATGAAACGCCTTATTAGAGAAAACTTCTGGTGGCCTGGTGTTGACAAGATGGTTGACAGGCTAGTAAAGGATTGTTCGCACTGTATCAATAGTGATAAAATGCTTCATTTGACTTCTGCTCCCCTCAAGCCTGTAAGTTGGCCAAATTTTCCTTGGCAGAAGGTGGCATTTGACATATCTGGCCCTTTCAAACAGTTACCCTGCAATGCTCGTTATGCTTTGGTCCTAGTGGATTACCACTCGAAATGGCCTGAGGTGAAATTTGTTAGCACAGCTTCTTCTCAAGCTGTTGTTCTTTTCCTAAAAGAAGTGTTTGCGAGGGAAGGTTTTCCAGAAACCTGTGTTACGGACAATGGCGCTCAACTTATTTCTGCTGATGTTGAGAAGTTTCTCAGCAGTTGTGGTATTAAACATTATACTACGTCCTTGTATGAACCCAGGGAAAATGGCCAAGTTGAACGCTTTAATCGTGTTCTTAAGGATTGTATTAATGATATGCATACCTCTGATGATGGGTGGTTGGATGTGGTAAGAAAAAGGTTATGGACATATCGCATTACACCTCACTCGGTTACTGGTGTCAGTCCCTTCAAACTTCTTAAGGGAAGAGAGCCGTCATCTGATATGTGTCCCTGGTGGATAAAAAAACTTGACAAAGGAAATGATTCTGTCGTAGATCTTGCGTGTGTGGCCAAACGTGTAGAAGACAAACAACGGAAAATGAAAACTTTGTTCGATTCCAGGATGAAATCCAAGGTTAATGATTTTGTGGTGGGGGAATGGGTGCGAATTAAAAAACCTGGTTTTCTTGTTAAGGGTTTTTCTAAGTTTTTTCCTCCCATCAAAGTGGTCAAAGTTTTTGAAAATAGTGTGGTCACGCAGGATGGTAGAGTGTGGCATGTTCGTAGAGTGGCAAGATGTAGTGACTTAGGAAATGTACATAATTCTCCTATTGATGTTTCTGGAAATAGCCAATCTGGAAATAGCCAATGTGGACCTAATGTTGGTTTCTCAAAATGCTCTCAGAATTTGGTTCTAAATGATTTATCTGTTGCTTCTAGAGTCAAAGTTTGCAATAGACAAAAAAAAGTTCCTAGCAGGTATTTGGATTAGTGTTCTTTTGTTTAGGGATAAGATGTGTTACATTCTATTATACTTTTCTTTATGCTTTCTATGTTTATTATATGGGATAAATCTGACACCTGGAATGTATGATGCGCGCCTGCATTTTACATCCTAGGTTCCAGATTCCATATATTACGGTTGGACAAGAGACCTGGGAGATAACTGTCGTGCTGTGCTCCTATTTTGCATTCTGACAATAAACCTACTATTTCTTATACAACGTGAATATCTTGTATTCAATATGGGTGTAACCAGGAGAAAGGTTTGCATTTCCCCTCTTTTCCTCTTTCCATGTGTGATGCGTTCTGCAGCACACATAGAATGAGAAAAACACCTCTTGTGATCGTTTTTGTGTAGGAAGTGTGCCTTCCTGCACAAAAACAATCATGCCAACAACACAGACACCCTTGCACCTTGGTGCAAGCATGCCTGCGGTGGTGCGTGGCTGCAATTTTTGCGCCAGCACTGGCTGAAAGGACATGAATGCACCATATCTTGCAAATACAGTGTATTTCTGTCCCCTTTCAAATTGGCATAGTGCAGCGCTGGAAAATGACTTGCAGCACTGCCCTACTTTCACCAGTGCCTTGATATAGTTCCTGAGTTGGTGAAATTCAAATTGCTGACTATGTACAGGAATCAGAATTCTGATGTTTGCAGGGAAACCTGAATGCCCACAATTCCTCCCCCATTCCCCAAGCCCACATTTTATCAGTTCAATCCTGATGAAATGTATTGGGGAAGTCAGTGGAGAAATTCTTCTACATACAGAAATAGGTGAGGGAAGCATCTCTTTCTTCACCTAATTCCTCATTTTCCTGTAGCGGACTCATAATCGGAGGTATATACAGCATCCAGTAATCATCTCACCTTTGGGAATTGTTGTTTTCGATGTGATTGACAATACTTAGAATTAGAATCATATGGGGTTGGTTTCCAGTAGTGATCATTTGTGGATGGAAGGAGTCCTTGAATCGAAATATATTCAAGGGTCACTTAAAGCTGGGAGAGCTGCACAGGGAATAAGAGTTTGGGACCAAAACTATTCTGTAGGTGAGAAATGTGTGCGTGACTGTTTTGCCTCTCTTTATTTTTCCATTTGAAATCATCATGCTATCATCATCATGGCACTGTCAGTTTTGAGCTACTGCACTTATAGAAAAGAAACAGTCTGTTAGACCCAGGATCCCTGGGTGGCTGGGGTAGGTAACTCAGGCCAAATAGGGACCAGTGTTTCCACATCAGGGAAAGGAAGGAAATCTCCTGAGTTAACCTCGCTCACCCCCTTGGTAGCATGGCACGAGCAGCCAGGCTTATCTTCAAGGTAAATGTGTAAAGTATTTACAACCACGCTTACAGCAACCCAATGATGACGCCACAAATAGACTCCACAAGAGTTTGATAAAAAAGAGTATACATTTTATATAAAAAGATATACGATAAGACCACACGCTATTAATCCAACATATGAGTATGTGTACTATTTATCCTGGCCGGTTGATAGGCTAGCCAGCCCTTGTAAGTTCTGGTGATATTAATGAGCACTTCTAAACATTCCACTGTAATCCTAATACCATGGTATGCAGTTCGTAATGCTAGAATCAGGCACTTTGGCAATGTAACAATAGTACAATGTGTAGCACAACAATCAGGCATTTTGCAATGTAAAAACAATGCAATGCGTAATGCGTAATACAATCACCAGGTACGTCGTTATGCAGAAATAATGCCATGTGTCATACACTAATCAGGTAGTTCGGTATGCAGGAATAATGCAATGCGTAATACACTAATCAGGTACTCCGTTATGCAGAAATGATGCAATGTGTAATACGACAATCAGGTACTCAGGTACTCCGTTATTCAGAAATAAGATAATGCGTAATACACTCTCCGCCACCCTTTTTGACTCGCAGTCAGCCTCTGTAAACAGTTGCCTCCAACATGGGTATGGTGTAACAAAAAGTATAGCTCCACACTCCGGCCTGGTACTGCCACTCCCTTGTCAATACGGGCCGCGATACGAGCCGAAGCAGAGGCTCGCGCTGCCGGAATGAGAGAGAGGGTGAGAGCGTCTCCCTCCGAGCCTACACCCCACCCCAGGAGTCGACACACATTACCTGGGGAGCGCAAACTCACTCTACTCTCCTCATCCAGTGACTTGGGTCTCCGATGCAATCTTTGTGAATTGGCAACGGCGGGCTCGGCCTGGTGGCTCCGCTCCTCCGAGGCTGCCAGTTGGGCCACTACTGCTACGAAGATCGCAGGCTGCCACAGGGCACACACACACAGCATCGCTGAGACTCCCTTGAGCTTCGGGTGCACAATCACCGAGCACTCCACACAAAGGCCTCAGGCTGCACGAAGCAAATGCACACAGCGTCGCTGAGATTCACTTTAACTCTGGGAGCATGTTAAAAAGGAAATCCTCACAAAGGTCTCACTGTGCACAAACCACACGCACACAGCATCAATGAGACTCACTTGGACTCCATGTGCACGATAACAAGGCAATCCTCACAAAGGTCTCACGCTGCCCAAAGCACACGCACACAGTGTCAATGAGACTTGCTTGGATTACGGGTGTGCACGATAGCAAGGAAATCCTCACAGAGGTCTCACGCTGCACAAAGCACACACACACAGCCTCGATGAGACTCACTTGGATTCCGGTGCACACAATAAATGGACAATACTCACAAAGGGTACAGGCTGCAAAACCCACACGCACACAGCGTCGCTGATCCTTACTTGGACTCCAGGTGCCCATGTTCACAGCGCCCTCCTTACAAGGGTCTCAGTCTACAAAAAGCACATGCACACAGCGTAGCTGAGACTCTCCTGGAAACATTTGTGTTCCTGAGTTTCTGCAACAGGGAGCCAGCTCACCTCGGACCCTTGGGGATAAGTTACTTCAGGACACAGCGCAGCAAAGTCCTTTCAAGTAGGGGGACACAGCACACAGCAAAGTCCCTTTAGCCTTTCCTTGGTTAAAACCGCAAACTGCAGGCCAGCCCCAGAACACACAGCAAGGGTCAGTCATTTCCTTCAGTTGTTTCTTCCTTGGCAAAGGTTCCTCTTGATCACGAAGTAGCTCCAGTCTTGTTCAATCTTGATCAAGCCATTCTCCAAAGTTCTGGGGTTTCAGCTCTCATAGTTATACCCCTCAGTGGCTTTGAAGTCTTTGTGTTCAGGGGGCACTCTCCCCTGTTCAAACCAGTACTGGGTGCCTCCCTGCCAGTGACACCTTCTTCCTTTGATTAGTGGGGGTCTGGATTCTCAATCGCTCAGCTGGAAATGGGACAATTGTTTTATAGCAGCAACACAGGTCTTTTCACCTCTAGGGGCTACTCCTCCCCCTACATTCCAGAAGCAGGTCTGCCTGTTGCTGTCTCACTTCCTCCCCTGAGTCAAAACTTTCCCCAGATCCTATCGCATTCGAATCCAGACAGTCAATCCACAACCAGGCAGAGACACACAGAAATGTTAGAGCACAAACCCAGCCACTTTTAGAAGAGTGGCTTCTAAACATACAATGCAAAAACCACCTTCATAGAAGGATGTGTTATTACATTGTGAGCTCAGGCATACTAAACTTCACCTCTCCATCTTAAGCCTTTGGGAAGTTAGGCTGGAAAGCCTATTACACAGTCTTCCCATTCTATCATTCGGGCCAGATGACCTTTCAACAGTGAAAAACAAAATGGAAATAATTTCACTGTCAGGACATGGTACACACCTTAGTACATCAGTCAGTCAAATATCTTTATTTCGGTCAATTAAGACCATAAAAGCAATACACAGTTCATTTAAACATACATACATTATACAAGTAAAATTTACAAATATACAAATATACACATGATTGTAATTCATACGTTCATTCTTAAAACAATTAAAATCTTTGATGCAAAGAATAGATACTGAGCAGTATAAATTCAAAAGGCCACCCCTGTTTCCCACTATGCTTAATACATTTTCCCAAGACGTGGTTGACAAGCTATCAACCTAGTTAATTGTTCGTCTGGGTGAGTCTTATTTTGTTTATACGAGCTGCCGCTACCAGAAAACTGGCTACACTATATGCGACCTGCACAGAATTAAGCATTTGCAAGTGTAAAAGTGCAGGCCTCACCTGGGCAAAATTAAGATCTTTCAAGATTGGATATAAACATTTTTTTCGGGGCACCAAATAATGTTCACAAAACATCACTAGGTGAAGCGTGTCCTGTGTAGAAAAACTATCACAGGTACAAGGTGGGGTATTTACTGGGGTCCCCCACTTTGTATAGGCACCTAGCACAAGGTGAATGAGGTTGAACCTGAACCTAAGTAAAAGAAAACGATGGTATGGTTTAGTCACGTATTTTAAGTAAGGTTCCATGACTGGGGAGATTGATAGTTGATATATTGATCTCACCATTGGTTTGCTAAGTTCGACCTCCTCCCTTTCTGTCTCCAACAAATTTCGGAAATGCAACTTAACCCACCCTACATCCTCTTTCCTAAGGCCCTGTGGTGATAAATACATGTCCGGACGCCCCAGCCTCACGCATGCCGCTCTAACATACGCAAGCCAGGGTATACTATCCGCTTTATCCAAGGCCATACAGTCTTTAAGTATGAGGTGGTTCAGCGTAATCTCCTCATTTGTCCAGGTTTTAACCCATCGTAACAGAGGGGTTATTTTTAGGAGATCAGTAATATATCCCAGGCCCACTTCACAGTGGATTGAAAATGTAGGGGATGACTTTGGGAGTGACAAAAGAGATCGCATAAAATTGTTTTCTATAGTTTGAATGCCTGGTGATGGTACGTAGCCCCAAATATCGGCCCCATAGGATGCAATTGCTAAACATTTTGATTTATACATACGAATCATAGCCTCAATGGGTCTCGAGCCAAGTCTTTTAGAGAAATTCATAAGACCTGTGGTGGATCTTGCAACCCCATTGCCCTTGAGTTTCAACTGAGGCCCCCAGGTTCCTCTTTCATCAAAGGTGACACCTAAATAACAGAAAAAAGGTACCCTGGAGATTGGTGTTTCATTACATCTAAAAGTTTTGATCTTCATACTTTTCCTGCGTAGACCAGTTACCATCATGTGGGATTTTGATGTATTAATTTTTTAGATCCAAGGATTCCATAAAGGAGCCAAAGTGGTCTAGCAGTCTTTGTAAGCCCGTGCCTGTACGTGCAAGTAGGACAGCGTAGTCCGCGTACAGGAGGACCGGAATGAATGCCCCTCCCATACGCGGAACGTCCAGGGTGGCTAGGTTCAGAGATTTACCCAGGGAGTTGATATAAAGTGTAAAAAGGAGAGGGGCCAGAATACAGCCTTGTCTGACCCCTCTCCCTGATCTGAATTGCTCAGTACACCTACCTTCCCTTGTTACCCTAACAGAAGCGAACAGATTCTGATTAAGATCATGTAAAAAATTTCCCAAGGTAATGTCCAGACCCATATCCCGCAAAATAAGCCATAATTTAGAGCGATTAACCAAATCAAAAGCGGAGGATAAATCCATGAAATCTAAATATAAAAGCCCCTCCTTCACCACTGTGTATTTACTAATAATAAGGTGAAGATTTAGACATTGGTCCATGGTCCCCCTGTGTGCTCTAAAGCCATACTGAAGGTCAGAGAGAACCCCACTCCCCTCAAGCCAATCCCCAAGTCTTTGTAGAATGACTCTGCCCACGATTTTAACAGCAGAGTCCAACAAGGAGATTGGCCTGTAACAGGCAGGATCCCCCCTGTTCCCCTTCTTAAAAATCGGGACAATAATGGAGGAGGACCAGGAGGATGGGAAGCCTGCTGAAGGTATTGCATTAAAGACGTTAGTTAATATTTTGGACCAGAATTGTGGATACTGAATGTAAAGATCGGCAGGGACCCCATCGGGTCCAGGAGCCTTATGTTTGCTTGTATCTTTAATCGCCCTTTCCACCTCGGAGATATTAAATTTCATGGTCGTGGTGTTTCGGGAAGGCGCTATGACTGGGGAAGTTGGAGCCCCTAACTCAGTTTCATAGATTTGTTTAAAATGATTAAGCCATCTTTCGTCTTCGATCACACAGTCCATGTCTGTTTTCCCATCTTCGGAGAAAAATGACTGATTAATAGTGGCCCAAAATGCTTTACTGTCTCTCAATACGTCTATGGACAATAATTTGTCCCAGGCTTCCTCCTTGATTTGTTTCTTACGCTTAGCAAGTGCAAGTTTATATTCCTTTCGAAGGCTCGCCACCAGTGTCTTATCTTTAGGTCTGTGTTTAAGTGCTTTCAGTAAGGCACTATGTGTAAGCGAGCATTCCTTGTCAAACCATTTATATGTCTTCTTAATACCTTGTGAGCCGTTCCTGGACTCCAAATTCTTGGAGATCCTTGAGCATATCTCAACATAAGCAGCCACAACATTAGGCCCTGATGAAGTGGGATCAAGGCAGACTGCCATCTTTGCCTCGGTTTCCTGCGCTAATGTATTGAAGAAGTTTTCGGGGACAATCTTCTCCCATTTTAACCTCCTACCCTGTTCCCTAGTTGAAAGATCTCTTGGGGCAACCACCCCTGTGTCTCTTCCAGTCAGGAAACAATCCAGGTCTACGGTCAGTAAAACAGGATTGTGATCGCTGAAAGTAGCGGTCACCACCCTGTATTCCCGTGCTTTTACTAGCACCCCAGAGGATACAAAGATGTAGTCAATGATGGTATTTGCGTCTCTCCCAATGAATGTGGGCGCTCTGGTCTCATTGTTGCCACTCCCCAATTCGAATAAATTTAAGTTGGCAAGAAGACTCTCAAGCCCCTCACCCTCCTTAGTGTGTTCAAAGTGGGGAATCCCCTCAACCGGTGATCCTCCATATATGTCATTATAGCAGTCCCCCTCACAGGGGTGAATATTAAAATCGCCCAGGATAACCATCTCTGGGGCGGAAGTGCAATCATGTTTATAGACTGACAAAAAATCTGACAGGGCAATCAGGTGCTCATTCACAAAAGAGCCCTCCCTGGAATTATAAAAGTTAATAAATAAAAAGGTTTGGTGGTCCGAAATAGCCCACTCAATTATTAGCGTATTCATAGGAGCAGGTTCTATTTTTTTAAAAACCCCAACCAGATTGAGTGAAAACAGTATAAGTAGGCCTCCCTTAGCTCTCCCTCTTACACCCGATACAGCTGGGGTGGAGAAACTGTGGAAGCCATCCAGTGAGAAACAGGTTGATATATCCCATGTTTCTTGGAAAGCCAATATATCATATTGTTTAACAAACCCCTGCCAGATAGGATCTAAAGCCTTAGCGGTTAATCCCGCCACATTCCAAGTAAGAATTTTACAAATTGTTTTTTGAGAGTTATGCACCCCCCCTGGCCTCAGCAACCACAAGACCCTTGTCAAAAGTTGGAATTAGATTTGACTTCCGCAAGTCCAAAATACTATTTTCCTTTTGCAGAAGAGTGGGGGAGATATGAGGCCTCTGTCTAACTAGTGGGCCCTGTGTTTGTCAGTCGACCCAGTCCGTCGTGGACAGACATTCACCTTAGTACATGTCCTACCTTTCACATGCACTGCAACATGCCCAAGGGGTACCCTGGACCTTCCATAGGGGTGTTTGATGGTCATAGAAAGGGAAGGGTAAGGTCTTGCAAGTGAGTGCTCTTGTCAGAACAACATGGCAGTTTAACAAACTGCGCGCAGGCATTGCAATGCCAGGCCTGAGTTCCCTTTTGAAGGCTACTTGTGTGGGTGGCACAATTAGTGCTGCAGGCTCACTAGTAGCATTTGCATTACCAGTCCTGGCACACATAGTGCACTTTACTAAGGACTCTACTAGTAAGGCAGACATACCAATCATGGACAACCAATTACCATTACACTTTATACAGGGAGCACTTGCACTTTGACACAGTTTAGCAGTGGCAAAGTGTCCAAAGCATCTGAGTTGGCAACCTCATGTCAGAAAAAAGGTCTAGGGGGAAAGCAAAAAGTTTAAGGAACTTTAGCTAAAAAGGGATATGTCCTACTCAGTCTTTATAGCTACACATAGCCTGTGCACTAGATACAGTGAATGTAGAACACTTGGTAATAAAGTTGATCCTTTGTTCCTCTTATCGTCCAATGATGCTCTTAAAGACTGGAGTTTCCTGCCCATATTACTTGTATTCAGTCGAAATCTGACTCCCTGGTTCTACATATGCTGTGGTTTTTTAGTTTTCTTATCAGGAGCACCCATATACATTATCTTTACATAGTAGAGTCCAGATTTGACAATACTAGAACTCGAGATGCCTGTACTTTGTCTGGAGAAAGGTGGTACCTTCGTAGGAATAGGGTGCTGGAAGTTTGTATTTAATGATTTAAGGAATTTGTTGGAAGAAGGAAATGTTGGTATTAAATCAAACTGTTTTTGCATGATTGTTTGGGCTGCCTCCTGGTCTTGTCTCCAGGCAAATTGCTGAATGATCATGTATAATTTACTCATCACCATGGCCATTGTATTGATTACATTTAGGTAAAGGGAACTCTATTTCACCCCAAAAAGAAGTTCCTGGGGACATTAATGAATTTCCATTTGCGTTTCGAGGAGCACTATACAGTAAAGCATTACTATTTGCCATACCTGTATCTAACAAAAAATGCAATGTACAAAAAAACAACAACAGACAACTATAAAATCATTCTTCAAAAGATTAAGTTAAAATTCAAATATGATTCAAACAAGTTTGATTTCTCATATATGTTGTGCTAACGTACCGATACAACAGCAGTATTTGCATTCGAAAACTATGAAAATCTCAATCAATAGAGGAATTTGATGGACACATGCTAATACAGCCATTGACTTCAGACTTTCTCCTTTCACCAGTGAATCATCTACATGCCATCCGTAGAACCTAGTTAGAGTTTATACTATGATGTATACTTTAATTTGGGTAGATGGGACATCTGCCAAATGTTTATTTATTTATTTATTGAGCGCATCATTTATCCCGAGGGATGTCACGGCGCTAAGGACTGTGATTAGCGAATGGGAGCTAGATTGGTCGTGTGGATGTCCTACATTCACTGACTTTAATTTATCCCTTTCGGTCATTTTTGGAAATGACCTCTCTTCATCTCACATAGCACACCTGCATTTACTTTAGTCAAAGGTGGCTTTCACTCGGAAGCGGTACATTTATCTATGTGTGCATTATCACTTTAACATAGCTTCAATTCGTCCTGACTCTCACTTGGTAGGTTCCATTGCAAAACATCTTCAAAATAGAATTTTTTTGATGGAATTCTAAAGAACACCAGTGGTTGGTAGGCGATCTAGAGGTCAGCAGGTCACAGATTTCAATTCTTGCAGGGCTGACTCAGCCTTTTAATCTCGCTCCCATTTAAGGCTAAGAGTATGAAGAGTGGTAATGATCTGGGTTAAAACTTGTAAACTCAAACCTTGGTGGATGCAGCATTGTAGGTTTCTTCTAATCTGCCTTCTCCAACAAGCAATTAACCCAGAGACAAGCAATAAATACAGCCTGCAAGGCTTTGTTACTTGTTTTTTCATCTTTCTTTGTGTTGCTTGGATTTCAAGAGACGTTTAAGTGGAAGCCTGCATTGTTTTCTCACAAAACACATTTGTATTAAGTAGTGTTTTGGCTCCCAACATTCCTGATAGGGGAAGCGGCCTCAACATCAAGAAAGGGCACAGTTTCTGGTACCCTATCCTCCTCTTATGTATAAGCATTGCCTTCCTAAATGTGAAGCATTTCAAAAACACAGTTTCCTGTTAGTTCTCTTGGTTCGAAATGAATGAAGAGAATATTAATCAGTGTATTGAGCTGAATTACCATTTGTACGACCACTTTGGAGTCATTCTGTATCCTCATAGTTACTTTTCTACATGCATTCAGTTCTGCCCTGTCTTTTGGGGAGTGGTTACTATTTAACAGACCCAGTCATTTTAGCTAGGTATGGTTGCTCATTAGACTAATGCATCCACTACAGGAGCCTGTGTTCGACCTCATGGCCACAGGTTCAAATATGGGCAGGTCCACTCAGCCTTTCATCCATCTGAGGTCAATATAATGAGTATCATTGAGATGCGTAACAATAAACATTATTCAGTGCCAGGATACCTCTGGGTGAACGTGCGCTTTACATACACACATGCTATGTTTATGTTTTATCACTGGAAGCCAAATCCACAAGTTAATACAAATAAGCAAAAACAAATTATATCACCCCCACCAATAAATTCTAAGATAGTGTAATCATAAGAACCTTCCTTTGGAAATGTTTTAGAAGAGATGTTAGCTATTCATAGCAATACAGATGTTATAGACCCAATATCAAAATATTAAAAGAGAATTGGCTGGTCTTCCCATGAAAGTGTCTGACAATGAAATTAAAATTAAAGGCAACAACGTTAGGTAAGACCAAACAGTTACTGTAGTTGCAAAGGTTCTACACGCTGAGCAAATTAGTTTTTGACTTGGAAAATGAGAATAGACAAGGCAATCAACACATATTATATTTGCTTGAAAATTAGAAAGGCCAGATTACTGCGCTTCTATAGAAAATCTTTTGCCAAAGATCCTAAATATTATATTCACCAAGCGGTTCAAAGTCAATAAAGCATATTGTGTTCCTTGCTGTAGGAAAACCAAGCAATCAGTGTTAATAATTGGTTTTTTTTTAAGTTTCAATGTTGTCACAAAATTATGATCAGGAGTCCAGACACACATACCAGCCTTAATTATTGAAGGACACAAGATCTACAACACCAATGATTTGCAGAAGTAACTTTGATTATTCATAACCACTTTGACCTAGGCTTTATGATAATGGCTCTAAATATGGATTATTTCACCTTTTCACTAAGAGATTTTCCCTTTTTATATGAAAGATCAAAATTGTGAAGACATTTAAAATAGGTAGAAAGAGTCTTTAGTGCTTTATTACTTTAAATATGGTGTCTGTTACTTTGATATGCATTGTTAAAGTGGACAATTTCAATGCTGTGCTTCTTCCAGTTGGAACCCCTTTGTTTTCATTGAAAATTGTGGCTTTCTCTATGTTTGTTTAGTGTTTGGTACTTTTGGTCATGTTTGTCTGTTATATAATGAGTTAAATGTTTGCTTTGTTGATTATAATGGTATTTTTTCCAATAATGTATATTTTACTACAAAACATGAGTTCTGCATATTAACTTAAAATTGTTTTTTGAATGCCTTAGGTCTCATAAATCTGCCCAACAGAAAAAACGATAATAGACTAATTAGCTAGACAAAAAGCTGAAACTTGCCTAATGCAGGAAACCTACATTAATGATATCTGCTGTGGGTAAGGGATAGAGTGGAACTTTCTTAAACAACTGTTGACCAAAAGAACAATGTTGCTGTTTTGTTTTCAAACACAATTCAACTGCAGATTTTGGCTAAACATTGTGGCACTTATGGTAGATTTGTGTACATTCAGATTAAGCTAGACAGATTTGTTATCCATGTAATCCATTGGGCCAAACAGCAAGTGGTCAGATGTTGTGGAAAACCATCACTGCTGAAATGATCAAATTGGGCTATTGTCCTCTTATAGTTGGAGGACATTTTACTTTTAGAAGAGATTGTCATATGAGTAGATTTTCTACAATATGTTTAAACTACAAAAAAATATTTGTTGTGTTTAAAAAATATTTTAATACTAAAAGAAATTAACTGATACATGCTGATTTAATTTCCCTACCCAAAACAAATTCCATTTTTTTTCAGATTCTCATATTTCTCGTTTTGCAGTGGAATATGGAGAATTTATGCCATCTAACCTCAAACCCAAAGATCAAGCATATTGATAATTATAAACATGCTTTGATATCTATTTTCCTTAAATTAGGCAATTTTTCTGTGTTGTCTCAGATGGTTTAGTGATGTTGCCGCTATTCAAAAAGAGAATCATAAATGGAAACAATGCTGAGCACTATTGAGCAGTAGTTTGCCCTAAACACTGAAGAAGCTAATATACACCAATGAGATACCTATAAAGCTCTCATTAGGGCTACTTTGATATCTATAAATAAATAGAATACATGATTTAATAAAAAAATCTTTAAAAGTCAATTTTGAAGTATGAAAGACTGTGTATTTCATCAAACAATTATATCATACATTGGATCAAATTAAATACAAGGCAGCTGTTAATTATCTACATTCCTGTCTTATTCCTTGCCCATAGCGAAATGATAAAGAATTTTTAGATTCACTTTTAACCATGACAAAATTTGTTCTGGTATTTTAACTCTCAATTTGGGGAGATCACATGGTACAATAGCTGAATTTGAAACAAACTTCTCTGTTGAACGGGCCTCTCCTTTTTTTACTCCTTTTTACAGATTTTGCTAATAATGCCTCTGTCGCAATAACATTTCATAATACTTTAATTGTGGTACTACAAAACTAAATAAGGTGTCCTCCCTTATGTCTAAAAGCAGGACAATTTACTTTAGAAATCAGGGCCGTAAGGTTCAACAAATATTGTGTCTAATATATTATCCAAAATCAGACATTATTACATTAATCTAAATAAAACTGATTTTATGAATGGTAGATTGTCTACTCATAATACCAGGCTTATTTGCCATGTTCTATCATTTATATCTTGCTCACAGTTCCCTTTATTCTTGTTAGCTCTTTAGCTATGGGAATATTTCCAACACTGGTAATCTTTTTTACAAGGTTTACCTCTTTCCATTAAATGTACATTATACCCATTATATGTTTGTTAACTCTAATTTGGTATCAAACTATAATATATAGCCTTAAAATACTTTTTGTGAATAATGTTCACCATACAATTAAACTTAATTGTGAATATATTATTGTTGGGATTGGGTTTCTGGTTGAAAAAGGTATACACCCAGTCCAAGCAGGAACCACAATCCTAGTTAGGGTAAGTCAGACGCACACTGTAAATCAACCTGTGCTCACCCTGTAGTAGCTAGGCGCAAAGCAGGCAGGCTTAATTTAAGAGGCAGTGTGTAAATATGTGTGCAACACTTCAAACAGTAACACAGTGAAACACCACTGACTCCACAACAATTTAGAAAAACAGATTATGATTTTTGAAATAAAAGAAGACCAAAATGACAAAAAACCCATACGTAGAAGTCAAGATATGAATTTTCAAACATTAAAAGTATCAATAACACTTAGAAGCAATAAGCGCCTATGGGGGTTATCTGGTGACTCTAGACCAGGGCAAAGTCAAGAGTTCAGGTCAACCACGATGTTTTAAGGCCCAGATACAGGAGCCACACAAGGCCCACTGAACTGAGTGGCTGTATCTCCCGGTGTGTGTGGGGCTAGGGCTCCTCGCAGCTGCAAGCACGCATGGACTCCTGGTCTCTCGAGTCCCGTGTGGCGAGTTGTTTGTCAAAATTGGCCCCTCGGCAGTGGTAGGCAATGCTCCCTCGCTTCAGAGCCCCTCCGGGGGTAGCAGCAGCTCCTGTGTTTAGGGCGCACAACAGGCGCAGCGGGACCTGCGCCAGCGGGTCTGGCAAGCAGTAATGAAGCCCCGGTGTGCGTGGGGGCGGGGCTCCTCGCAGCTGCAAGCACGCACAGACTCCTGGTCACTCGTGTCCCGTGCGGCGAGCTGTTTGTCAAAATCGGCCCCCTCGGCAGTGGTAGGCAATGCTCCCTGTCTTCAGAGCCCCTCCGGGGGCAGCAGCAGCTCCTGTGTTAAGGGCGTACAACAGGCGCAGTGGGACCCGCGCCAGAGGGTCCGGCAAGCAGTAATGAAGCCCCGGTGTGCGTGGGGGCGGGGCTCCTCGCAGCTGCAAGCACGCACGGACTCCTGGTCACTAGAGTCCCGTGCGGTGAGCTGTTTATCAAAATTAGCCCCCTCGGCAGTGGTAGGCAATGCTCCCTGGCTTCAGAGCCCCTCCGGGGGCAGCAGCAGCTCCTGTGTTTAGGGCGCACAACAGGCGCAGCGGGACCCATTGTGGGATGTCATTCGCATCCAATTTGCTCACATGCACTTTCGCCTTTATTAGTGCCTAATTTAGGAATGTAACTTGGACAAAAACACCACTCGAAAAGTTAATAAATACCTCTACTGTGAGTGTGTCATGTATATTCCCAATAGCCATACTTCTGGCGTTCTCCTGGAAACAGCTCTGTGCCTATCCCTCACCTTAATAGAGGCACTGTTTAAATTTTAAATTATACCATCAATGTTTTTATGAAGACTTTGTAATCTTCTAACTCCCAATCTGCGTTCTCTTGCAGGAGAAAGATTTTGTCCTTTCTTCTGGCACAACTCTTTGGAGCAGACTCCACCTTGCACATTTGATCTTCGGAAAGCTCAGACTCTCTTGTTTGTAACCTCTGTGGGAGCCATCTGGATTAGGAGATGAACTGACATGCTGTTCCAGATCCAGCTTTGTCAGTATGTGCTGTGATATAGAATTCCCCCCCATCTTTCTTCTAACACCAACTTTTTCGTATCCATGGCCTTAGCACAAGATGACCCCTTTCCTAGTTGTCTCTTCTTCAAAAAGTGATATATTTTGTTTGGCTTGATTTAGCATGACTTCCACATCATTTCAGCTACAGTCCGTCTGCCGATTTATCATGGTCGAGTAACCGCCTATATTTTACTTTCTTCTTCTCTCCCTGCTTACGTGTGCAATAGTGCTGTAAAAAAGAGGATTATTATTTTGAGGTGGGCACCTCAAGATATGATTACACTGTGTAAGACCCAAAGAAACTAAATTAACCTGAACTCAACCCTGTGAGGTCTATGTCACAGAGCACACAGTCTTAACATAGGGCAATGTGTAAAGTATTTATGCTGTACCAAAACAGTAATGAAATCAAAACACCAAATAATATGAATCCAAAACTGAATAAAAATAATAGCATGCATTTAATTAGCAAAATGATACTAAACAATGAGCAATTGATTAAGGAAACTGGAGATATAATTTTATTTCAAGATTTAAGTGAAAATAGCTTCAAAAAGATATCAGCTCAAATGGAAGTAGTAGACCGGGACCTAGACTTAATTTCAGACAGACTGCAATGGAGCCCATGCTGGATACATCTAGTAGGTTCATCCTGGTCAAACCGTTTACCTTCTGACATAGTCTTTTTTATGGAGCTTAAAATCCTTCAGCAGGGCAAGCCTGAAGTTGCTTCAGAAGAAGTCGTTTTGAAATCGGACACTTTTGCCGCACCGTACCAGTGAGGGCTCAATGGATCAAAAATTTCAAAAGTCGCAACTTTTCAAGATTTCTGGAGGTGCTCCCTTAAGGCTCTTGTAATGCTCTCAAAACAACACTTATGGGGCAAATCTCACCCCGGCAGAGGCCACCAGCAAGGTTCAGTCCAGGTCCAGTCAGTAATGGTCACTTCAGGAAAAAGGCCTCTTGCAGTGTGTTGTATCCCTGTAGCCACACTGGAGGTAATCCATCTGACCCCTGGAGTCCACATCTTTTCCTTTGTACAAGAGTGAGCAAGGCTGTTCCTTCAGTGCTTCTCTCAGGTCACAGACAGCAAATCTAATCCCCCCTGTTGTTTTGCAGGTCCAAGAAGTATTCTGAAGAGGGTGCTGTGGGATACAACATTTATGCTTTGCACCAGCTAGTGGGTAGGGGGGTGAATACTGACCCCTTCTAACCAATGGGGTAAACGTTCTGAGGGTCAACCCTAACCAGTTTGGAAGAACTCCTGTTTGGCAGACTGGTCCAAGCACTTGGAAGGACAACTGTTGGAAAGCCAATGTAAACTAGCTCCCAGGAGCTCCAGGCAGTGAAGAGGTAGCTTTCTAAAAGTTTATTTTCCTAAATATTTCTTACAAAACGGACTTGACCATTGAATTGGGCTTTCAATAAAGATCAAAAGTAGTCGATGAATGGCATTTGTATATGGTTCCTGTCAAAAGTTACTGATTAAAGTTTATAATCTGGACTATGACAGTTTCTAGGATCTAGCTACAGCCCTACCAGTTAAAATGACTTTTAGGGCCTAGTCACTGAAGGAACATGCCAAAAAATATGTGGTGACCATGCAGAAAAGGCAGATTTGTTACAAATGACTTGTGTCACAAACTCTTTAACAGGCATGTTACTTACTCCTTGAATTTTGTTTTGCCTGCCCTGTGGTTCACTTAAGGGATTTTCTTCTACTACATCTTGTGGAGTTTCACTCTATAATATTCCTCATCTACTTGAATTTGAGGTTAGCGAGAGGCAAGTTCCTGTACTATTTTTTACTTGAATTCTCCTGCCTGCTTTGAGGCTTTTTAAGCAGATTGTTTTATTCCCCATTTAGTAGACCGTCAGAGAGACACCTATTGTTTCCACATGATAATCAGAAGTGTTAAGTAATATGTTGGCTACAAGAGGGAGACACCCGTTTTTCAATCAGCCTCAACAAAAGAAGTTGTTACAACATCTGTCCCCTTCTAGACAAAAATCCTTGCTGAAGTAGTTGGAATTTGCAACTGTAGAAATTCACAAACGCTGATCTATGAATGAAGAGGTGGGAAATGCAATCTCAAATCCAACTTTTGGTGGAACTAAGTTCAGAAACATGTTGTGAGTTTGAGTTAACATTGTTGTTATTTCATGTTGATGTTATTAACAACTAGAATATTTATTGGCCATTTTTATTTGTTTGTCGATTACAGAATACACCTAAGAATGTGTTTCATCTACTCTGCTTTGGAACATTGCTGGACTGGAGAATACAGTTGGTTTTTAACTCAGTATTTCTTAAAAACAGAACACATGAAATGCAGTCAGGGGTTATACAATATGAATAGATGCCAATCAAAAGTAATCAACAAAGAAATTTCATAAGGTTCCAACAATAACCATTTGTTTAAACTGAATCCAACGTAGCAGACAATAGATGTATATAATGTCCTTGACCTTGTTGAGTGGGGTGAGTAAAGCTGTTCACCAATTTGCTGACCCAACCTAATAAAAGACAACTGTAGTAGAGCCATCTGTGCTACTAAGCTGCTTTCAAATGTATATTAATGTGTGATAAGTTCTTGTGCATTTCGCACATGAGTTCCTAGTATTACAAAAATCTTTCTGCATCCAGGCACTATCGACTGAGGCTCACAGTCCAATACAGATTTCAGGCACAATGCAGTATGATCAAATCTCTGGTGAGACAAAGTATCAGTAGCTTTTGCCACAAAAGACTAAAGGGTTTGGACATTGCCATTTTATGAATAATACATGAATCACATTCGTACTTCTCAAATACCGAAAAGTGCCTGTAATTATCCATATCATAAAAATGATCATTGGAAAAGTCAATAGGTTTTCAATTTGTATGGTTAAGCATGAAAACAGTAGAAATGCTGTGGCTGTGGTAATGGTTGTGGTACAAGGGTTATTAATGGTGATGTGGGAATGGTGGTGGTAAAAGTGTTGGTTATAGATGTGGCAGTAATAGAAGTGGTTGTGGTATTAGTAATGTTAGTAATGGTAGTGTTAGTAACAACATGGTTAGTAGTGGTGGTGGTATTGGTGGCAACATTTGTGATAATGATGGTATATTATTGGTAGTGCAGTTAAGAGATCACACTTGATTCCAGGCAAAAACCATAAAAAAGTCTGATGCAGTAAAACAAATACAGAAAAGATTATTGGGATGAAAAAGTAATTTGTATGGAAAAGATGTGCACTTCTGCCCTGGGTGCCCAATTGTGTTGTTGTCTGGATCTCTAATGATTATTTATTGTCACAAACTAATAAGCATAATGCATGTGTGCCATGACATAGGGCTTTCTCATGGATTGTGATCTGAATAATCTAGGAGGGGTGCCAAAGCACTACCTTCATAGTGGTGGAAAGCTACTGTCTTCACCAGGAGTTAAACAGCACAAGAGCTCTGGTGGCCGCATACTGTGCAATGATCAGGTGTAGTGAACAGGTCCTTTTTATCCTGTGTCATTAGAGTGAGGTCTACAGGCTAACTCATCTTCTAATAAGTTCAGCTAATATCTGTTTAACACTCTAATGGCCTACAACAGGTTGATGTAGAAGTGCATGTGTAGTTAAAACATGTGCTGAGTGCATATGGGTGTGTAAGACACACTACACATAAAGAGGGTGCAGTGTGGGACAGTGTGCTAATGGTAAATGTGTGTGTGCTGGCAGGATGTGTTTAAAGTGATACACCTGTGCATACCAGAGAGGCTGTAGTATTGAGCAGTATGAACAGACTGAGTGTGTGTGCTGCATGTGGGAATTGTGTTGGTAGCAAGTTACATGGTCACAGCAGTACTAGACAGTGGTGTGCAGTATTGTGCAGTTTGGCAACCCCATATGTCAGGAGGTCACCGTGCACCAAGGGTAGTGCTGCATCGATCCAGCCGTTGCATGTATTCCACGTTGTGAATTTTAATGACTCTGTATGTCACAAGGGACCGTTGTGTACCAAGAAACTGTTTTTCATCGATCAGGTCACTGTTCGTTTGCGGCATTTTGCTGCAACCCTTTATGCCAGTAGGGGCCGGGGAAGAGGCAACCAGAGGCCAGCATGACCAGCACTGAGATTTGCTGGACAGACCCTGTATGCCAGGAGGAGCTGCTAGAAACTCTGAGGCTGGAGGTCCGGGCCATGGCTGTGACCCGAAACTGCTACTCCAACCAAGTCGAGGGAGGCTTTTTATCTCAGGAGGCCCAGGGACAAACGAGATGCTGTTGGAGAACTACTGGAGCAATGAGACTGCCTCCATACCCAAGCAAGGAAGAAAGAAAGGCTTACTGCATGTGACTGGAGCCAGAGCAACTCCGATCATTGGGATGCTTGCAAGTGCAGTTCAGATGATAGAGCTGGCGCCTGCCGGGACCTGTGCATGTAAACATGTGCAGCCCGACTATGCTGATCCAGCTTAGAACCACACTCCACCACTGCCAGGGTTCTTACCGCTGGAGAAGGTCATCTACGAATTAGGCCTGCAAGACCCCGGGGGATATATCACCTTTGATTTTTGGAACCCCCTTGACCCTAAGTGACTACACCTTATCGACTGAGTCCAAGAGGAGTAAAAGCAGTGAACAGGGCCTAGTAGTTTACATTCCATGGATGTTGCCGCATGTGAGTGGGGAATAACAGCACCCCCTTAACATGGGATTGTGATAGCCAAGGGTTTGGCCTGACAACTACTAGAGATCCTACCTCAAGGGGAACTGTGTTATGGCGTATTGAATGCTGGTTACCTTTGCATGTCTAGAATTAGAAGTATAATACTTCTTTCATACAAAATAAATATTTGACTGGACATTGATTTATTGAGTTATGAGGTGTGTTTACTGATCTGTATCTACACTTCCCTCTGAGGGAGCATGGACTGCTTGTGCTATGCTACTAATTGAGAGTCAGGTGCAGATGGAGGTGCTTGACCCAGTTGAGCCGGATCCATAGTAGAGTGGGCCATGGGACATCAGAATAAAAAGGCTTCAACTACCTACCCTGGGTCCAATAACCCCTGCTTGCCCCGTGGCCCGCTGAACAAAGTTCTAACAAAGATTTTCATATATAATTTCTGTGTAGAATTAATGAAGGAATTATGTGATGATCTTCATGTATTTTTTAAATATAAACTTGTCCCTGATGCATTGCAATGCAAAACGATCCATAGGAAGTGTAATGATACACCAAGCAGCCATGAGACCCATTCTTAGTCCTTGAAAGGTGAGCCTCAATAAACCAGGGGTGCCTTCGGGGAGGGGGGCTCAGTCACGCGTGAATGCATCTGCCGACCTGAAAATAGACACAGAGATTGAAGGACAACGGCAGCTCGGTTTGCCACCACCAGCTCCCTAGGAGACTTTAATTTCCTTCCTGTGTGCAGAGGCCAAGGCTTTTGACGGCTGAGAGCATTCAGACCCCATGGGGGGTGAATGAAGTGGGGGAAGTGCCCAGGATTCAGAAAGAGAGGCAGCTGAAAGATGGCACTAATTCCAGGCTCAAGAAATGACCCAGACTGAACAAGAGGACCCTCTCATGATGGTGCATCTTGGTGAACCTAGGTCTGCCAGAACTGATCTGTCTCCCAACTCCCCTCATCCATTCCCTCTATCCTCTTTTGGGGACGTGTTCATCTATATTGACTAGGCAACTGTAACTAAATGTAACTATGCAAAACTGCTATTCTTGTTTCTCATGACTGCTAAGACCTGAGCAATATGGCTGATGCCCGGTGGAGCTGCTAGACAGCTATAGAGGAGATTGGCCTTGGTTCACCCCTTCGGCCATCACCTTCCCAGCCGCACCGTTCTCCTCGTCTCCCAGCTGTTTTTCTATGCTTTTATAACGGTTGTAGTTTGCAACTTGTAACACAATGATCCTCATGTAAAGCGCTCTGATACCTCTGGGTCTAGCCAGTGCTATATAAAACTTATAAAGTACAAAATAAATAAATGTATATTCTGAAGAATGAGTAGCAGTATGCCTTGCTGATAACTGCACTATCAAGCCAGACTAAACAAGCATTGGCAAAGTTTATAGGTTTGACTTGCATCTTGAGTCTTGACAAAAACACCTGTTGCAGTAGAAAAACAATTGCTTTAGTAGACAGTGCATCTGTGAGATAAAGAACTTCATATTTTAGAGCCCTATCTGGTTCAGGAAACACCCCAACCTTTGTACCTGAGTCTGGCATGGCTCCAGTGCACCGCCATCTTTGCTATCTGGATTTTGGGGCTGCAGTCTAACGATCATGCAATTGCAGAACAGCAGGGGCAGGACTTTGGCAAGAGTATAGGAGCAAAACTCTACAATCAGTTGATCAGATATCATGCTGAGTGGCATGGACGTAAAAGATAATGCTACAGAATCCCGGGTATCCTAGCTGGAGATAATATCAGAGTGAAAGGCAAATCATATTGCAGTGAAAATAAATGAAGGCATTGGTACAACTGTATTTGCAATAGAAGACAGACTATTGAGTGGAACTATTTGTGCTGGCCAAAATGAAGAGAAAACCACAGAGGTCAATGAAACATATTTTCACCTATATGAAATGAGAACAATGATTTTGAGGTATGTTTTAAAAGTGAATGCTTCTCAAGGGATGTTTGTGGCTGCCGTCAACTCGTTGTGCTGTCCGCATTATTTGTGCTGGGAATTTCATACTTTCTGTATTTTTAAGACAATGAGTGCTAATAAGCAGGTGTTACATGATATCACACACTAATACAACAAGCAGTGCCATGTCAATTGAAAAATCGGCCATAGAAACCTGATCTTTCCTCGACCAAGCCGGATTATTTTTTATTTACACTGGTTGTCACCTAGGACCCTTCATTCTTCCACAGCAAATTATTTCAATAATGTTTAGTCTGAGAGAAAATGTAATCTTTTGAATCCAACAGTGTTTTAATTTGGCTTGCACATAATGCATATTTGCACTAGCACTAGTACTTGTATTACAGATTAAAATTAAGGGTTTACCATGCATGCTGCCACATCATCACGTTTTAGGAAGTGGTCAATTCAGGTGATGGAAAATCCTCCAAGAGCCAATAAGGATGTAATACAAGCTCTATTTCAGAGGAAGCACACATCTTTTGCCCAATCAAATTGTGTACTCCTGGTTCCCAACATGTCTGTTGAGCCAAAGTTCCTCCCTTTGTGATTCTCACATAATTGTCTGGAGAGAGCTGCGCTGTCACGCCAAACTGTAAAAATAGGGATGATAGGCCTGAAATTAGCTGTCTTTTGTTAGGGAATGGAGATAATGAAGCTGGATGTTATTTTCCTTGTCTACCTTTTTTTGCAACCTACAAATTCAAATTCTGGCCACAAAATAATCTGTAAACTTCATGTTATTGTTGACTTCAATATATTCAAATATAATGGTGACAAAGTTGATTTTCGTGATGCGCCCCATTGTCAGATTATATCAATTAACCTACACACACATTAGCTTTGGAGCGCGGGAGAATGTGCTGACTGCTTGCATGTAAGGGAACCATGAGCACAGGCTCTATTATTTTTCAAAAAACATTTGGCATACCGATAAAAACAAATGCAGTGGCACACGCACCATACTGTACGGCAACAACATATACATACCAGTGCTGGTGAGTAAACCGCTTCTCTTAACTCTGATGCTATATTTTAGAACATTTCATATGCATTGATCCATGAAGAGTGTTAGAATGTCAGTGGCAGGATAGAGTTGGAAGATTGAGGCTCAGTGAACTACAACCAAGCTTTACACAAACACACAAAACGAAATATTTACAAGCAGAGGTTAGCTGAAGGTTAAGTATCCATAATCTTCACTCTTATACTGAGCTTGACCTTGTCTCTGTAAACCACGTAGCTGCAGTCTCTGTATTATAAAGTAGTGTAAACAGACAGCACTTTCATCTTTCCCCAAAGCTTAATTGTGAGATGTGCAGCCTGTCATTGAGGCCATGCATAGACCTTGAATTTACACATGCCTATGACACACATACTACTTAAACTGTTATTGCATGTTGGCATAATACACGTGCTCTATATAAATGCATGAGATTTTCTCCCTTTAAATTTTGTAGTTGTGTTGTGGAGTTGTGAATATAATCATCTAAGAACTCTAGCATAGACTTGTTTCCATACCCCAATCATTTCAGGATAAATCATTGTGAGATCGTTGTGACTCTCCTCTCTCTTGCTGCTTTGTTTTGCATTCGTCTTATCGTCCAGTGAGCACTACAGCTGTAGGTTGCACTTTAGGAAAGTTTATTTTGTAATTGTGTTTCAAATGGTTCTGTTCCCCATTTCCTCTTGAGAATATTTAATTTAATTTTAGTGGTGTTGAGTTCCTTTTTAATTTATAGTAGCTATTATTACATAATGTAATAATTATATTCTTAATACAGTTACACTCGATTTTTTAGGGTATCTACGTTATTACTCATTTGCAATGATTTCACTGCTGTCCTGCTTTTCGCCCTCTGCAAACTTTCCAGTGGGACGTGGGAGCCTGTGTAGTGTGGGAAGAGCCCTGTGTTCAGAGAGCATATCCGGAGAGCTAGCATACGACGGCAGGGATACCGCCCATGCCACCTCAGCTGAAGCCAATAAGAGTGAGGAGCTGTGGCGCTGCAGGCTCTTGTTCACAAGAGGCCAGTAGCGGCTTGCAGGGAATGAGGGTGGAGAGGCGGGGGGCAAAGTGGGGTGGCAGGGGACAAAGTAAAATAAAAAAAATACCACTCACTTGTTCAGCCTGTCGCATCTCTCCTCCGCTTCTCAAGTCCCGGAACCAGGAAGCACCTTTGCTCCCCATAGCCACTCACAACGCTGCAATGCAGTGTTGTGATTAGTCTGAGAGCCGTGGATCGGCACTCAGAAGGGAACTGGGAGCCTGGGCATGTTCCCCACTTAGACAACCAGCCAAACAGACATGCACACATAGAAGTGCACATACGATACAATTAATTCCTCATCCCTCTAGTGGCCTGGCCTGCCTCTACCTGCACATGCTAGCTCAGCCAGCAGCTGAAAAATACAACGATAATAAAATATAGTTTTATTTTCCAGTTGCTGGCTCTGAGCCAGTGGGGCAATGCTCCTTTGCCATTGTGGAGGAGCCGCTGGTGAACACGCCTCTTTCTATCACTTTTTCCTGCTTTCCATCTCCAACCCATTTTTCTTATACTTTCTACTCGTGTTTTTTTTCTTAGTCCTCTTTCCTTCCTCTATTACTCGTGCTGTTGACTTGTACCACTGCTTAGCTTATTTCTTCTGGTGTTTATTGATTCCCCATCACTCTTAGGAGGTCACAGGTTGTCCTGAAGGCTTCAGGACAGTGCTTAAGAAGTTATCATGTGCAGCTGATGCAGAGGAAGAAGTGCACATTTTATTGAGCACATAAAAGATCGCATTATATTTGCATTGTGTGAAAGCAACTACTGGCCACACGCTTAGAATATCCGAGAACATTTAGTGTGATCCTTGGGCAATAAAGAATGAGATCATCAGCCCAACTTGTACACTCCATTTAATTATTAATTGATTGTCTCATGCCAGCTCGCAGACAAGATATCTAATTGATCGGTTAATAGCGAGGCAATCACGAGCTGATTTGCTATGTCAGTTCCAGGCTAAAATCGAATGATTTTTGTTTCACTCCGCCAATGTAAAATGGGACGGATTGATTTGGAAAAGACATCATTGTGTCATTCTGCAGTCCAGAAGAATTTCAGGAAAGCAAATTGACATACCCAATGTGTTTTGCACCAGATCAAACAAAATACTCAAAATGATTACGAATTCTCTGATCATTTTCAGAAAATAACATTTTATTTTAGTGACTGAATGCATATACCTATTACAAAAGTACATCTGATGTCACAAAAATGTCAGATATGTATGCAAAATAGAAAATTGCATTCAAGAAACTAACCACTTCAGGCGGAGAGTGTGAAACCAGGAGCCAGAAACAGAAGGTGGAATAGGCCAGAATAGAGACCTTCTCCATCTCCTAACTCAGAATCTAGAACCACATCCCCATCAAGGTCAGAATACCTCCGTTCCTCCTGCAAATCAGAACAAATCTGAATACACCTCTCTTCAGAGAGCGTTACCTCCCAGCCCAATAGGAGCCTACAGTTACCCATCTTCAATTGTACCCTTGGGCGGGCGACCTCATTTTTAGTGCTTTTTTGCTTCTCAGCTGGGTTCACATTGTATAAATATCACATGATTGCATGTATTTTGCCCATTCCGAGCAGTGCAGGTTACACTACCAAAAAAGGCCATGTGGCATTCTCAGCAATCTAAAATGTGGCGTCACTCTCGGAGTGCGCTATATCCAAGACTTCGTTTTGCTAACCCAGTCACGTGCACCGCTATCGAACATGGTCTTGGGCACCGCCGGTCACTAGGGAAGGCACATTCGGCCAGAATGGCTTTTTACCAATATACCTTTCCGCAGATGACAAGGATGATCACATGGCTTCTCTGGAATGGAATTAAACCCGAGCCTGGACCCACATCCCATACAGAACCGCTTTTTTTCTATTTTTCATAGGTACATGAGAATACCGGATAGATATTCCAACACATGCCTTTACCCGTATGATGTGGGGACCGCTTTTTGTGATCTTACCACGACAAATGGAGTATTATCATGGCAATAGATATTTCTGTACCAGATTCCTGAGGCAAGCCCTCATGTTTGGGCTGTTTCTCGAGCCACACATGCCTACTGTTTTGCAGGGGAGACATGGGTAAAATGGGAAAAATCTGGCATGCAAGTTTATTGGATCACATTCAATCGCTTGTTGGGATGAGAGCCTTCATATAATGGCAGCTCCAAAGGGGCTTCTTCGTAGCTGGTAGTGACCGTAGCTGGTAGTGACCGCCCCTGTTAAAATTATTGCTATTACAAAGCTAGAGTGTTGGTGAAACGGTACATATGTGCATGTACGTTTGGGTTACTCTAATTTCATGTGCTTAATCCCATAGCAGCGTGTCACAGATCACAATAATACTTTCAGTAATGGCAAAACAAGCGGGGCATAGATTGTACTAGGAACTGTGCAAGCATTTAAATGACATTTGCACCAGCAATCCAGTGCAACATGAAATGTCTGCACTGCAGCAGGGGGTGCACGTGACATTATTGCATTGGGTAGATTCAGGAATTGTATTTGAATAAAAACAAATTGTCAAAACTTTAGACTAGCACCTTTGAAGGCTGCGTATTCCAGATCAGGATGTTAAATGTGTTTACCAGCTGTCTACCCTCGAGACGTGTCTGGATGGCAGCAGACAATGCCATTGATATATTTATTTCAAGTTATATGAGTATAGACCACCCCCAGCCTACATCAGAGCGCCTTTCATTTGAATGAACAGCATACATGGATGGATAGACAGACAGACAGACAGACAGACAGACAGACAGACAGACAGACAGACAGACAGACAGACAGACAGACAGACAGACAGACAGACAGACAGACATACATACATACATACATACATACATACATACATACATAGTGGAGCTGGAGGGTACCGTGTTTGAGAGAAAACCTTTTATGAATCAGAAGATGTCTATTTCCATGGAGGTAATGGTGCTGATAAGTGTCGGCTTCCCAGCGGAGGAGTTTGTACTCATTCATCTTAATATCTGAAATGCAATTTACTGGGAAGCCATCAGATAAGTGGTGAGCAAACCCTATGGATTTAACGAAGTTAGCGTTGACAATTTGCATTTAAGTGGAGTATTCCAGTGCCGGTTCACCGGTATATTCTAACAGTTGATTAATACTTACGAAAAGTACTGTGTTTTGGGTCTTTGCATTTTTGCTTTGGGGTGGTGTGCAATAAAAGTTGATTTGTTCTTGATTGATAGTGTTCTAGTGTGTCCCATTGTTCCTTGTCTTAAAAGGCAGTAGTGTCCATGTGGTCAGTTAGGTCAGAGGACTCATTTTTTATGCATGTGACTGTGAATTAAGAAAAAATATTTTTGCATCTGCCGGCTGCACGATGCCCATGAGCAAGGAGCAATGAAGCTCTGAAACGCGTTGGGCTTAACTGAAATTTCTGGGTACATACCAACTCCCGCAATAAAGAATTCTTCCGTGAGGAGGGAATTACCTGCCTCTGAGTGCGGCTCCATTTTTTGGGACAACGTTGGATGATATATATATATATATTTCAGCTGAACAGAAGTCCTCCATCAAGAAGTGCAATGAGCCCTCCAGCCGGTTTGTAAGCTTCATTTATTTCAATCTTGGCACAGTGCTGCATAACGTGTTTCTACCCCACTTATTCATATGCAAATGCTGGGTAGTTTGTCATTCGTACATGGTAAGCAGATATTGAGGAAAGACTTCCTTACAGGTTAAGTTCCAATAAATACCAATAGTGTTTTACTTAATGACTTTTTTCTTTTTTCTCTGTTTCATAAGCAATTATAGTCTGCGTTATCACAAGCATATATAGTTTTCATCTATTCCTATTACAGAGGTATTCTCCCATTTAAAATGTCATTATCTTTCAATAAATAAGCCACCCACAGACTGCATTATCCATAGTGCATTGCGTTTGTGGTGGTCAATTACTCACTTATTTTGACTCAAAGAAACCAATTTCATGTTGGGCTTGGTAAACAAATGTCCTGCCACTTACGAAAGACAACACCTCTTGCTTCACGTCTGTTTTCTTTAAAACCAAAACGAATGTTAAAGTGCCATAGTGCATACTGGAAGTTGCTGCCCAGTTTGTACTAGGTAAGAAAACCTTGTAACCCCATGCCTAGGGCATGGGTTCCCCAGAGCCAGAATCGGCCCAGGGAGAGGGGCACGCAGCTCCCTTCCCCATTTGTTTAAGACTGAGCCCCAGGGGATGGAGTCCCCGTGGCCAAAATCAGCCCAGGGAAAGTGTCCGCAAGACACCGCTCTCCCCTATTAAAAATAAAAAAGTAAAAGGCCGGGCCCCAGAGATGGGGTCACAGGGGCTGAAAGTGGCCCGAGGAGGAGGGCGGCGTGACCCCCTCCCGCATTTGTTAATGGACGGGCCCTGGGGGATGGGTTTCTGAAATTGGTCTGTGGGGACAGGATGGCCCCCCTCCCCTATTTGGTAATGACCAGGCCCCTAGGGGATGGAGTCTCCAGGACGGAAATTGGCCCTGGAGGGGAGCCAAGAAACTCACCTCCACTATTTAAAATATAAAAGACTGGGCGCTGGAGGATGGCGTCCCTGGGCAAAATTCAGCCAAGGGAGGGGCGCAATGCAACCCCCACTCCATTCAATTATGGCCTGGCTACTCACAAACCAACTTACCCACTCTGGCACCCAGTCAGACACTCACACACTTACTCACAGACCCCCTTAGACAGACACGTACCCAGTCCTAGACTCACTCAGAGAGGCATGCAGCCACTCACAGACCCACTCAGACATTCATGCATGCACTCAGACAATCAGGCACTCACTCACAGACTCATTCAGACACTCACACATCTACTCATGCACCAAGTGAGATACTTATGCAAGAACACCCAGACCCACAGAGACACTCGCACACACTCACACACCCATTGAGACACTCACACACTCAGTCACACACCCACTGACACACTCTTACACTTACTCACACACTCATTTTCAAAGGCTGCAGGTTACATTTAGGAAAAAACAAAGGTTACAGGTGAATTAAAAAAATCCTTAGAAATGTACTGAAAAACACCCAAAAAGTACAGGGACGTTAAAGTTAGGAAAAATAATAAAAAAGCCTTAGAATTTCACTGAAAAAACACAGGTTACAGGGATGCTATAGTTAGGTTCACATTTTGCTCTTACAAAACAAGAGAAATTCAGCAGTTATAATTACCTGAGCTGAGTTTAACCTACGTCCCTCAATGCACTGCTTATAACCTCACATATCACATCATTCATGACATGTTTAGTGACATTACTGATGACATCTCAAATGATATCACTGATGACATCATCCATGGAACCACTCCCACACCAACACAACATCTCATGTTTCCACTCCTAATCCCACACAACCACTGACATACCCATTCACAGACCCATACAAATGCTCACACACCTACTCAGTGATCCTTAGAGACAATCACACATCAACTCACCCATACAGACACAAACAAGACCAACTGACATATACAGCCACTTATGCACCCACTCACTGAGCAATACAGCCACTCACACATCAGTCATACAGACAGACACTCACACCCTCACACATACACCCATACAGCTACTCACACACTGAATCAGTCACCCATACAGCTACCCACCCACCTACTCACTCATCCATAGAGTCACTCGCACAGCCACTCACTCATCCATACAGTTACTCATGCACCCACTCGCTTATACATATACTAATGCATGTACTCACTCACCTTTGCGGTCACTTATACAAGCACATACTCTCCCATGCAACCTCTCTCACACTCACTTACCCATACAGCCTCTCTCAAACCCATTCATTCACCCATACGGCAACTCACACACCCACTCACTGACCCATACGCCCACTTACAAACAAATTCAAGGACCCATATAGCCACTCGTGTACCTTCTCACTCACCCATACATACACTTATTTTCCCGCTGAATTACCCATACATCCACTCATGCACCCTCTTATTCACCATTTACAGCCACTGACACACCCACACACTCACCCATACAGCCACTTATTCACTCTCTCATTCTCTATTGCTGCCACGTACACACCCAGTCACTCACCCTTATAGATACTCACACAGGCTCTAATTTACTCATACACCCACTAACATACCCACTTGCTCAACCACACAAACACTCGCACACCCACTCACTCAGGTATACAGTCTCTCACATACCCACTCACTCTTCTATACACCCCTTACACACCAACTCGCTCACCCATACAGGTACTCCCGCAGTCACATGGTTAAGTATATTTGTTTAACACTCAGTACCTTTTAGTAAACACTCAGAATCACTGGATGAAGCCATCAGTGAGGTCATCAGTGATGTCATTGACCATGTCATGAGTGATGTAATATGTGAGTTCATAAGCAGTGAATTACGGGGGTGTACCTTATACTTAGCTCAGGTAACTATAACTACTGCATTTCTCTGGTTTTGTATGACCCTAACTCTAACATCCCTGTAACCTTTGTTTTTTTTGTATATATTTATACTATATTATCGCTCCAAAAGTTGTCCACCTTTAAGTAGCACACGACCAGCAGCTTGATTTATGTGTAGGTAAGGACGGGGATCTGCTTGTAGATGCCGCTCCCTAATGGGTTTGCCTGACGCGTTTCAATATATATATATTTCTATCTATCTATCTAAATCGAACAGAGTTCCCCCAAACAAAATGCACTCTTTGACAGAAACATTTATTCATGGGAGCTGCCACGGTGAGTCACATGATACAGCAGTTCAAATGCCTCATGCGTAGCAAACATTTCTTACCAATTTATCCCAGAGTAATCGTAATCATGCTCCGATGAGTCCCAGCCATTGCTACGCATCCCAGGAAAGGTAGTTTCACATTTTTACCCATGTGTGTTTCGCCACACAATGTTGTGGGCCACTGCAGCCTTATTTGGAGCAGCGTGGTGCGGCTTCACAGAATTCTACATCAGGGGGCTACGCCATGCTTGTTTGCATTGGTAGGAGGAAGCACATTGGCACTCATTTGTTTAGAACCAGCGGTGTTTGAATGTGAGAACAGGTCAGAAAATCATGGAGCACACAGTGGCAATAGTAGGACAGAAGATGCCTTGAAAGAGTAACTCAGGGAGTCTGGGTACATTGGACTCTTTTCCTGCAAAGTTCTCATTTTTCAGTGAGCACTTTGTATGGTTATAGTAAAGCAGTACTTGGGTTACCACAGCCCAGATAGTAATATGCATAAGCTTGTTTTTGAAGGTTCTAGATGTCAGCAATTGGATAAGATTTATTAAGGTCACAGTTTTTAACATAACATGTAGTATTTAATCTATTTTTTTTCTTTGCAGTCTACACTTAATTAATAGTCGCTGAATCATTACAATAATATGCTTCAAGAGGTGTTAGGAGAAAGCTATTGTCTTTGTCTAGGATTTCAAATGTGCGACATAGGGTTAGTTATTTGAAGACACATATTTAACCTAAACTATTTGTATTGGTTTATTACGTGACTAATTTTATGATTTTTCTTTGTTTGTGTCATTCTGATTGCTATGACTTTAAGTAATCCACAATGAAATTACAGTGACACTTTTTGGGTCTCAACAACATGGAAGTTAAATGAAAAACGAAATGTTAAATAAAAGATACTTGAAAGAACTGGATAGGCTAGAGCAAAAAACAAGCTTTGGCACAGCCAATTAGCCTGGCTTTAGCAAACTAATGTGATGCTTATTTGTATTTATTTTTTTATTATAGAAATATGCAGTAGAAAAATATAAAAGGCAAATATGCGGCCACCTAGACGTGGCAGCCATATGCTTGCAACACAAATGTTAAATTTAAATAACTGAAGCAGCTGTTTTACTACTGGTAGTTGTCTTTTTGGTGTGTCACACATTTTACTATTATTATTTTAAAAGAATTTGACACAGACAGGTATAAATCTCCCCCGAACCAAGCAGTCAACACTCAGCCACTTACAATGTTACAATGTCACTTAGAACATTGGATGTTGAGCGCTCCATTAAAACAATGGAGTGCAACAGCCTTCTAATGGCCGGTAGAAGCCAGGAGCATTACCATTCTAATGTTTAACAAAAGCCTTACGGAGACCAAGGGGATTTCAACCCCCTCAGGCCTTGTGAGGCCATTGTTTTGCAAATTAGAACATTCTGCCCTCTACGGCCGCAATGTTCTAATAGCCTTAGAGACGTCTATAGTGGGCTTTACCGGCCATTAAATGTCCGCTCCCTTGTTGAAGACCCTCGCCTTCGTCTCAGCCATTTAACGCTGGAGCGGGTCTTTAATGGTCAGTAAAGCCTGCTACACTGGGCTCTAAGGCTATATTAAACACTTAATAAAACCAACTTTGAAAAGGAGATGAACAATAAATCCATATCTAACTGAGCAGTCAATTGTAGACAAAATAAATAGCTAGTATTAAATATTAATATAAAAAAGAAATATAAAGTATAAGAAGACTCCACTTTCCAACTGAAACTAAAGGAACCCTTTCTTAGGCATATGTGAACAATGTGCACAGGCTTTGTGCAGTCAACTGATGTGAAGGTGACTAATAGGTTAAGTTACCAATTGATAAGCGCTCTGATCAATTGCCACTTGCTGAATGCAAAAGCAAAATGTGAATGACAATTTGACAGACCAACTGATGAAGAGGTCTGACCAAACTTATGTACATTATATGTGAATTTCTAGAAAAAGAATAGACTGGCTGGTCTCAAAGGATAGACCAAAAACTCTGAGATTCAGTTTGATAGCAGTACAATGGAAAAAAGAAAGCTTTTTTATACCCAGTACTTATAAGATATGCTTTTTATAGCACACTTGACACAACTCCGGTTTGTTCCAGTAAAAATGCATTGGCAACTGTCAGAGTTTCATTCTAAGATAAGGCTCTGGCAACTTACTTTTCCGCAGGCAAAAACAGAAGCTCAATGCTGCAGAGAAGTTGCAGTTGCCTAATTCAGCCGACCTCATTAGTAGTTCACTCTGACAGTAACACTAACTACTGAGGAAACGAAAGGTACCTTTAAAAATGTGTAGATTGTATATAAACTGCAGATGATGATGCCGCTTAATACGCCATTTCGACCACCTTTTCTAGCATACAAAGGTTGTCACGTCATAGAAGGAGAGACTATAAGAAATTCAGTGCAAGAATCAAAACCACAGCAAAATACATTACAACTCAATCATTATTTTGTATATCAAGTAAATAATAGAAAAGCCTGTCCTCACCTGCCCAGCATCCTTCAACTCTTTCTTCTGCATATTTGTATTGTCACATAGTTTCAATTTACACCTTAAGGTAGAGAAGTTTCTCAATTACTAGAGGGATGTACTACAAAGTTCAGAAAAAAAATTCAAATATGGCTTAATCATTGATTCTTTTTTAAATAATACGTTAATGTTGTTTATAGCTTTAGATCAAGAATCAAACAAAGTTCACCAAAACTTCAAAGAAATAATGTAAAGCTTAAGAAAGAGAAAGGGATTTATGAAAACGATCCAGTCATATGTTGCCTAAAGGTGCAGCTCTCAACTCATGGTCTTACGAAAACCAACAATTCTTCCTGATACTGTTTAACATTGTGGTTTACCTTGTCTCCCAGAGCGTCCCATGATTTCAAAAAGGGAACTGCTATATAGGACATGCGGTGATTCAGTCGAAATTTTAACATTTAGTTAAATGCAAAAGCTATTATTAGGAATGTGGTTCCAATGAACACAATGGCTTGCAGAGTACTACCTGAAACCTATCCTGTCTACTGTCTCAATGGTCTGCTGTCATCTACTATTTGAGCGTGGGCTGAAACAAGCAGCCTCCTTTGTTGAGTGGTGCAACTCTGGCAATTGAGCACCCACCAGAGCTTTACGATCAGCCACTCTTCATCAACTGGTTGTACCTCGCACCAAAACCGTTACCTGGGGAGACCGTCGGTTTTTGGTGGCGGCCCCCAGACTCTGGAACACCTTGCCTCTCAACATCAGGCAAAGCACCACCCTCCTTCAGTTCCGTAAACTCCTGAAGACCTGGTTGTTTATTCAATAACTATATCACCTGGCCAGTCTGCTTCTTCATCCGGTCCAAAGCATCATGCTCCGTATGTAAACAAATGATTTATTAGCGCCAAGACGCCCAAGGGTATATGCTGCGCTCTATAAATATTAAAAATAAATAAATAAATAAATAAATTTGTTTTGTTTTACTCCTGTGTATTTGACTTCATGTTTATCCGAAGGTCTGTCTGGCTTCTCAGCCCTGCTATCAAGAGTAAACCAATATTTGCTTCAGGTTTGTAGAAACCTGTGTTTAGCTGCTCTGCCCTCCTTTGAAAAGCTTCAAGTGTACTATTGTCGATGCCTGTTTTTAAGACTTGTGGTGGGAATAGTCACAGCTTACATCAAGACTGACCCCTTTCCCCCATAGCCTTCCAGGAGGCCAACACTGATAATTTCATAACTAGGGCATTGCGAGCTGGTGTTATCCCGGAGTTCCAATGTGCTAACATCACTGGTAGCTATCTTTCTCTGTTTCTGTGTAATATAGAGTGGGACAACATTAGAGATCTACACAGAGGGCTTATATTTATCATGGGATGGTGTCACCCTTGCATTACCCTAGGGGATGTAAAGGAGATGCAAAACCTGGAATGATATTTACCAAGCCATGCAAGGCCTCCTTGCGTGGCCTTGCGCCACTTAGTAAATGCGGAGTAATGCAAGGCCTTGTGTTACCCTGCTCAAGGGAGGTGCTATATGGTTGGAGTGTGGCGGTTTCCACACATCCACCTATGTATTTTGGCACATTCCCAGATTTACCATTAGTGGTAGAACTGGAATGGGTCAAATGCTATCCCTCCATGGGGAATGCACATTCTGCAGCACGCACAGAAAGAGGAAAATGCATCTGAGGGTTGTTTTTGTGCCAGAAGGAGTCCCTGCATTGGCGCTAGGAAGCACATTTCATGTCAGTGCAGGCAGATATCTGAAATTCGCCATCTAATGTTAAATGTGCCACATTTCTGCCCTCTCCCCCTCATGAAGTGCAGTACAGCAAGGTGACTTGCTGTGTTGCTTTGCATGAACATTTGATTATTCTGTCCCATAGTTTCTCTCTCAGTGGTAAATCAAAAGCTGTTGTCAGTCAGCCAGAGGCATTATATCTGTAGATAGCCACACAATTTCACTGCTATAAATCCACCTTTTCATCCCACAGTTTTCAGTTTTTGGACTCTATTTTCGATGGATTTTGAACTCAGCTTCACAAGCACAAGGGAAACCAAAGGATATATAAGGACCAAGGATGATATGATTTTATACAGAACAGAGGCCCCTAAGTTATGATCTAGTCAATAATACTCTGGGGACAAAGAAATTAATACCCAGGTTGTGTCCAATGAATCTATTGAAAAAACATACATTTATAAATATACTTAAAAAGGTTAAGTGCGGGTAACACCACCACAGGGCACCCTGTAACAAATATCAAGCAAACACACAGGCAGAAGTAAGTGACACAAAATTCCAAATAATCAAGTTCACACTTATGTACAACATAACACAACTGCACCCTTAATCCAATGAATATAGCCTATAGGGCCAGTGTATTTAAGTCAACGATATTTCGACCCATTCAAAATTGTGGGATCATCATCAGGAGAAGGTGATGCAACCCTGGGAAGGATGTACAGAATACAATATAAGAACCATAAAAATAAGTCCATCATATGCCAACCAAGGTCAATTGCTGGCAGGTACTAAGGATCCAGGTCAGTACTCCCATGGGAATCTGCTACCCGGAAACATAGTTTACCAATACTGTGTGAATAGGGGGAACTGTCACTAATAACTCCATTGTGAACGATTGTGATCACTGGACAGGGTCAGTTACCTCAAATGAGGAAAGTAAATACCACAGAATCTAACCGGGCCAATCCCCAGGGCAAAAAGACCAGCCTGAAACATGGTGGGAATCCAGGAGTTTATTGTGGCGCAATTCCTGCGAGGTATGCCAAATACAAAGTAACTGTTTTAATTATATTAATAAATGTATGCTTTTTAAATAAGTTCATTGGACACAATCTGGTTATTAATTTCTTTGTGACCAGAGTACTGTTCACTAGAACATGACTCTGGATTTTGAACTCTGTGCACTTTACTTCTGTTAAACGGGATTCAGGTACCTGTGCTCTGTCTTTAAACATGGTTAAATTGGCTTACCCGGATTGAGATTTTTAACTTGCCTATCTGTCCCTAGTATCAAACCCACTCTCGCTCATGTCAAAATGTGCTTTTTTGTCAGGTAGGAAGCACTGCTTTTAAAAATGTATACATTAATCCGAAGTACACCTTGTTGCCCAAAAGATAGAGGGGAACGTGTGCAAAAATGGAATTGTCATGCTCCTCCAGTGACTAAGACCAAACGCTATTTCCACTGGCTGGGATTTAGCTGAATCCTAGAAAATGTCAAAGTACAGATATAAACAAATCTGTAACATTTGAAAGAAAATGGCTAGAAAAGTAATGTAAAGACTGTTTTTAATATTTGTTTTAATCCAATTCATTGGTAAAGTCAGTTGTTTGATAAAACATTTAGGCAAAATAACTGTTAGGAAGTGGCATTAACCTGCCTGGACATCCAGTTGGCTAATTAGCATTAGCCTACTGACAGTTGGTCTGCCAGTGCCCTTAATGAGTTGTGAAAACTGCTCCCAGGACAGAGACAATAGCCTGGGTGTGGGTTTGTGTTTTTCTACCCTTGCAGGATACACCATTGGGATGTGCCCAGGAAATTAACTGACTTGTAAAGGTGACAGGGATGGCCTGTCATAACAAAACAGGCCTTACAAAAGTAAATATATACTGAAACGTGGGAGAAGGCCAGCCTTTGTTTCCCAGGACCACATCAGCCTGACATGTTCCAATCCCAGTCACTGGGAAGCTTTCCCAAACCCATTTCAGAGTTGACATGGGGGAGCAGACTGCTCATTTCCCTGGTCACATGTCTGGTTGAGCACAAATACTCTGCAGAGAGGAAGGGTTCCAACATCTTGGATTGTTGGAGTAATATGTACTGTGGGATTGTTTGCATTGAGATAAGCAGAAATTCTGTAGAAGGGGGTAGGATAACTTTTACCCCATTGGTTATGGCAGAGCCAGGAGTCAGCCTAACCCACAGGTTAGTGCCAACTATAAATGCAGCACCCCAAGTAAGCCTCCTCAAAACTTTTTCTGGACATGTGGAAGATCAGAAGAGGACTGAACCATAAATATAACCTGAGATGAGCTCTCTGAAAGACAGTTCTTGCTTCCTTGTGTAGCCAGGATAAAGAAGTGGCTCAAATGTCAGTGGGCTGGCCAGTCTGGCTACAGAATGCAAATAAAATGGTGATTATCCTTTTTGGAAAAGCCCAAACTCTGTGGTTCAATAATTGGTGGCCCCAACTCGGCCCTTGTCCATCTCCCAAATCAGTACTCCATAACCTAGGGGTGCTGATTGATAACCTCTCCATGGCAGACCATGTTAATCATGTGATGAGTTTCTGCTAGGGACTGATGCATAGCCTTCGCAAGATCTTCCAGTGGATCCCAGTTCTATCCAGGATGTCGCTGGTCCAGTGAATATTCCTCAGTCGGCTTGATTATGGAAACGCCCTATCAATGCAGAGCTGCTCACCAAAATGTAGGTGCTACAAAATACAGCTGCTAGGCTTGTACTAAACCTACCCTCACAGACTCTGTTGGCACAAAGTTTGAGAGCTCTCCATTGGTTGCCCTTCAGGAAATGCATCCATTTTAAGATCATTTGCCTGGTCCACAAGACTATCCATGGGAACGGACCGTGTTACATTGCCAAAAAACCCTTCTGGTATCAACCTGCTAGAACACTAAGGTCCTCAATTAAATATCTTCTCACCCCTCTTAAATCCGTACCTCCAGGACCAGCGGCAGATCTTTTTCATGACTTGCCCCCTTTTTTGCGGAACTCACTTTACCCTGCTGGAGGTCTAGGAACACCCACCAGACCTGTTCCAGCACAGACACAACTTTACTGGGCTGAAGAAATGTGTTTGACCCACTTAAAGTTTCTCCACAGCAGCAAATCTGTTTCTGTAGGCACTGAGCAAGAAGGTATCTAAACTTGTGGAGCACTGTTCGGATACAGTCTTCCCGCTTGTCCCACTGAGGAAATCTAGCACCATCAAATGAATTAATGAGCTAGCCCTATATATAAGCTATTGAATGGTAGGAAAGGCAGTCTATACAAACATGAGAACACACATCAAACCTACATTTCATTTTCACTGCATGCCAGTCCATGATAAGGTTAAATTAAGGTTAAAATATTTCCAATATTTTATTAAATACATCTTTTCTTTATTTTAATAGTAAAAAATAAATATAGATTGTGTGTGTGTGTGTGTGTGTGTGTATATGTGTGTATATATATATATATATATATATATATATATATATATATATATATATATATATATATATATATATATATATATATATAGAGACACACACATACAAATCAATATTGCTACTATGGGGTTAATTTATTGACTTTTGGGTTCATTCGCATGAGATAGCGTTAATATTCTTTGAGATGGGTTGGGTGACTTTCCACCTGAAATAATAGTCCACTTTCTTACAATCAGCAATAAACAAATAAAGATTTGGGTTCAAGGTATTGAAACATTGCCATAATTACATGATAAATATGCATCATACCCCAGCAAAAAGGAAAATAGTCTTTATCAAGGTTGACCAATTTCTTACAATGAATATTAGAAAAATAATTTTTTGAAAGCAACATGATCAGACATCCAAATTTTTCAGTGGGATGCAACAAACCTGTAATATATTGGTATATTAGCCTCAGTTGAAACTAGTAGTGTGTTTTGTATGGGTGGGCAGAACTCACAGAGTTTCACTGCGCGGAATTCCACTCTGTAAGTTTCCACAGAGTGGCACTGATGGAAATATGCATGTTGCGCTGCTCGCGCTGCATTTTAGTGCAAGTAGCGTATGTAACAATGAAAAATCAGAGCGAATGGCACCATGCAGTGTGCAAAAGTCCCCCCCCCAACTCAAGTTGATTTTGCTGCTGCTCGAGTGGAAAATCTACCCTGGTGGCAGCACGTCTACTTTAGAAGCAGCCCTCTGACCGTGACTCCTTGCAACCATCAGCAACTTCCCACGTTAGAAAATAGAGGCAGGGGATGTCAAATATCGCTTATATTCCTGTAGCCTGGTGGGGAAAAATTCTGTTAATTGGCATTTGGCGAAATTTGTCTGGGAGTCGCCAAATTTCACCCCTAGTGTTTTACAGAGTTAATGTTTGATCAAAAACCTCACATTTTGCAATGGGCAAATGGAACAAGAAAACAACAAATACATTTTTGGGCTACAAAATGCAATGTTGACAAGGGGTGTGGGACAGAAGTGAGACAATTAAAACTCAGGAAGACTATATTTAGGGTTTAATAATGACTTCATTAAAAAAATTTAAAGACTGTGTCGAGATTCTGACAGCAACCTCACCTAATATGTTACACTAAATAGACACAACACAAAATATCTATATTAAAAAAAATCTGTACATATGGCCAAATTGCTTTCAAAACAAGTGCAAGTTTTTTTGCTCTGGGTTTATTTTTCTGATTAATTAAACCATCTGGATACTAAATATATATTTATAGTTAAGTACATTCACATTTTTGGGCAGATGTTGTTTAAATCAATTACACTTTAGTTAAAAAAAATTCAAAGTAGGACTATATGTTAAATGCGTTTTGCAAAAGTATAAACTTTATTATTCACTTTCATTACAGCTAAATCTTTTGAAATTATTTTTATTGGAAACCAGTTGTTGTAGATTTAATTGAGAGTGGCATTTTCAGGGGAGATGGTGACTCACTCTTTGCTAAAGATTTATTGATACAATTTCTCTACTTTGAAGTGTATTTTGTGATATCTAAATTCATGATAAAGCTGCACCACAGTTGAACTATAATGAGGCCCTGCATTTGCTATGTTTTATCGTATTTAAAAACTCCTCTTCAGACAGTGTGCAAGAGGAATTCAAATTTTTTTTGCTTCACTTTTTGGGTCTGGCCTAGAGACAGCTCTTGTTCTATGCTAGCTTCCAGTTTTGTCATAGAAATAAACATAAAAATAATAATCATGTCCAGAGAAAATGGACTTTAGGTCCACTGTCCGTTGTGACTGGTTAGCATGTCTGTCATTTAAAAGGTGGTGCATCCTCCAGGCCAAGAGAGACCAGTCTGTTAGTGGGTTAGCCTCCTTCTCGCTCTATTCCTTCCTTGAATTGTGTCTGCTCCATATAGATTACTACAAGTGTGTTTGAAGTGAATGATGGCATTTTTTCCAGTGAACTATGTGTTTTTGCCTGAGGGCTGATGGACTATTTTCTTGTATCATTGATGTTCAAGAAACGTACTCTATTTTGATTCCTTGTGCGCATCAGTTAGAGGTTTCCAGCCATTCCCTATTTTTGTTAACCTTTACCATGTTGCTTCACTACAATATTGTGTTGTAGTGTTTATTATTGATTTGTATGGTGTGGGCGAGCTGAGTTAGCAGTGTAGCAAGATGTTTGTTTTATTTGGGACTTTTTGGTAATTTCTGTTAGGCAGATTTATTAATTTAAATGTCTAATGTTCATTTGTGTGTGTTTAAGCTACCATAACCAGGCCCCAAAAAAATAAATCTGCCAGGCCTTATACATTTTACATTGACTGCTGAAGACTATGGCTTTTAAAAGTTCAAAAGTGCAATGAAAAATTTTCTACATGCATGTTTTTCTTATTGCAGTGCTTTGCTTTTCATAAACGAGTTAAAATGGCATTCCTTTTGTGGTGGAGCTTCATGTACCTGTGCTATGGTGGACACCATGCCGGAGAAGTTCTTTTAATGTTGCCAATAATCAAAGCTGTTGCTAACAGCAACAACAGTTTGCTTATCCATTTGTATGTAGGTTGAAGGGGATATTTGACTATTCATTTTAGGCAGCTTCCTAGAGTATGCCTGTGTTGGAAATGGGGATTTCTAGTTGGCAGAGGTAGGTACATTTGTCCAAAAAAGGGGCCCCCTGTTTCTAGTCAGAGTTAGCGGGATACACTTTAAAATAACCCCTGCTCACCCTCTTGGTAGCTTGGCATGAGCAGGCAGGCTTATCTCAGAAGCTGTGTGTAAAGCATTTGTGAACACATATAGTAATACAGTGAAAACACTACAAATAGACACCACACCAGTTTAGAAAAATAGGTAATCTTTATCTAAACCAAACCAGACCAAAATCCATAATACAGTATTAAAAAAAGGACTTTCAAATGGTAAAAATAGTTCAGCTCCAAAGCAAATTGTAGATGCAACATTTTTCACACAAATTACCTTGGATGCGTCGTGCACACAAAGAAAAAGGGCCACAGGGAAGGTGATGCGTCGGTTCCTTACACTTAGGGAAGGTGATGTGTCGGTTCCTTGCTCTGGGGGAGGGGATGTGTCATTTCCTTACTGGAGACGAGACGATACATTGATTTCTTACTGCGTGGGGAGGTGATGCGTCAATTTCCTATTGCGTCCCCCAACGATGAGACAGACCTAGCGCCTCGGTGCGATGCGATGATCCGGGACTATGCGTGGTTTCTTACAGCCGCACAACTGGGCCTGCATAATGAATTGGCGAGGTGATCTCAGACTTCGGAGACCGATGCACTCGATGTGGCGTGCAGTGATTTCTCGAGCCGCAGGCAGGCGCTGCGTTGGTTTCTTTGGCGATGCATCGGAAACAGGCACGGATGTGTCACGCTTCTAGTTGATGTTTTGCTTTTCCATCTCCCAACAGCCAGAACAACCTCCAGAGGCCCAAACAGCTACAGGTACCTCTTAACAGGTCAGGACTCCCAGCAGGGGAGCTGGGGGCGAAGTCTTTGTGTCCCTGAGACTTCAGAATAGGAGGCAAGCTCTTCTACAAGCCCTTGAAGATCTTCCTCAAGCAGGGGACACAGCAAACAGTGAAGTTCTTTTCCCTTTCATTGACAGTAAGTAGCCATTGCAGGCCCATCAGAGACAGCAAACAGTACAGGGGCAGTACTCCTCCTCAGTTTCTCCAGCTATTCTCCTTGGAAAAGGTTCCTCTTGATTTCCCAGAAATGTTCTAAAAGTCTGGGGTCAGGGCCCCTTTTTTTATACAGCATAATCCTTTGCTCTCTGGTGGCAGAGAGGTCCTGTGTTCAGTCAAAACCAGTTATGTCCTCTCTGGTGCAGCTTCCTGGCAGGAGGTGGAGACAGCATTATGGAAGGCAGACCAGGCCCATTCATGTAAAAGGAAATCTCCTCTCCTACTCTAAATGCATTACTCAGCCCAGCCCTGACTTATCCAGACTCTCGGGAGCCACTGTACCGCCTCCGCCCCTGTCACTCTGAATCCAGAGAGTCAGTACACATCCTTGCAGAGGCACACTGGATGGCTACGCAAGTAAATATCTACTTCCTAAAAGTGGTATTTTCAAACATAGAATGTAAAATTCACCCTCACTAAAAGATGCTTTTTAAAATTCAGTCATACTAAAATTTATTTTCCTTCCTTGTTCCCAGGGATAGTTATGTTTATAAGATGTTATAAACAAACTCCCAATACTATCCTATGGGAACAGGTAGTCTTGCAATAGTGAAAAACAAAATTGGCAGTACACAACGTGCTCCTTTCGCGATGTGTGCCAGATCTCTCCTTGCTTTCTCCAGAGACAGACTTCATGCAGTCCTCTTCATCTGTAATTAGAGATGTTGCATACTTTTCATAAATTTCTGTCAAGCATGTCCCTATGACGGACTGCTCTTTGACTCTGTACTAGAATAATTTGGGCTCCAGCTATGGATTTATTCTGCAGGTTGACCTTATGTTAAACCTCACACTTATCATAAATTATTTTGATGCTGCTTTGATTTGACGGAAACAATTGCCTTTTTGTTTTCTGTAATAATTCTTAATTTTGAATAAACCTTCATGTTTTAGACTTTGAATCTTGTGTTTAATTGCCTTGGGTCCTCAGTCCTTGGGACTGACACAGGCATGGTCCAGTGTTTTGGCTCTTTAGCATTTTACCGGCAAAAGTACAGATAGTTCCAGAATTTGATTTTGTTTATACACCAATGTTTATGTATTTATTCTCCTCTTATTTTTGGTGATTTATGTTCCCTGGGAGGTGAATGCATCCTATGAAGTGTCTAAATAGTGGAGATAATACCCTCGTACTATAGACCACTTGCAACAGACAGCAAGGATAATGGATGTTTTAAAACCAAGCATACAAATACATGTTCAATTATAAAGTAGCAGCATGTGCCTCCTGAGAAAGATACTCAGCAGCTAAATCACAAAAATATTTCTTGGTACAAGAAGTAGTACTTCAGCAGTACTCTTTTATGTGCTCTTACCTGACTTTGTGAATTGACCCTAAACATCCAACTCACTATTAGTAAAAATGCATAGGCCAACATGCTTGCTATTTGTACTAAATGCATTTCGTTATTTCCTAAATATTCCCTTTTATCTAGGCGTAGGTGGTAAACTCACCTCTGCCAACAGAGTTTGAGATGTTTTGCCCACTTTGTCCTCCGCTTGAAGTGCATAGTGTGGCAAAAACTACATCAACCACCACGTGGCAGAGTTTCTCTCACGCGTGGCTCGCTAACGTTAAGTTAGTGCGCGCTAGTGAGAAAAAACAGGCTCTAGACTGCCTCCCAGCAACATTTCTCAATGTAGACTGTTGCAGCGAGCCACTACTGCTCGCATTGCCGTTTGTGTTGCAAAAGCTGCTGCTCATGTTGAAAATGTACTCGAGCAGCAGAAAGAAGCAGTGCCCTTTGGCACCCTGTGTGGTGCAGTTCACGTCTTTTAAAGTGTGGGACAAGCTCCAGGCACTAAAATTCAGTGCAAGCAGCACAATGAGATAAAAGAGAAAACTATAAATGCAGAACTTTCTACCTTTACCGCTGACACTCCGGTTTTATACCATAGCCAGTTCGGTTTTAGAACCAATCATAGTACAGAAACGGCTTTGATAAAAACCATGGAAGAAATCTGATCCTCTTTAGATGGCGGTGGGTCAGCAATTCTTATACTCCTGGACCTATCCGTGGCATTTGATACTGTAGATCATGCTCTTCTGGTCCAGCGATTAAAAACAATAGGGATAGGAGGAGAAGCCCTCTCCCTATTGACATACTTTTTATCGGAAATAACTCAAACTGTCCACCTAGGCAAATTCAAGTCTGCACCTTTTACACTGCCATGTGGGGTCCCTCATGGCTCCTCCTTGAGCCCTACGCTCTTTAACATTTATGTGGCTGAATTGGCACCACTGATCATAAGTTTCAATTTGATTCCCACCTTCTACGCCAATGATACCCAGTTGGTAATCTCGACAGTGGATAAGGATATCAATCATTCTCTAAAACTTCACAACTGTATGATCCAATTAAGTAATTGGATGAGTAATCATTGCTTGAAATTGAACTCAAGCAAGACGGAAGTGATCATGTTTGATAATCTTTTTCCACCTTGGTCCCCTGAGTGGTGGCCAGACAATCTGAGCCCCCACCTACACCTGTAACTAAAGCCAAAAACCTTAGAGTTATTATAGACGATAAGCTGAGCGTGAAGCCCCAAGTATCCAAGGTGGTGTCATCCGCATGTTTTATAATCAAAACCTTAAGGAATATACTTCCGTTCATTCCTAAAAAATCCAGAAAGACTGTTGTGACCTCTCTAGTCTTATCAAAACTTAACTATTGCAATGGCCTACATACAAATATCCAATCCACTCTCCTCAGAAAGTTGCAAATGGTACAAAATGCTGCTGCAAGACTCATACTGGATATCCCCAAATATCAGTCTGCTAGGGATTCAGGACCTGTATTGGCTGGCAGTCGGTCAGTGGGTAAAAATTCAAAGCGCTTTGTATCGCTCACTAGGCTCTCCATAAAGAAGGTCCAACATTTTTATGGGACCTTTTCAGATGGTACTCCCCCAACTGGCCTCTAAGATCGGCAAATACCAATCTGATGCCTACGGTTAGAATAAAAAAAATTAACTGGGGTGGGAGGAGTTTTAGTTACAATACTTCAAAAGAATGGAACTCTCTCCGACTATATCTTAGGAAAATTCCCTCTCTCCTTGAGTTCAGAAAGTAACTAAAGACATGGCTCTTTTTAGGAACAGTGGTCTGAAATGTATGGAGAACCGGAAGCGCCAAGACACCTTAGGGTATACGTGCGCTATACAAGTCATGATAACATAACATAACAATGGACCAGAATTCTGTTGCTCACTGAAACTTCACAGAATCTCACTGAGTTTTTAGGTAACTCTGTGGAATTCCATGGGGTAAAACTCGAGTTCCCACCATACTTTTATTACTATTTTAATTGGTATGGGACAAAACAGACCTGTAAGAGTATGTACAAATAATACTACAGTTGTACCAGTTACATACTCATTAACTGTTTATTTTGGTGCCTGTTGTCTTCATCTTGCTTCTTTGTGAGCTGTATGTTCATTTGTATACAAACTCACTGTGCGGACTCAGTGAACACTTTGCTGTTGTTATGGCAACAAAAGTTGTGTTACTCTCAAATAAATAGCTCGATAACCTGTTACTTTAATTATGGTAAGGTAATTTATTTATTTTTCAAATATTTCTGTGATTACATACAGTGAAGTACTTTGCTCATATTTAAAACATGTCAGTAATTGTCATGTAAGAGCAGGGCACTAACACCCTGGGAGAGTATTGGTTACTACACACCACTTCCTGTGGAAGGGGCAGCGCTCGAAGTAGGGAGACAGAGGACGAACAGAAGAAGGGTTGGAAGGAGGAGGCAATGATCAATCCATGGCCAAAGAGAAGCCCTCCCTTCTGTAGACCACCTCTGTACTTATATGGAGAATTAATAAAGAAAACATAGACATACCTCCGTTTGACTCGCACTTGCCTACGCTGCTGCCCAGAGAGATGCAACAGTAACATTAGTGTGTAATCCATACTGTTATTATCAGTCCTGCCAAGTACCACATATCAGGGGTTAGACTAACACATTTGGTGCCTGTGTCTGCATCACCAAACTAAAACATGTTAGTCATGCATATTTACCACTCCATTTTAGTGCTGGTGTCCATATCACTGCACTGAAATGCAATGATCACAGATATTTATAGCTAGCCTAACTCAAATTGTACAAGGGGCCTTGCATTTATTGTTGCTTTTCACCTTGCTGTGCTGCTGCCTCATCCTGCTAATGCAGGAAACTCTACTCGCCATGCCTTAGAAGAGTTGTTGCACTGTAGGCACGTTGCATGATGTTTGTGCTGCACCACCACCACCACAACCACCACCAGGTCAGAGCAGACTCTTACTGATACCAGTCCACTTATAACCAGAGAGCCCTAGTGCAGTGCCAGAGCTCAGGTGTAGTGAGTGTGGCAACCAGGCATGTAGAGCCAGGCGTCAGCAATGCATGAAACCACTGTGAGATAGAGAGGAACCACCTACAGCCTCTCAGGCTACATCAGCACATGCCACTAGGAGCTGACTAGCCCTCCTGCAGAACGTGGGCTGAAGACACTCTCTGGCACTGCAGAGAGGAGGACTTACTTCTGGTTATAACACATGAGTCCAGTAGCTGAGCACTCAACGAAGATGTGTCCAGCAGCTGAGTATTCACTGAAGATATGTGCAATAGGGGGGATTGTCTCCACCTAAAAAGCAATTAATACTCTTTCTTTCAAATCTCTTTCATTACTTTCACAATCAAACAATGACTTATAACGTCTACATTGGCAAAGAAAAGCAGCAAAAGAGGAGGCTGCAAATGTGCTGAATTTTAACATATCAGAGATGATATCCATCAATGCTTCAAGGACCACAAGGCCCTGGCCAATAGGTATTCGTGCAAAAACAACAGTTGATGGACAGAATGCAGAACAATGTCATACATTCACCCCAGTACAGAGATCTGGGCCTAAATCCATCGTTTTTTTGCACTCCACACCACCCCAGTTTGCCATTGTGCAACATTCCGTCCATCATCTTGTGTGTTTTGCAATAGGTATTCGTATCATCAGTGAAGAGAAAGTTCAGCTTGAGATAGTTTAGTGTCTTAGCAAACAATTCGTCTTCCATAGTCAGGGACTACTCTATCATACTCTTTACCTATTGAGAGCTCTGGTGCTGAGACTGAATGCAGTGTGCGCTTCTGACAGTGCCTGTCATTGAATCATAAAGTAGTTTCCATGACATGCTCCCCCAATCCCTGACCCCTCTGCAGAGTGCACAGACCAGTTGTCACACAAGCTCTTATTGTAATTACAATTGAATGTGGGGAATTGTGGTTAAGGTACCCACTTGAGAAAATAATGACACCAGGGAACTAATGAAAAGAACATAGTGTATTTACAGGTTAGCAGAGAGCTTGTGTGTGAAAGAGGGGGAGAAACACAGCAAGATGAAGGTCTGACACAAGGAAGTACAGTACACATCCCCATTTTCTTCATCGCTCTTTTCACTGTCGTTCTGACAGTGAAAAGAGTGATGAAGAAAGTGAGGATGTGTGAGATAATGAAGATGGAAGATTCCTGAAAAAGTGAGAAGAAAAAGGATGCAGGTGGCTAACAAGCTAAGAAACTACAGAGGACAATGGTATGAAGGTGAGACCAGGAGTGATTGACACATCACAATTAACACTACCCTTTCAGGAACCTGGCATTGTTTAATTCACAGTCTAATATTTTCAGAAATAAAATGTCTAGCATTCCAATTGTTAACAGACTCATGGACCTGATTCTGCTAATAAGCATTGGCAATACAACACGAATGAGTCTGCCTTGTTTTAGGCGTATGTTTGTTGCTGGGTGATTGTGTCTGGATACACTAACTGAAAATTCACAGAGATGCCTGCAAACACCATTCATTGCTTTGATTTACTCGCAAGAAAGTGTCACTCGAAGTATCACATATTTGACAGTAGACTGTCACTCGTGGGCAGACTAAAACCATACAAATATCACACAGAAGTGATCTTTAAACCTGTAACCCATATATTATGTGTTACCTTGTGTCTGGCTTTGACTGGGAGCATAAAGTGAGGATTACAAGCCTTTTAAAATGGTTCACGACATTTTCTTAAAAACAGAAACAAAGAGGTCTTTTACAAGTGCATTTGAGCTATTATGCTTTTATAGAGAGTAACTGCACAGGTTTGCTATATTTAAATTTTGTTTACATTATACATAACACAGCAGAATGGGAAACAACCTACCATTACAACGAAACTTTTACAACGCAACATCCATTACATCGCATGCCATTACAACGCAACCGTTACAACGCATGACACTACACCGCATACCACTACAACGCATACCATTACAACGCATAACATTACAACGCATAGTACCCTTACCCTTACACTTTCTAACACTTACCCTACTGTTGCACCCCCTGGAGTTAGAATAGTAATTTTTACCCCTACACTATCCAACACTTACCCTACTCTTGCATCCCCCTGGAGTTAGAACAGTAATTTTTACCCCTACACTAATCAACACTTACCCTACTAGTGCACCCCCCTGGAGTTAGAATAGTAATTTTTAAGGCTACACTATCCAATACTTACCATATATGCAATGCAATGTTATGCGTTGTAATGGTATGCATTGTAAAGGTAGTATGCGTTGTAATGGAATGCGTTGTATAGGTAGTTTAAAAAGAATTGTTGTAATGCCATGCGTTGTAATGGAATGCGTTGTAATGGATGTTGCGTTGTAAAAAATGCGTTGTAAAGGTATGCGTTGTAAAAGTATGCGTTGTAACGTCATACATCCCAGCAGAATACATATTTTTAGAGAGTGTGCCTCCATCCACAAAGCACCTTTGTCGGGCACCATTCATAGTTATTGGTGAGCTATTATTACCAACTTCAGTGGTACTCATTTTATCAACCTTGCAAGCATGATTGGCTGAGTGACAGGTCAGAAGTTGAAATAAAGACCATGAGTGAAACATATTGTTATAATTTTACCCACAGAAGTAACCTTATTGTGTAATCCATACTTTTATTAAATGTTTCTTTTCTTAGCATCGTTATTACTTGTTTGCGAAGGACTGTGTGTCGAAGCACCCACTTGACGTGGAGCCACATGCTTCAAATATTCATTGTTAAAGTGTCTTTAGGATTGTTTTCATAAGATTTAATTTAGCATAACAAGCTTATCTCCAGAGGTATCTCTGGAATTCATATATCACTGCCTTTCTGTCAGTGTTAACATCGTATATAACAATGTATTTCATACACAACACACAATAAAGAATACTTACAATAAACATAAATGGGCTACTCCGACTACGCTGTTCTTTAATTAAAGATTTCATAACAAATTGAAAATACACACTATTATGGCCAGACCTATTGGCTTTGCTGGTGCTTGTTGCGATAGCTGCAAACTCTTGAAGTCTCAAGGAGAATGCAGAGTCAACCATTATTCCTATTTTCTTACAATATTCATAGGTAAGCATACGGTCAAAAAGGTTGCCGGCCATATGTTATTAGTAGATTATTCATTTGAGAGTATAATCTCATTCTTGAATGGGATTTGTTTTAAACGTTGTTTTTTTTTTTTTAAGAATTTTTATTAAGCATTAAAAAGTGATACAAGAAACATGTCATGAAAAATTAGGAAAAAGTACATATGAGTGTAATAATAATTAAAAGACATCAATCTACAGGAATTTATATAGAGAAAAGAAAGGTAAGAAAAGATAGAAAGGAGAAAGAAGAAAGGAAAGGATTGGAAAGGAAAAAAGAAAAGAAAGAAAGCAGAGGACAGGGAAAGAGGAGAGGGGAGAGAGAGGAGAAGAAGGAAGTAAAATTAAGGGATCATGAGGGACAAGGAGCACGCGGTAAGGGAGAAGGATTGGAAGAGAGATATGAAGTAAAGGGAAGCCATAATAAGTCAGATTTAATTTTCAAAGGAATAGAGGTAGAAGAGGCAATAGAAATTCTATGTTCGTCACATATATAATTCCACCATGTGTGGACCGAGATCTTCGAATTATCTTTCCAACACGATAAAATAACTTTAAATGCAAGTGCAATAAAAAGGTCTAACAACTTAGCAGAAGAGGGTGTAGAAATATCAATATCATCAGATAAAGAACCTAAAAATATGTGTATAAAAGACAATTGTGAAGGAAAAGATAACATTTTCATACATAAATTCCAAACAGCAGTCCAGAAAGATAAAACTGGGGAACAATAGTAAAGTTGGTGTTGTAGAGTACCAGGAACTTTAGAACATGACCAACATAAAGGAGAGGAGGTTGGAGAAAATTTATGTATAGTAACCGGGGTAATAACAACTCTGTGGTAAATAAAAAGTAAGGATTGGGTAATGCGTGCAGCAACAGAAACTTTGAAGAGTCGAGACCATAAACGATCCCACAATGCGGTATCAAAAGAGACAGCCAGATCAGTTTCCCAAGCAGTCTCCACTGTAGACTTAGATCGAACAGAACAATTAGATAATAAGAGTGAATATACAAGAGCAGCTTTAGGTTGTTGGGTAGAGAAGAGAGGGTAAAGTGGAGTGACAGGAGTGAAAGAGGAAAAAGAATCAGAGGAAGAGGATAACGAGGATAAATGAGATTGAATAGCAGAGATTATAATAGAATATTCAGCAAGAAAAGAGGAGGGTAAGTTAAACTTAGTTTGTAGATCTACAAAAGAAAGAAGAGTAGAGTCAAGAAAAAATTGATGTACAAACATTATATCCTTTTCTTTCCAGTGTTTAAAGTAGAATGATTTACCTTTATATCTAAGAAATTTGTTGTACCAAACTACAGATGATAAAAAACACTGAAGAGGGGAAAGGGATGAGGAAAAAACATTTTGCAAGGTAGATTGGCAATATTTCAAAATAGGATACTTGGATATAAAGGTACAATTTGACATGAAAGGAACATGTTGAAATGAGAAATCTTTTAAAAAAGAGCGTTCCAGGAGCACCCACTTAGGAACAGGAGTATCAAGGAAATCATATGCCAAGGAGAAGGATTGTTTGATAAGAAAGGCAGAATGATAAGAGCCAAAATCAGGGAAACGAACACCACCTTCATTTTTAGGACGAACCAGCTTATGTAATCCAATGCGGGGATGTTTATTGTTCCACAAAAATTTTGTGCATATTGAATTGATACGGGAAAAATAGGATTTAGGGATTTTGAAGGGGAGCATAGAGACTGTATATAAAACATGAGGGGTAATCATCATTTTGATGGTATCTAATCTACCCCACCAAGAAAGAAATAGGGGAGACCAAATCTGCAGAAGTGATTGAATTTTCTTAAGTAACGAATCAAATGTTATTTTAAGGGTATCTTTTAGAGAGGAGGAAAACCATATTCCGAGGTACTTAATTTTAGATGGACACCATGCAAAATCCGTATTATTGAACATATATTGAAAACACAAAGAGTTAAGGGGAAGTACTTCTGTTTTGGATAAATTGAGCTTATAACCTGATATTGAGGAATATAACTGAACTTCATCTAAAAAGGGTGGGAGGGAAGATTCAGGATTGGACATGTAAATGAGGACATCATCAGCGTACGCTGAGAGTTTAGTTTCAACAGAGGAGAATTTTAAACCAGTGATATGAGGGTTAGAACGAATACGTTGTAAAAAGGGTTCAAGGCATAAGATAAATATTAAAGGAGAAAGGGGACAACCTTGTCTTGTGCCTCTTGTTAAAGAAAAAAATCTGGAAAATTGATTGTTAACAAAAATACTGGCACGAGGGGAGGAATAAAGGAGTTTGACTAACGCTATAAAATTTGGACCAAAACCAAACCAAGAAAGGGTTCGAAACATGTACTGCCAATTAATACGATCAAAAGCTTTTTCAGCATCAAGGGAAAGGGCTGCTAATGGGGTTTTGACAGTTTTACTGTGAGAGAGGACATTGGAAAAAAGACGGGCATTATCAGCAGCAAGTCTGCCCTTAACAAACCCTACCTGGTCTGTGTTGATTAAGCGAGGGATAATAGAATCAAGGCGAGAGGCAAGAATTTTAGCAAAAATTTTACAATCATAATTAATTAAGGATATGGGGCGGAAATTTTTACATTGGGAATGATCCTTATCGGGTTTCGGGATGATGACAATGAGGGCATCCAAGAATGACCCAGAGGCCTTAGCTTCAAAAATAAAAGAATTAAATAATTGAAGGAGTTTGGGAGCAAAAAACGAATGAAAGGAGGAGTAAAATTCAATCGGTAGGCCGTCAGGGCCAGGGGCTTTTGATTTCTTAAGGGAATGAATAGCTGAGGTAATCTCTTGGAGAGTAATTTCACGTTCTAGGTGTGAAAATTCAACAGGAAGGGATGGTGGGGAGGGAAGGCCTTCAAAAAAAGTTGTTAAGTTAGCATCAGAAGGGTGAGTATCATCAGTATATAAGGCTTGATAGTAGTCGTGAAAAACTGCAGCAATGTCTTCATCGGAGGTGACCAGCTTGTTGAGTGAGTCATTAAAAATTGGGCCGACAGCTTTGCGTTCAGATTTGATTTTCAAGTAGTTGGCCAACATTTTACCTGCTTTGTTCTGACCCCCATGATATTTAGATTTTATTTTAAGGAGGGTATGACAAGCTTCATTAGTTATAATTTTATTGAGAGCTGTTTTGGCATGAATCAGGTCCTGAAGGGCAGATGGGGATTTGGAGGAGAAATATGTATGTTCAAGGGTTTTAATATGTTTAAGTTGATCTTCATATTTTTGCTTGTTAAGCTTCTTTTTACAGAAACATAGGAAATCGTAAAAGCACGAAAAGAAGCCTTAAAAGCATCCCAAGTGTTAGGAATGGAAGTATCAACAGGGTCATTTAAGGAAAAATATTCATTAAAAAACTCAGTACATTTTTTCATAAAAGTGACATCAGATAAAAGAAAAGAGTTAAATTTCCAACGACTAAAATTGGATGGACTAATGGATAGATCCAGGGTAGTGTAGACCGGTGCATGGTCAGAAATAAAAATAGAACCAATAACAGATTTTTGAAGGGAGGGAAGGAGAGACTTACTAATCATAATATAATCAATCCTTGAACGTGTATGGTGGACATTAGAAAAAAAAGTATATTCTAGTAAATCAGGATTACACACTTTCCACGAGTCATACATAGGACGAGAGGCAATGGCAGATTGAAAAGCCTTATGGGTTTTATCAGGTTGAAATTTACTCGAAGACAAGCGATCTGAAAAAGGGTCCAACCATTGGTTAAAATCACCAGCAACGATGAAGTTAGGACAGTCAATGGATGCAATAAGCAATTTAATGTCTTTCCAAAATTTGGGGTCTGGACGAACAGGGCCATAAATATTCAATAAGACCATAGTCTTGTTGTGAATAACAACCTTTGCCATTGCCCAGCGACCTTCATCATCATTTTGAGAGGAGATAATTTGTGCATTTAAAGCCTTGTGAAATAATATAGCAACCCCTCCTTTTTTGTTGACCGCAGGAGTAAACACAACCTGACCCACCCATTGTCTCTTTAATTTAAGGGAATCAATGTCTGAGCAATGAGTTTCCTGAAGAAAGACAACCTGTGAATGAAATTTGGTTAAGTGAGACAATACCTTCTGACGCTTGACAGGATGACCAAGACCACGAACATTCCAAGAGACAAAATTACACATGTCGGAATGAGGGAGGAATGGGCGAAGAGTGGAGGCAACACACAGCAAGGAGATCACTACATAGGGGAAGACAAAAAATAACGGTTAAACATTGGAGTAGGAGAGCGCTCATGTCAAGAAGGGAGAGAAGAATCAAGTAGCAAAAAAAGAAGAAACGAAGAAAGAAAGAAAACAGCAGAGGTAGCTTGAGAAGAAGGAAGCGAGGAAAGAGAGAGAGGAGAAAGAAAGAGGGAAGATACATAAAGAAGGAGAGAGAATTAGAAAACAGGTCAAGGCACAAAGGCTTGATCTGAGAAGAGAACAGTAACCAAAACATGTGAGACGCGGGTACACCAGAGAGAGGACATGACCCACGAGCAAACCAGATACGGACATATGAGAAAGGATAAACACAAGGATGTGAGAAGAGAGTCGAGAACAAAGTCAGGAACAAAATAGAAGAGGGAGATAAGTTAAGAGAAATTATATAGAGATTGGAGCAGTAATTTTAGAAAAGGAAAAACATTGAAAGACGAAAAGGCATTAGCTGGCAGTTTCCATGGTGGAAGGTGTGATACTCATCAAATAGTCTCGAAGTTTCTGGGGATCATCATACGACTTGGTACGCCCATTATGTGTGATCTTGCAGAAACAGGGATGAAGAATTCCATACTGAATGTTGAGTTGTCTCATCGTGGGACGAAGGTTCAGGAATTCCTTACGTCTAGCATTGGTAGCAGAAGAGAGGTCTTGGGAAATGAAGATGTTGTGACCAGACCACTGGAGACGACGTTTGGCCCTGGCGGCTTTTAGAACAGCCATGAGTTCTGTGAACTCCAAGAATAACATGATGATTCCACGTGGTTTGGTTGCGTTGGAGTTGAGACGGCCAAGACGATGCGCTCTTTGGATGTTGAGAGGATGAGTCGATGGGGAGAGTTCCAAAAGTTCCTGAAGAAGTTTCCGAATAAAAGAGACCATGTCGGACCCCTCCAAATTTTCCGGAACACCATAAACGCGTAGGTTGTTGCGTCTATTTCTATTTTCCAAATCTTCGGTGTGTAATTTGAGTTTGTGGATTTCTTGTTCCAAGAGTGGAATCCGGGTTGAGAGGTCTTGGACATCGCTGACACGTTGTTCTAAGTTCAAAACCTTATTTTCCATGACCACCCAGCGCTCCTCGATCTGCTGAAGCTTAGCGTTGGTAGCAGTCATAAAAGGTTGGAGACCACGCACCTCCTCAAGGATGGAATCCAGAACAGGATTAGTCGAAGAGTTAATGGGGGAGGGTGGGCCATTGTTTGGTCTTTTAGGTTTTGTTCCTGTTTGCGAGAATTTTGGCGATGCAGAGATATTTGCCATGATGCGGGATGACGAAAGGGAGCTATGCTCAATAATGCTGTGGAATATGAAATAGAGTGTGGACGCCCAAATGTGATAGGGGCACACCTTGTGGCAAAAAAGAGGACACTGAGACGCACTATTAATCAGTGCGAGGATGAAGTAACAGCCACACGGGGACAAACAAGAGGCATCCACTAAATCAAAGGCTCGACATTATGACGGACCGTCATGGCATTATGAAATGTCAGATTAAATGAAATAGAGCGCCAAGACATTCACAAGGAAGCATAGACAGTGCATGAAGGCAGTGGAGGAGCCTGATGGTCATTAGAGGTCAGAAGAACAAGAAATCTGAAGTAACGCGGTATTCATCACAGTCCTTGGGCATAGCAATAGTAGAAAGTTAGGCATCCAAAGGCACAAAATGGCGGTCGTTTCACCACATAGAAAAAACTGCGCATTTAAATTGAAAAGCGGGAGCAGCGTCAAAAGTGAAAAAGAGTCCACAGCAACTCATGAATGTCGTGGGGTCATAAGTAGTAACAGTGCCAAGCTAGCGCCAGAGCGAAGGGTGATGGAGCAGGAACAGCGCAGAGAAAACATACGAACCGGCGGCATACAAAATGGCGGCCGTTCGTATTGTGAAGTGAAGAGATAATTACCAATACAAATTGTCCTTGAAAATGCGCTCTTTTCGGTCGGCAAAGTGCTGCATTGTGGAGTCCCCACCTTCCGACACTGAAATCCGGCAAGAAAAACCGTCCGAAAGGCGGTTTTGATGATTTCTCACGGCATCCGCGGGTTGTCCGAGACGGAGCTCACGGGAGAGACGTCCTCTATCGCCGGCGCGCAAGCCACGCCCCCGTTTTAAACGTTGTTTGAGTACAGGCCTTGGCCCAGTCCTTAATTTTAAGGTGTTGCATTATGAAAGTGCAGCTAGTGTTTATTAGTCACAGCCTTAAGATGCAGTGCTAGCAGATATCTTTCATCAAAAGGATCTACTTTATTGCAACCCACTGGGGACAACCTAGGTTTGTTAGTAACAAAGTGAAGCCGGTTAGTTGTGTTCAATCAGATTCTGCAATGATTGCGTTCTTCCTCTGCCTTTTATCTAGCTCTATTATGTTCGCCTTTTTGCTGAAAGACACTTGCACAATAATGCTGGTGTAATGAATATGTCAGGTGAGGATGCATCACTTACAGTTGCTGGCCAATTTATGCATGTCGTTTGTGCCCATAGAATGCAAGAGGTATTTGTGGCAGCATGGATTTGCTTTTTTATAACATGAATGTTAGTTATTAATAATCAGACATAATACTAAATATAAAGTGGGCTATGTTTTCATGACAACTTATAATATTCCTTCCACGTTTCAAGGGAGGACCACCTGTCACTTTAATCCTGCCCAATCTATCTATCTATCTTTCTATCTATCTATCTATCTATCTATCTATCTATCTATCTATCTATCCCACCATGATTTTTTGAGAAATTAACATTTTAAACTACAACTTGTGTGACCCAGGTGTAAGAAACCCACCCTAAAAGCTATGAGCAGACACTGTATTTCATGGAAAACTGACACCACAACCACACCAAGAGCTCCCCACACAGATAGATCAATCTACAATATGCATCTCTTGAGTCACCTTTAGGCAGTACAAGCTGAGTTTAAGGCTCACTCTTTTAGAGATGATAGGCTAGAGGACCAATGCCATTAAGAAATGAAGAGCAGAAACGGTTTATATAAATAGGGATTAACCTCATATTAAAATATTTTAGTAGTGAAATCTAGAACTCAAAAAATAAAAAGGAAAAGGTAAAACATTTCAAATTAAGTTTGATAGGGTCAACCATTAGCTTGGTATTTGACAAGCTCAACGTTATTGTACTAGAAGTGTTAGCGTATGCATTGATTGAACAGCTGATTTAAACATTTGCTAATGGAATTTGTATCCACCAGTGAGTCAATTCTACTGGTGGTGAAAAATGAGTGGCATTTTAAACTTTTTGCCAAGACAGCATGTGTCTCTCTTTCTCAACCTGGCTTCTCACAAGTTGTTAGGAGCTACTTTTGAATATGGGGATTTTTTGGTACAATAATCACCAGTGTCATTAGTCTGTATTCTTAAATAGATTTCTAGATAGAAACACTGCGGAAAGCAACTCAACTCCCTAGGCCTTTCACTGTTTCAATCCAGAAATATTTATTTTCTCATGAGGGGAAAAAAGAAGATGGGGCAAACTCACAAAAATATTATGCGTACAGGAAGCAGTACTACAGGAGTATTCTTTATTGCACTCTTACATGCCTTTGTGAGTTGATCCCAAAATATTCAACACCCTATTTGCAAATGTGCAACCAGGGTACAGTCCTTTCCATTATTATTTATTTATTAACATCCTAAATATTCACATTTTAGATGTGTTGGGGCCAATTCACATACTTCGGTGAATTAGCCCCTATTTTCCTAATGCTTTAGCCACCTGAAGCCATAGCCCTTGCAACAGTGTAACAGAATAATAGCTGTTTTCACTATTGCCTGTCATTAATCTACCAAAGAGTACATAATAGTTAGATGTATGTCTCATTTCTCCATTTCGATATATTTTATGGCAATTACTTCATAGTTAGCTGCATTCAGTACAATTTCACATTATCACCTCCGTATGTGCTTGAATATTGGTATTTCATTACACAGTTTAACACAACTGAAGCTATTTTAGCATGATTGATCTGGATTCGCCCAGAAACAATGTTTTCCATGATCACATTATTTGCAAGGCGTACTGCAGTTGCGTCGTTGCCAGATGAATGCAGGAAGGGAAGGGATTTGCTTCTTGGTTCATATTATAACATCTATTACATTAAAAAACGAACTGTTTCCAAAGTCCATAATTAAAAATATACACTATTCTTGGTTATATATTTTTACTTACAAAAGGAAGAAATTTAGGGCTGGTATATTTTGAGTTTCTTATGAAAATTACTTAATTTATTCCAAATAATCAATAATTCAATATTAATCGAGGTCCTAAAACGCCTGTTTTACAGCTTTTTACGCACAGCTAAGCAAAACGTAAGAGGGCAAAAAGCAAATTTAGTGAATGGAAAATCTAAATAAAGTTTACAGACTCAGCGCTGGGTAAATGCTATATTTGTAAGGTGGATTTAGAAATGTAGAATGCCTTGCCGATTTGAGCTATGTGTAATTGAAGGCTAGGAGCGAGATTATTTTCTTTCCTAGCCATGGCACCAGTCAGAAATACGATTTATAGAACTTGTTTGTGAGTTTTCAGAAAAGTCTTCTAAGATTTTTTCCAACTGGAATTTTAAATACATTGCCTGCTATGAAAGATTTGAGTAAGTTCCCTTCCAGGACTTGACCTACAGCAATTTAACAAAGGGTATCACCAATAAATATGGCACGACTTGTAATTGTGATTCCTTTGAAAACAGGTGTTTGACCAGGGATCACAATTAAAATGGGCCATTTGTAATCAGGCCCTATAAGTTCAAGTCTATACTTTTTGTAAATCAATGTGCTTTAGATCCATGAACTACCATTTGGGCTATTCTTTCTTTAGGTGTGACTCTTTAACTGAAGTTTCCTAAGGAAGACAGATTTACTAATTAAAGATAAATACATTGTCAATTGGGCTCCTGATGTATACCTGAACTGCATGAGTTGAAGTTGTCTTTGTTAATGTCTGAAGTTTAGCAACCCCTTTAATACTGTTCATTGATATATATTTTCAAGTGAGATTGTGTAAGTTGAATGCTGTTCATTTAGAACAGGCATGCAAAGAATATTTAAAAGTTGGAACATTTGGATTCTCCAGAAATTTGACAGCTCTTTTCAAATTTGTATTGGTCCATATCCCATGAAGGGGTGAGATGCACTGTGATTATGGAGTTCATGAACTTCTGGGGCCCAAATGTGATTCAAGAATGTCGTCAAAGGTATTTTCACCTGCCCCGGAGCACTACTTCCTTCTTTCACTCCTCAATGGGGCAGGCAGTTAACTTTTTTCCATAGGTGAGCAATATCTTGTTTCGCCACAGTCAACCTTAACCAAAGCAGCACCAGTTTGTAAGGGTGTTAATCAAGATCTGAGTTAATATGTAGTAGGATCAGCTTGAGATCTGATAGCATAGTCCAACCTAGTACCGATCACAGACAGGAGAGCACCCATCTCCAGTAGGGTTCTAACTGACCACAACTCCATGATGTGTGGAGGAACACATCATGTTTCAAGCAGCAGAGGCAGGAGGGGCAGATGACAACAACAACCATTTTCCACAGTCTGAGTGTCTTACGATACGCACTGTGAATATATTTCAACTGAATGAGAACTTTGCTGCTATTGCTGACTGCCTTGGAGATGCACTAGCTTATACCCATTCCTCGTCCATAAGGGCGCGCAGAACCCACTCCCATTCTGAGCGGAGAGCATCAATGGAGTGAGTCATGTGGTGAATCGATGAACGGTAAACCTGTGTCACTTTGTCGTCCCCCAATTTAACCATGACCAATGTTAACTCTAATTGGTTAAATTGCCCGATGTCCTCTAAGTCTGATATGTAGAGGGTTGAGGCATGCCTGGGTTGTAGGTAGTGGTAGAACTTGCTGTGGTGTAGTTCATATTCCTGCTGTAGAGACTGATAGTTTAGGAAACTGGGTTACTGGTTGAGGGAGATGAAACCCTACTCAGGCAGCTATCACGATTTCTGTCAGGGTGAAGTCACAAGCAAGCCCAAATTAATCTGTGCATAACCTTCTGGTAGCTTGGCACAAATAGTAAAAAAGTGAAAACGCAACATGCGAAAAATCTGACCAATTTAGAATAATAGATTAACATTCTGTAAATTATTTCAGATCAAACCAACAAAAATCCAATCAATCGAATCAGAGATATGCAATTGTAAAGAGTTAAGAGAAGTATAGCGCCTAAAATCACAAAGCACCACTTGCGGCCTTCTGGTTGTGGAAGATCGGGTGAAAGACACAAGTTTAGGCATATGCCAGATACAGGGACCAGATTAGTCCCGCTGAAATGTTACCTTTTCCAGTTTAGCACAAAGAGTTACTTTTCCGCTGGAGGGCGAGAGGAACTGGGAGCGCATTACAGATAGTCATCGCTGTAGCACTAAGAGCAGGCTGTGCTCCGCAGACTGTCATCAATGTAGCACAAAGAGCTGGCCTGGCGACACAGACTGCCATGGCTGTCACCGTGGGCTGTTGATGCTGTAGTGCAAAGTGCAGATCTTATATTGCCCATTAGTACTAACCCAGGGCAAAGCTAGCATAGTGCCGCTATGCAAAGTTCCACGGAGTTTGGAAAAAACTCAGTGGAACTCCATTCCCCACCTCCACCCCCGACACCCTAATACAAAATATTTAAAAATAAATTTTAAATTAAAAAAAACACTTACCTGTACTGCGGCGTCCCTGGGCTGCCCTCTCTCTCCTGCAAACCCCTTACATCAAACAGAAGTCTTGCGAGAAATGCGCATTCATCTCTGTGCAACTTATTATTAAGGATTGGTGTTTTCATAATTGGCTTATTTGATTTACTACTATGTCTCTAGTGCAGTGCACTGTGTGTGCCCCCTGCCTGCAAATCAAATGCTGATAGTGTGCCTGCAGCACTGGCTTTGCCACCCACACAGGCAGCTCTTCAAAGGGTTCTCCGACCTGCCACTGCAGGTGTCTGTGCACAGTTTGTAACTGCCATGTCAACCTGGCAAGTACATCCACTTCTCAGGCCATGATCTTCCCTTTTCTTACATGTAAGTCATCCCAAAGGCAGTCCTAAGGTATCCCTGTGGGCAGGGTACTGTGTATATTAAAGGTAGGACATGTACTGGTGTGTGTGACATGTCCTGGTGGTGAATAACAGTGCATTTCGTTTTTCACCACTGCAAGGCTATTGTCCCATAGGAAAGAATGGGAGTTTTACTTATACCATCTTATAAGCATAACTTCCCATTGAGACAAGATAGACAAATGGAGTTTAATAGGACTGGACTCAGAATGTAAAAATGCATCTTTTAGTAAAGATGATTTTTATGTTCTGTGTTTGAACATACCACTATTAGAAAGTAGGTATTTTCTTGCTTAGCTATCTTGTGTGCCATTGCTGGGTTTGTGGATTGACTGTCTGGCTTTGGAGTGACAAGGGCTGGGGATGTGCATTCTCTCAGACAGCCACGGGGGGTTGATATGTGTCCCATCTTTCCTGAATGAGTCGGGACTGGGTCTAATAGACCAGTGCTGCATTCAGAATAGTGGGAGGAGTTTTCACTAGCACCTGAATGGGCCTGGTCTGCATTTAGAGTGGTGGGAAGAGATTTCCCTTGCACCTGAATAGGCCCTTCCTACCTTGGACAATGCTGTTTACCCTTTCCTGCTGGGAAGCTGGGCCAGAGAGGACAGAGTTGTTTGAGCAGAGCACAGACACTCTGTTCTCAAAAGAACAAAGAGAAACTGGAGTATAAATATTGGGGCCTAGACCCCAGAATTTTAGATTACTGCTGAACTATGGAACCTGCCATGAAGAAGGGCTGGAAAAGCTGTCAGGAGGAACTGCCACTTTGCTGCATGCTCTGCTGTGTTGACGTGCTGCTTGCTGCTTCTGTCTTGGGCAGTGAAAGGACTGGATTGTACTTTCATCATCCTGCTGTTAGAGTTCTCCCCAAGGGCTTGAGGTAGAGTTTGCCTCCTGTTGGAAGTCACAGGGAGATAAAAGACTTCAGAGAACTTGCTGGAATCAAGAAACCTGACAAGAAGAAGAGCTGGAACAGCTGCCAGGAGGAGAACTGCCCCGTTGCTGTGTTGTTGCTTTGTTGGGTTGGCCTGCAGTTACTGCAGTAAAAGGACTGGACTGAACTTTCTTCACTTGTGCTGAGTATCTCCACAAGCTTGAAGTAGAGTTTGCCTCCTGTTTCTCTAACTTCTTGGCACCATCTTTGTTACCATCGGTTTCAGTTGCGACAGAGGGGGAAAAGCAGCCGACTCTGTCTCCAAATCCGTCGCTGGCTCTGTGTTCTGAAGGCACCGCAGAAGTCCCGCTGCATATGGCATGGCAACCCTGGTCCCAACAATGCCCATCGCTGTCGAGCCTTTGCTTGCACCGTGACCTGCAGGCACTGTACTCCATACTGCCTCACTTCACCACGCAGCCCTGGTCTCACTGACACCGTCGCTGCTCTTCAACCGGCTGTGGTTAGAAGAACAAGGGAGCCCCAGTAGTGTGGCCAGGGGTGGATATGTATGTAGGAAAACAACGGTCAAGGGGAGGCCACTTGCGTCCTCATGTAGCCTAGGCTACTAAAGTATTTTAGACAGCATTTAGTCAGATAGAACAAAGTAATGTAGTCCAGGTGGGACCAGTTATGCAATCTATGCTGGGACACAAGGTTTGGTATGACATCACATTTATTAACAGAATAAATGGAGTATCATAGTGTAATTTTTGGTAATTGTTCTGGTGCTCACACATACAGTGAAAGTGCGTGAAGTGCAGGGTGTTCGTCTTCACCACAATCTGTCAGCACCGCATCGAGCAATGCCCCGCTTTACACCACAGCTCTGGTCTCACCGATGCTGCTGGACAACTATCACCGAGCACCTGCCTGCACCGTGACCTGAGGACACTGCACGGCGCACTGCTATGCTTCGCATCGCAACCCCAATGGTTGCCATACCCAAATGCATTGGCCACAATGAAAAAGGTACTGTTTACGAGTTTGTCGACCCTACCCTTGACCCGCCCTGACAGGGTCAGCAGGAACTATTGGATTCTGTCGTTTTCAGTATCGCTGTAGCACAGGATGGAGCCCCAGACTTCAAAGAACTGCATTTTTAAAGTTATTCTTGCAAAGGGCATATGTGTGAGTACTGCATGTTGGATTTTTGTCGTTTTGGTCTTGTTTTGGATAAATACAAATATTGGATATTTTTCTAAACTGGTGTGGTGTCCTATTGTAGTGTTTTCACTGTATTACTGTCGGTTATGTGCAAATACTTTACTCACTGCATCTGAGATAAACCTGACTGCTCGTGCCAAGCTACTAAGGAGGTGAGCAGGGGGTATTTTAGGAGTGTAACTCCCTCACCCTGACTAGGAAGAAGGGTCCCTAATTGGACAAAGGTACCTACCTCTGTCAACTATAGACCCCCATTTCTAACGCCCGGAGTGACATGAATCCTACTTGGTCCTGTTGGACCAACAAGGGGATTATCCCAGCAGTCGATCTGCCAATGCTTTTACCTGTGTTTAGGAGGGAAATGGGGCGATATGAGGAGCATGTCTCTGTGGGTTGTCCCAGTTTGCGGATTACCACAACCTCTTTTCCAGGGGGTTATTGGATTTATTCATTAAATTTTTTTTTTAATTGCACCATGAAACCGCTGGGGCCAGGTGCCTGCCCTGGTTTTAAGAGGCTCAGGGCCACAGCCATCAGATGTTTGATTGGATCAATTTTGATTTTTCTAAATGATTTTTCTAAATGATTATTTATGCCAATGTCTCCACCTTCTAAAATGTCCAAAGGCACATGGGATTGGACCTGACTACCCTGACAATGAATGCCCTATGCTGAAGACAATTGAAGCTGGGCCACAATGCCAAGAAGGTGGATTTTGAGAAGGCCCTAAGGCTTGGGAAGAAGTCCAGAAAGCACAGATCTCTCTGAGATAGAAGCAATTCCAGAGGATAAGGGAGAAGGGCCAACCTGTCCTAATATGATTTTTTGGCACACCATCCGGGGCTGGAATTGAAGTGGGCTCTAAAAGTTGAAGCCCTTAGGAACTGGCAGTCACCAGTTAGGGCTCAGTGATAGGCAATCAGCAAGGGAGCTGCTGACCCAACTGGCAGCCACAGCCCTGAGAAACTAGTAAAGACATTGACATTTTAGGAAAAGAAGACCAGGCTCCTAAGGTTATCATGTCTAGCTTTGTGGTGGGGATGACATTGACAAATGGTTTGCCACCTATGAAAGAGCATTAAGAATGCACAGGTTGGGTCAACAGCACTGAGGAACCCTACTGTGGGAATTAATACCCAAACTAGGGAGGGATACACTCCTTACTTTAAAAGAGGAGCTACCCCCAGAATTGGTTTTGAGTGGCCAAAGAGAAGCGATTGCTCATTGCCCTGGTTATACCTCTAAGGTCAGCACAGGAGCTCTGCAGAGGGGAATACAAGCTCTGCCATGTTGGATTTAGGTAGAGAGGGACATTGTAGGACTGTTTGCAATTGGGCACACAAGGATTGCTGCAAACATGGATAGGGTTACCCATGGGAAAATGTTCCCTGCTGGTTAAGGAGGGGCCAGGAATCACCCCCAGCACAGGCTAGTGACAAAATTAAATGTGGCACCCCTGGGCACCCTCTTGTGAAGACTATTGGACCTATGGAAGACAGAAGGACTGTAGTGTGAGGAGATCCCTAAGGACTTGCTCCAACATGTTCCCACAACAGTGGACTCCAATGGCCAGTTGGCTGACCCCCTGTTAAGAAACAGTAACACAAAAGCTGCATGAAGCCCACTTTCCTGGACTTGCCCTGGAACCTGCTGATGGCTTCTGTTTAAGTGAGTCCTGACCCTCTAAGCGCGGTTCCCAACCTACTGGAACCCTAGACTGGTGTCTAAGTGTACTGCTTTTACCTGAACCTAAAACCTAGAATCTTGTCAAGACTTTTTGCATGGAGACCCGACAGAAGACCAGGAACAAACTGCCAAGCCAATTCACTGAGGGTGCATTGCTGGTGGGCCTGACATCTCAATAGCTCCTGCTAAGTTCTTCTTCTAAACATAAAAATCTGATTTCTGGGCTCTCCAGCAACAAGCACCTGGCATCTGACAACATGGAATTCTGTTCAGCCATAGCCTACAACCTTGCCTTTCTAAAGGAATCCGACTTCCAGAAAAGAGTTTAAGTCCGAAGATAAACATATTCACCAGGCCTGATACTGAGCAGCATCCAATTGATGTAGACAACTTCCTGGACGCAAACTCTTGACTTTTCTCGCTCTATGTTTTAACCACCTTTGTCGGCAGCTTTGCCAAGCCCTCATCCTTCGTCACCCCGTCATCTATGATCTCGACTTCAGATACAACTGACAGTCTTGCTCACTTAGGCCTTTACCTATTTGAATGGTGTGAATGTAACTTTCTGAGCAGAACTAACCTGTATACAACCGATGCTCCATTGTGGTCAGCCTTAAACCTTACTCTTCTCCTGGTCCAGCAAGACCAGTTGCCAAAAGATGGTGGTCTGTACTTTTTGGCACTATTTTTATTTAAAACTTTTAAAATGCATTTCTCCAGTACCCCTCATTGACTCTTTGTCATTTGGTTTGCTCATGAAAATATTCTCTAATTTTATAAATTGGAGTCGAATTTTTAAAGAGTGTTTTGGTACTTTTTAAATGCTTTAAACATTTCCTTAAGTTAAGCCTTTCTGCCATAAATAGCAGGGGTTGAGTGCAGGTTTAAACTACTGAAATGTAACTACAAGTGACTGCCTGCAGTCTTGACCTTTAGTTTGCGTTCATGGAACCTGGATTTAGAGCAATAAGCAACAATAAATAACCGGGTACCTGTATTTAGAGCAATAAGCAACAATAAATAACAGATGTTAGGAGCCATAGCCAAATATCACTTTGGGCTGTTTGTGGCTTCATGGGTGATTTTAATATCAATATGGATAAATCCACGGAACCGGAAACTATTCACTTAACAGAATCTCTCTCAGACCTCAACCTTGCCCCCTTTGTCACTTACCCTAGGGGTCACACCCTCAACGAGATCTTTTCTAACATAGAGCTTGAAGTATATATGCCTCTATCTTTGATATGGTCTAACCACTATCTTATTAGCTACAGGGTTTCTAAACTGGGTAAAGGTCATCAGGTACCCGTAATTACGAAAGAATGCAGTTTCAGAGCTTTCCATCGTGCCGCTTCCTCTACCTTAGGGGAGATGCTTGAGGCTTCCACCCCTCTACTCTCAGGGGACTATGAGAGAGACGCCCTTTTTTGGACACCTGGGTGCCTTCTAGAGCTCATGAATTAGCTCCATTTCTGACATGTGCCCCTAAAAAAATATGAACCTCTGCTCCCTGGTTCAACACAGCACTCCGATCTAGTAAGAGTGTCTGCAAACGCTTGGAAATGAAATGGAGGTAATATTTTGACCCTGATTCCAAATGTAAGTACAAACGGGCACTGAAGTCCCACTATGCTAAAGTTTATGAGGCAAAAAGAATTATCTGACCAGCAAAATTGAATCATCCAGTAACCAAAGTAAGGAGCTATTTAAAATCATGAAAGCCTTCACGGCACTGCCTTTTGTTGCTAAGGCTCTCCCGCTTTCTCTTGAATGGACGCATCAACTTGCAGCGTTCTTTCATAAGAAAATTGTTACCATTCAAGAGTCCTTTATCAGGGAGTCCCCCCAAGATCATGCTCTTGAAGCCTTGCCAGATGCTATCTTGGTACTTACGCCTGGAGTCTCCCCTTCCCTCCTGCAGTTTATCTGGCTGCAACCCGAGGTTTCTCAGACTTTCATCAAGGACCTTAAGTCTGGTTCCCAACCCCAAAACTGTTGGCAAATGTGGCCACGGTAATACATCCAGTGGTAAACAAAATTCCTAATTTCTCTCTAGCCACTGGCCATATGCCTTCCACATGGAAACAGGCCAAAATCCTGCCACTGCTTAAGAAGCCTTCAGCTGACCAAAAGCATTTGCGAATTATAGGCCTATCTCCCTGCTGCCAGCTTTTTCCAAGGTCCTGGCAAAATACATGAACAAGGTTATTATGGACTGTGCAGAAACTAATAACGTCCTACATATCAGCCAGTCTGGCTTCATAGTCAATTATAGCACTGAGTCCGCATTATTAGAGGTCTCCGAACACATCAAAGAGAGCCTTGATGGGGGCGGGAAAGCCATCCTAATATTATTAAACTTGTCAGCGGCCTTCAATACCGTCCCCCATAATAAGCTCTTGGACAGAATGTAGGCACTCGGCATTGGCGGCATGGTGTTAAATTGTCTCATCTGTTTTGAAGGATAGAGGTAAGGAGGTATGGTCACCCCCCTATGTGGCTGCTATCCCCAGTCTTAATGTCAGGATCCCTCAGGGCTCCATTCGGAGCCCCACTTTATTTAATTTTTATATGTCCCCACTTGCATCTTTGGCAGAAGCATACAGTGCTAAAATTATCTCCGACGCCGACAACACGCAGCTCCTGTTCACATGTGCAAAAGGAAAAGACTTTGAGGGTGGAATGTTCAGAACCTGCCTCTCTAATGTGTTTGCCTGGTTTGGGAACAACCAATTGAAATGCAACCTGGAGAAGTCAGAAATTATTTTCGTTGGGACCCCCCCTCCGGATGAATGGAGACTTTGGCGGCCTGTTGATATGTCACCTCCGCTCTCTGCCCAACGTGCAGTAAAAACCTGGGCGTTATGATAGACGATTCTCTATGAGAGCCCTAGTCCAATCTGTAGCTGGAAACTGCTTCGGCCTCTTGCGGATGTTGAGGACATTTCTTCCACTTCTGTCATTGAATTGTAGAAAGACCGTGGTCCAGGCATTGGTCACATCTAGATTGGACTATGTCAATATTCTGTATCTGGGCCTGCGTGAATACCTGCTTAGGCGCCTGCAGGTGGTCCAAAACACAGCTGTTAGAGCAGATCTTTTGCTGAAACCAAGGACTCATATTTCCCCTCATCTTAAAGCTCTTCACTGGCTCCCAGTGGTAAAAAGGATCAGGTTCAAGGCCCTGGTCGTATTCTTCGGGCTCTTCATGGGAGCGGGGTGTGCTACCTCTGCAGGAGGGTGTCCCAATATGCGCCACCCAGCACCCTGAGATCCTCCACCCGGAACTTTGCTTCTGTTCCCAGAATATTTCGTGCACGATCAGGAGGCACCTCCTTCAGGTTTTTGGGTGAACAGGAGTGGAACTCTCTCCCGTTGTCACTAAGATCTGTGAAGGACCTAGCCATATTTAGGAAATCTCTTAAAATCGGGTTATTCCGTCAATAATTGGTTCTTCCTTTGCTGTTTTTTACAGCAGTAGCGAAAAGGTGTTTGTTGGGTGTCAGGAAGGCTGGTCTGAGCGCTGGGACACTCTAGTTGAGTAGCTGTGGGCTATACAAGTGTCTTTATTCATTCATTCATCTCTGCCCATGACAAAGCATTCAAGGGAGTTGGTTCCACTAAAAACATCCACATACTTTATTGCATTCAAATACTGTTGTCAGAAATCTTGAGACAATATTAAAAGTTGAGTGTGGCTTTCAAAATTTACCACTGATGTTTGCATCTCCTCTTCATTTCAATCCTCATGATCTGACTCAGAGATATCAACAGGTGAGCTTTGGAATATTTTAAAAATAAGACCCTTTCTGGACAAAATGCCAGTTATTACAGAATTCCAGAACACTAAGTCTTCCAACAAATTAATCGGTACCAAGATTTGTAAGTTATTCTCCTAGATGTTAGGAACAACCCAAGGTTGCATAGACAAAGGTAACTGTCTCATTGTAAGTCATATTTGGAAATAAAGGTAAGCTATTGTGACATTTAATTATCATTTCTGATGCAATGTGTGGCGTTTTGGACAGTGCATGGTTAGTATTATGCATGTTTGGTGTAACTTATTATAATATATATTTATATAAACCCTCTGCGTGTAGCTTGAGTTCTGCGTTTCACACACTGTAAATATATTGATTTGCTTTTTAAGGTGAAAGGCTAAGCTGCCCTAAATTACTTCATAGGGATATTGACCATAATGGGAGAGCGTAGTTCAAAGTTGTGGGACAGCAGTGATTAGCATGATTGAGATCATAGTAGGCTTACAATGTGAAAAGTAAGTTATCAGTTTATGCAAATTAAATTGTTTCATAATGCATCTATCATGGGTAAAAGCTAATGACCAGATGTACTGAGCTCTTTACTGCCGCAAATCTTACGATTCAGTAAATGTACCAACTTTAATTGTTTAGCTAGATACAACAGTTTGCTACCGGTAAAATGCCTTTTGAAATGTACTAAACTCATTGACTGGTTCGCAATTCGTTTTCCAAATCGCAAAATGTGTTTAAAAATGATTACCGATTTACATATTTGGAAGGGGATGTGTTTTGGGTATTCCATCAAAATTCCATATCAGTACCCTATGTATTAAAGCTTCCAGTAATTCTGGTGACAAACCAAGTTACTGACTCCCAAGTTGAGGTAGTAACTCATTCGCAAAAGGGAAGGGGCCCCTTGGGACTTCGGTTGGCACCTTCAAGGGGTGTTCCAGAGTACTACTGTAAACTCTCAATTAAGTTTTTTACTACAGAAAACTTTTTATTTTAAAGCAGTCTCTTTAGAGAAATCAGACTGATTTAAAAAAAAAAAGAAAAAAATAGTTTTCAGTTTTGGAATGCAAATGCAGGTATTGTGGTCTGCTGTCCCTTGCACACCACCATCCATGCATTTGCAGCCAATCAGAGGGCGTCATAATTTGCAACCTGAATAAGGTAAATTCAATAGGCTGGTTGTTTTGTGATCTCACCGAATCATTATTTTATGAACCAACCTTCCAGTACATAGGTCATTCGCAAAATAATTTAGTGATCGGAATCTGCAACCACTTTTTCTGACCACTGTTAGTACATAAGACTCTAAGGTTCACATGTACGGCCCGTTTTAGCGGTCGCGGACGGAGAATTGGGCCGTTTGCAACTACTAACCATATTTTGCAAGTCGTAACCTTTTACCGACATGCAAAATAGTATTTGTGAGCCGGTAGGAGTCGGTATTAGTAAGGGGCGTGTTGAGGGCATCCCTTCCTAATAGAGAGTTGTAGGGGAATGTATGAATGTTTTGTGACCGGAATTTACTGACTCCATGAAGGATGGGGTAACCCATTTGCAAACGGGAAGGGGTCCCTACCCTTTGCGAAGATGGACACCAACATTTTTTAAGTGCAGGCAGTGGTCCTACAAACCACTGCTTTATCTTAAAAAGTGAAAAGGGAACTTTTCATTCTTCTCTTTTAAATGCATCCCATTTTCCTTCAAGGAGAATGAGATCCATTTTTAAAAAAATTGCTTTATTTAAAAAGCAATCACAGGCATGGTGTTCTGCTGACTCCAGCAGGCCACCATCCCTGTGATTACAGGCCATTCCCAAAGGGTAGCAAATTGCGACCTGCCTCATGAATGTTGATCAAGCAGGTCAATGGCGAACCCATAGGGAATCGCTAAATGTGTCTGAGACACATTGGTACATCACATTTTGCGACTTCCTAATTGCCAGCCGCAATTAGGAACTTGCAAAATGTTTCCACCGTACATGTGGCTCCAAATCCTTTCCTTGCTTGCACTTCGTAAACAAGCCTATTGCACATCATATATCACTGCTGTAACTTACTCCCATATAGACATAAACAGTTATTGTTCAGGTGTTCATACTAACACCTCGCAAAGTTCCTAATTCCAGTTCAGACATACAGAAATTCATCAGCTGCTTTCCATAGATATTAGTAATATTCAGTGAAAATAGTTTACAAACACTTGCTGTGCAAATTCGGAACTATTAAACATATTCAACAAGGCGATTGGCAATGCATCTTCAAGCCAAGTAAATACTTTACAAAATATTGGATTTAAAAGTGTTGAAATGAACAACAGTGTAGAGAAAGTGGAGAAACCCTATCTGTTTTATTAGCATATCTATTCTGGCCTCCGTGAAGCTGGTTTATGAGATTCACTGGTGCAGTGCCATTGCAGATGCCCTTGATTTATAGGGAAGTTTATAGAAATTGACAGAGTCGATATGGAGATTTAAATTCAAAAAGAAAGGATTAGGTAACCCCCATAAAGTGGAGAACACATTATTCATGGTTCTCAGCTGTTTGATTTAAATGACACAGTTAAGATAGTCAATCTGAGGTTAATTTACACAAAGCGCTCCACAGTATTATTGCTGCGATCGGGTGCAATTCATCATTCTGATGAAAGCTCTAGAAAGTTAAACTTTATGATTCGCTAATCGACTTCCATACTGATCTATAGCAAGCAGAACCATACAGCTATGAAATGTATGTAAAGAAACAAGTTGGTTCACCAAAAAGAACAGCTTTCCTCTGATGAGAAATAAAAAATGGTTCTTCAAGATTTGCTCATGCAATAAGCTTAAAAGTTATAAAAACAGCAACAATATCTGTTTCAAAAGTGTGTAAGCTACTAAGGTGCACATTAGCTGTAGCCAAAAAGCCTTATATCAAATATATACTATAATTCTGAGCAGAGCACTGCTATCCTATAAAGATACTCAGATACTCAGATAATAGGGCCATGCCACTATTTTGAACATGATTAGAAAGCATTTGTTATGGTTGTAAATGCCCTTCAGACCATATTGATATTTGCAAACATTCTGCTTGCTGAACACTTTTGCACCTAGATATAAAGTGAAATCCACCTGCACACTCTCAAAATATGGCACTCAGGCAATGGCGTAGTGTGGGTCGCGAGCACCCGGGGCAAGGCAAGTATTGCGCCCCCAAACTTGTGGACCGTTGGTACTTCCTCAATGTTACTAGTACGAATTTCTTTTGCTTTAAACTTTTGCACCCCAAAGAAATTTTGCGCCCGGGTCAACCGCCTCTGTGGCCCGGCCCACCCTACGCCATGGCACCCAGGAACAGCAAAGGTTTAAAGACCTGCAGATGGAATCTACTATGCAGTTAGTGCCCCCCACACAATAATCATAGCGTTGAGTTATGCTATGAGTTGTCAATGCATTTCTCACATAAAAAGTACTTGTACAGACCATAACCGAAACTTTTGAAAAGAGAGTTACACTCCTTTAATTTGGTTATGGCAATTGTTTTGTGTAAAGGATTTTTCTTCCCTATGTGTAATGCCTTTTCTGCAGCCCATGTTTTGAATTTGCTGAGGTTTAAGCACTGTAGTTCTTCCTCATCCCCCATATGCCTCTTTTAAAATAGCTAACATGTCCCTCAAATCTTCTCACACCCACCTGGGGTACTTCTGAGACACTCTTAAGAGTACAACATCAGTAGCATCTACAGTACATTAGGAATGTGATGGAACATAGGGAAGAGGATGTGGCATAACGGCTAGAGCGGTCAACTACCTAGCTCTAGAACTGGGTTTGAGTCTCGGCAGGGACGCTCAACATCCTGTGATTTTGGGCAAATCACTTAATCTCCATGAGCCTAACAAAATGAATGTGTCCGTCTGTAATGCAACTGATGATCCTGTACAGCGCTCTCATACCTTTGTGGAGAGTTTGCGCAATATTAAACTCGCCCCACCCCTAAAAAACGCTCTGTTATACAAAGTTGTAGAAGTGCAAGGGTAGAGTCTAGTGATATCAAAAAGACCAGGTGGGCAGTAATGTTGATTGTCATACATTGTCTCACAGACATTCGCAGTTCACTCAGAAATATTACATGGAGGCTTGCAGCTGAAGCTACCACAAGGAAGTTGAGAGGTACGTGGTCGTGTGGTACGAGGAACAACATGGAAATCAGTTTCTGTGTTTTTCTATGGTCTCATTGTTATTCATGTTAATATTTCCTCAATCAACAGTTTCCAGTCTACAAGTGATGAAGTTAAAGATCAAGCAGAAACATCTCTCTTGCCTGGTGCCTGCATCTGTTTGTCTTGATTTTAGGTATTCTATGGTCCCTTCCAGCAGGATGCTGAGACAGCTCACAGTACTGATCTGAAGGTTTTGGGGTAATGTTTGTTTTGCAAAATAAAACTTTTAAATAATATGATAAGTAAAGATGATTGAATACAGATGTGTAGGATAGGGTGCATCATAGTGTTTTGTTTTCTCAGAAGAAGAACTCCACTTTGATAGGATAGAAATTACCTCCCCTCACCCCAAGCAACACAGCCTAGTTAGTTCCACTCCATCCCGGGAGCCCTTCCTCTTACTTACCTCACCCTCTAGTTAATTGTGAACAATAGATGAAATGAGAACAATGTGATAAACGGCTTCTGCCCACAAACCAAGAGTTCTTCCATCTTAGAATAAAATAACAACAACAAACAACAACACTTAAACCACAGTTGTTTGTTCTCTGGGTACCAACTCAATGGTACACTTTCTGACCTAACCACAACTAGTGCAACACTTTAGTGAGGTAATATTGCAGTAAAAGCTGATGTCTATTAGTTTAAGGATTGGTGTATTTTAGACTTGAAAGATGCACGAATAGAATTCCAGCTTTTGCTAATATATTCTGTTGCAGGGATTCTGCACATACACAGAACTATGCTCAGGAAAACGGGACCTTCGTGTATAGGGGCTGAGCCTTCCTATCGCCTCGGTTCCCAAAATCCCAAAATCGACTAGCTATAGTGTCTCATTCACTCTCCTACATAATCATGAAGCTGAAAATGATTAAACAACCCAGAACACAACACTCCTGACTCTGTCAGGAACCGCGGTAGCAAGAGGTGCCCTTTCGCTCACTCACTCGTACCTGTCCACAATAGGAATTGACAGAGTCGCTGTTATAGTTCAACATTTTTATTTTAACTATAGTGCTCTATAATGCAGCATCCTAGCCACTACCAGCAGCAAAACACATAAACCTAAAACAGTTAGCATTTTTGCAAGTCCATAGATTATAAAGGGGGATGTCATTGTATACTGACAGTGGATAAAGGACTATAAGGTCTAACCACCCTCCACTTGGTAAGAAGAACCTTTATTATATAAAATAAGATCTCTGGGCTTTGTCAGCAGACCCCATACCTTAGTGCCTAGATGATATTTCTACATCATAGTCACAGCATAGCTCTTCTCCCTGGAGAGGTCCCTCTCCGAGTGTATGTTAAAACAATACGCATCCCCATAATATCAACGCACGAGTTTCCAGCAATAGCAGCTGTGTTAGCATGTTTTGTCTAGGTGCTAGGGACTGACCAGAACAGACTAACAAGGAGCATGTTTATTGACCTTGTACACCGTGTTCAGACTAAACTCCAGGAACAGGCAGAGAACACAGAAAGCAGATGGTTCTCATGTGAAAGGCACAAACAGAGTCTTGCAAAAATAAAGTCATGTAGTGAGGTGCGCAAAAGTAGCATATTGGCAGCATTGCTCATGCTAACTTAGCAATGTCGACAATGACCCTGATGGCCATATGACAATTTCCTTGCTGGACAATTCTACATTTTTTTGATTTGGGACACAAGACAAGGAACAAGCAATGGCAATGCCAAGAAGTCTCACATGTACAAGAGTTAGAGCTATTGGCGTTGTGGAGTTGAATAATGTGAGTTGGATTGGAATTGCTGTGAAATTGAGTGGAATTGAATTGTGTGGTGTGGAATGGATTTGTCGAATGGAATTATGTGGCATGGTAGGTAGGTGGGGGTGAGAGCTGCACAGAAGAGATGGAAGGGAAGCCAGGGAGGGATAGGTAGTTTTTGCACAAAGTGCAGAATGAACTCCAGGAAAGTAGAAATAATGTGTGAGAAAGACAGAGTGAGTTGGTATAGGAGGAGAAAAATAGAATAGAAAGATAGATACCCACAAGAAGGACAAAGTGTGAAAAAGAAAGAGAAACACGCGAGAAAAAGAGCAAGAAATTGTGTGTGTGCGTGTATATATGCTTGAGAGGGAGAGAGACACAAGAAGCTAGAGAGAGAATGAATGAAATTGTGAGAGGGGAACAGATGCATGCTAGAATGAGAGTGACCGCAGGAGACATTTAAAGAAAAAGAGGGTGAGTGCCTGGGTTAATGTTGGACAGAGAAAGAGAGAAGGCAGAAGAATAGAGGCAGAGAGAAAAAAGAGCAGCAGAGAGGAAAAGAAAAAGTGGAGAGGGAAAATTGTGAGAGGAAGAGTGAAAAGAGATAAATAGAGAAGAGGAAGAGGAAGAAAAGAGAGGGCGACAGAGAAAGTGCGAAATGGAGAAAAAAGAATATATAGGCCGGTGAAATTTCAGGAATATACATCGAAACTAGGGTGAAAAAGCAAAGGAGTGAAGGGTAGAAGGTGAAAACTGAATGAGAAACAAAATGTGATCTGATGTTTGTCAAAGAAAAAAAGAAAATTCTTGAGATTTAAAAGATTCTGCAATGTTAAAAATAAAAAGTAGAAAGACAAGAGAAGAAAGATGGAAGACATGAAAGAGGTAACGTTAAGGGGGACACATATATTAGCAAAATTAAACAGCGCCATGAAACTGTTTGTTGTCCGTGCACTGAATAAGTACTTTTAACATAACATAACATAACATAAACAAATCTATTCTAGAGTGAGAAGACTGAGGACAAGAAAGAGAGGGGTGAAAATAAATGAGAGTGATATTAGAGAGAGGCAGAAAGAGAGATGAGGGAATAAGAGGGCAGAGTGAGAGGAAGAAGACAGGAAAAAGAGAAAAAAGAAGAGTGTGCACGAGAGAGGATAAGATGGAGAGAAACACAACAACAACGAGAGAGGGATTGAGGAAGATGAGAGAGAAGGAAGCAGAAGGAAAGAATTTGTTAGGAAGACAAAAAGGGGGAAGAGTAAACGAGAAAGAGAAAGATCGATAGAAATTAGAGAGAGGGAGCAGAGGAAAACCTGCATTAACAGAAACACAGCATAAAACCTTCCTCTTGTCCAGTCCTCATTTGACCAATTTGAAGGAGTTAAATGTTGGTGTTTTCCGAAAACAAACCAAAATAGTAGTTTCTTTAAAATAAATATGTAATTCTTTACTGCAACTGCACCTCTGTGCTGGTTTTCTGTTGCTGAAGCTCCAAAACTTGTAAACCCCCAAAAATATACATGCCACATAAGTAATAGGTGAAAATGCTCACTTCCATTTTATTTTTTAACTCTGTTGAAAATGTGTGTGTTCATCTGAGAATGTATTCTGTTTTTCACATATGCGTGGGTGCTTATTGTTCCCAGTATTGAAAAATAAATTAAACAAGGTAAATGTACCAACTACATGCCAAACTTGGCAGCTACAGAAATTTAAAATCTGTCTGGATAAGTATAATTAATGTTATTAGCTAATTAAGTAAATGGTGTTTTGGGAGCAAGAACCTTAAAGTACCTTAAAAATACAGTTATGAAATGTAATGAGGAAGGCCTCATGTTTGTGTTATCCCACTGAAGCACAGGGTTAAAAAGGCCGGCTTTCTTCTGATGATTTATTGTGCATGTTTAGTACTGATAATGTATGAGAATAAAAACTGGAAATGCGTTATTCCTTGCTGTCATTTCAAGTTACATCCTACTGTTCTTGTGAGCTAAGGGCATACTTCATGCACATTTCATTCATGCCTACCTAGCTCACACTGCTAACAAGGCATTCGCTATTGGCAAAGTACACAATTCTGCATAAATCATTAACTGACAACAAAACGGTTACATCATCCCTTTACATTTGACTATTGCAGGGTTTTATCACATGCATCGAGATAGCACGTATTAATGCTTAACTGTGAAATAGCTCCACTGTCACGTGGCATACCTTCATACTTTTAGCTAGTAATAGCTTCCTGCCTAGCACAGCTTTGCATGCTTGGTTTTTGAGTGCTTGCTTAGAATTAAAAAACGGACTCAAAACACAAGAATGTGCCATGGTGCAGGTTAAAAAGCCCAAACTGGTTGAACAGAAAGGCGAGCCCTATGGAGTTACCAGTAGTATGTCTTCTCTAAACCACTGGTTCTTAACCTGTGGTCGGAGGACCCTTGGAGCTCCCTGAAGCCTATGCAGGCTAACGGATATTAACAAATTAATAAAGTGCACATAACTAAAAAAGCAAAGTTTACAAATGACATTTTTAAAACATTCTGTATCTAAGAAAGGATGTACCCTAATGGCTAGGGCGGTCGACCTTAAATCTGGGGAACTGGGTTTGAGTCTTGGCAACCACGCTCATCATCCTGTGATTCTGGTCAAATCACGTAATCTCCCCGTGCCTAAAAAAAATGAATGCGTCCTCATGTAAAGTGCTCTGATACCTGATTGTGGGTCAAGTCTGCATTATGGGAAACTTCTGGGGGAAAAAGGAATTTTAAATTGGAGGATATATGTTAAGTTTGCATCCTCAGTTTAACTTGTGGGAGCAGTGCCGGTGCATCAAACAGAATAGTATGGTGAATGAGTGGCCTCAGTGGAATTTATAAATGATCCAACCTTCCTATTAAAATGTTTATTTTTTTATATTTGCTTGTGAATTACATTAATCATTTCGTCATTTGAGTATTTGTTTGATGAATGCTGTTTCTTTATTGTTTGTTTATTTTTATGTCATTCATAAAATTGAAAATGCTTAGGCTGGGATCCTCAGTTTCCAGTAGTGATTCAGTGGAGGTATCTGGAAATCCATAAATGATCAAGTGTGGGGTCCTCAGAAGTTGAAAGGTTAAGAACCACTGCTCTAAATACATGATGCAATTCAACATGCCACGTGAGGTGAAGCCACTTGACAGACGGGGAAATTCAGTCCAGCCCACTGAACAACAAGTTTAAGCATCTTTAAATTAAAAAGAATGATAATATAAAAAATGCAGGAACATGCCCACTTTTCATACAGGCAGTTCCTGCTCTTTGCACTTAATTTGAGTTGCAGGTGGTGGGCACCGGAACTCCAATTCAGCCTGGGATCTAGAGTATGGACCTAGATCAAGAGACAAGCAAAAAAAGAGGCGAAGGAAGCCTGAGAAACACAGGGAAACATTAGCAAAGTGAGAAAGCAGGGATGAGAAAGACCCAGGCAGGGGTAGAGAAAGAGACAAGAAGTTTAAAGTGTTAGAAGAAAGGGGAGGGGGTAAAATCAAGCCTGGGTAGCCTTGGAATTAGGCAGCCCAAGAGACCGAATCCTAGAAAAAAATGTTTTACCTGAACAACTATATTTTACACAGATCAACAGCGGTTCTTTCTATGAAGAGCAAATGCGCAGGCTTAAGTTAGCAAGTAAAGTTTTCTTTCATGTTCTTAAGAACTCTGACAAACTCTCTCCCCGTTTGTTCCTCTAACAACCGAAAAAGAGATAAACATTGAGGAGGCTCCCGAGGCGAATAGTCCGTTAACGTCAGTGGTGTGATTGGTGATCATTAGTGTCTGGCAGGATAAGCTGATCACTGTGGGAGGGCAGGGATGCTTTCTCATTAAGATCCTCCCTAGACTAGCCTGTCCTTGCACCCACCTTCAGTTCATACATTTCTGATAAGGACAGATCCACAGACTTACGGAGGAAGTGATAAATTTGGTGCACAACTCGCTGGTTAAATTTGCACCACTACATAGTGTCTGCAGTATAGGAAACTCCACCGGCAGACCCTATTAAGGCTTTGTCACATCTTTCAGAAAAAGGAGGTGTCTTCATTTCACACAACATCAAAACAGCCCTGTTTACAGAAACAGACCTGGAGTGACTGAAAGCATCTGTGCTCTGGTCAAATGCTCTTAGAGAAAGGGAGAAGTAGTCCCTTGCAGATGCTATAATGGGATAAGTGGAAGGGTACAAGGACTGAGGCACTTCTCTGTGGGAGAAAACAACTGACAAAAAAGGGGGGACAAAGAGGAAGGATTGACCACTAGCCAGTAAGGATTTTTAAAGGACACTGAAACAAGCAAATGAAAAGCGGAGGGAATGGCTTGAAACCCAATAGTAGTATTTACTAAAGTATTTAAAAGAGGTTTCGAATGCTCAACCTAAAAATGATCTTCTGTAGCGGAATCCCTCAGAACAAAAACAGCACTGCCAGAGTTGAATCAGAGAGCTACCCAACTTACCCCTGGGAACAACTTGCACGTCTGCCAGCTGAGTTTAACACTTGCATGATTTGGGAGACCTAAGTGTCTGGAATTCTGTTTTGACTTGATGGTTGTGGAGCCAAAGGTAAAATGTGTAATCGAAGCACTACATATAGCAAGTATTATAACTATTCCATTTAAAAGTTCTCAATGTATTGCTCCCAGAAGGATGGACGTCTGAATTGAATCTGACAGGGTAAAACTCATAACTTGCAAATGAAAGCAGCAAGCTGTAGCTCCACTAGCAATCTTGTAACTAATTTTCCCACACATTCCTTGTGTGGTTAGTAGCTAACAAATGTATGTTTATTTTTATGAACTTGGTTTAAGCCTTAAATTTCCATTTCATTTACTGTGTTGTTAATCGAGCGCACGTATTTCTGCCCCCTCCCATAAGAGGTCCTGAGAGTAACTGAAGACCTCAGCATATTACTGAACTGTGGGATATGAATATGTTTGTGGTATTTTGGTTTTCCTCTACAGAATCTCTCAGGATCAAGTTCTTTCATGAGTTTAGATTAATCTGCTAGAGGGATTTCCTGCAACTTGCTATTTAGATTAATAAATACTTTCCCATCATGTTATTAGTTTAACATACAAGCAAATTAGTGAAAAACCCAGGAGGAAAGTATTCCTGCGGGTAAGTTTGTGTAGTTATTGAAACTAATAATGGTGAAGAGTGCACATTTTCAAATTGTGGGAACTAGGGCAAGGAGAAAAAGAAAGGAAAATGCAAGTGAAAGGGTAGTTTTGATTTTGTTCCAAAATATTAGTAAAAACAACTTATAGCAGTGTTTCCCTCCTCACCCTTTTCAGAATGTTATATTATAATTCTTATAAATCTGTAGGCGGCCTTTCAGTTTTTTTTTACAAATAAATCCTTGAGAATGTCCACCCAGAATGATGCAAATAGACACTTTCAATTCATAACCTGTACAAAAAAAGCAATGAGCTGACTGAAAACAAAAATGTGATTTGTGATAAAGAAAATTCATTAATGGTGTGCAAACTCCATCATACTCTTGCTGGTGCCTTTCACTCGGGGTTAGTCTAGAATGGTGGTTGGCCAGGGAATTCACACTGCCCTCCCTGTCAAGAGCAGGAACTAGAAGTTATTTCTTCTGCCTAACTCTAGTAGAGACACAACTCTGAACACACAAGGTCAGCAGAACATTAAAGTTCCAGTACCATGTCAACCCGGGCACCTTTGGAAAGAATGCAGTCATTGTTGTCATGTGTTTCTTGAAATCTTTCATGGCTACCCTTTCAGCCTTCGTCCTTGCACAGAATTGATTTTATTATTTTAAAAGCCCTTTAATATAGCCCGCCGTAGCGGGCTATACCTGCACTTAAAGGCCTGCTCCCGTGTTAAAGGGCCGAGCCGCAGGCGAGGGACTTTAACAAGGGACGAGACTTTAATAGCCGGTATAGCCCTGCAATGAAGGGCTATAAGTCTATTAGAAGCGGTACACGAAACTGAGGAAGTTTAGAACTGAATTTAATTCAGCTATATGTGATGATGTCAATTATACTCACATATATTATATTTCACATTTCATTAGATACATGGTAATTTCCACCATAGTTCATAAAGTCATCATTCAATACAGTGCTCTGTGAGTGTCAGAGAAAAGGGGGTTTTGATTAAGTAAGGTAGGGTGTGGTTGGAATAGGTAAAGGGACAAGGAAAAGGAATTGTGTCCTGTGAACAATTCTGCATCAATCTAAGAACATTTCCAGTCTCAAAATAGATCACAAGGTTCCCAACATAAACATTACACGAGGGCCATGTATGGCAAATTATATTTTGACGTGTATGTTGAAGAAGATACTTGTCAACGTTTCGACCCCTGTGGTAAGGGCAAGTAATTCCTCAGTCTAGGGTCTTCATCAGGACTAAAGGAGTTTGAGCACCTAAGGAAATAGATACGGATATCACTCAGTTGTTTGATTAAAAGGGGGGCAGCTATGACTGGCCCACACATAAGTGTACCTACATATATTATGGCGTTTGTGATGTCCCACTTCAGTTGGTGACTCGCGCCGTTAAAACGATTCTGTAGAGAAACAATTTAGCATTAGGAAGGATGAAGGGGGGCAACCACTGGATGAAGAAAGTTAAATGAGACCAACAACACTTACTTGTGTTCTTCTGTAAAAGAGAACTGTAGGTGTGTAAGGAGTCCCAGATGAGTTGAGAACTAGCGTTGATGTGGTGATTCTGTAGGTTGAAAATATAGTACCCCATTAGGAAGGGTAAGGGTTTAAAGCACTCTGTGAAACTGAGTGTCTCATGTGGCAAACGGCACTTACTTGATACTCCCCTTCAAAGGGGAGTTACTGCTCGTATCTGGTAACGATGTCAGTAAGTGGGGGCGGAGGGGTGTAGATCAGCCACACCATCTGAAAAAATTAATTAAATAAAGAAACGATCCGGGTACTAGTAATATTACCTGTCATTGGGGATGCTTACATGTTTCACTCTGGCAAGGTCCCGATCGTTTCTTTATTTAATTAATTTTTTCAGATGGTGTGACTGATCTACACCCCTCCGCCCCCACTTACTGACATCGTTACCAGATACGAGCAGTAACTCCCCTTTGAAGGGGAGTATCAAGTAAGTGCCGTTTGCCACATGAGACACTCAGTTTCACAGAGTGCTTTAAACCCTTACCCTTCCTAATGGGGTACTATATTTTCAAACTACAGAATCACCACATCAACGCTAGTTCTCAACTCATCTGGGACTCCTTACACACCTACAGTTCTCTTTTACAGAAGAACACAAGTAAGTGTTGTTGGTCCCATTTAACTTTCTTCATCCAGTGGTTGCCCCCTTCATCCTTCCTAATGCTAAATTGTTTCTCTACAGAATCGTTTTAACGGCGCGAGTCACCAACTGAAGTGGGACATCACAAACGCCATAATATATGTAGGTAAACTTATGTGTGGGCCAGTCATAGCTGCCCCCCTTTTAATCAAACAACTGAGTGATATCCGTATCTATTTCCTTAGGTGCTCAAACTCCTTTAGTCCTGATGAAGACCCTAGACTGAGGAATTACTTGCCCTTACCACAGGGGTCGAAACGTCGACAAGTATCTTCTTCAACATACACGTCAAAAAATAATTTGCCATACATGGCCCTCGTGTAATGTTTATGTTGGGAACCTTGTGATCTATTTTGAGACTGGAAATGTTCTTAGATTGATGCAGAATTGTTCACAGGACACAATTCCTTTTCCTTGTCCCTTTACCTATTCCAACCACACCCTACCTTACTTAATCAAAACCCCCTTTTCTTTGACACTCACAGAGCACTGTATTGAATGATGACTTTATGAACTATGGTGGAAATTACCATGTATCTAATGAAATGTGAAATATAATATATGTGAGTATAATTGACATCATCACATATAGCTGAATTAAATTCAGTTCTAAACTTCCTCAGTTTCGTGTACCGCTTTTAGCATTGACTGTTGAAATTGTAATTTGAAATGTTATGTAGCCGACCAAACTTTTTTGTAATTACATGTTGACCCAGGTCGGTGAGTAAAGGGTTTACCCCGTTATTACCTACCACTATAAGTCTATTAGAACATTCTGCTACTAGAGGGCAGAATGTTCTAACAAATAAAACAAAGGCTTCTCGAAGCCCGAGGGGATTTAAATCCCTTCGAGCTCTGAGAGGCCTTTGTAAAACATTGGATTTTTACTCTGTGGACCTTTACCAGCCTGTAGAAGCAGGGAGCACTCCATTGTCTTCAAGGGAGCTCCCAACATTACAATGTTCTAATGTCACGTAAATCCTATGGCGCTACAATACAAACAAAAAAGCACATAAGAAACAGAAAATAATCTGAACATTTAGGGGATTAAGGAAACAGTTTAGCTAAAAAGAAAGTTTTAGTGATCTCTGTTTCTGGCCTCATGATTTTCGATTTTGTCTATCTAGAGACATGGGTTGTTCAGACCTGGATATTAGGTATCTAACTACATGGCCCAAGATGGAATATAGCAGTAAAGAGGATTAGGACAGAGCTAATGATTTTAGCCCAACATTTGCTCATTATTGCATATTGTATGAAAGTTTCCTTTTTTACAGGGCCACCCAGGATTTTTTGCCTTTTGCTGGACCCTGTATTTCTGGGTTTAGAACTCTGTGCACTTTACTCCTGATAACTAGTGATAACATGCCTGGTTGGTGTATTTAACTTATCCATTAGTCCCTACCATATGGTACAAAGTGTACCCTGGGCCTGCAAGCTAAATGTTACTAGTGGACTACACTATCTATCCATTGTGTCAGCCAATTATTATAATTATTATTATTATTAATATTATTATTACATTTTTACAGCACGCAGCTACCCGAAGGTTTCCCGGCACCATAGAACGCAGAAAGGATGAAACGGTAGGCAACAGAAGTGGTAAGGGGACTATTGATTGAAGAGCCAGGTTTTTAGGTCTTTACGGAATTTAAGTTAGTGTTGTTCAGTACGTAAATGAGAGGGGAGAGAGTTCCGGAGTGAGGGAGCCAGATAGGAAAAGGAGTGTCCACCCATTCTGGCTCGTAGGATCCTTAGGACTTGGAATTTGTGTTGATTGGAGGATCGAAGAAGGCGGGAGGGGCGATATTGGTGTACTAAGGCCTTTAGATAATGGGGTGCTACACCGGAGTTAATCTTATGCATGTAGCACAGGGCTTTAAATTTAGCACGATTGTCAATTCGGAGCAAGTGAAGGTCACGTAGTGAGGCTGAGATAGCAGTTTTATTGGGAAGTTTGCAGAGTATTCTAGCAGCAGAGTTCTGTATGACCAGTAGCATGTGCAGTACTTCCTTGCTTGCTCCCAAGTACAGAACACTACCATAATCCAATCTGGATGTTATGAGGGCTTGGATTACAGTTTTTTGGGTGGACAAAGGGAGCATCCAGAGGATTTTCTTAAGCCATTTAAGAATGGCAAAACAGGTGGAGGCTACTTTGACCACTTGTTGCTTCATTGTCAGTTGGTCATCGACAATGACGCCAAGATTGCGGGCGGATTGAGCTGGGAGCGGGGGGGAACCCATCTGCGACGGCCAATGTTGGGGCCCCCAGTGGGTTTTATTGTTACCGAAGAGGAGGAGTTCAATCTTTCCACCATTAAGTTTTAATTTATTGGCATGCATCCAGTCAGCAATTCTTATTAGTCCAGATCGGAGCACTGAAGTATTGGAAGTTGTTTTAGAAGAAAGTGAAAAGATGAGCTGAGTGTCATCTGCGTAGGAGTATACAGTGAGCCCAGCTTGCTCAGCTATTGTAGCCAGAGGGCTAACGTATATGTTAAGGAGCAAGGGGCTCAGTATGGAGCCTTGGGGGACTCCATAGTGAGATACATGAGTTTTGGAATTGGCAGTGGGGGAAAAAACTTGGAAAGTCCTGTTCGATAAGAAGCCGGATAGCCACTTGAGTGCTAGGCCAGTGATACCACAGGAATGGAGGGTGTTTAGGAGGATAGTATGGGAAACAGTGTCGAACGCGGCACTTAGATTCCAGTAAAATAAGTGCCAAGGTTTCTCCTTTGTCGACCGGTTGACGGATATTTTCAGTGACACCCAACAGTGTTGATTCCGTAGAGAAACCTTCCCTGAAACCGGACTGGGACGTGTGAAGGGAGTTATGTGTCTCCGTAAAAGTTTTGAGCTGGACATTGATTTGTTTCTCCAGAATTTTGGAAAAGACTGGGAGAATAGAGATGGGGCGAAAGTTTGATGGTACTTCTGGATCAGAGTTAGCTTTTTTCAACAGGGGCACAATCATGGCATGTTTCCAAGCTGCAGGGACCCTAGCTTCAAGTAAAGAAGTATTAAGTAATTCCATGATTAGATTGTGTATGGGATGGTCCACTGACAGTGCAAATATGACTGCAGGACTATCATATATAGCCTTGAGGGTGCAGTTTTAATCTGCAAATTCAACCTGTCAAAATAACAGCTGTAAGCAGTCAAAAAAGGAAAACAAAAAAGAACTACTATTATTATAAAAAAATATGTCCTTCCTGCTTGGGTGCGGGGTGGGCAGGGGGCAGGGAAGGGAGTGTCAAGCACACTCCCTGAGTGAGCATGTCTGCTTGGCTGGCCCTCTTGAGCCGACCAAACCGGCATGTGCACTTTGCATCTTCCCCACCTGTCTGCATTACACAGCCAGGTGGGGAACATGCCCAACCTCCAATTCCCTATCTGAGTGCTGGACAACAGCGCTCCTACCAATCATAACACTGCTGTAAGGCAGCATAGGGGTTGGACAGTGGAATCTGGGAAGCTGTGTGCATCCTGTTGCTGCCAGAAGACGACAGAGGAGAAGGGGTTGCTCCCGGCAGGAACCCAGGTAAGTTCATTTTCTTTTTTGTTTGTATTCCCCCTTCCACTCCCCTGCCCAACCACCTGTGCTCAGTAGCAACCGCTACTGCAAAGTAACCCCTTTTGACAAGTTAATACCTTCTTTTTAAACAGATATGTTACCATATGTAAGCCATAGAAAAATAGGACATCACCTGATTACATTCTTACACCTAATAATGAAACATCTCTTTTTATTAGTTAATAAAGATCTAATTGAGTGCTGAAGTTGAATGAAGTCTTACTAAATATTACTGAAAAGTACGTTCTCAAAAGTTATATTTTACTTGCCTGAAGTATCAGGAGGCTAATCTGCATTTGCTGTCCCACTTCTGCCAACCTGTAATTTGCTTTTGAATAGGTGCGAATGGGAGTGAAATGCCTGGGCTGTGAGCATGCTTTTTGAAATTGCAGTGTCAAATCCTGCTGAAATGTCAGACCCTGCTTGACGGGTCTGCTGGATTTACATATAACACCATGGGGGAAGAGGGCGGCACTTGAAAGGACAGGAAACAAGATGGGAAAATAATTCATGTGCACGCACAGTCTGGTTGCTGGAAAACCCTGCTCTGGTCTTAGAGACTAGTGTCTCAGGGTTTATTGGGGGTGAAGTGACTGCTTCCAACTGAATTTTAGGGTTAGATGTCGGAGGACTCCAGGATGACGATAATACAATTCCCCTACACACACCCAGCCCTCAGAGTTCACGTTTAGTGTGGCAGAAGTATTCCACCATCTCGATAAGGCCCAACTTGGGAAGGTTTGGACCCTGGAACCTTTACCCTATTGGGTAGGGTGAGGCTACCCACTAATCTGTGTCTGGCAGAAATGTGCCATTTTCAGGAACCCTCTAAGGAACTCTCCAGTGACTGTGGAAGACCAGATGAGGACTGAACTTGCTGTCTGAAGGCTGATAAGAGCCTATAATACTGGCACTGCTCTCCCTCTTGCACCCAAGCCAAAGAAGCTGACTCCAAGGGTCATAAGGCTGAACTTCCTATTAAAGCTACAGGGACATAGCAAGCTACAAGAGGCCTTTACCTCCAGTTGCTCAGCAGAAACTGGGCCTAGGCGGGATCCTGCTGTTTAGCTTCTGCTTGACACACTGTGAAGACTCAAACTGTCCCCCATGAGATCCTGGGGGGTTTACTAGTTGTGTTCCTGTGGTGGCTTGTGGCTTAAAGGACTAAAGTGAGAAGGTAAAAATCTGTGACCAGGATGAACTTGTTGGTGGGTACGACCTGCACTTCATTGGAGTCAGCATCAAATTGCGCCTAGGTCCGGGTCTATGGTGACCCAGTGCTTCATTTGTAAAAACAATATGTGCCAGGGTTCTTGTCATGCTGCACTACGGCTTGCACCACACATTGGCCCTGCCATGCTGCTAAAGATCGTAACAGCACAACTACCAGCAATGACACGCCTGCAAGTGTGACAATTCGGACTATTCCAGGCTCCTAAAGCTACAAGAATGGCTTGGGCGGCAGGGAATAGTTTTTTTAATGTATATTGAATTAAAAATCAACTGCTGTTGTGGTCAACTCTAAATTAGCCAGACAGCGCCACCTTGTGACAGACTGTCACAAGCACCAGTGTTGACACTTAAGTGCTGAGCCCCGGAAACCACTGGCTCATATTAAGCATTGCTGTGACCATTGACCATCATTAGCATTTTGTGCTCTTGACACTATTTTTACTTAAAACTTAAAAAAAATTATACCTCTAGTTCCCCTTCTTTTGCATATCAACTTTATCACTATTTTTGTACTGCAGAAATACTTCACATATTGCCTCTAAGTTAAGCCCATCTGCTATGTGCCATAGCTACAAAGGAAAAATATTTCTCTTTAATTCGATTTAAGTATCTTGCCCCTTCTAGAGTTGTTCATTAGTGATTTATTACCTGTCTGAGTGAGAGTGTTTTTCCAGGCTTTGGATAAGCTAAGTGCAAAGGACATCACTGAAACATGATCCCACCAGTCTAGTTGATTAGCATCCATATTTGCTGTGCCAGCATTTAATTTGGCTGTGGTTAGGATATCAATTGCCTGTTTGTTCTCAATTTAAACTGACAACCAGTTTTTGGTATTAGTCGGGGCAAATGCTTCAGAACTTATCATTTGTGTTAACCACTGGTGATAAATCTTCTGACCATGGCAAGCCCAGAAGCACTTTGACTCATTGACTTTTATTACACTGAGTAGTTCTTTACTTCTTTGTATACCATCCAAGGTCTGTATGAAATTGAAGCTAAGCCAATCTAAAATAATTGTCCAATGCGTTTCGGTAGGTGCTCAAGACTTAGGAAAGGGGTTGGTGGACAAACTTCCAAAACTGCTTAGTATTAGATGGAGAATCAAGGCTAAAAGAGGTTACAACAGGAGTGACTTGTATATAGTGGTGGAGGACTTAACATGACAAGCAGGTTTGAGAATGCCTGTGATGAGATGAAAGTTCAAATACATGGATTGGTGTGTATCATATTTCTGTGTGTTAGGGTCAACTGCAGCTGTAAGCAGCATCTTGTCATGTACCATTTTGACACAAGCAGTAGCATATGGTATAAACAGTGAGGGTGAAGATACCCTGGTGATGACTTCTATGCCTAAAGGTAGAAGCATCGGAGGCAAGAGGATGTCCTCCCCTTGATAATCTTCTGATTTTCACATGTGGGGTTTGGTCATCCTGGCTCAATCTAGTGGGAATCAAGGGACATAGTAGGACCAAAAGTAGGGTGAAGAACTGAAACATCACCGTCAACTTACAGTTCGTTTTTGTTGATCTCAAGTTCTATATTACCATGCACAATACACAGTCCATTCTTTACTGTCAGTGGACCAAGAAACTTATCAGGAGCATATCCAGAAAAATAAAATAGACCACACTTTGGGACATATGCAAAATGGAACTTAGCGAGTGTTACTCTGTCACTTATTGAGGGCAGTTTCCCGCACATAGAGATTTTATGAAACAATGTAACAAAAATAATGTTGCAAAAAGAGACAGACGTTTCCAAAATAGTACTGTATGGGCATTCATGAAAAAATGACATTCATCAAGTACTTACTACAATGACAGAAAACAAGATGGTTGAGTAGTAAGTCATGCACTCAAACAAGTACAAAACAGTGTATGGGTAAATATAATTCATATAAATATGTGCTCAAAAGAGGGAGGGAAAGTCACCAAAACACCTTAACTGGAACAAAGTGTGTAGGAGATCAAGAACCTTTCCAGAACTCCAGGCCAGTCCAGAAGTCCTAAGTCTTGTTGTCATTTTATTCACAAGATTCATAATGCTAGGTAAACCGCTGCCATCTATTTTTCAGAATTCTTCATGGTTGGATCACTTTCCCATTGACTTCATCAGGGCAATATTTGTTGCAAGAAATATGTCTTCAATCCGCAACATCATTGTAAGGGAAGGCAAAACTCACCCAAGAACAAAGTACTCAAGTGTGGAACAATAATAAGTACCGAAAGTAGAGTACTCCTTGCATGTAGAAACTCCAATGGGTCGGTAAACAGTGCTGTAGTGGCTAGAATTGTGAAGGAAGTATGTATGCTATTTACACAGCATTAAGCATCTTGAGAAGACAACTAAGATCACAACACGACTTTGGACTTCTTAACCCCTGCATTACTCAGGTCTTCTTGTTCTACTTCCTACTATGGCTACCCTTTACAGAGATGCCGAAGAGGGTGAATCTTTTTAAATAACAATTTGAAAAAATTGGGCTACATTGTTCCACTTGCACAAAAATGCTTATACAGTTTGACTAAAGAAAGCTATAGTTTTTACAGGCATACATCCTTCCTTCTCTGCAGTCTACTTTATGTTTCACGTCTATTCATTTATACATCCTGGTGCTCAACTTATCTTGGTTCAATTTATATTTCGTAGTCCAACATTTTGTTGGTGGAGGGAGCATGGAGGTTATAGGTTGCAGTAGAGCTACTTTACTTATTTTGTAAAGTTGCAGTATTATATTTCACTTATGTTTGTCTTAAATGTCCTTTTTCTGAACATCAAGTTAATGTTCTCATAAAATGTGTTCTTTGTGAGTAATATTTTGCAGTATTATATTTTCAGTTAGTCTCTGGGGTAGGCATGTGTCTAGTGCTTAGAGCTCCTGACCTTAGAACATGGGGAACCAAATTCAAATCCAGCCTGGCCAGAAAATCTTGTTACTCTGGGCAAATCTTGTAATCTCCCTTTGCCTAAAACCAGCAACAAAAAATGATTAATGTGTAAAGTGTTCTAATGCTCTTGAGTGAGTTTTGTATTTCTCTGTGAATAAGAATATTATGCCATCATTACAAGTTGGCATATAATTACTGATATGTGTTGTAGCTCCTCTTACAGTACATATTGGAAGTTGTGAATTTTGTGATTTTATCACATACAGTATATACCAGGTGCCATAAAAAACACATAAGCCCATTAACGTTTGGTAGGATAAGCCTGCTGCAATTGAAAGAAGAAAAATATCCTGTAATTACCACGATCTGGCGATTTGTGTGAGGTAAGATTTGATAGAAAAACTCATTATTCTCGTAATATTTGTAGCACTCTTTAACCCCTTCCCCGCGGGCCTAGTTCCCCTGTGGTGCGGGGGGAGGAGTGCCACGCGCTGCGGTGCTTGTGATGAGCTGAGTTCGTCACAACTCCGCCAACTCAATGGAACGGCCCGCACAGGAGGGGAATTATCCCCGCGTGGGTGTTCCGCGGCGGTTATAACGAGCTCAGCTCGTCATGAGTACAGCTCCACTGTGCCTCAGCGCCGAAGGGGTTAAACATACCCCGTTGTTTTTTTCTGTTGAGTGCGATAAATATTGCACCTCTCACCGAGCAGCTCACAATGAAGTTCTATGTATATGTATGGTATATGATATATTTTAAATGTGAGATTGCGAAACTAGATTCAGCAAAATACCCTTGGGTGGATGCAGATCTCACTTGTGACTTTTAGGGTTACATTTACCTTTTTCTTCATGCACCTCAGTGCAGCAGCTGCAAATGCTGCGCTGTGTGAAAAGGAGAGAGGAGGAGAGCACCATATTTACAGAAATATGGCACTCTCCTCCCCTTTCCCTAACCCCGGCACTGAAATCAGCTGCCATGCGCCATGGAGACACGTTTGAGCCATAGTGCAAAAATGTCTCTGTGAGCCCAGCATAGGTTTTGTACTCGAACGGTACCCTTCCAATACAAAATACTATGCATAGACTGACTTTAACCCTTTTCCCTCTTTGTATGTGTGCTGTAGAGTACAGCACACATACAAAGTTGAAAAAGGAAGGAGAAATTAAAGCATTTCTCCTTCCTTGCACCTACTTCAAAAGGGCACAGTTTTCTGATGCTAAACCGTCTCTACTTTATTTAGTAAATAGTGTTTTGGCGCCAGAAAACCTGGGTGGTTGCATGGTGCTAAGTAATGCAAAGCTGTGCTGTGCCCTGCTTTGCGTTACTTTCACATTATTTCCAGTGCAAAGTAAATTTAGTGCTGGAACATAGATTGGAAAAAAAAAATTTGCGCCAATTTGCTTCACTTTTGTGACTCAAACACAGCGTAAAATCTTAGTAAATCCCCCCTTAATCTCTTTCTATTTGTTTAGATGGCATGCAATTTTAAAGGTGTTTAAGGTTTGATTAAAATCTGTTCTTAGAATAATTGTTACAGCTTTAAGCATGAAAGTAGTTCCGATGCAGGTTTTCTTCGAAATGTTCCCATTGTGTCAAGCGCGTCATTCTTTTACAAACTTATGGCCTTATTTGCAAGCCCCTTGCGCCTCTGGTGCGTCACTTTTTCCCATTTTAAAAGTGGCGCATCGGTGGCACAAGGGGTTTGTAAACAAGCCCTTACTTATTTACTCTATTGGCTTTTTCTTCATTTGTCTTATTGCTTATATGTCCCCTTTTCACAACCCCCCCTCTCAATGAGGAAATTATAGAGTGACGAATCCAGGAAATGGTTATTGGTTTCGAAATATGAAGTAACTGCCAGACAGCTGAAAGCAAAAAGCAAACGTTTCAAATGCAATGCAATTAGCAACATCAATCACTAGTTTTCAATATGTTTCTTGTTTGCGCTGAATTATTTGTTATCACGTTATTTGCTTGTCAAGGGAATGATTACAAAATAAACAATAGTTTTGTAAAAGCAAAACCATCTGTAATCACTTCAAAAAAATGTTTGAATAGAAAATGTCATGTTAATGACATTAAACACTTCCATGCTGCTACTTTTTGAACCAGTATTCAAATGAACAAGACAGGGGAATGTTTAACATTGCTTAGATGCTGCATAATGTGAAGATGCTATGTTTGTTTTTTGCTAAGTTTCTAACTTCATCCCCTATAGAGACCTGCCAAACTTGTACAGTGCTGTTGTGTGTCACACAATAGCGGCTTGCTCCACACGGTCTTCCGGTGAAGAGCCAATGTCACATGGTGGAGGGAAGGCAACCTGGAAACTCCTGAACTAAGTGGGTTGGCAGCTCCTTGTTGGATGCTCTAAGGAGCTCATGGCTCTAACCCCGCCTTACACAGCAACTTTTTTTTTAACTTGGACACACACACACACACACACACACACACGCACGCACGCACGCACACACACACGCACGCACGCACGCACACACACACACACACACACGCACACACATATATATATATATATATATACTCCAAAAGCTCCCCCCACCAAGGAAGGAAGCGGCCGCACTCGCGTGGTGAATAAAAAAAGTTAAATTTATTATCGCACAAACAGGACGCGTTTCGGCGAACGTGCCTTTTTCCCTGTGTATCTATATATTATATCCACGACCAGCTCCAGCTTGCAAATTCACACAGCCAGATACCGAAACTGCAATTCCAGTTTCTAGTAAAGTTGTTGTTTATTCAAGTGCTGTAACGCGTTTCGGCAGGGTCCCCTGCCTTGTTCAAAGCATATATATAGTTGTACATAGCGCAAACTCGACCCGAAGGTTTAGGGGCGATTTTCATGAGCACCTGTTACATTACACAAGGACACATAAATTATTATTACTTTTTTTTTAGGCACAGGGAGATTCCGGGACGACTCACAAAGGGGCTCTGCACTCATGGCGGAGGACCCGGAGTCGAAGCTGGGGCTCCACGATGGGTAACTGCAGTCCGTTGGTCCTCTCCTCTTCACGACTGCAGAGCTTCTGCCACAAGTGTGTAGGCTGTTTGTGAATTGGGCCCTCAGTGATTTGCTCAGAATCACAGGATGTTGAGCCGAGCGGCGCCGAGATTCGAACCTGGTTCCCTAATTCCAAAGTTTGCAGCTCTGGCCATTACACCACATCCTCATCTAAAGGCGTGTAAAATAGATGACTATAAACGTCTTCAAAGATGTCTACTGTACTGGCGCAAACAAAAGGAATCTCTGACGCTGTTCCTTAAAATTTCCTATAATTTAAATCTTAATATTGACAAACACTTCATTCCGAGTTCAAATGAATTCTCAAAGTTATTTTGCTATTCTTGTGTCCCGTTTAATACAGAATCAATGCGCTTGTAATTAACCTTTCTTACGAGCAGAAGTAGAAATCTCACAGGCTAATGAATCTTCAGCTCTCTGCGAACTGCAAAGCAAAGCACAGCAAAGCGAGCATCCCGGGGTATTCTGAGGCCTGCGGGAGTTTCAAATCGAGGCCAACAAGAAAGCAAAGCGCCCTGAGTTCTCTTCTAATGATTTCTTGTGCTTTAATGCCGCAGCGAGAAATCTGCGGCTTTTATTTACTTTGTTAGTCAAACAGCTCCAATTTATAGCTATGCTCGTAGAGAAATGTAGCTCCCTGGGACATGGAATGAAATATTCAGTAAACTTAGAAATGCGATATTACACGTACTGTATGGTTACCAAAGGGACAAGACACCTGAACATTGGCCACAATGTAATACTTTTTGCTGGGGTCACTAAATTAGGACTTGTAGGTGAAGTCGTGCTATCCCTTCTGTAATACTTATTATGTATTTCCCAGCAGCTTAAATAAATACATCTTCTTCCTGTGTAACTCTGACCCACTGTGGCTGAGTTCTTCAGTCAGTGCAGACAGATTTGAGGTGCTGAACATATAAACTATGCTTTTCAGTGGCCCCTCCGCATGATCAAGATTAAATACGGTGCATTGCTGCCCTTTCACTTTCACTAAGGGCAGCATAGCAGTGCGTTGCTGCGCTGCCCTACGCCAAAATGCCATAAATGAGACCCTTGGTGCTTTGTGCCTTCTGGCACTGAAATGTATTCAAAGTTTAAAAATTCATGTCTCTGGGTCCCACTATAGGATTTTTGGCATTGTGGTCTCATTTTGTTCCTTAAAATATTCTCGAGTTTTATAAGTTGAAGGAGATTTTTTTCCATTGTGTTTTCAACTTTTTAAATGCTTTGATATGTCTAAATGCTTTACTTAAATTCAGCTTGTCTGCTCTGTGCCATGGCTACCAGGGGTTGAGCTCAGGATTAAATTATTGAAACCTTTACTGGACTTGCCAATGATAGACTTTGGAGGATTTAGATTACTATTCCAACTCCACTCTAAACAATAGTAGGGAAAGTGTTTGACTTCAGACAGGTTAGATTTACTATTCCTACTCCAGTGTATTCAACAGTAGGGAAAGTTATGAACTTCGGAGGTGTTAAATTTAGTACTCCAACTTCAGTTTAAGCAAAAGTAGGGGAAGGGTTTAACTTAAAAAGGATTGCATATATGAATACATATTCTATTAATGTAGTATACATTTGACCAAGGTGAGTGTATTGCCGAAACGCGTTGGGTTTTTGAGTTTGGCTGGATGTTAAAATAAAGTCTTTCTAGCTACTTGTGGATTGGTGTTTTACTGCGAGGAGTGCACCGCGTATCGGCTGGATACGAGGTGGAGTGGATGTTTACAGGGCGACCTTGTGCCCTGGAGTGCACCAACGCGGAAGTGTCCCGGTTTAACAAGGACTGTGGAAAGGCGATAATATTTAATGTTTATATATATATATATATATATATATATATATATATATATTACCTACTGGCGGTCGCCAGTAGGTATATATAGTTAGGATTTTTTCTCTATGGGATTTTTGAAAATTCTATGTCTAATAACTTTGGCGTTTGTGGACGGAATTGGCTGAAATTTTCAGGAAAATGGAACATTTTGTTTCTGAGCAGCCCCTGAAAATTTGGGGGGGGTTCGTCAAGGGGGGGCCGAGAAAAAAGGGGGGTCCCAAAACGTGTTTTTAACATTGAGTTTTCCATAGGGCGGTTGGCCTCACTTTTAGCCCGAACGGCTGAATGGATTTGCACGAAACTTGGCAAAATTGTAGGGACTGGTAGCCCGATGTGCCTTTGCTAGGTCTCAATATATGTGTTCCAGTGGATTTTGAGAAATTAACGTTCAAAAAAAGATATATATCTGTAACTGCGGACCAGGCAGTGCTCCGGTTCGCGGACTTTACGCGTTACGGAGCTTTGTGAAGCGAAGGTGATTGGTTCTCCGGCGTCTGTAAACATTCCAAACAGTCCGTAGCGGCCGCCATCTTGTCTCTCGGTAGGATCGAGAGACAAGAGGAGGCCAAAGCGAAGGGGCAAATGACCATAAGGGGGCATAGTAGATCCTCCCTGACCCTCTAGGTTTGATGTGGAGGTTTTAAAAGGGCCCCGCGGGGCAAAAAAAAAAAATAATAATAATAATCGAACGGCTGAATCGATTTGCACGAAACTTGGCAAAATTGTAGGGACTGGTAGCCCGATGTGCCTTTGCTAGGTCTCAATATATGTGCTCCAGTGGATTTTGAGAAATTAACGTTCAAAAAAAGATATATATCTGTAACAGCGCTCCGCTTCGCGTACTTTTCGCGTTACGGAGCTTTGCGAAGCTGATTGGTTTTCCGGCGTCTGTAAACATTCCAAACAGTCCGTAGCGGCCGCCATCTTGTCTCTCGGTAGGATCGAGAGACAAGAGGAGGCCAAAGCGAAGGGGCAAATGACCATAAGGGGGCATAGTAGATCCTCCCTGACCTCTTAGGTTTGATGTACCATTTTGCCAAGTTTGGTGTAATTCCGTTCAGCCATTCAGGCTGTAGACGTATCTAAATGTCCTATGGAAAATTGCATGGGGAAAACACATTTGAAAGTGTTGAAATTTAGAACCAATTAAAATGTTACTTTGGGTTTGTATTTGTGTGTGATGAAAGTTAATTGGTTATGTATATATCTAAAATGAGAGGAAACCACAGCCATTTTGTGATACTACTGTCTGAGGTACATTTGTGAGGAATTTTTGGTGGTCAATTGCTGGTGTTTGATTTACACAGTACTAACACTTCTCCTACTTTTAAAAAAGTGAGTTGTTAATTTGTAAGGGGAACTATGTTGTACACTTGAAGATAATTTGAAAAATGTTTTCTGTTATTTATTTACAGTCCTTCTGTTATACTAAATACTTGATAAAGTTAGTTTTATATTATGTATTACTAAAAACGATAAATGAAAGTGATTATTTTTTTCTGCAATTTACAGCAAGCAATTTCAAAATAAAATGGCTCACAATGAAGAGACCGTGGCAATTTCTTTTGAATTATCCACTACATGTATTGAAATTGAGAGCACCAATAATGAAATATTGTCACAAGGAGGAGATGACTTGAATGATTTTTTGGATCAATCTGTTGATGGCGAATTTATCGAATGTTTGGAGACCATAGAGTTAGAAGAATCATCATTGCAGACTTTTCATGAGGAGATTCCAGATGAGATGATTGAAGAGGAAATTCCTGATGAGGACATGTTACTAGTTCTTTCAAATTTTGAAAATTCAGAAGAATAAATTTATATTTAGAAATCAAAAATTGTTTGAGACATTATTCATTTTTATTTTTAATTTATGAGGTTGTAGCGAAGTGATTGTAGTATAAAATGAGACTTATAGTATAGAGTGCAACATTTTTATGTTACATGGTAAGTTTACTCATATTTACTTTCCTTCTCCCACTATATTATCTCCAATGTGTATTTGACATCTCTTCTTCATCTCCGGCCTCCTTTCTCTCACTGTCTGTCTCTGATGCATCTTATCGCTGCCATTTTGTGTAATTACAGAAGAGAGTAAAAAAAAATAGTTCGGAACGTGAAAAGGGGGCAAAGTAGAGTACCCCTCACCTCCTAGGCCTTCTCAGGCGGTCCCAAAAGGATCAGTTTCTGCTTTCCTGAGAGATTATGGTATGAGTTCCATATACCACAATAACTTGCATTACAACATGCAAGATATCTATCTCCTATTACCAACTTTTGGAGATATTCGCGCTAAGCGCGAATATCTCCAAAAACTAACACCTGCCCTGAGCAGTTCTTAGCCATGTTATCCAATGGGAGGTGGATAACATGGCTAAGAGCATTAGCTCGGTAATGCATGAATATCGCTGACTTTTTAGCGATATTCATGCATTGCGGCCGTTTTTTATCGCATTTGCGATAAACCTTGATAATAGCAAGGTTTATCTTCGATAATTTCTGACGATGCTTAGCGGTAAAAAATTCGTTGCTAAGCATCGTTAGCGATAAATATCGCTTAACTTTGGTAATATGCACCAACGTCTGTTAACGTTCGATTCGAAGGAAATGAGGAAGTGTTGAAAAACATTGTCTGCGCCATCTTGCCTTTTTTGAAATGCCACACTTTTGTCGTGCACGGCAGCCATTTTAGATGCCTTGACCAGACCCACTCTCTGCACGCTGTCGATCCTTAGCATGGCTCCCCACCTTCGCAAGCATCTTCCCCAGGCACTGGTCACCCCCGCTCTCTGTGTTATGCATGGGCAATAAACCTCCCCCCATCTGCGCTGCTCTTCCTTGAGAATCACACTCTGTGCCCGCCCGACACCTCCCTTTCGCCCTATTCACTACCGCACCCTCTGACACTCCTCTTCCTCTGTGTCCGATTGTCCAGGCTATCAGCTAGCCCTGCAGATGTAGTTTATGGCCCCAGCTGTAAAGAATCACCCCTCTTCAAAGGAGTTATAGTAGATCAAGGCCCACACCCGATGAGATCCGTCACACCACACGTGTTCCTACTATCTGAAAACCATCCTGTATTGTGATTGGGGAGGGGACCGAGCCTGAAGCGGAAGATTCCAGGGATGACTCTTTGTACATCAAAGTTTTTACAATTATGTGTCATATTAAAAATATATAGCACTCCAACAAAGTAGTAGGATTATAAAACTTTAATAACTTATAAATATATACAACAAAACAAAAACAGTAAAAACATTTAAACAACGAAGAGACCGTGGCAATTTCTTTTGAATTATCCAATACATTTATTGAAATTGACAGCACCAATAATGAAATATTCTCACAAGGAGGAGATGACTTGAATGATTTTTTTGATCAATCTCTTGATGGCGAATTTATCGAATGTTTGGAGACCATAGAGTTACAAGAATCATCATTGCAGACTTTTCATGAGGAAATTCCTGATGAGGACACGTTACTAGTTCTTTCAAATTATGAAAATTCAGAAGATGTTGCCTGGGTGCCGCACTGATTTGGGTATCCGGCGTGGGGCGTCCCGGGGGGTGGATTGTCAGTAGCGGTCTGTTGTGCGAATAGTTCCAAGGCAGCAGAAAGCGCTGAAATCTGGATGTCACGAAGGTGATGTCTAGTAAGTTGCCGCCCAGCAAATAACGGCGTGGGGCGCCGCGGGGGTGAGTGAGTCCAGTAGGCACCACAGCTATACTTATCGGCATTGCAGAATTACTGCTGGGGACAATGCCTGTGCTGTAGCAGGGTCACAGCAGAAACAAAAAGGATTCTGTTGAAGATGTTGTTGGTTTTCAATTTGAAAACAGTTCTGGTGTCAACTGCTATGCTAATGTAGTGGTTAATGTTTTGTTTTCTCTAGAAAATGTAAAAGAGGGGGAGGCAGTCCATAGTTCCGGTAAAAGGGCAAAGGAAAGGATCGGTGGTTTGAACTATCAGTCAAAAAGGGGAGGGGGTGCAACAATTTTTCCTACCGGGTCACACTGTGCTTTCACCGGAACTGAGGTCTGCAGGATTCTAGTCATTCAAACTGAGGCTGGTAGCAGCATGGGAGCGCCGACGCCCCGCGGATACAGTTTCGTCACTCCACGGGCGATCATGGCAGTCATTCCCCATCGAGGGTGTCTGCGGGGGTCGGAGACTCCCGCGGCTCCTCTAGAATCTTCAAGGTCGTGGAGGACTACGGTGGTGGAGTCAACCAGTGACCGGGCCATTTCTTTATGCTGGGCCCGCTCTTGCCAGGTCGACCGCCATTTTGAGAGTTCGGTAGCTACTGGCGATCGCGGGGTCAAATGAGCGGACGGGCTCCACCCTGCCGGGCGAGACGTTGCAGCATCGCCACAGTGGAAGAACCCTTTTCCGGGCGCCTGGAGCGCTGAGGGTGCAGCTGGGAAGCCTTCACCTGGGGAGGCGGGAGAGGCCTGTTCGCATCGTCTCTCCCTCCCAGTGCACCCCACGGCGTCTCGCTTGACATTTGTTATGGCCGGACCAGGCGATGAGGATGAGGGGGGGGGTCGGATGCATGTGCAAGACATCCCCCCCCAGTGTTGTCGCAGCCATTATAAAAGAAAGAAGAAATGTCCCGTCCGTCTTTGGGCCGCACCTCCGGTGGATGGCGGCCGGACACCCTTTGCTCTGGCCCCATGAACGGGTTCCTTGGCTCATCGGCTGCAGCCGGATCCCGTCGGCCCCAGCCCCCGGCCGTTGGTGGCCGGACCGGGAGAGAGTGTGGAGGGACAACCTGCAACTCTCAAGGGCCACCGCGGCCGGACTGGGAGAGAGAGGGGAGGGTCGAGGACACGGACATTCCCCCCCCCTGAAACTCTTCAGTGTTGTCAATCCCCCTGGCCGGGTCCCGCTGGCCTCGGCCTCTCCTCCGGCTACACCCTACGTGATGATCTCCTGGCCGAGGCGTGGCAGCAGGACCCGCCTTATATGTGTTGCTTCCGGCTGGGCGTAGCCGAAAACCTGTTGCCCTTTGGAAGTTTCTAGAGTGGGGCGGATGTCTGCTGACTTCTATCTTTCCCAGTTTGCCGTTATTTGGCCGTGGCAGGCGGTGGGACAGACACGTTTTGGGGCAGTGAGGGGCGATGTTTTCAGGTTTCTTATTACGGGCTTACTTCTAACGTTTCTTGTTTCTAGGACAATAATAGGTTTTATCATTACGTATTGTTATCGTTTCTTTGTTTGTTATTTAATAAAAAGTTCATCAGTGGCCTACTGATTTTCGTTTTCCTATTCTTTTCTTTCCAGGTTGTTTCATGCTAAAGTTTCTGTTAACAGGATACAGTGATCACTTCGTTATTATTGCATATGTCCTTTTCACTAGGGGTGCTCTCTGGTCGGGCCAGATGACCTATCTCTAGTAAATGGTCCGGGTGAAACAGGTGCATCAATCAGTGGGGAGTAGATAGGCATGACAGATTACAACGGGGGAGAAAGGTCCGCATTACGTACCCTTTCACTACTTGCAAAGATTTTCCTACGTTTATTTGCAAACAGGGAATACCTCCAAAAAGAACTAATTCCCAAACAGTCAATGTTCGGACAATCAATCAATCAATGAGGAATGAAATAGGTACGACGTGTTAAAGGCTTGCGTTACCTACCCTTCACTATCTGCAAAGGGAGAGAGAATATTCCTATTCTTCCTCGTTTGCAGGCAGAGAAGATCCTTAAGAGAACCAACTTCGAACAATTCAATGCTCGATTCAAACAATCAACAAGGGGTACTGTGAACAGAAATGAACGCCGCTTATGTACATACACATTGCTATTTTCAACAGGTTGTTCCTAATGTTTCTATTTTAGCGAGGTCAAAAAGAGATCCCATTAGTGGCCTACTGATTTTGCTCGATTCCTTTTGTTTTTTTACACGATTTTTCGCTATCTGCAAAGACTAAACAGAGTATTGCGACTCTGTGCTTGTTTGTAAATAGAGAATGAACCAAAGAGAACAATCAATCAAATGGAGAGAGAAGCAGGCACGACGGATTACAACGGGGGCAAAGGCCTGCGTTAACTACCCTTCACTATCTGCAAAGAGAGAGTACTCCTAATAGAAATGAGGGGTGGGGGGCAGCATTCAAAGCAGATCAGTGTGCATAAACACGAAAATGTTTTTACTTACCACGTACTTGACATTCGACAGTGTATGATATTTGCTATTAAAAAACCATTGAAATTCACTGAAAAAACCATAGGTTATAGACCATATATAGTTAGGAATTAGCATTGACAAAACCTTGAAAATTCACTGAAAAAACCATAGGTTATAGACCATATATAGTTAGGAATTAGCATTTACAAAACCTTGAAAATTCACTGAAAAAACCATAGGTTATAGACCATATATAGTTAGGAATTAGCATTTACAAAACCTTGAAAATTCACTGAAAAAACCATAGGTTATAGACCATATATAGTTAGGAATTAGCATTTAAAAAACCTTATTTTACTCACACAAAACCATTGAAATTCCACTGCTGATCATGTCACATATTACATCATTCATGACATGGTCAGTGACATCACTGATGACATCACTGATGACATCTCAAATGACATCACTGATGACATCACTGATAACAACATCCAGTAACTGTATGTTTCTGTAAAGTTAAAATATGTCTTACATATTGAAGAATGAGTGGATGTATAAGTGTCTGGATGTCACTGACCATGTCATGAATGATGTAATATGTGACATGATCAGCAGTGGATTGCGGGTGCGCGATATATAGTTAGTGCAACTAACTATATATGGAATTTCAATGGTTTTGTGTGAGTAAAATAAGGTTTTTTAAATGCTAATTCCTAACTATATATGGTCTATAACCTATGGTTTTTTCAGTGAATATATATATATATATACTTACTGCTTAATGAATCATATGTAAATATCAAATAATATAAAAAAGATTATATACAACCTGAAACCTAAAAAAATGACACAGCATTAAAAATGCGTTTAATAAACATAGAAAAACCAAACTACATATGCAAATAGATGAAACTTTACAACAATATTTAATACATTAAGTTGTTGGGAATTTTTCATGTATCAAGGAGCATGGTGTATTGTTCACATTGTGGGTGGCTTTAGACCCAGATCTCTCTACTGCGGGTATTAAGCATTGTCCAGCACTCCATCAATCAATTGTTCTTTTCGCATTTGTCGCCCTATGTGGGACGGGAATACCCTGATATGGGTCCTGTGCTCACCATGCCACCCGAGTCAAGCTATCCTGGCTGATGAAGGGTGAACGTCAAAAGAACATGAAAGGGGAGTTCCCACTAGTAAGGAGGATATATTCCCAATTCTATAGGAAAGGCCCACAGAAAACTTCAATAGTATCAAATATTTCTTTTTATTAACATAGAAAAATAATTCATTTGTGAAAAGTTAATATTCAATGCATTTCTTTGTCATAATATTATTTGAGGTTATCATAAGAGACACAAACAAGAATTATAATAACAGCCTTAGGACAACAAAAGGGAATAAAAAATCGCACACAGCTCACTCACTCTTCCAGTCAAGCCCACATCATACCCATACCAATACACACACTCACATACAAACAAGAAACAAACCCAAAACCAGTCCAAGGATGCTTATTTCCAGTCTAGGGAAGAACTGGCCTGGCAGTTCAGGCTGGACTGTTCCCAAGGGGAAACTGATTTGCACGTGGCTTTGACCAAACTGAAATAGCATGAGCAATGGATATAGGCCCAGATCTCTGTACTGGAGGGTGAGTGTTTGACATTGTTCAGCATTCTATCATCTGTTCTTTTTGCATTTGTTGCCTAACGTGAGGTTGGTATGCCCAGACAAGTGAGCCATGCTCACTAGTCCACCATAGTCGAGCTAACCTGGCTGATGAGGGGGATACCCTGAAAACGGTACTAGGATGCTTGTTTCCAGTGTGGGGAGGACCTGGCTGGCATTTCAGGTTGGAAAGTTCCCATGGGGAACAGGGTCAAGACTGATTTTCATAAGGCTGGGTCCACACTGGAATGGCGTGGTGAGCAAAAAAACAATGGATTCATACACAGATCTCAGTACCGGGGGTGAGTGTTTAACATTGTTCAGCATTCCGCCCATTTATTTTACTTTTTGCATTTGTCGCCCTAAGTGGGACAGGTCTGCCCAGACATGCGTGCCATGCTCACCATGCCACCAGAGTCAATCTATCCTAGCTGATATGGGGTGATACCCCGAAAACGGCCCTAGGATGCTTGCTTCCAGTGTGGGAGGACCTGGTATGGCAGTTCAGGCTGGACTCTTCCCATAGGGAACAGGTTCAAGACTGATTTGCATATGACTGGGTCCAAATTGGAATGGCTTGGTGAACAAAATATTGATGGTTTTAGGCCCTGATGAGAGGTGCTTCCCCAAAACCTGACTGAGGATGCTTGTTTATAGTATGGGGAGGACCTGGCCTGTCAGATTGGGCTGGACTGTTCCCATTGGGAGCAGTGTCAAGTCTGATTTGTATATAGCTGGGTCCAAACTGGAATAGCGTGGTGAGCAAAAAAGCAATAGATTTAGGCCCAGATCTCTGTAATGGGGTTGAGTGTTTGATATTATGTAGCATTTTGTCTATCAATTGTTCTTTTTGCATTTGTCATACTAAGTATGATGGGGATGCCAGATGTGCGTCCTGTGCTCTCCATGCCCCCGGAGTCAAGCTATCCTGGTTGATATGGAGTGAGACCCCGAAATCATTCCTGGAATGCTTGTTTCTGGTCCAGGGAAGGACCTGGCCTGATAGTTTGGGTCGAGCTGTTCCTATGGAGAGCAGGATCAAGACTGATTTGCATATGGCTGGTTCCAAAGTGGAATAGCATAGTGAGAAAAAACGTGATGGATTTAGGCCCAGATTTCTGTACGGGGGTGTGTGTCACATTATTCAGAATTCCTTCATCAATTGTTCTTCTTGCATTTGTTGCCCTAAGTGCCATGGGTATGCCCTGACATGAATCCCATGCTCACTATGCCACCAGAGTCAAACTATCTTGGCTGGTGAGGGGTGATACCTTGAACCCGGTCCTAGGATGCTTGCTTCCAGTGTAGGGAGGGTCTGGCCTGGCAGTTCTATTTCGACTGTTCCCATGGGGAGGACGGTCAAGACTGATTTGCATTTAGCTGGGTCCAAACTGGAAGTGCATGGTGAGCAAAAAAACAATAGATTTAGGCCCAGATCTGTGTACTGGGGTGACTTGTTTGACATTGTTCAAAATTCTGTCCATCAATTGTTCTTTTTTACATTTTTCATCTTACCTGGGATGGGCAGGCCCAGTCCCTTGCTCACCACACCACCAGAGTCAAACTATCCTGGCTGATAAGGGGTGTTACCCCGACACCGGACCCAGGATGCTTGTTTATAGTCCAGGGAAGACCGGCTTGCCAGTTCAGCATGAACTTTTCCCATGAGGAACAGGGTGAAGCCTGATTTGCATATGGCTGAGTTTTACCTGGGGTGGCAAATAGAGCTAAAGAACGATGATCGATTAAACCCAGATCTGTGGAGTTAGTGTCTAAAAAGTTTCAGTGCTTCTTCCATTATCTTCTTGTGCTTCCTTCGTAATTTAGGAGTTCAAATGTATTATTTCCACTCCAGACTTAACCACATTGGAGAATGTGTTGGATTGGACTATGGGGGTTCAGGGTTACTATTGCAACTCCAAACTTCACCACATTGTTAAAAGTTTGGATTTTCTGTGCAAACTCCAAACATCATTACATTGGGGGAAATATTAAACTTTGGGGGCTTCAGATTTAATATTCCCACTCCAAAGCTAACCACATTGGGGAAAGTGCTTGCTTCGGGCGGTTCAATGTATTATTTCAACTCTAATCTCCACCTAGGGGCAAGTGTTGGGTTTTGGGTGCGAGGAGGGTGTTTAAATTTACAATTTCCCCTCCAAACGTAACCACATTGGTTGTGTTGTATTTTGAGGGGAGTCCGATGTACTATTCCGGATCCACACTATACAGCATTTGGGAAAATTCCAACTCCAAAGTTAGGCTTTGGGGGCATGCAGGGTCAAATTTACTATTACATTTAAAACTTACAGAGTTAGAGGGGTCAAAATTAACTATTCCAATTTCAAACTTAACGATACTGGGTAAATATTGGACTTTGTGTTGGGGGGTCAGATTTACTATTCCCACTTCAAACTTAAACACTATGTGGAAAGTGTTGGACTTTGTGGAGTGCGCAATTTTATTATTCTAACTCCAAATGTAGCTATATTGGGGAGAATTATTATATTGGCGGGGGGATGTTCAGATTTACCATTCTCACTGCAAACTTCACTACATTAGGGAAAGTTTTGGACTTTGAGGTGTTCAGATTTAGTATTCCAAATCCAGACTGCACCACATTGGGTAAAGTGTTGGACTTTGGCAGTGGCCGATATGCTAACCCCACTCAAAATGTAACCACTTAGGGAAAGGGTTGGACTTTAGGGGTGCAGATTTACTATCCCATCTCCAAACTTAACCACTTCGGGGAAGTTACAGGGCTTTGAGGGTGTTTATCAAATGTATTATTCCAACTCCACTCATAGCCACATTAGGCAAAGTTTTGGAATTTTGAGGGGGGGGAGAGCGTGGCAAATGTACTATTCCCACTCCAAACATAACTGCCTGTAGGAAAGTACTGTAATTGTACCTTTCAAAATTACCTTCCTCCACAAATTTTTTTTTGCTTTCGTTTTTCTTTATTCAACTGAACAATCAGCACAAAGGAATTCTTACATGGTGCATTAATGAAATTAGAGTCGAAACTGTTACAAATATGATCATTATCAGCAAAGCCACCTCCCCTTCCCTTCCATTGATCAATTGAAAACAGTGTATGTCAGTGGCAACTGTCGTCATGGTTATGTGGTTGCGCCCTGGACCAGGGAAGAGTCTCTGGTAGGTTGAAGGAGTAATCTTTTAAAGCGTATTGGGCTCAAGTCTCTGCGTCTGAGTCTCCTGAGTGGTGTGTCTTGTGGACTGTTGCGTGTCACCTCCCATATCCAACCCCGAGGTTCTCCCACAAATTATTAATCGAGATAACACTAACAAGATTATACCACAGACATTCATTTTAATCATCCTAAAAAGTAAACCAGTGTGAAGGATCAAAATATTTATAAATAAAATGTTCCTATCTTTCAAATTACTAAATGTAAAAAAATGTGAACATACTTATTATTTAGTTAAAGATATAACAACATTAAAAAAGTTGTTTAAACATGGGAAAAATATTTCATACAAGCATTCAAATTTACATAATTAAAAAACAAACTAAACTAAAACATTAAATATAATTTGTTAAAAACATTTACTACATATATTTTCTTAAAATAGAAATGAACATTTAACACAATTTTAAATATGTTGTATAAATGAAAAAAAATCAGAGTACTTCCTTCCCTATTCCATGTAAACTAAACAACATCCCCTAAGAGTTTCATGCAAATTAAATCCAAACATTATATTAAAACAAAAAACACAGAAAATACTTTAAAAAGCAATATACGTTATGTTATAACACACTACAATATCTTTACAACAATATTAAAAGAATACTTTTAGAACTATAATCTTGCATGTAATATTTCCACCCACAATATTTTAGACATCTGGATATTTAGGAAGCAATATTTATGTTGGAAATGTGCCCTTTGTACAGGGCTCCCATAGATGTTTGCCTTTTGTTACTACCTGTTTTGTTGTTGTCCATAGGACTCTTTTCATGCATCTCCTGCTGACCAGTGGCAAAGTGCGTTTGCCCTCCTTTTTAAACAAGATAATATTTGCTAAGCGTATTTGGAACATTGCCTTTACTTATAAGTCCCTTGTATATGGCACTATATGTACCAATGACCTGTAAATTGAATGCTCCAAGTGGGTTGTAGCACTCATTGTTTCACCCACTAAAGTAGCCAAGTAAAACATGTCTACATGCTTGCCCTTGTGACCTGTGTGTGCAGTCTTAAACTGCAATTTCGACTTCGCAGGCCCAAACCTTCCTTTTTAGTACTTACAAGTCACCCTTAAGGTAGGCTTTGAAACCCCATAGGGCAGGGTGTATGGTATTTAAAAAGTAGACTTGTATATTTGAGGGTCTGTATCTGGCCCATGCTCCATCACTGTCAGCCTAACTGTGTGAGACCAGGTAACCACAGTTAGTGCCCTGTGACTTTTGGCTCTGTTTTGAACCTAAACCGTTAAGGATTCATAATTCTGGTTATACTGATTGGATTTTTGTGGTGTTTTGGTGTCATTTTGTTTATCAAAATAGTCTGTGTTTTTCAAAATGAGGTTGTATTTTCATTGTGTTTTGTTTACACATTATTACTGTTTGAGTACTGCATAAATACTTGCCTCTAAGTCAAGCCTGGCTGCTTTTGTGGCAATTTACCCAGAGGGGAAAGCACAGGTTTATTAAGTGACTTATGTGGTTCACCCTGACAAGTATCATAAAGTGAGCTCTTACTGCCTTCAACAAATATTCCAATTTTTTACAATTTGTTTCTCAATATATTTTATCCATGATATTTTGTTGAAACATGCTCTGTGTGGTTATCTATGAGGAAAAATGGTGTACTCATTTTTCTCGGTTATATCATCATGGTTGCCCTGTCAATTCAGTGTCTATGGAACCTTTGGCAAATCATTGAGCTCTCTAAAGCCCTTGTGATCACCCCTTCTAATAAATGTCATGGGACAGTAGGAGCCCCAATTGATTTGTATAAGCTAAATGGACCTATGAACACTCTACATTATGAGGGTCCCTAATGCCGTTTATGGCTTTTCAATATTACCAATTACTTGGCACTCCTCAGTGATAATTTAATGATTTAAAATGACAATTGTAGAGACTCAATCTTGATTTGTCTACAAAATTGATAGGCATGGTTGTTCTGGGGAGAATTTCTGATGTTCAGAGTGTGTTCAGACCTGTGATCTCATTTGAAGTTTTACTGAATACAACCAATTCTGTAACTCCTCTGTGCAGGGAGAATATCCCTACGATAAGGTCTAACACTGATTATTCTAAACCATTTTATGTGGACCACCAAGTGCTCCTTCCTTATTAGATGACTGCAGAGAACTATTTTGGTTCACTCATATAATATTTATTTATGTATGTATGTATTTATTTATGTGGAATGTGAGTGTTATAAACCACTGAAATCCAAAGCCACTTCTGAACACTGGTATGAAAAGTCCTACTTTGATTCTATTTCCCCTCCAATTCAAATTTCTACTCAGAAAGATTCTCCTCACTATAATGACGATCTCTGGCACTGTGACTTAGGGCCTAATTATGAATTTGCTGTCCCCAATGGTGATGGTCCCTGGACCTCCAGACTGGTGGTCACCCTCCGTGTTACGACTACAGTGGTGGAACTGTCACAGGACAGCTGCTACCACTGTGATCCTTGAGTCTGTGGCAGTGGCAAAGTGGTCAGAGACCATAATATGCTGCTGCAGTGCCAAGCATATTATGAGGTTCCTCACTGCCCTCCTTTCATAGTAGTGAGCCCGCCATGAAAAGTGTGGTGGTGAGGAAACTAAGGAGACCATACAGGGCCCCCTTGGTGCCTCTGTGCAATGGGATACATGCAAGGGTGCATGTAGTGTGCCCCCCTGTCTGAATACCTCCCAATGTTCCTGCACGGAGGAAATGCACACCATTGTGCATTTCATTCCATACAGAAACGTGCTTTTGCGTTTCTATTGTGGTGTCTTTCTAAGGCTGGCTGCCTGGGTCTGTCAAAGCACTGCACGCTAGACCAGGAGGAAAAACCCTGATCTGGCAGGTGGTCAGCTGACAACTTTAGTGGTGTGGAAGTTGGGCGCAGGCATGGCGGCCCACTGCCACACTGCCAAAGTCTTAATCAGGCCCTTAGCTTATCAAACTCAACTGAATAAATGTAAATACCAGTCTTTTAACAGAAAGTCTTTACAGAAGTGAATCTTCTAAATGACAAATCTCTTTAATGATTTTCTCCCACACAGAAACGATGATCCTGTATTTATTGGAATGCCACTTGTCATGTGAAAAGAGTACAAGTGTCTCTTGTCTTTTGCTAATGGCAATGGGTGGAAGAAGTGCTGTCCTATTTGCCATTGAAGTAATCATGAAATAAACAGCACGAGTTACTAGCCTCACTGATAACATTTGCTCAAATCATGGATTGATCCTCTTTAGCTCCCCAGAAAGCATGATTTTCTACTGTGAAATAATAATAATAAAATAATTCTAAAAATCACTAGCAGCATAATCATGATGGTCATTATCATCATCATAATAAAAACCATGCTAAGTGTCTTATTCTATCTATTTACTCATATTCAAATCAGATTAGAGCAGAGAAAAAAGACAAGAATTGTACCATCAGCTCACATTCATTACCTGGGCTGAAAACGGTCACAACAACACGGGTTCATGCACAGTTAAAGCAGCGCACATTCTAGCTGCTGGAATGGGCAGGATTGGGAGAGGATACAGTGAGATAAGTGGAGTTGGTGCAGGGTTTTGGGGGGTAGGTAACGTTTTTTAAGGGTTGGGTGTAGTTTTCAGGGCAGGGGCGGGGCAGGTTTATAGGGCCCGGGGTCATTTTTAGGGCTTGGGGGGGTCAGGGAAGTTTTTAGGACTCAGAGGGGTTGGGTCATTTTTAGGGCTTTCGTGACAGGGAAGTTTTTAGGACTCGAGGGTAGGTGGTTGGTTTTCAGGAGGAAGGAGGTAGTTTTAGGTCTCAGGGTAGATGCTTGGGGGCTGTTTTAGGGCTCAGTGTGGGGGCAGATATTGGGGTACTTTTTAGAACTGGGTCAGTGAAGTTTTTAATGCTCGGGAAAGGTGTTGGTTTTAGGTCTCAGGGCGGGGGCTTGGGTGGTCTATTTAGGGCTCAGAGCAGGGGGTAGGACTTGTGGTACTCACACCTACCTGAAAAGTCTTAACCACGCATATGTCTTTGCCATACATGCCTTAACAACGCATTTGATTGTAAAGGCATGAGTGGTAAAGGCATATGCGTGGGTAAGACATGTGTGGTTCAGACCGGGTGAACCGGCAGGCGTGGTAATCACATATGTGGTTCCGTCACACAAGCAACCTGGGCATACCTTAACAACTCTTTGTGTTATTTTAAAGAAGGCAATAGCTATGCCTCTTTGGGTAATTGTCAGCATTGGCTTGTTCCAAAGGCAGTGCAGTCCTGCATCTGACAGGTCACACCGTAGCTAAGTAAGTGTCAATCACTGTTGCTCTGGATCTTTTCCCTAAGATCACATACCACCATTTCCTATGGAGTCATACAACAGTGCGGCTCCCAGCCAGACCTACCCATGCTAATTTCTGTCATTCTTCTGCCTCTGAAAATGATCACATTGACATTTTTCAATTTCCAGGGAATAGATTTTTTTAAATAAAAATGCTTCCTTATTGTGACCTTTGGGGTAGCTTGAGGAAAGAAAAGTTTACTTACACGACCTCCAGTACATTTTGGACAAAAACAACCTCAAAGGCGTTCCTCATGCATCTTCTAACCCTCATTCACAAGTCCAGACAGAACGAAAAATATCCTGTAACAGTTGAAGCTTTGTAAACATCTCTCATGAGTTTAATGTCTTCGTCTACTTGTCAAGCAATGACTTGTCCTCTTTAAAACAATCCATCTCTAAAGGTTGTGGCATTGTGCATAATAGGAGAATTGCCTAGCTTGTTCTCGCCATCTACCAGTTCTATGAAACACATTGTATTAAATTCAGGATTCCTTACTGGTGTTGGACAGTTTGATTTATTTAAAATTGTGGTAGTTATACAATTTAGATTCATCCACAACCTACTGTGTAGCTTTCGGCCTTTTTAAATGGAGTTCAAATTTCCTGTATGCTCATGCAAGGCATGGATTTTGACACAAAAGGAGCCAATTTAAAACTTCCCAAAAGACTCTCTAATAGTATCATTTTATTTTAGCTTCAAGCATGTGCCTTTCAGCAGCATGACCCATGACCTTCATCGCCCTTGTTCTTCTACTGAGCTCGACTGAACTTCACTCATGCTTTCTTTTAATTCAAAATAGTCTTTAACCAGGTCACCTTTCTCAAGATTTAGACCCTTATTTGCCAGTAACCTAGAACTCGCCAAGAGTTCTCGACCTTGTCTTACTCATCAAACCCAAGTCATTTTATGGACTTCAGGAAATCATTTCTGCATTTCCTATGCTGCATTTTGGCTACACATTTGCTGGCTCTTTCCTGTCTACATTTATATAACAGGGCATTAGCATGCATGCCTCAATAACCGAGTACCCAAATTGCTTGGAATTTAATAATTAAAATGACAACGAAGATAGATATTAATGTGTTTGTCTACGTACATTCCAGAGTATTGTTAAGAATAAAATATTCTTTCATCTCACATAAGCTAAAGTTTATGGCATGTTACATCATGCTAATTTTCTGCACAGATAGCACAAATCTGGCATAACTTCAAACTCACTTGCCTCCAGAACTTCATGTTACAGAGAAAAGGTTTGTAATTGGTTTGCATCAATTAAAGTTGAATGAAATGGAGCCTGCAGCTAAGTTCTCTGAAAAGCTCTTATCCGTCAGAGACCATTATCAACCCGCTGTAAGATCACCAACACGTGTTTAATGTGATTGTAAGTGGCTAATGCCTTTTAATGTCAACTTTGAAAAATAAATTGACAACGTTAAAAATATATAGACTTTATGTGAAATTTTATAGCACAATTACGTTCAATGCAGAAGCTTCCTAAAAGAGGAGTATAAAACATTTGCTGCACTTTTAATTGATTTGATGAAACTTGCCATGGATAATATCTCTACTAAACTCCATATAAATCCAATGCAATCCTCATACTTGGATTCCTTTCAAATATAGGGGCTTATTTATGAGAGCCCTGAGTCACTTTTGCACCACTTACAGTGGTAGGTTTGTGGCAGAAGATTTCCAATCCGATTTATGAAGCCACGCAAAGCCACCCTGCATGGCTTTGAGTGGCCTCATAAATTATGAGTTAGGCAGCACAGCGCAAATCACTGCATTGACTCACTCTGCGCCCGGAAACTATTCCATGTGCGTTGTGGTTGGTATTCCCACGCAACCCACATGGAATTTGATGCTGCCCCAGATCTACAAAATCATGTAAACCTGGGGAAGCGCCAAATCTGTACACCTCCCGAGGTGAAGCATAACGAGGAGAAATATGTTTCTTTCTCCTCGTTTATAGGGTCGAGTGCATGCATCTCGCATGTGAGACAATGCTGTATAGAGAAAGGGCTTGGAGCCCACCCATTGCTTTACCATTTGTTGGCTTCATGTCACTCTTCTTTACAGCCTCCTTTATTGCCCTGTGAGGGGAAACATAATTTCCGATCATTGCTGTGGACCAGGGACTAAGCACAGATTGGTTCAAGTTAACCTGTGCCTGTCCACTGCTCCCGACATAATTGAGGTACTATTTCTATCCGCCTCTCACTCCTCCTGCCTGCTGCCTCCATAGAGCTTGTGCTGTTTTTCTTGTTATATGTGATGTTGGCCTTTTCGTTCATTCTAGCGGCAGCTTATTCACTAACAAGTGAGCAGGTTAATGCATGAACTGTCACTGTAAGATTTTAAACTCTCTAATCAGATGTTTGAGTCTTGTGAGTGCAGACACTTAACAGTAAGGTGGATGCAAACACTTAACAGTAAGAGCCACAGAGTAACGAGTTATTAATGGAGAAACAAATCTGAAACGGAAAAAAAACTTTCTTCATTCTTTGCTGCAGCTACGCCCGAGGCCTACTGCTTTTCTTAACAAGTGAACAGCTGCTCCTCTTGTTGCAGTGGAACATATATTTTTAAGTTGAATCATGAGGTCTGCTGTACCAACTTGAATGTTTAGACAAAGGGTTCAGCACTAAACAACAATTCTCAGAAATTCCACATCAATGTCCAAAACAGTAGACACATGGAAAGATATCCAAATCCAAGATGTTGGTTTCTGAAAGGATTTCTCGTTATTTCTTTTTTTTCAAAGGCAGAAGATCACAGCCAACGCGTTTCATCTTCCAAAGAGACTTCTTCAAGGCTATTGAAAAATACATACAATTGCAATTTAAAAAAAAAAGATTTACAAACATACAAACACATAAAGACACAGTCAAAACAGTTTAAAAAAACCACATGTATTATATATATGGTATCAATGATAAAAAACGTATATATCTCTTTGGATTATAAAAAGGCATATATACAGAGTTTCTTTGGGAACACTTGCAAAAAGGATAATGACATATATTTGGCACTACAATAGGCAGATCATAGCTCGTATCAAAGACATTATTCATTAGTGAGCCATTATAATAGATGACATACCTTCCCAAAATAGGAACAGTATATTCATACAGGCGCTTGTATATGTCATTTGTTTCGAGGTCCCATGTTCAGAAGAATTCTATGTGATTAAAAATGTTTACATGTAATAAATGTACAATACATGAGATACTATCTTCTCATGTTCATAAATGTTACAGTTCTCAATATAAACATCTACATTCACAATGGTATATTCATATTCAACTGCTGCTGCAATGCCTGGAAGTTGTCCTAGTTCTATAGTTAGTCATATAACTCTTCAAGAACAAGGAGAGAACTTTTTCTTGAAATATCTCCCAAATGCAAATAAAGAACCTCTACATGCGAGAGCAGAAGCCATAGAGACCTTTATACCTAGCTAGGCGATATCATGTCTTTGGTTTAGCCTTAATTTAAAACTGGTAGTGTGTTTTTAGTGCAACCATGGTTTAGAAACCAGTGATGTAACAAGATTAAAAATATATATATATTATGATAACTAACCAATGTATTCTCAATATTACAGCCAATATTTTCCATAGACACATATGATGTATGCAAACATTAATGTTGAACCAAGTTGTCATATCAATTTTGGGCAACAGGGCCGTTGATAAGGCACAAAACAGTTATATCCAATTGAAGTCAGAAACACCCCGTATAGTGATGTGTCTGATCTGCACAATTATTTTTTTTTAAATCCATAATTGCCGCATTTATTATTCCCTTAGAGGGGTGATGTCAACTAGAGAAATACTATTTTATGTTGGTAAAAAGGAATACATGTTTCTTGGCTTAGGCAATTCTCGTATTACAGTTCCCGAGATATCCGCGAAACGAAGCATGTTGCCACTATTTTGCATACTGATGGAAAACGTTAGTGCAGCGGTATCACGTCGTGATGTGCAAACGCAGGGGCCATCTTGAATGTCCTAAATTTGCTATGTGTAGCAAAGATTAGTGAATGCCAGGCTACTGATGTGTGTCAACAAATATATACAACTCATTTAAAAACTTGACTCATTAACCAACTCTGTATCCAATAACTCATTGTGACGAGGATATAAAGGCCATATTTAGCCAGCAATGTAAAGTTCACAACGAAAGAGGATAAACGATCCCTGTTCTATTTGTGGCAATATATTTATTTATTTATTTATTTTATTTATGGGCTTATATAGCGCTATGAATAAACTCCCAAGGGAGTATCTCCGCGCTGTAACTGCAGGTACAGAACTGAAAAAGGAGCAGGTAGTTAAAATACTGTGAGCAGGAAAGCATTAAAAAGAACCAAACAGAAAAGTTTTAAAATGTTTTCTGAATTGACGGTGGTCATTACAATGCCTTAATGACAACGGAAGCGAGTTCCACAGTTTGGGACCCACGACAGATAAGGCTCTACCACCCAACCTGGTTTTAGTGATTTTTGGAACATTTAGTAGCAGTTGGTCGCTAGATCTAAGGGCACGGATGGGAACATAAGGAATAAATTTGTTCGCCAGGTACTCAGGTCCCAATTGGTTGAGGCCCTTGTGGATGGTACAACAAGTCTTAAACTTCACTCGTTGACGTATTGGCAACCAGTGGAGCTTATAAAGTAACGGTCTGGAGGGAGATCTAGGGGGTGCATTTAGCACCAGCCTCGCTGCCGTATTTTGCACCACCTGCAAACGGTCCAAAACCTCCTCACTTGCACCTGCCAGGAGCCCGTTACAATAGTCGAGCCGGCTGATGATCAGAGCCTGAACAAGGGTTTTCCTATGAGAGTCAGGGAGGAAAGGGAAGATTTTACGAAGAAGGCCAATTACATGAAAGCAAGAACCTACAGTGATGTTAACGTTTTGCTTCATGGTTAGCTCTGGTTCCAGTCTGACGCCCAAGTTCTTGACTATTGTTTTTGGCACAGGGACCGGCCCTAGGTCAGAGGGCCACCATTCAGGGGACCATTGAATCCTGGCTTCACCAAAGAGCATCACCTCTGTCTTTCCAACATTGCATTGTAAAAAGTTGGAAGACATCCACCTTGCAACTGCCTTCATCCCCTCGGAAAAGGATTGTAAAATTTCCGGGGTAAGAGTTTTAAAAGGGAAAAGCAGCTGCGTGTCGTCTGCGTAGGACACTGGACAAAAACCAAAAGCTCTAGTAACACCTGCCAAGGGGGCCACATAGGTGTTAAATAGCGTTGGGCTCAAACATGAGCCCTGTGGTACCCCCTTGGAAATGTTAACTTCCTCCGATTTAAAGTCACCCATGATGACAGATTGGGTGCGATTGGAGAGAAAGCTTCTGATCCAGTCCAGTGCCCTTCCGCCGATTCCACTCGCAGACAGTCGTTCGATCAAGATGGTGTGGGAAATCGTATCGAACGCTGCCGATAAATCCAGTAACACCAGGACAACAGAATAACCTCTGTCCTGGTACAACCGAAGATCGTCTGTTACCGACATTAGAGCTGTTTCAGTACTGAATTTAGGTCTGAAACCTGACTGCGAGGGATCTAGACTACCAGAGTGTTCTAGGTAGGTGGATAGGTGTTTATTGGTGTGCTTTTCGATGATTTTCCCTAAGAAAGGTAGAAGGGAAATGGGCCTCAAGTTGGACATGTTAGACCAAGGAATGGATGTATTCTTCCTAATAGGTCTAACTAAGGCTTTTTTCCAGGCCAATGGGACCACTCCAGATGCAAGTGATAGGTTTACCAGTCTTAGCACATCAGGACCTAGTAAACTCCCCAGCGGACCCATAAGTCTGGCTGGTAGTAAGTCTGCCGGGCTTCCACTTTTAATATCAGAAAATAGTTTCTGAACTTCCAACAATGATATTTCAGGGAATTCGTTAAAAGCACAAGTGTTGGTAGAAGTTGTCAGGGTGGAGGTCCCAGTGTCTAGACTAGTTAAGTCAGGACCCAGTGCTTTTATTTTATCATAGATGGCATCAATTTAACGGTATATAACGGTAGCAGCCATCTTTGATGTCCCGCATCCAGCTAGCCATAATTAAAATGGTTGTTTTTAAAAGAGTAGGGCTATTGCATATCTCAACTAGTTGCAGTACGAGCATAGTTGCTATCAAGCTGTATTTATTTTATATGTCGGATAAACTACTTATATCCATAGCATAGTCATTTTTGGAAAGCTAAAGCAGCTTATTAGTTTAAGCAACAGTGCATATAGCATTATCTTGTCTCGGTGTCACTCACCAGCAGTGGCATGGTAACCTGCGGCGCACATTCTTCTGGTTTTCCTAATGGAAACCGAACGCACGGAGAATGGCATTTTTAATTCCCCAACCCGGAAGTGTTTGAAACTTGGTTATGTGATGAAAAACGAAAGCGTCAACCGATGCCCTCCAAAAAGTGTAAAGGAGGCAGCCATCTTAGAACAGTATGAGGCACCGCATAAGCAAATATATCACCACATGGAACATTCTGTTCCATTAGTTGAACAGTTGTCCATGTGTGAAAAAAGGATTAAAAAAACTGTTTTAGAAGTTAATGTAGAAATCCTGCATGAGATTGCACAAAATTGTGATCAACCGGTTCCACAATGACCCACATATATATATTAAGTAATCAAACATCTATACATCACCATATGGGCAAACGAAGACATCCGCAAAGTAGTAGACCAACTATGTTATACAGATGATTTCCCAATATCAAATCCATGCAAAGCCAGAGTTATTGTCAAAAATCCGGTCGGCCATTTTTGAAAAATGAATTGTAAAAAAGAGACGAGCACATAATGAATGTCACATTGTTACTTGGAGCAAATAAACCTCACAAGTTAGATACTAGCACAAGAAACCTGCTAGGATTTCGTCCTTAGAGCCTAATTGTGCATTAGGGAACACAGTAAAGTATGTGATTAGGTTACTGTGGTTATGCGTCAAACTATAACCATTATGTGCATAGTAAGCGATTGTCTAACTCAGCTGGAATTATATTCCTCCATCGTGTATCAATCACAATGCATCAGATTGGTTTAAAGCAAAATTATTTAGCTCACATCAATTTATATTAACTGTAGTGCTCGTATTTTATATGAGGAACTCATGCATTTCAAAAAGCCAGACGGCATTTGGATGTCATTGCCCCTCAACTTCAATGTTGTTTCTGTATATACCAGAAAATATATTTAACAAATGGAGTGAACAGATATGTCCCCAAATGTTCTCAAATCATAATGGGCAGATATAACATTTCAGATTCCAATGTCAGATAGTGGATACATGCATGTAGACTATGAAAATCATGTATAGTCAGAGATTTAAAATGTCAAAATTGTTTTAGCTATGCATTTAATCAATAGCTCAAATATAGAGCAATTTAGTCAATTTGCAGTAGTTCAATATTCAGTTGAGCAAATATGGGCATCCGCCCATTTGCATTTGCAATCAATATACTTCTTCAGCAAGCGTTCTCCAAATGGTCTCACAAGAAATGAAGTAATTCATCATTAATATTAAGCCCAAACCTAACCACCCTGAGACGACATATCCAGGACGCCTCTCACTGTCTGAGGGCCAATTCTCTGTCACCCCCTCTCTCAGATATCTGGAAATGATCAATACCACAAAAGGTGATGTTTTTGTCATTTGGGTGATCATGATGTATGTGCATGGCAACCGGGTATTTCACATCAGAGTTTTTTATTGCTCTCGCATGTTCTTGAATTCGCAGTTTAAGACTACGAATGCTACTGCCAATGTATGCCTTTTTGCAGGCACATACAATTACACTGTAAACGTTGTATTGCAGTTAATGAAGCAATTTATGGAAAACTCTCTCGAGTGGCTGCCACTGAACTTTTTGCATCTGAGACCATGCCGTATAGAGAAAGGGCTTGGAGCCCGCCCATTGCTTTACCATTCGTTGACTTCATGTCACTGTTCTTTATAGCCTCCTTAATTGCCCTGTGAGGGGGAAACATAATTTCCGATCATTGCTGTGGAGCAGGGACTAAGCACAGATTGGTTCAAGTTAACCTGTGCCTGTCCACTGCTCCCGACATAATTGAGGTACTATTTGTATCCGCTTCCCACTCCTCCTGCCTGCTGCCTCCATAGAGCTTGCGCTTTTTTTCTTGTTACATGTGATGTTGGCCTTTTTGCTCACTCTGGCGGCTGCTTGGTCACTAACAATTGAGCATTAATGCATGAACTGTCACTGTAAGATTTTAAACTCTCTATTTAGATGTTTGAGTCTTGTGAGTGCAGACACTTAACAGTAAGGTGGGTGCAAACACTTAACAGTAAGAGCCACAGAGTAACGAGTTAATAATGGAGAACCAAATCTGGAATGGAAAAAAAACTTTCTTCATTCTTTGCTATAGCTGCGCCCGAGGCCTACTGCTTTTCTTATCAAGTGAACAGCTGCTCCTCTTGTTGCAGTTGAACATATATTTTTAAATTGAACAATGTGGTCTTCTGTACCAACTTGAATGTGCTCGGGACATTTACAAATCAGCATCACTTTTGAAGTAGTATTTCCAAATAATGTAATGACTGTATGTGACTAATTGATACAGTCCGGTCGTTTACCAAATCATTCTATTCTGAGAGTTGTAGTTTTTCTCTGATTTAATTAGAGTAACACATTTTCTTTTTTTGTTTCCAAATTATTTTTATTGGGATTTCAAGAAAAAGAACATTGTAAATCATAAAAACAATAATAGCAATAATACTGACAGTTAAAAAATTAACATACTGACAGTAAAATAAAAAAATTAAAATAAAAAGCAAGGAAGAACTACAAAAGAAGAAGAAAATGCCAAGAGGTTACCAGCTTAGTGATGGTTGGAATTGTGGTTATGCTAGAGATACAGGTGGTCTATATATATCACATTCTTCAGACGGACTATGATAAAGTTAATTTGCAGGCATACAATTGAATACATAAAAGTTTGTATATGATGCACTATGAGGATAACATGTTAGAACAATGGATACAGTAATATAGTAATCACATTCCCATATCCTAAGTGCAAAACTAATGTCAAGATATCAATTAACAAGAGATTCACACATGTCTGCCCAAATCGAAACCGACTGTATAGTATTCAGACATCATGGGGTAGCGTGAGGCATTTCCTATGTGGAACGATCCTTATGTGAAGGGACAGGCGAGAGGACTCATGTACGAAGTCGAGATCCATAAGGAGGGTGTTAGTGCAGTGGTATTCATCAAGAAGTTCAGTAGAGTGTATGTGTTGGATTGTTGGGACTTATGAATTTCACAGAGGGTCATAATTAAAGGAAAAGACATCAAGGGACCTCCATAACTTCCTAAGTGTGGGGCGCCAGGCCGAAAAGTGTAGGGAGATATTATCAGCCCATGTGAGAAAGGACAACCATTCTTGCCACATTCTGAAAAAGACTTCTTTCGAGTTTTACTAATTATTAGGTACTATTTTCAGGCAAGTGTAAGCATTAGATCTAACTGATAGCGGTCATTCTCACCCAGAAGCATTCGTTCTAAAAAAATTCCCCCAAGGATATAGGAGAATTGCTTGGAGGGGTCGATTGTGAATGTTTTGTTTATACACTTGTATATTTTGTCCCAATATGTTTATAGGATGGGGTATTGGAAGAGCATGTGAGCTAGATCACCAACATGTGCTTTACAATTCCAGCATGTAGGGCTCTGGCTGAGGTTAAGCTTAAAGATCCTTTCAAGGGTCCTATATGTCCTGTTTATTAGCATAAGTTTTGTTTGGGATAGTATTGGAGAGATTTTGTTTGAGAAGGGAGTTTTGTGTATCTTGTCCCAGTCGAATGGGATGTTCCTAGTGTTAGATTCAGATTCCCATTTCATCTTGCTTTTCAGGTGCGATTTCCGTGGTTTTTGGGGATAAAAGTTTGTAGATTTTAGATACAGTGTACCCTGTCTTTAGTAGCTGGAATATCCTTGGTAGGAACGGCGGTTCGGTAGGTATTATTGAACGTATTGTGAGCTGTGCCTTTAGTTTCAGAAATGTATAAAAATCTAAGGGGTCTAAACCAAAAGGAAGATTCCCTGTAAAGAGATCTTTGACTAGATTTATGGCATTATTTGACCATTTTTCCCTAAATAACATTTCTCCATCCATCTTTAGGTATGGGTTGCACCATAGAGAGGCTAAGTTTGATTTGTTGACTTTAACTATTGACACTTGATCCAGGCGTATTACGGCTCTTTTAGTATTTTGGATGATATATTTAGAGTGAGGGATGTAAGAGAGAGCAGGTAAAGGGATTTTGTTGATGATTGACCTTTCTATGTCCACCCGTACGGGAGTGTAGTCACGGTCGGTTATTAGCCAGTTAGATCCTTGCTTGCAAAGATAAGCAGTTTGATACTTCCTGAAGATTAGAAGGCCCAAACCTCCTTTTTCTTTGGATAGTTGAAGTTTCTTTATGGAAATTCTGGGCCTCTTTCCTTTCTAGAGGAACGTGTTAAAAATCTTGTAAATCTTGGTCAAGAACTCATTAGAGAGTGTCATAGGCAACATACTGGCCATGTAGTTTTCTAGTGGGGTGATCATCATTTTTAATGTCTCTGCTCTTCCCCACCAGTCTAAGAATTTTGGTGACCATCCATCTTGTAACGGGGAATTTTTTAGATAAGGGCATTCACATTAGCCTGCAGGGTGGTGATAAGGTCTCTGGTGAAGTCTAAGCCTAGGTATTTGATACTATTTGGTTGCCACGTATGGCCCGAGCTACCAACAATGTCTTTGTCGCCAAGGTTGTTGAGCAGTTTTAGCTCAGTCTTATCTTTATTGAGCTTATAATAAATCAGATCAAATGTGCCCACTCTCACCTTCCTTATTCCTATTAGCCATAGAACCTTTTCATTATCTGCTATGGAACAACAAACAGATCACAGAAATACGCTTCAACAACAATACGGTCAAAATAACAGCTTACCCAGACGACGTATTAGGCCTCTCTGAAAATGCGGACTCTGCTATTACTGCCCTAATGTCCTCAATAGAAGACTTCTCCGTGGTATCTAGTTATAAGCTCAATAAAGATAAACTTGGCTGTCTTGTCCAAGAGCGTTTCATCTTTAGGCAATGGGACTTTGCATTCTGGGACTTGTAGTTTCGTCTTTTCAGGGAGAAGGTGTATTTTCATTTAGTGTATTTGTACTGAAAACCTTTCCTTTAAAATGTGTTAAAGCATCAGTTTTTCTTTGGCTAGGGAAGGATGGTTAAATCCACCAACTCAGAGGCCTGGAAGTCTCAGCATGCTGCTGGCACAAAGTTCAAATTAGCTTCAAGGTGTTACATGTGTAGAGTTGGACCCATAGCCAAAACGTCTACTCCTTATTCCTTGTGGGTCAATCTTCCTCTTGACTGTGTCAGCCAATGAGATAGTGAGGTGAAAGACTGAAAGAGAGGAGAGTGAAGTGAGAAAAATGTGGGAAGGACAAGTGAGTGTATAATAAGATTTGGGCTACTGAAATTATGTGATTTTGCAGCCCCTGTACTTTCTGCGTATTCATGGATGTGCCAGGTTTTTTGCTGATAGTATAGCAGGTATGAGTTATCTACACCCTCCATGATGCACACCCTCCCTCCCACCAGCAATACAAATTAAAAATGCTATGACGCAGCCTGCAAGACCCTTTGGCTTTGCCAATGCTGGTTTCTTCTTTCTGTGTATGCTTACATTCTATTTGTGAACTGCTTCACAAAAGTTTAGAGCTCAGATCAAAATAGGCCAGAGGGGCACACAGGATCGATGTCCCTGCCAGACTACTGCCAGCCCACCATCCAGGAGTACTGCTGCTCTTTTAGAGGACTGTCTAGGAGGCTTTGGTTGGACACAAGGCAAAACAATGTGTCTGCTCTGGAAAGCTATTGATAATCAGGCATGGGTATATTTAAATACTAGCTATAAATTATGTGCTGTCTCCTATAAAATGGTCTGCACAATTACTTGTGATATGTGCTCATGTAGAAAGGGTGTGGCATTTGTTTGGGCTTTAAAAACATTCACCTACTCATTTAGCATTTAAACTTTTGTCTTTGTCGCTATACATATTATGTGAATATCTCAGAGATCCACTCAGTTATTTTTGCTAACATGCCTTGGCAAGGCAAGCCTGGCAATTGTGCCACTATTGCATTTTTCCAGTAGCCTGCAGGCTACGAGGATACTTTCAAAACAGGAATGGCTGCCATGATCAAATGCCCATGTGGGTCCATTCTAGTTGCTGCCTGGAGCAGTGTAGGGCTGGTTTTGAACACTGTTTTTTTGCCAGGGATTATTTTGGTCTCCAGTCCAGCCCTATGCCCTAGCACCGAGTTCTACAGGTAATGCACAACGCAGGTTTCTTCAGTGAGGGCTTCTTGATAATGTAGAATTTTGTATGTTTTGGTGGTCCAGTATTTTATTGTTTTATCGCCTATTTCATTGTTGGCACTTATAAAATATTGGAATATAATATGCCTTCCCCTCTGCTTGATCCAACACTGCTGGAATTATAAATTAAAAACGCAGAGAAGGATGGCTCTTCATTTCGCTTTCAAAATTAGGAAGATTTTTACGTTGCAGACATACTACTGAGTTATATTGTACACGAAAAAGCTGTGTGTTTAAGTAGTCCTTATGAGTAGCCCAAAGTATAATAATACTAAATCCTTCAGACACATAATCTTATCCACTTTGGTAACAAAGCGGTCTCACCAAAATCTCTGATCAGTAAAGTCCCACATGTAATGACCCTTGCACTTGCTGAATAGTTTAATGCTCCAGTTTGAAAAAGAGAGCTCTTCTGTCATTTGCTTTTATTTCCCTTGCAAATAAAAGGTAACCTATGTGCTACTGAAGACATGAGAGTGACCCTAGATAAAGGAGTGTTGGCTGCGCTCATTCTTCTAAATCAACAATGTTACCCATTCAGTCCTGAGAGAAAGGATGAAAGGAATGGGGATTACAGGGTCGGCTTAAAGTGGCTCTGCTTTGAGGCCTACGCTCTTTAATATTTATGTCAAACTGCTCCTTGTCATCATTTGTGTACATGGTTTTATCATGGTTTCGTGTGCCGATGAAACCCAAATTGTTGTTTCTAGGGGCGATATGTATCATTGAAATTCGCATTGGCAAAGGCCGAAATTCGCAGAACTTCGGCCTTTGCAAATGCGAATTCTCAATATTGTATGTATTAAGCAAATGTGGTTCAAAATAAGGAATAGCACAATTTACGATTCCTTATTTTGCGATTGCATTTAAGGAATCGCAATATTTGCGATTCCTTTAATGCAATGTATGATGCAAAAAAATGTTGCTAATGTTCCCTAAGGAATCGCAAATTACCACCAACTTCAAGTTGGTGGTAAATTGTGAATTCCTTTAAAAAAGCATTTTTTTTTAAAACAAAAGGTGCCATGTTAGGGCATGTATGTGCGCCATATGCGCACACATGTCATTTTCAGGGGTGCAGCAGGGTGTCCTTTGGACACCCCTGCACCCTTAAAAATATTCTCAATTTGCGATTAGCTAATTGCTAATCGCACATTTCCCCTTCATTCCTATGGGCCTCCTGGCCCATAGAAATGAATGGGAAATTATTCCTTAATTGCGATTAGCAATTTGCTAATCGCAATTAAGGAATTTCAAGAAATCGCTAAAAAGAAGCTGATTTCTACATACATACCATTTTGTGATTTCTAAATAGCGATTCCTTAAAAATCGCTATTTAGGAATCGCAAAACGGAATGTTGATACATATCGCCCTATGTCTCCAGATAATAATTTTACCTCCAGGAGACTCAACAAGTTTCGAACAGGTGGTCAACTGAACAGCAGCAAGTTGCCTCAAGCTGAATGGGGAAAAATCGGAAGTGTTGGTGACGGGCAATAGCCCATCGCTTTGGGAACAACTTACATGGCCCCCATGTCTGGGTGGATCCCCTACTCCCAAAGATGAGATCAAAAACCTGGGTGTCATCCTAGAAAAGGATTTTACAGTGAACTCCCAAGCCAAGAAGTTAGCGGGTACTTGCTTTGACCTACTCAGATCCCTAAGGAAGACACTTAGATGGACTTCGGATGGAGTGTCGTAGTACGGTGGTTCAAGGCCTGATAATCTAACAACTTGACCACGGTAACTCCCTATACTAGGGCAGCCTAGCCTATGTCATAAAGAATTTACAGGTACTACAAAATGTGGCATGCTATTGGAAACCCTTATGGGGCTTTCCCTTGCCGAAGGATCTCTGGTGCTTCCCCTGGCTACACTACAATGAGCAGCAACCGCTGGCTGCACCATGAGGTGAAGTCTCTGACCTCGACTAAGGAAATTGTGTGGACTCCCTAGCTGGGCGAGTGCAGCCGGACCACCACATGTTGCCTAGCAGCATGCACCACTGAAGACTCCAGCGGCACCCGGCAACTCCTCTCTAAGCAGCCGGAGAGAGGAGCGGCCTCAACCTCAGCGTGAGCCAGCACCCGCCCCTCGCTGGACAGAGCCTCATGGGCGAGGTGGGGGCCCCAAAAAGTAAGGACCCAGGAAGCGTCTTGCAGACACATGTCCTTTGTTTGGAAATCAAGGTCAGTTAGCTGAGCGGGGGATGGAACCTCCGATGGATGTGCCGCACTGACCCCTTTGCCCCAGCGCAGTCACGTTCACTGTAGTACGCCCACCAATACCAAATCATTGCAAACCTCTGGAAGGCACAGTGAATGAAGTTAGAGAACTACTCATATCAATAGCAGGAGTGAGTCATTATTTAGCATTGCAGTGGGGTGGGAGCATCATCAGAATTAATGGGGTATAGAGGAAAAGGCAGAGAATAAAACACCCCCATTGAGGGACACAACAGTTACCAATTTACAAGCACTTAAGCATCATATCAATGCAAACCTAAAAATGTGCCACACCAGTCACATTTCTCGAGGAATACTCCTCAAATTGTTTATTAAAAAAAAACTAAATGTTCAACTTTTCTAGTAAATCAGGTCCCTCAAAGCTTTAAACTATGTTAGCGGTGTTCTGAAAGATTATCTTTCTTTTTCCCACATGTGCCATGTCCTTATACAAAGTTGATATTGTTTGCAACAACTTTATCATTTTACAAAAACTGTGCTGATGTTTGTTATCTGAGTTACAGTATTCCATATGAAATTTTAATTAAACCAGAGAAACTGGAGTAATTTTGGTAATTCTGTGTTACTCTTTGATGCAGAATTACTGAAAATGTCATGATTACCCCTGCTCGCATAATTATGAGTACTTTGTGGGAAGGCACGACCTGCAGGAGCAGCATGGCTGGCGCTCTTTAGCTTCGCTCTGCCATCCATTCCTGTAATCCGGTATAATTATCCGGCATCATTTCAGTATTTAGTGCCAGGACTGAGCCTGCGGACCTCCCGGTGAGGCCCCCGGGAACCAGTACAGAAGCGGATCGGGCATTGTGGGACAGTGCGCAGCTGCAGTATCAGAGCACCGGAGAGCGTCCAGAAGGCCGCGATCGCCATCGAGAGGACGGGGTGCCTGTGGTTGGACCCCGGCCGGCAGCAGCTTGTGGAGTGTGAGAACCGTAGGAGCCTGGTCCCAAGGGAGCGACAGGAGACCCATTTGAGGCAATGGAGCTGGGTCCGGGGCTGCCGGAAAAGAACGGTGGCGTCGGCCACGTGGCTGCTGGCGGCATAGCTGAAGACAGAGGCATACGGGTCGGGTCCGGTCCCTCATCATTAGCAGTGGCTGTGGGGACTTGCTGATGACTAATGCACAGTTGGCTGCAGCCTGGGAGGTCTGGGAGACCTGGTGATCACTGGCAGGTGAGGAGACCAAGAGACGACTCTGGGTGCGGCCTCCTGCAGTGTCAGCCAAGTGGATCAAGCTGCAGAGCAGAAGCCTGGCAGAGCAGGTGCCGGGCCCTTGGGCCTCCTGGTTGGAGGCCATGTGCTGCGGTGTGTGGCATTGCTGCCACAGAGCGATGGCAGGGACCGGCTGCTGCTGGATGCAGCCCCTGCGGAATGCATCACGGTGCACTGGCCTGCTGCGCCATAGGCGGTGAGAGGAGCGCGGCGGACTGGGAGGGTTGCGTGACACCCCGGCACCTCTGAGATTGTGGGGACCCTGGCCAATATTGTTGGGGAATCGTGGAGGAAAGTGGAGCGCAGCAGAACGGGCAGGCACGGTGAGAAGCAGGCGGGTGCCGGTGGCCCTGCTGAGCGGCTCGGGCTGCGGAGTGGAACATGATGGAGAAGGCACTGGACGCTCAGTCCTCCTGGTGGGGGACGAGCAGAGCGGAGCGTGGCACTGCGGATGTGGAGCGACGGCTGGGACAGCTGAGACTGGATGCAGCCCTTGCTGAGGGCATGATTATGCACTGGTCAGCTGCGACGTAGAAGGTGAGAGGCGAGAGACAGGCTGGGAGGGCTGTGTAACACCCGGCGCCCAATGAGTTGACAGAGGAGAGCCACTGACCCGGGCTGTTAGCCGAAGAGGGGAGACGCTTTGGGAAGCAGTGCGTGGCCCACTGGAATGGGGGTGCGGTGTGAAGACGGTGGGAGCCGGTGAGCCCTTGGGGGCTGCTTGGCGGCCCTTGACACGGCTGAAAGTGAGCGCTCGCCCCATGGCTACGGGAGGTCTGCTGGAGGAACTGCAATGTATGATAGCCTGACACCTTGGAGACCCGAGGTCATGCCTGTGTGATATTGGGAATACTAGTTGGATATTGGGGGCCTGATCCATGCACGTGGCCAGCAAGAGGCACTGTGAAGTTGCGCCACACCTCATGTGCTAGTTGCACATTGTATCTTATTTTTTATTCATAAGATACAAATAATCCAAGAAGGCCTGGATCTATCAGTTCCATTGCAGAATCCCCTTCTAATACCTCTCCGCTGTATCCCCCTTACCACATCATTCTCACAGTTCACTCCGGCTGTGGAGTCTGACATTCTTTCTGTTTTGAAATCCCTCAAGTCAGGCTCCCCTTCTGACCCGTGTCCAGCTAGAGTGCTGGCAGAAGTGGCCGATGTGATTTGCACAGAAGTAACGACCATTGTCAACTGGTCACTTCAGGAGGCAATTGTGCCGGGACAGTGGAAACAAGCTAAGCTTCTACCTCTACTTAAGAAGCTGACGGCGGATCCCGATGTCCCTGCCAACTATCGACCTATTTCTTTACTACCTGCACTATCAAAGGTCTGCAAGAAAGTGGTCTTTCGCCAATTAGATGCCTTTGTGGAATTCTCGGGGGCTTTACATCCGGCCCAGTCAGGCTTCAGAACATCTTATAGCACTGAGACAGCTCTGGTGGAAATGACAGAGGCAATCAGGGAATGCTTGGATGGAGGCGGCAGAGCGGCTCTAATTTTATTGGACCTCTCTGCCGCCTTCGATACGGTTCCCCACCAGCTTCTCCAGTTGGTGAAATGGTTCGCAGAGTCGATCCGAGAAGACACCATGGTAGACTTAACGCCGCTACGCACCAAATGGGAAGCGGACCGGGAGAGACCATACTCAAACAAGGACTGGTCCATGGTGTTTGGAAAGCCCCAGACTGATCCCTAGAAACGCTCGCTTCAGACTTATTCAATTTTATGTTGTTCACATGGCATACTTATCCCCAGACAAGATTAATAATTAGATTAGATGCGCGCTGTCCTCGTTGCACACTAGTGAATACGGATCTATTACACATGCTCTGGTCTTGCTCTGCCTTGCAATCGTATTGAGATGGGGTGATCCATGCGTTGGTTGCTAGCACTGATAGTCCTGGTCATGGGAGATATGCATAGCAGAGATTTTTCCAAGAAGCAAGAAACATAAACCCTTTTCTAGGTTTCTGGATCTAGGCCTAGTTGTAGCCAAGTAGCTTATTACATGCCGGTGGAAGGGGGTGGAGCCCCTGCCGCTGAAAGCACGGTTTCACTCTATGCTAAACTGTGTCAAGGCTGAGGCGGTCTTCTTACACAGAGAGGATACGTTTGTGCTTCGTAGTTTTGTTGTATATGCAACCAATATGAGCTTGTGTAATATGTTCATACTGCATTGCAACCAGGGAAAGCTGTTATGTAGAAAGACTTTACTTGTGTGTGAAACGTGGGGTATGATATCTGCTGTTATTGAGTTTGAACTGATGTCAGCTAGGTCGTCATGTCCCTGCAATGTTATGTTGGACATTCTATCCTGTGGACTACCTACTGGTTCTATATGGCAATATTTATTTTGCTAACTGTACTATTCAATGTAAAAACTTAATAAACAGATCAAACAAAAAATAAATGTGTAATTTAGGGGGAAAATACTACTTTGAGTGCACATTTATTAAGAGCAAGTAGCTGCTTGCGCTTACTATTCATGTTCTAATGCATGTAGCACTATTTCTTAGTGTAAAATGCATGTTTGCGTCCATTTTGGATGCAAGGGTGCATCGTGCACTAAGCAAATAGCACTAAATGCCGGGAGTAAATTGGGGGAAATCCTATGCCAATAGCACATTTAGCACTATTTTGTAGCACAAAATTCATTCTCACACCAGTTTTGGACATGGGCATGCATTTTTCACTAACAAAATAGTGCTAAATCCCAGGAGTATGCTGGTAGAAAATGCTACCCCAGGAGCGCATTTAACGAGTGAGAACAGTAGCTGATGCTTGCTATTCATGTTCTGTTTTATTTAGCACCATTTCTTAGCTCAAACTGCACCCATTTTCGGTTCAAGGTGGGGCATTTTTCCACTACTAGCTCTAAAAGCAGAATTATTCTTCTTGCATAATTATGTGTAACCTCACGGAATTCGCAGGTAAATACGTATGATTACTGTACACTGAATTGGACAAATGATGTCCATCCCTACTTTGTTGCTGTAACATTGGTTGCTTTATCAAACAAAAGACCCTACAGATGTTGCCCAAGATGTGTCTTAAGTTCCTTAGAATGAACTGGTTTACGTCTGAGGGCCTCCTTGTTTTGGAATAGGAACGCCCCATCAGAGTTAAAATAAAGGGTTTGATTTCACTGGTCAAATTGGCAGTGACAGTTGGTCGGCATTGGGGGTTGCGGGTGGGGGACGGGTTCGGGGGATAAGGGTGGGGTTAGGGACAAAAAATAAAAAATGTAAAAAACACTTATTTTATCACAGCCACCATCTCTCCTCAGCTTTTGTCCCTTCTTACGGCCGCCTTCTCCTCCTCTTCGATCCCGGAAGCACACCAGCTCCCTAAACAAATTGCAATGCTGCAATGCAGTGTTATGATTGGTCTGAGCACCATGGTTCGGCGCTCAGATGGGGACTGGGAGCCTGTGCATGTATCCCACCAGGCTGTGTATTACAGCCTGGTGGGGATCATACAAAGTGAGCATGACTGTTTGGCTGGCCCAAGACGGTCGGCTAAACCGTCATGTGTACTGAGACTGTGCCACCACTCCTCCTCCTGAGACTCTAGTAAATGTAAATGTAGTAGTACTTGTACGCACGAATCGACCCATGAGGGTATCTCGGCGCTTGAACGCATACCGCTGTGGAACCCTTCCTGGCTTTTCCCTGTGAAGTGCCCATTCCTCGGCACCCCCAAGGTGAAGCCAGGCATCCTTAGCGCTGTTGGGGCCGGTGTGGAGGCTAAGCAAGCTATTGCCCAGAGTTGCAGAGTGGGACCCATGATTAGAATAGGCACCGAGGCGAGAATTATCAGGTCCGAGGAAATTGAGCCCAAGACCCCCCAAGGCAGTAATTGAACCCTGGTCCCGGGCTAAGCCTCTGCATCAGGGTCTGCCGCTCTAACCATTGAGCCACACTTCTCCACACTAGTCCCGCCCCGCCCTAAACCAGAGAGGAATGGGGCAGCATTTCCTCCACTTTAGCAGAGGAGCTGCCCCTGCAGTGAATAAGTTAACCAACAGATTCACTTCTGTATTGATTTTGAAAGCGCCTAGAGACAACTTATGAGTGAATATCAGTGCATAATATATCCCTAAGTAATACTTGGGGACAAAGAAAAATATATCACTTCGTTAAAACAGTAAACTCTGTACAAATAATAATGAAAAGTTACGTAAAAAAATGCATCAGGGGCACGTAAACATCGCATTTCTCTGTATCGAGAAATAAACATTAGATTATTAGATATGCTCTCTTAGAAATCCTACTAGTGGTCGTCCTATTTCAAGGTTTAACCTAATGCATTTTTAATGCTACCCATGGATTTTCCTGCTTTATGAGAATTTATCGAGATAAAAAAGTCCCATCTCTCGTGTGACCCTAGGATTACTGGTGTAAAGCAATATGCGAGAGTGCTGAGATCTCTTCTGATTGTCTGATGCTTATGTAGACTGCTTACGGGGAGACGGGCTGACATGAGGTATGGCGGCTCCGGCTACTCCAGCCAGCGCAAGAAATGAAGTGCTGCGCGCTGGAGCCAAGCCCAGCGCGCGCCAGGGTCACGTCAATACTTTAAGGGATGCAGTAGGTTGTGTGCTTGGTACTTTACGGTACATGTTCTGCTTTCTTAGAGATATTTCTTGCTGTGGCACTGGCAGTCTGAAATAAATAAAATACACCAGCTCTTCGGCCAGTGTATCTGCTTGGCGTCATTCCGACCTTTTGACTACAATAATTGGTTTTGCGACAATTATGAATTCGTTCAGGGGTGATATTATAAACCGTCCATGCCCTTACGGAAAAAAGAAATTTGCTTTTCGTTTGGTGTTTTTTTTAAAGTTGCAATATCAGGACTTGTAATGGAGAAGTGGTGTTTAGTGAGACGGCTGACAACAAGTTTATTAAACATACATGAATATGCATATGTTTGTTGTCTAGTTATACGTCACTGAGATTTCGAAGGCCAGGTTACATGAAACTTGTTAAGTGGTCTAGCACGTTTATTATGCTGTCTTGTGCAAAGGGGATGGTTTATGTATTTGCTTCTTGCTCTGTGTTAGCAGTGGAATACTTTATTTGTGGTTATTTTCAGCAATATACTCTGTGCACTGAATGCTTTTATATGCTGTGCCAAACTACAGAGTATTGCTTGTTACAGTCAGGAAGTGAATTTAAATCCGGATGCAATCCGGATGAAATTCATTTTGTAAGATGACGTGCGTCACTTTTTACAAATTAAACATGGACACGTTAGTTGTCCCGATGTTTGACATCTTCGATGTTTTATTAACAAAAATAGTCACGCCTTAGCTGTGCGTACTAAAAGTTGTAATTTGTCAGAGTTAATTTTGAAGTGTACCAACCAGTGGCACAGATTTGCCCCAACAAAATAAGCATCACCGCTAATACAATGTATGCATGCTACTAGACATCATCCTTGCGCAATTTAGCCCAAGTAAACAAAAACAAGTGCCAACTCTACCACCTGAAACTTGAATTGGGCAATATTAAATATGTACATTTTAATGCCCATATTCTCAGTATAGTAAGGACACCTTCTTTTCCAACAAACAGCGACTTCCATTTCACATGCAATATTGTTTTTTACATTTTGGAAATCTCTGTAAGAGTCATTCTCCTAATCACTGAACTACCCCTACTTTGAATAATGTTTATTTTGCCTCACCTGGTATAATATAGGTACAGATACTTTGGCCTGGAATTATTGTCTGTACCATTTTTAGGTCGAGCCTCAACAGCGCTTGCGCTGTCTGCAAGACCTGGTGTATCCCTTCTGTGAGCTTTTGTCATGCCCACCAATTACCATTGGTTCTTTCTTGAGCTATTCCAAAATGATGGTTTTCTATTGGTCCATTCCTCTCAATTGTCCCTCCTTTGGGTGCTCGTTTAACCTGAGGCGATTTCACTAACTGATTGCTTTTGTTGGCCATCACATCTTCCTCTTGCACAGCACATGATGGCCCCTCTTCCCCTCTGGATTAAACCCAGATCTTTTGACTGGGTGTGAGTGTTTTGATTGGTTCAGATGCTCAGTCCATCACCACCCCCTTTTGTGCCGCTTTGGCTGCCATAAGTGTGGCAGGGTATGCTCAGACGTGAGTCCCTTGCTCACTTTGCCACTGGATTCAAGCAAGCCGGGCTGAAGACGGCCGTATTGCCAGAAACCGGTCCTCTGAAGCTTGTTTCCGGTCCAGGGAAGGCATGGCTTGGCAGTTCGGGCTGGACTGTTCCCATGAGGCACAGGGTCAGACTGATTTGCATATAGCCATGTTTGAACTGGGGTGGCAGAGTGGGCTAAAGAACGGTGATGGATCAAACCCAGATCTTTTGACTGGGTGTGAGTGTTTGATTGGTTCAGATGCTCAGTCCATCACCACCCCCTTTTGTACCGCTTTGGCTGCCATAAGTGTGGCAGGGTATGCTCAGACGTGAGTCCCTTGCTCACTTTGACACTGGATTTAAGCAAGCCGGGCTGAAGACGGCTGTAATGCCAGAAACCGGTCCTCGGAAGCTTGTTTCCGGTCCACGGAAGGCATGGCTTGGCAGTTCAGGCTGGACTGTTCCCATGAGGCACAGGGTCAGACTGATTTGCATATAGCCATGTCTGAACTGGGGTGGCAGAGTGGGCTAAAGAACGGTGATGGATCAAACCCAGTTCTTTTGACTGGGTGTGAGTGTTTGATTGGTTCAGAAGCTCAGTCCATCACCACCCCCTTTTGCACCGCTTTGGCTGCCATAAGTGTGGCAGGGTATGCTCAGACGTGAGTCCCTTGCTCACTTTGCCACTGGATTCAAGCAAGCCGGGCTGAAGACGGCTGTAATGTCAGAAACCGGTCCTCGGAAGCTTGTTTCCGGTCCAGGGAAGGCATGGCTTGGCAGTTCGGGCTGGACTGTTCCCATGAGGCACAGGGTCAGACTGATTTGCATATAGCCATGTCTGAACTGGGGTGGCAGAGTGGGCTAAAGAACGGTGATGCATCAAACCCAGATCTTTTGACTGGGTGTGAGTGTTTGATTGGTTCAGATGCTCAGTCCATCACCACCCCCTTTTGTACCGCTTTGGCTGCCATAAGTGTGGCAGGGTATGCTCAGACGTGAGTCCCTTGCTCACTTTGCCACTGGATTTAAGCAAGCCGGGCTGAAGACGGCTGTAATGCCAGAAACCGGTCCTCGGAAGCTTGTTTCCGGTCCACGGAAGGCATGGCTTGGCAGTTCGGGCTGGACTGTTCCCATGAGGCACAGGGTCAGACTGATTTGCATATAGCCATGTCTGAACTGGGGTGGCAGAGTGGGCTAAAGAACGGTGATGGATCAAACCCAGATCTTTTGACTGGGTGTGAGTGTTTGATTGATTCAGATGCTCAGTCCATCACCACCCCCTTTTGCACCGCTTTGGCTGCCATAAGTGTGGCAGGGTATGCTCAGACGTGAGTCCCTTGCTCACTTTGCCACTGGATTCAAGCAAGCCGGGCTGAAGGCGGCTGTAATGTCAGAAACCGGTCCTCGGAAGCTTGTTTCCGGTCCAGGGAAGGCATGGCTTGGCAGTTCGGGCTGGACTGTTCCCATGAGGCACAGGGTCAGACTGATTATAGCCATGTCTGAACTGGGGTGGCAGAGTGGGCTAAAGAACGGTGATGGATCAAACCCAGATCTTTTGACTGGGCGTGAGTGTTTGATTGGTTCAGATGCTCAGTCCATCACGACCCCCTTTTGTACCGCTTTGGCTGCCATAAGTGTGGCTGGGTATGCTCAGACGTGAGTCCCTTGCTCACTTTGCCGCTGGATTCAAGCAAGCCATGCTGAAGACGGCTGTAATGCCAGAAACCGGTCCCCGGAAGCTTGTTTCCGGTCCAGGGAAGGCATGGCTTGGCAGTTCGGGCTGGACTGTTCCCATGAGGCACAGGGTCAGACTGATTTGCATATAGCCATGTCTGAACTGGGGTGGCAGAGTGGGCTAAAGAACGGTGATGGCTCAAACCCAGATCTTTTGACTGGGTGTGAGTGTTTGATTGGTTCAGATGCTCAGTCCATCACCACCCCCTTTTGTACCCCTCTTCCCCTCTGGGCATTGCAGCCTGTTACTGCCTGAAACTGTCTGTGTAGGTGGAATTTTGGTTGGCACAGGGATGGTTTTGTTTGCCCATCACAATGCACATGATTAACTTTAATAAAAAATGCATTTTCCATGCATGTTAACATGGAAAATCCCTAAGGGCCCTCTTTTAGTTGCTGTTGTATATAGCCCTAACTCGACCGGAAGGTATCAGAGCGCATTACGTGAGCAATAGTTGCATTACAGACGGACACATTTATTTTTAGCCAGGAGATTAAGTGATTCGCCCAGAATAACAGGAAGTTTGTGCCTCCCACTAGATTCAAACCGGGTTCCCCAGCTTCAAGGTCTGGCGCTCTAGCTGTTTTGCTGTGTTGCTGAACAGTCAAGTACATGTGTATTCGGGGTTCTTGTTGAAGTGTGCTTCTGTTCTGACAGGCGAGGGCGCCATGACAGGCAACACCGATAAGTGTCTGTGGCAGCAGAACCTGAAACAGCTGATCGGTGATTCTCTGCTGAAAGAAGGGTACATAGGGTTCAGCATACGGGTGCGATCTATGTGGATTTATACAAAGGACCCCTAGTATTGTTTGCATTGCTGATGCCTTGTCAGGCCTGTAGGAGCATTCAGACAGTGCTTACATGCTTACACATGATGTGTTGGGTCCCTCAGTGATGCACTTCCTGTCTGCCTCAGTTAGTTAAACAGTGGCATCACAGACAGAAGCTGCTGTAGAAGCACGGCGTGAAGCAGGTGATACGCCGATTGAAATAAACAGCCCCCCAACAATATCTGGGAAGACCTTATCCGTAAACCTGCACATTAACCAGAACATATATCGTTTTTAAGAAATTTATTAATGAAAATATTGTATTAAGTGTATTGAATATATCTGTTTTGTTATATGTTATTGATCAATTGTTTTATCACTAGAATTAAATTCTTAAATATCAGAAAAAAACTCTTTTTGTGTGTTCACCCCTTTTTTAAGTTTGTTGTTGAAATAGCCTTGGTTGTCCTTACAATTGTAGGCCTGGGTATATACTTTCGCACTGAACAATTTCCCTGTCCCAGGATTTTTATCCTTTCCAGGGGGTCCCTGATATATTACACAAGATACGCCGATTTATTCCCCACTAGAAGCACAGTTTAGGTTACTGGCAGTGTCTGTCTGAGCCTTTTCTTTGCTTGAAACAAACTCGGCCTTGTGTCCATAAATAAACTTCTTCAGTAATGGATTAGGCAGCATATATGCTGACAGACATTATTTTGAGGCAAATAATTAAACCCCACAACAGAGTGCACGAGGACTTTTTCGATGGCTGAATGAGATGTTGTTAAAAAAAAGTTGCATTCAATGTCTGCCTGTGAATGACACCTCCCACAAGGTAAAGATGGGATGTTTACACTCCACGCTCCTCTATAGAGGTTGCATTAGATTAGAAAGACTGCAGACTGAATGTGCACTTCTTACAGGATCAAATTATTGCACTTTCGTTTGTTTATCCCATCGGTAACATACTGCTTGTTTAACTTTGTAGAAACTTCCACCAGTAGACAGCGCCTCCTATAGAAATGTGAGCATGTTTTAGTCCAGAAGCACGTTGTGATATGAAAATGCTGTACTAAATGGGTCGAAATGTTTATCATTTTTGTGTTCCTGCTCAAAATGATTTTTGGATCGCTTCCTTGCTTGTGATTACGAAAATGTAATTCCAGTTTGCAGTTGCATTGTCCATTTTACATCAGCTCAGTTCATATACACGTTATGCTCACATCACACAGCAATTCGTGATCTCTCCAGCTTCTACATTTCAGGCACTGTAAAACAGACTGTGCCTGGGATTAAATAAAGTAGTGTGATTCAGAAGATAACATAAATGCATGAAAAGTTTGAGTTATACACAGGAATGTTTTGCGCTCACTGACTGATTGTTTGCTTTTTGTTTCTTCTGTTCTCCCCTGAACACCCATGCTGATAGCTGCTTTTCTGGCCTCATCGGTCATTCCTCATTCTAAGTACTCTAGACAGTGCTGCTAGATTCTTCTCTGGTCCCATTAGTAATTCTTCATTCCAAGTCCTCTCCAGTGCTGGTAGCTGCTTCTCTGATCCAAGTGGAAATTCCTCATTGTAAGTCCTCTAAACAGTGCTGCTAGCTGCTTCTCTGATTCCGTCTGTAATTCTTCATTCTAAGTCCTCTCCACAGTGCTGCTACCTTTTCCTCTGGTCCCAGTGGCAATTCCTCATTCTAAGTCATCTAGGCAGTGCTGCCGCTGTGTCTCTGTTCATACATCCACTACACTCCAAACTACAACATATAGTTAAAAAACATTGTCATTTACAGCAATAGCTCTAACTCTAAAAAAAAAATTGAGACCTATTGCATTGCAAATGCTTGTTTTATTGGTTGTAGGTGAAAATTGGCACAGAACGAACCCGGTTGGACATACTTGGAGATGTCAATAAAACAACAGTTCATCAGTTCGTTTTGCCTTGAAAGCCCTCAGTTTAAAATGTTTGTTGGTTATGAGAGTTAAGCTTAACAGTAATCCTCATTAATATAAGGGGGGAGCTACAAGGAGGGGCGAAAAGTCTACTTTCTCCAAAAGAGGGGGGGGAGAAGGTAAGGGAAGTTAATTATGTCAAGGGGAATCAAAGATATCCTCCCCCCAGCTCAGTTGCAAGTTCACGATCAAAGCTGTGGTCAGAAAACAAATTATTTGAGAGATGCCCTCAGGATGGGTCAGTGAGCAAACACTGGCAGCTAACACCTACATTGATTTGCAGGTTACAAGCTGGAATACCAACAATGCTTATCTAGCAATCCATTCATCGACACTTGTTGATTTGAGTACCATTGTTAGGATTTTCGTAGAGCGCCTGGTTACTCCAATCGGAGTGTCCCCGCACTGAATCTCTCACAGAAAACCTCATGACCCTGCCCTACACTTACTGTCAGTTTTGCGTGAAGATCCAGGTTTTTAACTTTTTATCGAACCACGATCTTGGAAGCCTCCATTCTAAGGTAGGATAGGATAGTATTTGTAAAGCGCACTATACCAGAAGGTGTCAAGGCGCCAGAAGTCCAAATGTCCAAAGTTTAGTAGCCAGGAGTCTGAAGGAGCTGCCGACCAGGTGAATTCTGTTGACCCTAGGAATAACTGTCAGCACAGTGCCTGAATATCTGAGATGTCTTTTGGGAAGATATATTTTGGTAAATGGGAAGAAGGTAGCGGAGTCCTTTCGGATTGAGCATTCTGTGACAGGAGCAGAGTGCTTTAAAGGATATTCTAGCCTTAATGGGTAGCCAATGAAGTTGTGCAAGTGCAGTGCCCAGAGAAGAGCGTCTCGAGATATTCAAGAGTAAGAGGCAGCAGCATTATGAACTCTTTGGAGCTTTCTCAGTCTGCCTTAAGAGATCCCTGAATAAAGTACTTTACAATAGTCCAGTCAATATACCAATAGAGCCTGGACAACAGTCTTCTTAGTTGCATCTGGAGGAAGCCCCAAGATTTCCCGGAGCATTTTTAGAACTATGAAGCAAATGCCAACTGGCTATCAAAAGAGAGGGTGGAGTCAAACCAGCAGCCAAGATTTTTTACCTTAGATTTAGTGGAAGGAGTGGGGCCCAGCTACCTGGACCACCAATCAGAAGATCAGATTGAGGGTTGTTTCCCTCACTTTAGGACTTATTTTTTCCCTGCATTAAGTCTCCGGCAACTCAGATCCATCAATTTAGCCAGGTCTGCCAAACACGCTTTAAAGTTATCTGCAGCGCTGCCATCATCCTGCATCAAGGTGAGGATCTGCTGAGTAATGTCAGCATAAGACACCATCCTGATGATGTCGTATTCAATCATGTCTGCCAGTAGGTGCATATAAAGGTTGAACAAGGTTGGGCTTAGTGCTGAGCCCTGTGACACTCCCTGATGTAGAGTAGACTTTCAGAGGTACAGGGTTTCTGGAAGACCTGAAAGGTATGGTTTTGAAGAAAATCGGCAAACCAGTCAAGCGCACTTCCCCCAACATCCTATGTCTATAGCCGATCAAGTAGTAGACCATGAGGCACAGTATCAAAGGCTGCACATAGGTCCAGCAGCACTAAGGTAGCAGTCTTGCCCTCATCAGCAGTACAGCGGAGGGACTCAAAAGCTAAAAAAGAGCAATTTCAGTGCTGAAAAGTGGTCTGAATCCAGACTGGTTCTCGTGAAGAAGTTCTTTCCTAACTATTAACATAATCAATCGCTGGTTTATGTGTCTTTCAGCCATCTTTGTGAAGAAAGGTAACAGATATTGGGTTTGAGGGGTCCAGCGTAGGCTTTTTTAAGAGGTGGATCACCGTTTCATGTTTCCAGTCTGATTGTACACGACCAGTTGAGAAAGACAAGTTGAGCAGATTGCATAATACAGGGGCAATAGCCCCTGTGCTCAGTTAAACTGGGTATTAGCAACACCTTTTATTAGGTTTTGCAATTGACCGCTTTAATTATTGTGTGAGATCTTATGTCAACAAACAACACACATCATATGCAACACATAATATACAAAAGGGTTTTTTCGTCACATTGTCTTAATATGGGGACATACTTCAAAGATTGGCTACGTGGAGTGCACATCACATTCTGATGTTAGCTCACAGCACAAAGGGTATATTTTGAGCAGTATGTTTATATGTGTGTGGTATTAATATATTATAAATTTAGCCAATAGGCAGGGGAATGCTATACAGGGTTCACACCAAGGACATAGTCAGCCTGAAATTGGTGGAGCTGGTTTCTGAGAGCAAAGGAGCACCAATACTACATCATGATGTTGTGTTCTTTAAAGGGGTGTGTCTTTGGCCCATTTCTAAACTGGAGCTGCTTTGGGGCAGCTCTTGTGGATACATGCATGTTGTATTTTTGGAATCAACGTTTAGGACACAGTATTTTTGTAGAATGATATCCTGATAGAAAATCCTTTCCCTTACAAGTGAGACCTATTGCATTTCACAGTGCTTGTTTAATATAGTTAGAAATGGCAGAAGTGTGTTGTGAGGCACTATATAAAAACAAGTGATTGGTATTAGTGGGGAATAGTGTCTTCTCCAGGGTGAATTGGGACTTTGTATAATCTAGAAAGGCACAGCATAAACTGAATTGGTTAATTTAGAAATTTGTGTTGGGATTTTAATAGAAGAATTATGTTTTTGGAAATGTTAGAGCTAAGTTAAAAATGTTCAGTATCAACATTATATGTGCTTGACAGATCAGAGATCACTGTACTGGAAATGGCATATTATATGAATTTGCATAATGTTAAACACATAGTTGTGTTTATATTCCGTACAATAACCCCCATATGATCTAGGCAGTTTACCATGGCTGTAACATAAGTATGATTACCTAAATGGCCAGAAATCATTATATCAACCTTGGTAGAATGATTGGCTAAATTGGCAACACAGATTCAAATATTTGACGCGTAATTTATACACAGATCCCTTTAGGTAGGACAAATGGGCAATAAAAAATAATGAGGTATAAGTAACATACGAGATAAACCTGTGAATTTATTCGATTATCCTGTGGAAATGGTATTTTTTTTCCTGAGTTTTATATATTGCGAACTTGACCCGAAGGTATCAGGTATCGGAGCGCTTTACGTGACGACCAGTTCCGTTACATAAGGACACATTTATTTTGTTAGGCACGGGGAGATTAAGGGATTTGACAAGGGTCACTGGATGTTGAGCGTCATTACCGAGACTCAAACCCGGTTCCCCAAATGTGAGGTCCCAGCCGTTAGCCCACATCCTCTCCCCAATCAGATCAAGAGATCTTCACTGACATTTAGCTGAAGAAATCTGTTCACATGGGTATTCATTTTGCTTTCAGTTTCTACTTGTATGCACTCTGGCACATTAATTTCAGTCACTTAGGTGCTGTGAAGATGGGATTAGTCTGCACTTCTGTTGTGTGCCGAGGGAAATGGAACGAGTTGAGAAAATTCTTTGTTTTGATTATTTATAGGATGCGCCAACAATAAAAGATTAATATTGTTGTCCCTGGAGTGCCCCTAGTTCTCTTTGATTGTTTTTAAACTAACCAGCACAGCATGATTACTGCAGGCTTCAAAGTAAACACTGGGAGGACCAATCCGGGCGAAAAGAAAATCCAAAGAGAGAATATAATTCTTCAAATATAAACATACAAGAAGTTCTATAGCATTGCCACCATGGCGTGGTTTTAAGGATGGCGTAGAGTGCAAAGGTAGTGTTTTAGTTAGATGTCAGGAAGAATTGAAGCTATTGAGATTCCTGACACACTGTGTGCTCTTGGCCATAACACTTTGTTAAACGGTTAAATATCAACCACGAGACACAAAAACAGAAATGCTGGAAGGCCCACCCTATTTAGCGAAGGCCCTCTAAATGTCTTTAGTTAGTGGTTCTGTGGCAGAAGAATTGGTGAGAAAGGTTTTCCAGCAACCTAGCAGATGTCCTGCATTGAAATGAGAGGACTCTACATTTTTGAGAACTCTACATTTTTGAGGACTCTAAATCTATTCTAAAGGACACCCTACATCGACAGTGTGTTCTAGTTGAAGCTACACAAATAATCCCTATTCTTAGGAAGGTGGAGGACAAAACTCCAGAACACCCATGTTTTTTAAATTAATCTTTGAGTGGTATCTAAAGATGTGCTGATGGTCATGTATTCTAGACCTTGTCCAAGTAGACGTTGTTTTATATTCCTGGCTCAAAAATTTGGTTTATGCATTTTTAATTCAAAGACTTTTCAGCTCCATTCAGAAAAAGTCTCTGCGTGCGCCGTAGCCTCGGGGGTGCAGCGGGTCCTGTAATTACTTTCGGCAAGTAACTCCTGTTACCAGCCCCACAGGGATTACCGTGGAACATTCCCCAACTAGAATGCGGGGCGGTGAAAGGAGGGTTATTAAAAGAGCTATATTGCATTCCATTGGTGTCACCACAAGTTGCTGTCTGTTAACCTCAACGCTGACCTCAGTTGAATATCTGTACCTCTGTGGTACAGCAAGAATACTGCTTTCCACTGTATAAATCATAAACATTTTACGAAGTACTTGTTATGAAAAGCATACATAAATCACATGAAAGTAACACTACATCAGACATCACAGCAGGCACCCCAAATCCACAAATGCACTTAATGTTCCTCTATGTATTGTCGTTTAATTGCATTTCTCTCTTTTAAGTGTTTTAGGTGAAAAAAAAACTGTTTGAAGACAGTTCACAAATAAATACACAAATCAAATAGACACTCAATATGAAATACACTTTATATTTAGGGGCAGATTTACAAGCCCCTTGCGACACGTTTACACCGCCTTGAGTCACGCAAGAGTGGCGTAAACGTGGTGCATCCCTGCGAGGCATTTACAACGTGACACATCTAGGGAGATGCGTCACGTAATAAAGCCCAGCGCCACAATGGGGGCGTTCCCACGCAGGGTGGGCGTTCCGGCGCCTGTGTGCCTTGCAAAAGTGCCTGCGTGAAATCTACAAGATTACACGCAGGCACTTCTGCGACGCTGCTACGTCAATTCCTTATGCCTGCTTGAAGTAGGCGTAAGAACTGACGCAGCAAGTTAAGTATTGGGCGGCCCTGAGCATTGCTGGAGTTGCGTCGTGCTTGCGACGCGACTCCATCAATGCGCCGCCCGTACACCACATGATGCGTCACGCATCTGCCCTTCCTTGCACCATGGTGCGCCGCATTGTAAATGCGGCGCATCTGTGGTGGCGCAAGGAGGGAATTGCATGACGCATCGGTTCTGTGCATCCCTGCTGATTTGCAGAGATGCGCCAGAAGACGTAAATATGCCCCTCAATCTGCATTTAAGAGTCAATAGTGTAAAAATAGAACTCAGTAGTTCATCCCCAAAGCAACTCTGTTGCATTATAATTTCATGTATCCAGCGCTTGCTACCATTGACGAGGCGATGAAGCACTTATCTATACAATTAAAGAAGCATTTGCAATGCAATAGGTCTCGCATTTACAAGAGTTTGAGCTATTGGCATTGTAAATGACAATGCCTTATATTTACGTGTTGTTTTTAAAACATAAATAAAACGCATTGTCATTTAGAATGCCAACAGCTTAAACTCTCACAAATGCGAGACCTATTGCATTGCAAATGCATTTGGGTGCCGTACTAAAAATGTTTTAAAAAGCGTTAGAAGAGAGGTGTCCTTCCTGCAACGCTAATTGAGAACATAGTGCTCAGAGGCTGTAATTAAAGCCTACCGAGTAACAACACAGGTAACAGGGGTTGTCGCAATGTGAGACTACAAAATGCAACAAGGAGGTATTAGGAGGGACTACTAAGCCTATTGACCAATGAAAAGCTGCTGTTTACACTGGCCAATGACACAAGCCAATAAAATATATGGGCGAAGAGTGGGCAGAGCTTGAAGTCCCTACCTAAATACAGCATGCCTGCAGAGCAGTGCATGCTTTCCCCGGCTTGAACTAAAAAGTGAACAATTGTAGTAGCCAGGGCCGGGCTGGGAACTAAAACCGACCCGGGCAAACTGCTCGGCCGGGCCCCTGATGCGGCAAGAGGGGGTGTGTGAGCGAGCTGTTTGCGAGGGCAGGTTTTGCCTGATTTTGTTACAGGGGGCCAATATTGCCGGCTCCCTGCAACAGAAACGGCCCCCCAGGTTCACAAAACCGGCCCCCACCCTGGCGGCCCACTGGGGAAACACCCGGTGCCCACTACAGCCAGTCCAGCCACGGTAGAAGCCCATTCTAGCTGCTCTTCACCAGCACTCTATTAATGAGACTGGTAGGGCTTTGGGACTGATGTGCCAAAGTTCTGCACTGTTCTTAATTTGAACTGGCAGTTGCAGGTGGGGACCACCTGCACTTATTTTTGGTGACCAGCACTTATTCTGTCTTGTCAGACTTACATCCAGAGCCAGAGAGAGGAGAACAGAAAAGTGGTAGAGAAAGACGAAGGACAAGGCTGGAAAATCACCAAGGGAGAAAGCAGGGATGAAAAGTGCCTGCAGCAGTGAGATCAAGGGGCAGGGAGCGAGTGTTCGGGGATGTAGTAAAGAGGACTGAGGTTCAACCAAGCCTCATGTTAGTAGTATCGGCCGTAGGCTTGCGAGAAAAACTATGGGCTTGGCCCTGATGCTTTTACACATGAGCACTGCTTCTGCAGAAAATTGATATCAGCAAAACACACAAGATGATGGACGGAATGTTGCACCATGGCAAAACATTCACCCTCAGTCACAGATCTGGGTTTAATCCATCGTTATTTGGCTCACCAAGCCACCCCAGTTCAGACATGGCCATATGCAAATCAGTCTTGACGCTGTGCCTCATGGGAACAGTCCAGCCCGAACTGCCAAGCCATGTCTTCTCTGGACCGGAATCAAGCATCCGAGGACCGGTTTCTGGCTATCAGCCGTCTTCAGCCAGGATAGCTTGACTCCAGTAGCTTAGTGAGCACGGAACCCACGTCTGGGCATACACTTGATATCAGCAAGAAACTTTAACAAACTCTTTCCCTTCCGCAGCGCAATCGTTCCTAGAACTCCCCGAGCGGGATGCAGCCGTTTTCTCACGTTAAGATAGCCGTTGTTCTCACTAGAAATGCCAGAGCTCCCAGTAGCAGGTCAGCCGTGATATCATGTTTAATTTAATGAAAGTCTGTGTTTTATTGCAGCTAGTAACATGTGCTACAACTGTAAATGTCAGGATAGATTAGACGCCCTCTCACAGGCTTAAACAATGGAAGATTAAACGCTCCTTAAGAAGGAGGCTTAGCCACATCCCATGGCTAATGAGAACAATCGCATATTTACTGTAGGCGAACCTCAAACCATGGCATGTTTGAGTGTAATAATAATTTGTGCATGCAAAGTGGGACAGATCTTATCTTTTGAGTATGCGTAGGCGAAATTACCGTTACGCCAGCAAATTGATTGTCATTTTTGTAATTTTGTGAAATTCTCAAAATGTTGCTGTACACCACAGTGTGTAATTACATGCCATTTGCAGTAAAAATGTACAACGTTTGCGCTGTTCCCAGTAAAAATGTAGAGTTAACGCACACGAACAACAGTCTCAGGGACCATTTGCAGTGCTTTGGATTTCGGCACAGTTTTTTTTTGTGGAAAATGTATCTTCACGTCCTAAGTGGACATTAGGATGCATTTCACACTAAAATAGAGCATCCAATGACAGTTTAGCATTTTATGTAACAATGCATAATTTTGCTAAAATTATACAACAGCAAATTGCGTGAATTTTTCACACCATTAACTTTTAGCTTACATGTGTTAACATACTCTGTCATTAAAACAGTAAAGACAACTGTTCTCTTATCCATGACTTCAAACACTATGTGTCTTCTTTGCTAATTTGTGATACAAAATGAAATGGAAAAAGAGTACCTAAACCTGGAATCATCACATTACATATTTCTTGAAGTGTCTTCTCTCTCAATGGTGTGTTTGTATGCAATTTCTTCTCCTTTTGTTTCTCTTGATATTCGCTGTTTGGCCCGACATCCTTACCATGGTATTCCCCTAAACCTTTTGCCCTCAAACCTCCTATGTTCCTGATTCCGTTTTTGTTAGCTTTCTGGTGCTGTGCACTTTACCACTGCTAACCGGTGCTAAAGTGCTTGTACTCTCTCCCTAAAAACAGCAAGTTTGCCCTGCACCCAATATGCACATTTAGTGTACTTATACGTCCCTAGTAAATGGCACTAGATTTACCCAGGGTCTGTAAATCAAGTGCTACTAGTGGGCCTGCAGCACTCATTGTGCCACTCACTAAAGTAGCCCTGCAGAACATGTCTCAAGTGGGCCACCAAAGCTGTTGTACAGTTTTAAACTGCCATTTTGACTCAACATAATAACTTTTGCCCGGCTTGAACAGCCCTTGTAATATACTTATAAGTATTGTTTGGGCTGGACTGTTCCCATGAGGCACAGGGTCAGACTGATTTGCATATGGCCATGTCTGAACTGGGGTGGCAGAGTAAGCTAAAGAATGATGATGGATTAAACCCAGATCATTTTACTGGGGGTGAGTGCTTGCAATGTTCAACACTCCATCCATCATCCCCTTTGGTTTTGCTTTGTTTGCCCTAAGTTGGCTGGGTTTGCCCAGACGTGGGTCCCTTGCTCACTTTGCCACTGGATTCAAGTTAGCCTGGCTGATAACGGCTGATTAGCCAGAAACCGGTCCCAGGATGCTTCTTTCGGGTCCAGGGAAGTCATGGCTTGGCAGTTTGGGCTGGACTGTTCCCATGAGGCACATAGTCAGACTGATTTGCATATGGCCATGTCTGAACTGGGGTGGCGGAGTGAACTAAAGAATGATTAATAAAACCCAGATCAGTTGACTGGGGTTGAGTGCTTGCAATGTTCAACATTCCGTCCATCATCCCTTTGGTTTTGTTTAAACCTGGAATCATCACATTGGATATTTGTTTAAGTGGTATCTCTCTCAATGGTGTGTTTGTACGCACTTTCTTCTCCTTTTGTTTCTCTTGATGTGCGCTGTTAGGCCCACCATCCTTACCATGGTATTCCCCTAAACCTTTTGCCCTCACTCCTCCTATTTTCAAGAATCCGTTTTAGTTAGCTTTATGATGCTGTGCACTTTACCACTGCTAACCAGTGCTAAAGTCCTAGTAAATTGCACTAGATTTACCCAGGGTCAGTAAATCAAGAGCTACTAGTGGGCCTGCTGCACTTATTGTGCCACTCACTAAAGTAGCCCTGCAAAACATGTCTCAAGTGGGCCATTAAAGCTGTGGTACAGTTTTAAACTGCCATTTTGACTTAACTTGACTGAACATTCCTTTTAATATACTTATAATTGATCCATAAGGGAGGTCCTAACACCCAGAAAACATGTTGCATAGTATTTAAAATGTAGGACATGGGGGATTACTATTTACCTATCCTGGCAGTAAAAATCTCCTAAAGCCATTTTTTACTGTCGTGAGGAATCTCTTTCCCATTGACTAACACTGGGTTACCTTATTACATTTAGTAAGTGCTAACTCTGAATTGGGACAGATAGAGATATGGTGTTTCGACTCAATGAATTGTAATTTAAAATTCTCTTTAATGGTAAAGTTAGATTTTAAGTCACAATTCTGAAAATGCCACTCTTAGAAATGTGAGGTTTTCTTGTCCCAACCATTTGTGCCTTTTGCCTGTGTCTTTGATTGCATGCCTGTGAATTGCTCTGCTTTTGGAGTTTGTGTGCTCCCTCCAGACAGTGACACAAAGGAGGCTTAGCTGTTGAAATTTGACTCGGGAGGAGATGTACCAAGCCTTACTTACACTTCAAAATCTCTTTGTCTGCTGCACCCACAAAGACATCTGACACCAAGCCCACATGCCTTATGTCACCCCTAGACAGTTTACAGCCTTAACAGGGGAAGAGAAATAATTTTCCAGAACCAGGGGGCATATTATCAAGCCTGTGCGATAAAATTATCGCAGCTTTATCGGCCGAAAACGGCCGATAAAGCGGCGATAATGGGCTTGATAATATGCTCTAAGGAATTCCAATCGGAGCCCATGTTAGATGTGAAGACATCTAACATGGGCTTCGATTGGAATTCCATAGAGCATATTATCAAGCCCATTATCGCCGCTTTATTGGCCGTTTGCGGCCGATAAAGCGGCGATAATTTTATCGCACAGGCTTGATAATATGCCCCCAGATGTGGTGGTAGGATAGGAGTCCCCCACACAAAGGCTGTCACAAGGCATAAATATTGAACCTCCAAAACCGCTCTTCACACCCCTCCTGGGCATGTGGAAGTCACAGAATGACTGCTCAGCTGCCAGGCAACTGCCCTGCTTAGGAGGGACTTCCTTGCTTTCTTAGAATGAAGACTGGACCTATTTGCCTACATCCCAGGCTAACTAGAGTGACTCCAAGGCTCAGCTGGCTGACCTGTGTGAGTTATAGGGGCATAGCAAGCTTCATAGGCCTTCCTGTAACTGAACATATGACCTGCTACAACTTGATCATCCTGGACCTGCAACTGGACCTGCCTGAGCCTTGCTAGCCTCTGTTGGAGCGAGTCCCTGGTCCCCAAGAGGTGCCTTTGCAGTTCCTGGACCACTAGCTAGAATGAGAATGTGTTCCCCCTCTGGAAAAGGTAAAATTCCTGAAGTTTGGACTCCTTGCCAAGACTTCTCCACCCGTGATAACTGCCAATGGGGAGCTCCATTTAGACTTGCTTTATGTGTTGACAGTGACATTCAGTGACGACCGGCAATGTGAGCCCTTTACTATAGCAACAACAGCCTGCACTGACTGCCATCGCGCACTACAACAATGACTGCCCACAATGCTTGTCAGGCTCTTCACGCTACAGTTATGACTGTCCAAAATGCCCAACCTGCTCTTCATGCTACAGCAACAACAGTCTATGACACTTTACCAGCTCTTTGCGGCCTTCAGACAGTGAATAAAACTCTCGCGCCAGACTCAGAAGCTAACTTTTCAACAGGACTAACCTGGTCTCTGTATTAAATGTTGACTCCATGTTAAGCATGACTGCTTTGTGCAGCGAGTTAAGCACAGGTTAATTTAGTGACTTTTGTGGTTCACCCTGACAAGGATTGTGGTTATTACCTGAGTGGGACTTCCTCCCTTCTCAACCATAGCCCAATTTCTTACATTTGCTAACTTCATTAAAAATACATCATTGTCTTGAATTAGGTTGCAGAGTTGTTGCAAGCACATTTTGGTGTCTGCACGTGATAAATGTTTCAGAAGTTATTTCAGACCATGTTAGAGGCCCTGAATATGAGTTGGGTGTACTGGTATTTACCGCTTGCTAGGGTAAATAGCGGATGAATTTATCAACCTGTTGGATCACAAGTTAAAAAACGTGTGTACTTTTTATAACATTCGATAAATACAGCATGTATGTGATTCTCATGCATTATTTATCACATTTACTATTTATCGCATATGATATTCCATTCCATTTCCAAGCTTTATTTCGATCATAGTGGACCATAAAAGCAGAGATAAAATAAAAACACCACGAAATTTTGAACATTGCAAAATATTACCATTGATAGTTGGTTATACAAATTCATAACACGTTTTAGAAAAATGATAAAGTTTAAAAAAAACATTTAAAACATGGAATTCTTTGTTAAAAAGATCAAAGCAATGGAAGGCGGACTGAATATTTAACATATTCTTGGTGACTTAAAAACTTGCGACACCTAAGCCACATGGAGTTTAGGAAAAGGGACACAGCGAAGACAATCGGGGGGTGCGTTGCAGTTCGCATAATTCTAAAAGCCACCCCTTGCTGTCTAAACCCCATGTTCCTGCATAGTGGTAAGAGCCAGTACCGCCTGGGTGCGTTGTAGCCTGGGCAGAAGAAAAAGACATAGATAAGGGTTTCTTCCTGACTCTCAGAAACAGGACAGCCCATTCGGGGGGCTTTGGTCCATTTATTTGTGAATGAATGTACTGACAAACGGCCCCACCTGAACTGGGCATAAAGTTTCCTTGCCATGTGCGGGGAGACCTCATCAAGAAAAGCCTCAAATAGATACTGGTCTTTGAGATTAAAAAAGTCAGATGTTAGACTGCCAGATTTTATGCCCACTTGGAGTTCAGCCAGTCTAGAAGATCTGTAGGATTTGAGTAGCTCAAGGCGTGATATTATCAGGGATGCTTCCTCGGGATGGGTTCATAAGTTTGTCCATCCTAGTCTAAAGCACAGGTCTTTTATATGTGCAAACCAGGATAATTTTCCCACCCCAGGGAGCCCAAGAATCGCCTTTACTTCCAACTGATAAACTGCTAGTTGTTCTCATATGATATTAACCATAGACGAAAAATAACTCTTGTGGGAAATAGTACCCAATTAAAAGTTTGAGAGGTCATTTGAAGCTATTGGAAAATACTGACTTAATATACCTCCAATTAAAAGCAGACACAAAAAATTCCTGAAAGTGTAGGAAATGAAAGAAAAGCTATAAAAACAGTACAAAAAACTTTGACAAAAAATGTAAGCCGATAAACAGTACGTGTACTGTTCGAGCGGATACAATAAAATGTCACACACATCTCTCAGAGGGGAAGACATCAATGAACAGTCATGGGCAGATGAAGCTCCCACAGCTCACACTTCCATTCTGCAGTACACCATCATGTATGCAGCATCTAATATATTGTGCTATGCCACATCTTTCTTTTGCTTCAATAAGCCATGCAGCATGAGGATGTAAACCAGGCCCTCATTCAATGACTTCAAATGTTGCAGCAATGCAGAGGATGTATAGGCTCACAATGGGGATGATACAAAGCATACTTTCTTGATTAGGGGTACCTTGTAGTCCAAAATAAGGATCAACTGCCATCCAGTGTTCCTGAAAACGTTAGCAGCACCAGAATTCTGTGCAACACACAAAAAGATGGTAGGTTTCTTAGTCAACTTTCTGTAAAATACTCTGCAAAGTGATGGCTACTTTGCAGAGAATGTGTGGACAGCGTATACGTCACAGACAGCCATATTCTATGCGGGAAACAACCTTTACAACGCAGTCATTACATCGCACTACACTTACCACGCAGTCATTGCATCGCAACATCTATTACAACGCATGTCACTACAACGCAGGCATTACATCGCATACCTTTGCAATGCATGACACTACATCGCATGTCACTATAATGCCGCCTTTACAACGCATGCCATTACAACACATAATACCCTACACTATCCAACACTTACCCTACTGTTGCACACCATATAGTTAGAATAGTAATTTTTACCCCTACCGAATCATAAACTTTATTCCACAATTAAGTTATAAAAGCAGAACATAGCAATACACATTTCCAAATATATATATATATATTATAAATTGACTAATGCATCCCCAATATTTAAAGCTAAAATGGGTAAACAAATATTAGATTCTTATTTCACTACCGTAATTGTCTTACCCGAATTACCCATGCCCATTTTAGAAACTTGGCCACAGCTATAGCAATTGGGGGCTAGGGTCTGTACATAAGATTCTTAATGCCTCTTCATGTCTACGAATGCCAATTATTTTACAAATAGGTTTTAACCACTTCAATCTCGGTGCAACATAAAGAGGACAAAAAAGAGCAGATGTCTTATAGTCTCTTGCTCATCCATGCACCTAGGGCATTTGTCATTGTTGTTTTCTTCTGCCCATTTAGCTGTAAATGACCTTGTTGGAAGGATGCCTACTCTAAGTTGGAAATAGAGTTTGCGGTCATATTGCTTCTCTATGGCATCCCAATATAATTCCAGCCTCGGTTGAGCCTTAAATTCCAGAAAACGACCTGTTAGATGTGAAGAGAGATCCTTTGTACATACTTTTAAATAAACCATCTCCCAATACTTTGCTTTCAGAATTATTTTAGAGGGGAATACAGCATTTTCAGGGTTGTCCCAAAGTTCCCCCATTCCCAGACTGGACAACAAGGACCTAATTTCCTTCAGCCAGTGAATTTTGTGGGAGGAATCTTTGGCAATTATTTCCTTTAGACCCCCCGCATAGTGCTGTAATTCTTCTGTGGTCCATATCCTACGCCAATAAAGTAGCGGACATAGGGAAGCAAGATCTTGGACAGATTTTCTTCCAAGGTCCCACATTAATGGTGTCAGCGGGGTACTTAGCGGAACGCTGGTGGCTTTTCTCAAAAATTCATTTTCCGCTAGCGTCAAATTTTTTAGATTTTCGAACCCCCAAAGTTCTGCTCCATAAAGGCCAGAACTTAGCACCTTCATTCCATATATCTCTAATAATGGGCTTATGGGTTTAGATACTGAGGAGTTAAACTTTTTAAGAAGAATACCTGCCTGCTGATGATGTTTTAGGACTGCTAGGTCTATTTGGCTAGTCCATCCCAAGTCACTCGGGAGGGTCACCCCCAGATAAGTAAAGGCGTCAACCCGCTCTAGCGGGGAATTATTCGAGTATATCTTCTCTCTAAAGGGTTTAACAGACCCAAGGGGCTTACGGTCAGTAAGGACCATAAACTTTGTTTTCGCTGTATTTATTTCGTGGCCCCGGTCCAAGCAAAAGACCTCAAAGTGCCTTAGTGCACTCTGAAGCCCACTTGGCGTTTTTGAGATTATCAAGGTGTCGTCCACAAACATGAGGATCAGGACTCGCTCGCCAGACATCGCAGGGGCATCGGTCGGAACCAGGGAGAGGAAATCTGCCACCCCGTTCACAAAGAGTGAGAACAAGGTTGGCGCCATAACGCAACCTTGCCTAACTCCCCGCTCAACTGGGAAGGGTTCCGTAACCTCTCCCTGGCGCCCCCACCGTACCCGAGCGAATGTGTCCTCATGTAAGCGGACGATCAAACTCAACAACTCAGGGGCCATCCCTAGCTCCTCCAGGACTCGCCACAATTTATTACGGGGAACCAGGTCAAAGGCCGCTCTTAGGTCAACAAAAACGACGTATAGGGTACCTTTTTCCAAAATTACAGTGCGCCAGTATAAAATAATAAACCGAAAGACTTGATCTATGGTGCTGGTCTTGGGTCTAAAACCAGCCTGGAGGTGACTCAAGATGTTATCATCATCCATCCAGGTCTGGATTTTCCCGAAATCCAGCCGTCCCATAATTTTTGGGATGGAATCGATCAGGCTGATGGGTCTGTAATTGCCTGCTAACGACTTGTCCCCTTTTTTGTAAACAGGCACTATTTCAGCACCTTTCCACGAATGTGGAATTGCCATCCCTTGAGCTATTGCATTAGCCAGGTACATAATATAAAGCTGCCATCTTTTTTTATCATTTAAAAATAGGTCGGCGGGGACACAGTCCATTCCTGGAGCACGTCCTTCAGTCACTAAGTCTAGCGCCCTATCTACTTCTCTTACAGTGAAGGCGCCCTCTTTATAAAAAATATGGACATAAGTCCCCTCACTATTACCAGCTTCACTACTAGCGAATTGGGGCTTAAAGAAATCTAACCAATCGCTTTGGGCAACATTATTTTGAGGGCTCTCCCGATGCCCTCCCCTGTCCCATTTAAAAAGATTCCAAAAAAGTTTGGGATTCTTGGCCTCGCATGCAGCTTTAAGGTCCCTCCACCTACTCTCTTCCCATAGCTTTTTAGCAACGAGCTGTTTGTGCCTATAGTTTGCTCGTGCCACCTTTATGTCACTAAAATCTTTAGTTTTTAATGCTTGACCCAACTCCCTCCTAGCTAGACGGCATGAGCCATCATACCAATTATCCACTTTTCGAGTTGCGACTCTGTTATCTTGACTGGGTTTGCAGAAGTAAGTTTTCAGTTTAGTGAAGAATTTATCGTTGGCATCCATAAATGATTTATACAAGGACCCATACATTATAACCACCTTCATAGCTGCAAGCACACCTTCCAACCCTAATTCAATAGCAGTCATAATGTACTGGTGCTCTACAACTTGACACCACTTAAGGTGGCGCTCATTATTAGTTATTACTAAGTCAGGCGGAGTAGATCCCCTGGACATTTCATCTACTTAATGTAAACCCAGGTTGAACACCGCGGTCAAGGGGTTGTGGTCACTCTCCATGCGTGCCATTACCTCCATATCAAGAAGGGTGTACCACAACTTAAGGGGGACAAGTAAGTAATCAATATTACTTGCCCTAACACCATTATCGAAAGTTACCTTACCCATCCTGTCCGATAATGTTCGTCCATTAGCAGCCCTCAACTGGTTCCCCATACAGAGACCCTTGAGCTGTATTGCGGCCTCTGTCCATTTTCTTATAGGTTTACTATCCAGTTGTGGAACTCCCCACCTAGAATCCTCATCCTCTGTTAGGTGCATATCATCCACACCAAGTGGCTCGAAAGTGGAATTAAAATCTCCTGCTATTAATGGCAGTATGTTAGAGGGGGTAGCAATAATTCCAGAATTGTTACAACATCGGATTTTCTGCCACCTGGTAGGCCCCTGGCATAAACATTAAAAATATACATTTTTAGGTTCGATGGAAAGCTAAACCTAACAGCAAGAATATCATGACTTGCCACAGGGAGTAGCTGATTATGACACTTAAGGCTCTGCCTAACCCAGACAACTAGTCCACCGATAGGACAGCCTAGTTGTTTTTTCACCGCGGGAACATAAACATTCAAATAACCCACTTTAAACACAGGTTCGACAGCCCAGGTCTCCTGTAAAAGACAAATATCAAATTTGTCAATAAATTCCATCCATGCGGGTGAATTAAGTTTAGACCCAAACCTGCCACATTCCAAGAAATAAAAGTTGTCTGGCATACAGACCCATCCAATTTAGGAGCAAATTCTTTCGACACAGGAGATAAACTAGGGGCTTGGTATGCTGCAGTATTCTGCTTTACTGATATACACTCATTTTTTGCCACCTCTACATTACCTAAACATGTGCTGTTTTGCCTACTACCACCGTTCCCTTCATACCTACTTCCCTGGGCGATTACTTGCCCGGCCCTCATTTCTACATCTCCCCCAATTCGTGAGACTACACTATTCGGATCCGTGCTTTGGGACACATACCGTCAGTCGCAATCCCCCAACCCCGACAAAGCCTCAAATCTGTTGAACAATCTTATGTTCCCCAAGGGGCAAAAATGATCGACCTCTCCCAGTGAAAATGTATCCCTCTCAATGGGAAAGGGGGGACCATAAAAATAAGACAGGGGGAGTGCTTGTATCCCAGGGGACCGGTCATTTTGAGGCCAGTTACAGATATGATTAACACACCTCCGGTCTCTGAAATTAATAACGACACAATACCCCGCCGCCGACTTACAACTCCTTCCTAACCAATTCACCCTCCTGGCAAACAAAATTTCTGCATGCATATTAATCCGGAGTGGTCTATACTTATTAAGCCAGAAGGTGCACTTATTTTTAAGGTCAGCATAAGACTCCCGCTTCTCCTGGGCCAATGAGGGAACCCCCACCAAAACTACCACCAAGGGGGCTGATTCGGGAGGGAGGTCAATATTAGGTAACGTGGCTACATTGTGTGGGATAGACTTAAAGACAATTTTTGCTGTGCAGCAACCGGACTATTCCCAGCTACCTGGTGCATCCTATTGCCCAGAGCTATATTCCCTGCCTCTACCAAAGTGGGAGGCGGGAGGACCGCGGAAGACACCATGGTGGCTGGCTGAGTGGAACTGCCCCCCCCCCCCATTACAGCACCACCATTACTAGATGCGGTCGCACTTTGGGCTAAAGAAGTTTTCTGCTGGCCAGTTGGTGCACTAGCCCGGGATCCCACCTGCTTCTGGACTGATGCAATTGAAAGTTCGAGGCACACCAGTCTATTTTCAATAGAGTCCAGTCAATCATATATTGGATGACATATCTTCTTAAAAGTGCCCTCCAGTTTTTTCCAAAACAAAGGACCCAGGTCAAAGTGTGCTTCCTCCCCTGCAGATACTTGATGTCCGCTATTCCCTTCTTTTGTAGGTAATACAGTTTGGATAGGACTATTAAATGGTGTAGCCACTGGATGTAACTTTTTTGGCAATTTTTGCTTTCCTCCCCCCAGCTTGCATTGTTGCCCCAGGGCATTTTCTTTTTGCTGGTACCCCCCCCCTCCCCTCCAGCTGACCAGATCCAGATTTAGCATGGCAGGCTGAACGAGTCTTAATATTAGGGGAGAGGACTTTTTTTGGAGCACTATAAGTGCTCATGCCCCTGGGGGAGTTCGCTCCAGATTCAAGGATATTTACTGGTCGTGGTGATAAACTTCTCTCCTCCACCCCCGAAGGAGGTAGCGTACCCTGGGAATTGACCTGTTGATATAGTGGCGATCTAGCCTTTGCCAGATCTCCCAGAGAAGATCTCTTATAAAAGGGGGACTCCAAGGATAATCTCTGTTCTGTGAGTTCAATATCCTTGGCCAAAGCTGACGATACCCTGATAAGAAAGTTGTCAAGTGTGCCCAGTAAAGTACCTCCAGTGGACTTTCTATCAATTAAACCAGCATTCAGTGGAGTAGTCATACTTGCTAAAAGTGGGATGCTGCTTTACACTCTTAACTTGCGGGATATATCACACCAATACTTTGATCACTGACCTTAGGTGGCTATACCGGATGTTAGAGGGCTGGCCCGTCCCGTCCTTGACCGATCTTGAACGGGCTTAAACGGCCCGTCCTTGGCCCGGGCTTCGCCCGGCTCAGCGCTGTTTAAATGCGCCTCCTGGCACTGGTGGGACATCTATGGGGCGCGCCGCCGCTGAGCCTGCCGGGAATAGTAGTCCTGGGGCGGCGGCGCGAGTCTGGTCGTCCGGTGACTCCTGGCGGTGGCTGCAAAGTGCTGCGTACTCCTGCTGTGGCCCGGAATGCAGGTATGCTTTCCCCGCTCCTGCCGGGCAAAGCGATGTTTAAATGCGCTTCCTGGCACTGGTGGGATGTCTATGGAGCGCGCCGCCGCTGAGCCTGCCGGGAATTGTAGTCCCGGGGCGGCGGCGCGAGTCTGGGCATCCGGTGACTCCTGGCGGTGGCGTCAAAGTGCTGCGTACTCCTGCTGTGGCCCGGAATGCAGGTATGTTTCCCCCCTACACTATCCAACACTTACCCTACTGTTGTACCCCCTGGAGTTAGAATAGTAACTTTTACCCCTATATTATCCAATATTTACCTTAAATGCAATGCAATGGTATGTATTGTAATGGTATGCGTTGTGAAGGTAGTACGCGATGTAATGAAATGTGCTGTAAAGGTAGTTTTTTTAAATGCGATGTAGTGTCATGCGATGCAATGGAATGCGTTGTAGAGGATGTTGCTATGTAAAAACTGCAATGTAAGTGCATGCGTTGTAAATGTATGCGTTGTAACATCATACATTCATTCTATGCTAAATCAGGAACATGCAACTCCTACATGCATTCCCAGTGTTGTCTCCCCTGCACTGAGCTCTGAAGAAGATCATGCACGACCAGTCATCCTACTGACTCCAGATTAGGCCTGGAGGGTGCGATACTCAGAGCTTCTCGGCATTCGCACCTGTGCTCAGATCAGGTTGCCACTCCATGATCCAGCAGACCAGGATTCTGTAACTGAGCCTTTACCATATACACCTCGATGCGTGGAGATTGATGGGTAGCAATAATGCGTTCGATCTACCAATGGATGTTGTGGAAGTCATCTTTGATGCAAAGCGTTGGTCTACAAAGTTTATTTACATCCGTTGATGGCACAAGTATGTGATCTGGTATGGAGTCCACAAAACAGCCCCCCTGCAAGCTAAAATGTTGGACATGTTATTCTATGTTTTGTTTTTGACCCAGCTAAGCCTTGCTGTGGTTACTATGAAAGTTTATTTATCAGCCCTTTTGCCTTTTTTGCATTTGCCGGACCACGGTCCTTGTTGAAATCACCTGCTGTGATGAGGTTTCTTAAATAGCTAACAGTCATGTCCTCTCCCAACCTGTTTATGATGTCACAATATGTCCTTAATATGGTCTTGATGTTTCTAATGTGTACTCCCTTCAAGCCAATGCACAGCTGCTCATTGCATCCTCTGGCCTTAAAGACTGTTCTTGACACAGCTATCACTACAACTCATTGTGTGAGTGAATTTCATGTTCTATCGGTACAAATGCTCTACACCACCTAATTTCCAAAAACATTAGTGTTGAGAACTCAGGAGGCCTTCTTGCCTATCATTGTGACACCTTTCCTCATTGGACATTCCATTACTCGCCCATCAAAGAGGAGGCAAGGTTCCATCGATTGAACCCCAAAATGGGAGATAAGCCTTTACATTGAATGTACAAGTGCCATCAGGCATATGGTCAGCTTTCTGTGAAGTTCGGTAAGGCAAAGGAAGAAAGACTGTGCAGAAAATAACTCTGTTGAGGGAAAAACTCCTCTGCATTAAGATCTGCTACACATTTCTAAAAGCAATCTCAGGACAGTCTGAGAGCCATTCCATGAGAGCTAAGTCTGCTACCACTGCATTGGCATGCAGAGGGCCTGTCCTTGACCTCTTTATGCTGCGACATGGAAATCTATGCACACGTTCGCAAAGCACTACAGCTTTGACAGCTAGTTCCAGCAGGAAGGACAATTGACCCACTCGGTCCTGCAAGACTTTTTGGTTTAGTAACGCACTTTTTTTGATACTCTATCTTAATTATTTAATCATTTTGGTAATAATATTAAAGTGTTATTTTTTAGTTATTTTTATTTGCTTTTTAATTATTGGCTGGTTATTGGGTTTGTAGAGGAGTGGTTTGGGAAGTGTTTAAATAAATACTATCAATGTTTAATAACTTTTTTTAAATGTACAAACTTTTATTGGTTAATGAAATTCATAATTATGTCAATTATGTACTTGCTACATTTTTTAATTATACCAATAAAAAGAGCTATTTATTTTTGCCAATTTTTTAACTATAGTATTAGTGTTAAGTACTTTTAAACATTTTTGTAACTATCTAATACTAATTATTTTATTCTGATAATGATGCAACTCATACATTATTCAATTAATTACATAAGTTTATTCTTTAAATATTATTTTATTAATCATTTACTAACATACTATTTTGAATTTTTCTGTTGGGATTTATTAAAATGTTTTGGTAACTTTTCACTTTTTTGTGGGTTGTTGGGATCCTAGTGAGTAGGAAGGGGTTGTTTTTTTGCTAATTATTTTAGTTTTTTTAAATCTGGAAGTATGTCTAAATTTTTTCATAAGTCAGTGCTTTGACAGATTATAGAAATGTGTTTTGTTTTCAAAAATATATTATACAATAATTATTATATTTGTTTTCAATACTTTACCTACCATTGCTTGGGAGTAGGGTATGGGAATAGTAAATCTGCCCCCCCAATGTATAACACGTTCCTTGCATAGAATGTATCTATTTAATCTCAGTATTTAGTACTGCAGTATCTTGTAGGCACAATTTTTGCAGTTTACATTGTAATTGTATTAACTCAATATTCAGTACTATATTTGTGTAGCATGATGTTTTTGACGTAGAAATTATGTCATAGAAGGGCTTAGGTTGTCCATGTAGGCCTCTGACCACTTATTAAAGATATGATACTCATATTATGTGTTTGCAAACATGTTTTATGTAATATCATCTCCTAGCATTGGAGAGGCACAGGCTTTGCCTACAACAGGCTCCATGACACCTAGTTTGTGACACCACTTGGAGACATCTAGTTTGGGTCTTCATATATGTGTGTAGTGGTTCTTGGTACTATATGTGTGTGAATATCACATTGCGTGTAGCATGGGCTTCATCCCATATCCGACTCAATGCCATTACTTATTGCCTGGTTTGTGTCCCCACGGTGGAGTATAGCACCTCGAAAGTAGTACCGTGTTTTAGGTTCATGTTCATAATCTTTAAATTCCTTGTAGTACCTATTTGTAATGTGGTGTGAGATTTGCCCACAAATGGCACCATGTTGATATATATCACATGATTTTTGTTGGCATATAGGTGTTATATTTTAGTATGCTATGTTAAAGGAACTTCTTAAGCGTGCATACACCAGGCGTTTTCATGGCGCTGAGGGCGGAAAGGACGCATCGTTAAGTTAAGCGGGCAATGACCTCACTGAAATGCTTGGGAGAACAGCCAGGTTTTGAGCTGTTTTCTCAACTGAGCATAGGGGGACACTCTTCTCACCTCCAGAGGGAGCGAGTTCCAAAATTGAGGGGCCAGGACCTCAAATTTGAGCCCTCCATGTTTTTTACGTTTGAAAGGCGGGGGGGGGGGGGGGGGGTGGACAATAGATTGAGGTTGGAGGAGCGCAAATTTCGGGAAGCGTTTGATCATAGAAGAAATAAAGGCAGGGCCATTCCCAGAAAGGGCTTTAAATATAGTACAACCGAGTTTGAAGGCACAACGACTGGCTACTGGGATCCAATGTAGGCGCTTCAGCAGGGGTTTACCATGTTGTCTGCTGGGATGACGGGCAATTAGTCTGGCAGCATTGTTCTGCACCAGCTGCAGACAATGTAGTTGGTAAGCTGGAATACCAACATATAGCAAGTTAGCATAATCGAGATGTGAGGTTACCAAGGCCAGCACAACCAGAATCAGAGCATCAGCCATCAAAAATATGCAGATTTTTTCAGATTCTGCGCAGATGAAAAAGACCGGCGGATACCACTGAGCTGATCTGGGCTTGCATGGACAGGTCACTGCTGATTACAATTCCCAGACTTTTGACTGAGCCGACTGGGAGTGGTGGCTTACCCAGAAGGGGAGTCCAAAAGCTGGGGCTCCAGGGGTTAAGATGGTCCGCGGTCAAAAGGCGCTTATAAGGATTAAGCTTCAGTTGATTGCCATTCATCCAGTCACTAATGAAGCACATGATAGACTGGAAGTTAGACACTGAGGATGGAGAGGGGTTGATGTCAAACACCAACTGAATGCCATCGGCATAATTGAAGGTGTCGACCCTCACTTTCATAGAGTAGAGGTGTATTGCAGCTTTTGTGTAAAAGTATACATTATGCTTACTGAATGCAAATATCGGTGTTATGAAGCATCAAGTTATAGGTACAATCATGAACATTGATGTCACCACTAGGTTTTGAAAGCACCAACTCGTCAAATGGGCAATGCCCTAAAATATCGTGGTTTTTGCAGGATTATTCACATACATTTACAGATATAAAACCTCCAAACACACTATCACACTAGGTACTTACTTTCTGGTTATACCTGAGAAAGACCTGGGGGAAGCATGACACACTAAAGAAAAAAAAAGGAGTTCTCCAATACGTGCTTTCAAAATTAATCTGATGCATTTAAATTCAGTGCTTTGAGGATTCCCAGCAAAATTAATTTGCTAAATTGAATATTTAACTGATTTTGCACCTTCTTTACACTTTTTGACTTACTTGAGCAGTCTGTAACATTTTTTTCACTCTGAAGTTGAATTAAAATACCAATAATATTGAAGGATCGGTGTAAATTGATCAAAGGGGGCATAATTGAGTGAGATGCAAGCGTTAAAGATTGTATATTTTATGTAGCGCTTCTTATTACCCTTGAGGGTATCCAGGCGCTGTCCGTGGACAGATTAGATGATTTCCCAGAATCACAGGATGTTGGGAAGACGCCGAGATTCGAACCAGCATCCCCGGCTCCTGAGCCGGTAGCTGTGGTTAATGCACCACCGCCGCTTTTATCGGCAGGAAACTGCCGATAAAACGGCGATAATGGGCTTGATAATATGCTCTATAGAATTCCTATCGAAGCCCATGTTAGATGTGAAGCCCAGAAGACATCTAACATGGGCTTCGATAGGAATTCTATAGAGCATATTATCAAGCCCATTATCGCCGTTTTATCGGCAGTTTTCTGCCGATAAAAGCGGCGATAACGTATCGCCCGTCCTTGATAATATGCCCCCACATTCTCTCCACTCACAGAGGCATCAAATCTGCACTTACACATGCAGTGACATGCGCATTTCTATATGTAAATAACACAAACTTACTGTTACGCTCATAATACGTTGCCCTATCTGTAGTTCCAGGCTGGGACTGCCCTAAATTCAGTTTAACATTCTCATTAGCACATTAAAGGGGGAAGAATGCTACCTGTTATCAGAAAGGTGCAATCTACATTTAAATAGACGTATTATAAATGTACATTTGGGAAGGAGGCTTCTACTTAGTATATGTGACATAATCTTCTCGGAAAAAGACTTCAGGAGTGAGTATCAGTAGCATTATTTCTGAAGAACTGTGTGTCTAAAAAAAGATGCCCATGAATGAAATTTAAAGCAAGTTTAAAATTAACCCACCATTGAAAGACCTATATACTAATAAGTCAAACTGTATTTGATGATTCAAACCGAATCAGTTAAGTTTAAGAGGACAAGCAGCAACTGTAGAACATTATTTACATGATTGAAGTGTAGAGCGAGATAAAGAAATACCTCCAGAATACCTCTTAACAATATAAAAATACAAATACAATTGTAAAAAAACAAAAAAAGGAAGGCTGGAATTTGAGTATAACAGTGATCAAATTGTGAATGGATGTGTCACCAATTCTCTTTTCAAAAAGTTAAGAATCACATATTTGCATAATATTAAAGTTTGAACAGACTGGATAGAGCATCTCTTAAACAGACACGCACTGAAATTGTCAGTAGTTTTGTTTCTTATGTACTGCACTCTGTGCTGTCAAAAGGACACAGCTTATAATACTCTCACATGGGCAGAGTTGCACTTACCTCTGGTGCAGATAAACGATGACCAAGAATGTGTATCTACTTTGGTTCAATGGAACATGGGCATGACCAGGAGTCCTTGAGAAGACTTAAAAAGAACAAAGAACATGAAAGGGCACAATGGGTTACACTGTGGTACTCAGGACAAGTTCTACCAAGTGCTTTGTGCCCCATACAATAAGTCGTGAACTAGATGGGCCATATTTATCAAAAAGTGAGGCAAGGTAGCGCAGCACAGCAAGTCACCTTGCTGCGCTGCTTTGCGTTGCAAGGAAATGGCATGAATACGCCGTATTTATCACAATACAGAACATTTCTGCCTTTTCCAAGTGCTAGTGCACAATGGACTGCCTAGCGCCAAAGAAGACACCCTTGCACCATGGTACAAAGGTGCCTGCGGTCCATGCAGGATTGTTTTGTGCGGGAAAGTGCACCTTCCTTTGAAAAACCAATCCCATGATTTTGGGAATTTACAAAAGGTATTTAGGAGTACTATCTTTATATCTGCACTCAGGCAGAGATCCATCAACTCTCAGGAATTCCTACTCATTGGCTAGTTTGATTTCCACCTGGAAAACCCCTCCAACAACTTTTCCTTCTACCGCTTTGAAAATCTAAACAACATAGGATTTTTAGTTCATCACAGACCCCACACACAATGCAGGACACACTTTAGATACAATATTCCTGTTGGACTTGGCCCTTTTGCCAGGTTCACCCCGAAACTTTTTGCATTCTCCTAGCCTTTTTCTGTAACCTTGTGTTGGTGATTTTAGGCCTCTGAGCAGTTTAGCTCTGTGGTCCAGTGTAAAGTGCGCGCGCTCTCTGTGTATGTATGGTGAGGCTGGCCTGTCCTCCCATAGGAAAGCATTGGGGAGTCCATGATAAGGTGCATCAGTGTTAATTCCTGTTATGAGAGGAGCAGCGTGGTGAAGTCTAGTATGTATGAAATGGTGAGAATTAATGCTGCACAATGGTGTGCGCAGATTTATTATGACTATGGGAGAAATGCCACTTTTAGAAGTTGGCATTTCTGAGTGCCATGTGTCTATCTGCCTGATATGAATTGCATGTCTGGCTTGTGATTGACAGGGGCTGAGAGGTGTGTGTGGCCCCAGGAGGGGCAGGGTGAGTCAGCGCTAGGCTGAATGGGACATCTGCATTTGGAGTAGTGGGAGAAGTCCCTGGGCCCTGAATAGGATGGTGCCTGCCCTAGTGAATGCTGGCTACCCCCCCCCCCCGTGGTGAGTCTAATAATGAGCCCCCACCTGACAAAGGGGAAGAGGAGCTTGCAAAACAAAGTGCTCCAAATCCCCCGTGAACCAGTTACATCTGGTTCCCCACATGCCCTGCACTTTAGACAAAGGATTCGGTGGTATAAGTATAGAGGCTGTGACCCCATAAAATGTTTCAGTTCCTGTTCTGTGAGGGCTGTTCCTGACTTTCTCGGGGGCTGGCTGCTACTGGGGCCCAGGAGGAACCGCCATGGGGGCTTGCCTCCCTGGGCCCAGCATTGCCCCGCGGATTCCCAAGGACTTTTGATTCCCTGCCCAGAATTGTCACCCTGAGGACTCTGGGGACCCTTTCAGTGCCTCGTGAGTGCTACTGCTGGGAGGGTGGAGAGGAGTGCGTGCCTGCAGCACTGTGCTGCGACGTCTTTCGAGGGAATCCCAACGTAGGAATTCCCCCCTTTGCACTCCTGATTAAAGCGGGAGCACACCCCGCATTGTGCCAAAAAGAGGGGATGCCCACCCCGCTTGAATCCTGCTCTACAGAGCGGTCCCACAGTTGAGCGGGCTGCTCCAACCTTAGGGGGCATTTTTTTCTTTGTGTTGAAACGCCCAGATCAGGGCTTTAGGGGTATCATGGTATCCCAGCCTTATTTCTCACAGCGGCCCCGCCGAACAGCGGGCCGCTGCGACGTGGGGCACATTGGTCTGGGAGAGTCCCAGTGAGGCCTCCCCGGCACAGTTGGTGCCAGTGTCCAGTGCTGGTCTCAATTTCGACACAGCTGCACCGAAGTTTAGGGAAGCTGCAACGTGGGCCACATGTTGTCCAAGAGTCCCAGAGTGGGGCTTACGTGGCACAGTGAGGGCCAGGCCTTCCTGAGTTCACAGCTACCCAGCAATTACTGGGCAGCTGCAACGTTATGGGCATTTTTGTTCTACAGGGCCCAGTGGGAGCCCTGAAGGCACACTGTGGAGAAGCGTGGCTCAATGGTTAGAGCGGCAGACCCTGATGCAGAGGTCTGGCCCGGGACCAGGGTTCAATTCCCACCTCGGCGGCTCTTGGACTCAATCTCCCCGGACCTGATAATTCTCGCCTCGGTGCCTAGTCTAATCATGGGTCCCACTCTGTGACTCTGGGCAATAGCTTGCTTAATCTCCACAACAGCCCCAGCAGCGCTTGGATGTCTGGCTTCATCTTGGGGGTGCCCAGGAGTGGACATTTCACATGGAAAAGCCAGGAAGGGTTCCACAGCGGTATGAGTGCAGCGCCGGGACGCCCCGTCACGTGGGCAGCAGTGCGCTTTACAAATACAACACATTTACAATGGTGCCAGAAGCGATTTGCCTATTTTGTCCAGGGAGCACAATGTGTGCCAGTGCCCACACTTTTGCCTTCACGGCTGCCCAGCAATTAGTGGGCACCTGCTACGTTTAGGCCAGGGTGCATTGAGGAGTTCCAGGAGGGGACCCAGGAGGCACATTGGTCCTGTGCATTGTGCACTTTTTGCTTTAGATGCAAGTAGCAGCTTCACGCCCGACATTCTGGACAGAGGGCATTTGAGCCCCAGCCAAAGACCAGTTGGCCTGTGGGTCAGTTGAGAGTGTTGGTAGGACGCCAGGCCCTAACATGTTGATTTAAGAGCAATGTTCTGGCCTAATGGGGATACCTCATGTGTAATGTATTTGTGCTTAGGAGGTTACTGCATACTGTGGTTATGCTGATAAGGCCTGTTGCGTAATGTGTTTATGCCCCATGATTAGTGCCTAATGTGTTTGGGCTGCTGATGTCCTAGTGCGTAAGGTATTTATGCTTAGGAGGGTGTCTTATGCTAATGTGGTTGTGCTCAATGTTAAGCTATGATATTTTAGAATGGTGTCTAATGTGACTGTGATAATGCCTAGGTCATTATTGTACCAGTAGTTACTGGTTGTGTTTTACATTTACTTACCTGTTCAGATGGTGTTGACCGTGGCCCGATTGGCCCGGTCCTGTATATAATCCCCTATGAATTTTGCCCGTGCCAGTTGGCACAGTGTAAATGTGTGCTTATGTTTCGAATGTGTTTCTGACAATACAAAGGCTATTCTTTTATATAACTTTATGTGGAGTTTCTTTTGTGGTGTGCCTAGTTTGTTGCTGCTGTGTATTTGTGTTGCAAAAACGCTTTACACATTGCCTCTGAGATAAGCCTGACTGCTTGTGCCAAGCTACCAAGGGGGTGAGCAGAGGTTATCTTCGGTATGTAGCTCTTGCCCTGACTAGAGTGGTGATTTCTGCCTGGCTTTGGCGCAAGCCTTAGCCAACCAGAAATCCTATTTCCAAAAATTCCCGTCCGGCAACAGCATCAGCTACAACTCCGCTTCACCACTCACATTGACCGACCACTACATACATTTCAAAATCTCAATGCCACAGCCAAAGCTCCCAACAACATCAACCAACCCAGCAGGAATGGTAACAGAAGCTCACTTGCGTAGCACCTTTGAAACAGACCAACCCAACATAACCCACAAACTAGCTGAGGAGATCACCAACTTCAACCAGTGGATCTGCAACTGTGATGATTCTGTGACACCCATTAAAACTCATGAACACAGCAAAACAAACACACAGGCCTCCTGGTACCCAGAAGAACTCTGGAACTCAAAAGATATTCGAAACAGGTGGAAAGGTAATGACGAGCCAACAACGGCTCCAACACCAGATCAACCTACAAAGCCACCCTCAGGTACTATCTCCACCTCCTCAGTGGCACCAAGAGATTGACCCTCATGGACTGAATCGCAGCCCGCTCCAACAATGGCAAAGAGATTTTTGCTATCATCAAGAAATTCACCACCTCTGAAGTCTCAGCCAACTCCATCACCCCCTGCCAGGAACACTGCAACAGCCTCTGAAACCTTTTCAACAGCAACATTTAAAAGATCTACAATAACTTAAAAAAAACAACCAAACCCTAAGGAGCAAGCTGCCCACCTACCATTCCGACAAACACCTAATCAACTGGAAAACACTGAACGAGGAAGACACCACTTCAGTCATGAAAACCATCCACTCAGGGGCCTCCAAAGACCCATGTGTACATCATATCTACAGCTTAAGAGGACCTGTGATCAGCAATTTCCTAACTCACATCACCAACTGCTGCATATAGTCTGCAACCTTCCCTGAGGATTGGAGGCATGCAGCAGTCCAGGTCCTCCTCAGAAAACTGTCAGCAGATCCCAGGGAAGCGAGCAACTTCCATCCCATCTCCCTTCCTTTATGCCCAGCAAAGGTCATAGAGAAGGCAATTAAACAACTACTCACCATCCACCTAGAACTCCACAATATTCTTGATTACTCGCAAACGCAATCCAGCTTTCAAAGCAACCACAGTACTTAGACAGTACTCATCACTTCAACAGATGAGATCTGCATCCCTCCGGCCCAAAGAGAAACCGCCACCCTCCTAGTGCTGAACCTCTCAGCTGCATTATATACCGTGTCACACTCCATCCTCATCAAAATTCTACACGCAAGAGGCATCCGAGGTCCAGTCCTCAAATGAATATGCTCCTTCCTCACAGGGAGAACACAGCGAGTCAGAGGCCCTCGCTACATATCAGAGCCCAAGGAGTCCCTTAAGGATCATCCCTCAGTCCCACCCTGTTCAACATTCACATGACACCGCTCGCTGGCTTCATCAAATCTCACAGTATCTCGATCATCTCCAACGCTGATGACATCCAGCTCATTCTCTCAATGTCAGACAAGTATCCCACAACCAGATCCAACTACACTAAATGCATGATCTGCATAGCAAAATGAATGAAAACCCAGAATGGATGAAAACCATTTGCTTGAAACTCAACTCAGGCAAAGACAGAAGTGCTGATCTTTGGGAGCAAGAGCGTCCCTGGGACCTGGTGACCATCAGAGCTTGGTCCAACACCGTTACCCACTAACCGCGCACAAAACTTGGGAACTCTTTTGGTGATTACTGGCATTCACAAATCCAAAACATAACATAACAATGACATTACTGTTATGGCCTATGATGAAATCAGAATATGAACGAAGCAATAATAGTGATCAGGATGATCCGCCTGTGAATACCACTATCCTCAAGCCAGAACGCAGACTTTTTTAACTTTTGCAAGCTTGGTTTTGGGTTTACTGTTCACTTCTTCACCATTCACTTGCCATGCACCATTCCTTCACTGGGGGAATCCACAACATAGATCTACAAATATTGTGCATTGCTGGGAAACATGAATACATTTATTTTATTGTATTCTGCATATGTATTAATTGTGGTTTTTGAAAATTACGTTTGTTTTGTTGTTTCTACCATGTGTTGGTTTCAAGGTATGTCCTTTTTGTCCCCCATAAATAATGTTTGCTAATTGTGAGGTGATTACACGTTCCTGGAAGTACAAAGTAAGCCTACATCATTTTATCTACGTCGGCAGTCCCAAAGGATATTTTGAGATGAACATTACCTCTCATTTTGAAGACACCAAGCATGTATTGTTGATGTACCTAAAAAGGGCTGTCTATTCTAAACTCCTTCATGTTACATTTGTCAGAAAATTGCTAATGTAAGTCCCATTCCTATTGTATTTGTGAAATTCTTTAATTGTAAAGCCTCTTCCTACGGTGTGTGTCATGATGTTCACAATGTAAACCCCCTTCCTATATCTTATGTCAGATAATTCACAATGTTAAACCACTTCCTATTGCATTTTTTAGAGGGTTCATAGTGTAAAGCTCCGCCCTATAGAAGGGAGTTTACAATGCACAATACCCTTCATTATTCTATTGCATCAGCTCAGACAGGAAAACTGAATACTTATTTGCAGAGGGTATAGCCATGATGGGCAGGTTTGCTGTCTGATGACTGCACAAGTCTGCAACTTGTCCCACTCTACAGCCATACATGATTACAGGACCAATTACATCAGATCTGACTATTACTGTCTTTGGAAGCCCTACTTAATAAAAGTAATTTGACGTGCTGTTACAATAGATAGTATTTGATTAATAGAGGTTGGAAAAGTAACATAACAACTTCCTTCTGAAGGCGGGAATCATGTGAACATAAACTTGTCAGGCAAAAGGTAGTTACATAAAATGCTCTGGTCTTAGTTTACAACTAGAGTTTAAAATGAAACTCTTTCTACTCTTTTACTCAAAGGTTATTTTTATAAATGATTATTTCCTTTATGCTGTCATGATATAATGTTATCTGACCTGTTTATATGGCTGAAACAGAAGAACACAAATTAGAGCATAAGAGTAGCCACATTAATTATCAGGTGACTATGCAAGGGCATGGGTCCTATGGGAAGTGTAATGAACATTGTAATAAGGGTTTTAATAATTCTGATCCCAATGGATGATGGCATATAGGTGCCAAATCCTAATTGTGATAAGGGAAGATCTCAACATGGTTTGCCTTTTGGGAAAATACCTTAACTATTGTGGGTCTGGTGATGGCTGTGATCATGATACAACCGGCCAGCAGTAGAGCTGACTTGAGGGACAGGGCAGTATTTCAAAGAATACCGCTGCCCAGAGACACAGGGATGTCTGGGACATGTATGTGTATGACAGATGGACCCATACTGCAGGATAAGATGCATTTCTCTCTGAAAGATTACATCTGCATTTGTTTGGGACATTAATTGTGCTGATGGATGTTACACCTTGCATAGGAACACATAGTTGTTTCAGTGGCTTGTTTCCTTAAAAAGACTAGACTTTACTGTAGAAGTCGAGGCTATAAGGTGGACATTCTTGAAGGTTCACTTGATCAAAAGACAGGTTTCGTAGGCGAGAGTAGTCTCTGGTTTATCTGATTGGGGAAGGTTATTTTACCACAAATATCCTTATCTAAAATGTCATTGGCATTTCATTTAGTTTCAGGGTATTTGTTTTACCATGAGACCTTAATGTCATTGTCTTATTCCAGTCCTTCTTAGGGTTTATGTTCTTGTCTCATCTAAATCTCTTGAAAATCAAATTTTCTGAGTGCAATACGACATTCTTTGCATTTTCACCATTTGAATGTTTTTATCTGGTTTACCTCTCTCCTATCGATTTCCTCGCTTTATTGAAGGTTTGCTTTAATTCCTGTTTCACTCTAATGTGGAGAGATATTCTTCACCTTTACTCTCCAAACTGTTAATGGAGTTTATTATCATTTGCTTTCACATGGGGTACCTGTCTTTCTACTACAAAGACTTTTAATCCAGGTTTTCATTGCACATCTTTCTTTTCCATCATCTCTTCTTGAAAGTTATTTATCTCCCATCTTGATCACTCATCTCAGTAGGGATGGACTGGGACAGAAAATCAATCAATCAATCAGGGGTTTATTAAGCGCAACTACTCACCCAAGAGGGTCTCCAGGCATGGGGGGCGCAGCTCCCGGGGAGTTCATGGCGATTTGTCGAAGTGCCAAGTATTAAGGTCTTTCATGAACTTGGAGAGTGTTGGTGTCTGTCGAAGGTGGAGAGGGAGGGTGTTCGAAGGTAGGAGAAGGATTGTCCTCCCGTTCTGGTCTTCTTGATGCATGGCACTGTAGCTAGGGAGAGCTTTGCTGGGCGGAGGGATCTTTGGGGTGTGTGGAACGAGAGGCAGTTGTTAAGGTAGGCAGGTCCATTGTTGTGAATGGCTTGGTGGGCATTGGTGAGAAGCTTGAAGGTGATTTTATTTTTGACTGGGAGCCAGCATAGTGTTTGCAGGTGTTGGTGGATGTGGCAGTGGTACGTTAGGTTGAGGAATAGTCTGGTCGAGGAGTTCTTGTCGGTATGGAGTTTGGGGTGAGGATCTTGTTGATTCCAGCGTAGAGTGCATTGCTGAAGTCCAGTCTACTGCTGATGAGGGCGTGGGTGACGGTTTTCCTGTATTCAAGGGGAATACACTTGAAGGTCTTTCATAGGAGTCAGAGACTGTGGAAGCAGGAGGAGGACACAGCATTGATTTGACGGTTCATTTTGAGTTGGGAGTCTACGATGATTCCAAGGTTGCGTGCATGGTCTAAGGGGATAGGTGGGTTCCCAAGCAAGTGGGGCCACCAGGTGTCATTCCAGGTGCTCAGTTGTGGGCCCATGATGAGAACTTCGGTCTTGTCCATGTTTAGTTTAAGGTGGCTGTTCTTCATTCACTTGGTGACTGCTTCCATTCCCTCTTGAAAGCTGAGTTTGGAGATGTTGGGTTTGTTGGATAGTGAGAGGATGAGTTGGGTGTCATCTGCGTAGGATACAATGTTGAGTCCGTGGGATCTGACTATGGGTGCCAGTGGGGCCATGTAGACTTTAAACAGGGTGGGGCTGATGGAGGATCCCTGAGGGACTCCGCAGGAGGTCAGTGTGGGATCTGAGAGAAAGGCGGGAGTCTGACCCTCTGTGTTCTGCCGAATAGGAGTTAGCGGATCTAGTCGAGGGCCTTGTTCCGGATTCCTGCGTCGTGAAGTCTGTGGGCTAGGGTGCGGTGAAAGACAGTGTTGAAGGCTGCGGAGAGGTCCAGTAGGATAAGGGCTACAGTCTCCCCTCTGTCGAGTAGGGAGCGGATGTTTTCTGTTGAGGCGAGACACCAAAATCCTTATTAGTGAATTAAGTAGCTAACCAAGTGGCCCATATCTTCAAATCAGGGCAATTTTGAACTTGTAAAGATGCACTATATATGTGTTTTACACAGTATGGGAGACAGCAGGCATTTGTGCTTACTGAAGGCAATTTATGTGGTAATATTAGAGAAGTCAACTGTGAAAACTGGCCCACCAGAACATAAAATAGGCCCACTGGCAACCCAAAAAAATGGTCCATGCACTGACATGTCATACCAACCCACAGACTGGTTGCCCTATATTACAGTCTAGACCTTCATTTCTAAAAGAAAGAGTGTCAGTGCCCAGCCTCTGCTCAGAAGCCAGTCAGTGCAATTAAACGTTGGCACACTGAATAGTAGGCTGGTAGTCTTATTTCGACCTCATTCCTCTTTAAACCACTACCAGGCACTCTGTGTCCCTTTATCTCACCTCTGCACTTTTGTGTTTTCTTCTTTTGTGACAGATTTACGTCTTTCTCTTCTTTCATCTTTTGGATGTTTCATTAAATGCTCACAATAAACATTTAACGTTTTAAATAATTGCCGGTCCCCAAAAATAAGTGCTGGTGGCCTCCACCGGAAACCACCCGCTCAAATTAAGCCCTGCCAGTCGACCCTGTACTTCAGTTGAGGTCAGTCAAATTTTAACAATATTTCAACCACTTACTCCTTGTAGTGCTACTTTATCTCTCTACAAGACTATTCAGTACACTAGATTTGTATATTTCCTCCCTACAACAAGTTTTTGCACTTTCATAATTTGTTGTCTGTGCCAATTTTACTCTCTGCAAATCCCAACCCCATTTCCCACCCTTTGTTGCGCTTTTGACTTCCCATCTCTTCTTCCTGTATGACATCCCAGATCTGTTACATTCACACCTCAAGGTACTGTACTCTTCTTTCAATACTCATTATCAAGTGCTCTAACTAATCTCTCTATTGATTGCACATTGCCTATGGCTGGAAAATAAAATAGGGATTGGGCCTTATCTTACCTCTTCCTTAATGTTATTTAGCCCTGGTCCCAATCTGTTAACAAAGTCCTTTATGCCCATCTCTCAGTTCATTTAGTGACATGTGTGGTGGGGAATCTCTCAAAACCAGCTTCCCTTCCTCACCCACCCCAGTCACCTGTCTGCTTTGTGCTAAAGTCGCCTGCCATCACTTTTTCTTTTTTTACAGAGTTTTATATAGCACAAACTTGACCTGAATCGGATATCAGAGCGCTTTACATAGCACCAGTTGCATTACATGAGGATACATTCATCGCTTTACCCAGAATGCCCTCTACCACACAGTTTTACAGACCATATATAAATGTCCTAAAGAGTGGGGCATATTTACAAGCCCCTAACGCCACCGGAGTGTTACTTTTTTTGATGCTCCGGTGGCGCTAAGCCACTTAACGTGGCTTAACGCCACCTTGTAAATATATGCCCCTTAACCCGCAGTCTGCTGGGGAAAAGGGGTGGGCAGTGGGTATTGTTGCAGGCATTCCACCGCAACACCCATTGCTTTTTGACGTTGCCCAATTTACAGGGTTGGGGCAGTGCCAAAACTTAGGCCAGTTAATACATGGTCTTAGAATGTATTAACTTAACTTAATTTCTGACACTCTAGCTCCTGAGGCGGAAGCCGGGAGCATTTGCTCGAATTTTAAACTGTGATTATTTTCTGTGTATTTGTTTTTTAATTACTTGCCACTCACCCCTGAGCACTTTCCCTCGGGAAACGCTACTGGAGACCACACCGTACAGCTGATCTTAGAGCTTACGGAGAGGAAGAAACAGCGCCGCCATCGCGCGCCAAACCCCTGGCCACGCCCACTGCTTAAGGCCACGCCCACTCTTGTCACAGGCTTCATAAGCGCGCTGATACTAGTCGCGCTATTGACACTCTAGCTCCTGAGGCGGAAGCAGGGAGCATTTGCTCGAATTTTAAACTGTGATTATTTTCTGTGTATTTGTTTTTTAATTACTTGCCACTCACCCCTGAGCACTTTCCCTCGGGAAACGCTACTGGAGACCACACCGTACAGCTGATCTTAGAGCTTACGGAAAGGAAGAAACAGCGCCGCCATCGCGCGCCAAACCCCTGGCCACGCCCACTGCTTAAGGCCACGCCCCCATCTATCCATAAGTATGTGCATTCCCTGGAAGCGCAGCGGACGAGCGCAGCGCCGAAGGCGCGCCTCAAGCAAGCCCGTCTGCGCCCGTCCGCGCCAGGCCGGGCCCAGGGCCCCAAACCCCTGGGGAAAATGTTCCACTATTGCAGACCTTTTGATCTGATATGCTACACTCTCTGAGACTCCCGGCGAAACAAAATTGTACAATTTTACCGAACGACCGACTAAGTCCCATCTCCTGCCCTTCCTGCAACTTCCATCTTGCGGTTCCTCAACGCTGCCAACGGTTTACCATAAGTGGCCAGCCTACACAGAAGTGGGTGATGGGCAGTCTTAATTGTCGTTCTCTCTGCAAACATAAAAGAGACATCCACGACCTTCTGTCGGATGATACTTTCGATGCCCTGTTTCTCACCGAGACTTGGCTACACGACAGTGCGGGCCCTGACATCGCAGAAGCGTTACCACCTAACTATGCTATTATCAGAAAAGATCGAGTCATAGGAATGGGGGGAGGCATAGCTATCATTTTTAAAAAATCATTTTATTGCACCTTGGAATCGATTCCGTTAATTGCCTTGGAGACGGCCTTTTTCAAACTACAACTGCATCCTAAATTCACCTTCACTGGCCTGCTGATTTACAGACCACCTGGTCCCGCCCAAGCCTGGGCCACCCAATTTGTGGACTGGATTGCCTCTGTCAGGAGCAACTATGACAGTCTGTCTATCCTAGGTGACCTAAATATACACCTGGACGATCCATCCAATAAACTAGGCAGTAATTTAATCCATGACCTTGCTGCCATGAATATTGCGCTCTGGAATTCAGGAGCTACCCACAAAGGAGGCCATCTCTTGGATCCTATTTTTTCCAGTATCTCCCTGTCACATTGCCCTCCTGCCTTACCTTTACATTGGTCGGACCACTTTCTAGTCAATTTCAACGTACCCAATCCTACAGTCAATAAGCTATCCAGTCTGTCATTACTGTTTCGAAATAGAAATTGGAAAAAGCTAGATATAGACCATCTCACTTCCATCCTAAACTCCACCCCCGTGGGCGAGATACTTGACTCGGCAGATATCGAGACAGCAGCCACCAAGATGAATGACTGGCTGTTAGGAGCCTTAGATACTTGCCTGCCTCAGGCTCATAAAAACTTAAAACCCACAACCCTCCTGCACCATGGTACAATGAATCACTGAAGGCCATAAAATCTAAATGCAAACGTCTGGAACGCTTATGGAGGAAAGAATACTCCAGTATAGTTAGAACAACCTATAGAAACGAACTTAAACTTTACCACAAAGCTTGTACCGTGGCTCGAACAACCTACGTGGCAAAGACCATTGCCGAGGCCACAGATAAATCTAAAACACTGTTTAATTTAGTAAAGGACTTAGCCGGTGCTAATACCACAGCCAAACCTCCTCCGTTGAACGATGCTCAATGTGAGGAATTGGCACTATTTTTTACAAACAAGATAGAGACCATCTATCAGGATATAGTCATGAAACAACAGATAGAGGCCAAAACGCACCCAGATCCTGATCCCAGTGAGGCGAACACCTTCAACCAGATAGACCTGTCCTACGAGATATTGTCATCCTGGCCTGAACTAAATATTCAGAACCTTCAAGCCATCTTAGCGAAACTGAAATCGGGTTCCCCGATTGAGCCCCTCCCAATTTCAGTACTTAAACTCCTTGACACCTCGCAACTCTCTGTTATATGCCAGACCCTGAACTTATCCCTATCCTCAGCAAAAGTTCCATCTATGTGGAAACACGCAATGGTCTCACCACTGCTAAAAAAAATATCAGCAGACCCTAAAATCCTGGCCAATTTTCGTCCGATATCATTACTACCTGCTTTCTCCAAAATCTTAGAGACACATGTCCACGGTCACCTTGCCAAATACTCGGAGAAAAACAACTTACTACACCCCTCTCAATTGGGTTTTCGCCCTGGTTTCTCGACTGAGACAACTCTGCTTGGGGTGATGGAAAATCTTCGCCTCATGGTCGACAGAGGGGAGTCTGCTGCGCTGATCCTTTTGGATCTCAGCGCAGCATTTGACACCATCTCCCACCCTATTCTGTTAAACTCTCTCTCGGCTATGGGCATCAGGGGAACTGCATTGGAGTGGATTGCTTCATTCCTTACTCTTAGGACCTTTCAGATTGCTTCCAACACCTCGACCTCTAAAATCCATCGATCCCCCTATGGTGTCCCTCAGGGATCAGTTGTAAGTCCCCTGCTCTTTAACCTGTACGTAACCCCTCTCGCCCAGATTGCGGAAGAAACAGGGCTAAATATGTTTACCTATGCAGACGACTCCCAGATTGTTTTTTCACTTTCTAATAATGATCAGAACGTCTCCTCTTGCCTTCAGATCGGCCTTAGAAAAATTGCAACCTGGATGAGTAATAACTTACTCAAGTTGAACGGCAATAAAACAGAGGTTCTAATTTTGGGTCCAGATCATACCCTTTGGAATTCTAGACACTGGCCCTCTGAAATGGGTTCACTACCCACCCCGTCAAACCAAGTACGTAACCTGGGCTTTATTATTGACAATGAGTTAACCATGGAGCCACAAGTTAACAACGTAACTGCCACCTGCTTTACCATTCTGCGATGGCTCAGAAAGATCATCTGGATGCTGCCAGAAGACACGCAGAAGTCAGTGGTCAATGCACTGATTACCTCCCGTTTAGATTACGGCAATGTCCTATACCTGGGATCATCGCAAGCAGTCATGAGACGCCTCCAACTTGTCCAAAATGCCGCTGCTAGACTACTTTGCAAGTGTCCTAGAAGGGAAAGAATCTCTGGACATATCAAGGCACTCCACTGGCTGAAAGTAGAAAACCGCGTCAAATTTAAGGCATTGAGCCTTATGCACAGAATTAAATGGGGAAATGCCCCAAGATATCTACAATCCCTTGTGCAGGCTTATATGCCGGCTCGCTGTCTTAGGTCGGCATCCCAATGCCTTTTTTGTGTGCCGAAAGTGCGTAGAGTAAGGATTGGAGGAAGGTCTTTTTCACTGCTAGGCCCTAAACTATGGAATGCTCTCCCACTAAGCGTACGCCTGGAAACTCGCTACAACCACTTCCGCAGAGCCATCAAAACTTGGCTCTTTAATCAGTAAGTTGCTCCAGCTTTCTCTCAGAGTTTCAAAATCTGCTTTCAAACATAGTGTCTCTCAGCGCCGGGAAACCCTTCTTGGGTAGCTGTCGCGCTTTAGAAAACCAAAAAATAAATAATAAATAAATAAAATTTCTCCTCTTTTACTTCTCTTTCCATGTGTGCTGCATTTTGCAGCACACATAGAAAGGGCAAATCACCATTATTGATTGTTTATGTGCAGGAAGGTGTCTTTTACTCCACATAAACGCACGCAGGTGTCCCTTCCTGCACATAAACAATCGCCCCTGCAGCACAGGCATTGTTGCAACATGGCACAAGGGTGCCTGCGCTGGAGCTAGCCAGCTTTGTTAGTGCCAGTGCTAGGGGAAACGCAGTGGTGTGCTGTATTTTTGTAAATGCGGCCCATCCCTGCAGTTTGATAATGTTAGACCGCGGCATTGCCAAATTGGGCATAACACCGCGCTCTGGCATTTTTGTGTGAATTTCCCCCAGTGTTACTTTGAAAAAGCGACCTTTTAAAGATAGGAAAACCAGCAAAGCCTCATAGCGAAGCCCAGTGAGCCTCAAACGCAGGTCAATTAGAATATGTTCCGAAAGGGAAAGTGAGTACTTTTTCACGTTAATAAGTAGGGAATTTTACCGTCTAAAGCGAATGTTGGCAAAGAGCGAGAGAGCACGTCTTGAAAACTTACCGCCAAGCTGCTGTAAAACATTGAGGAGAACGGCAAGGCCTAACACGCGCTTCTCAGAAAGCGACTAATGACACAACAGGCCTGGGAGTAGTGCGGCGAAGATATTGGCGCGCTCCAAATTGTAATCGCTTTGTGCAAAATGAGGAGGAAGCACAGGGAAAGCATATGATTGCTGCTCGCAGTCCCCATTCATAACACGGGCTATGAAACCCACAATATTCACACAACATTGAAAGACTTTCCTTTATGAAGGATTTTATTGATTCTAGTTTTCCTCTATCCTGGCAGAAAGCAATATCAGTTTTTTTTAGATGTGTGCTTTATGTTGTGGCACTGCAGAGGTGCAATATATTTATATTATTGTCATACTCAGTTTGGCAGCCCTCTTTGGGGAAATGTCTAGAAATCTTTCTTTTTTTCTGCAGCCACAATAATATTTGCTGCATGCACTCCCAGCACACTCGACTCTATAGTCACCCAAGGCCCTTTGATATTTAAAGGTTACACTTTCTAAAAAGTCAAAGCCAGCGTGTGTCAATTATTCTCTGTTGACAATCCTAACCTGCACTATAAAACAGTGATAGTCATATAAAAAACAGGTATTTCATCGGCGATTGTGTTTTAGGTCCCGTTTTACGGTGTGGATGTTTTCGTACAGAACCACGTCACAATCTTGACTACTGACGGTAAATTGCATATACATTTATTTGCCCTTCTCATTCTGAACAGAACTGGCATTGCATGTCTTTGCACCAACATTTCAAAATAGTATACACTATTCGGCCACTTTACATATTTCAAGATTTTTGAAATAATGTGATAGACTAATTGTGAAAAGAGAATAAAAAATACTTAACTATAACTTTACTCAGATAAAAACGTTTAAGGCAGTCAGCAGATCACACGGTTGCCCCTCTAATGTACAATGCACACTGAAGTGAGTTGACCGCGATCAAGAGGGGGTTGTAGGATTTATTGTAAAAGAGTCACAAAATTAAGGATCTGCCAGCCAGCTCGCAGGGGTCTGTTTTCCCAGTTCCTTCTTTAACGTTTCCTCGAGAATCTTCACAACACGCAGGGGCATATTAGCATCGCTTTGCGATAAATATCGCAAAGCGCGCTTAGTGCACATTTTTCTATCGCTGGATTTTATTGCTGAGCTAGCGCTTTATTAGCAACGCGCATCTCAAATGCGACAATTAATCCAGCGATAGTGGCGAAATGCCTGTTCATCACATGGAATCCAGCGCAAATAGGCCAGCGATAGGGGAATGCTTGCTGATATGCCCTGGGGGATTCAGCCCCACAATCCACCTCCCATTGTGTAGATAGGTAAGTAGTGTTCTGAGTAGGTGTAAAAATATCAGCGATGAATGAGATTAGCGCGACGTTTGTCATCGCTAACCGGGTCCGGGGCCTCATTGCTAATAGGGGGTAGGTCTGGTAGCGGCCGCTTTTGTAGACTTTTGGTTGGGAACTCCTACTTTGCATGTCATTAGCGATAAATATCGCTGACATGCAAAGCGGCTCCCAAAACTGTCACTTTCGCCTTGAAGCTGTCGCTAACAGCTGTTAGCAACAGCTAGCTGATTGGGCGATAAAAATATCGCCGCTTTAGCGGCAAAAAGTGCTGCTAAAGCGGTAATACTGCCCTTGCTAATATGCCCCGCAGTGGAAAGGGATGCTCCACGCTGCCTGTTTCGCAAAGACATCCCGAAGAAGCCTGAATGCCACACTTCTCCCTTCCTATATTAACCATTAAAAACTAATAAGAAAAACAGCATACAACAATAAGAAACACAATATGAATGGAAAAAATAACTACAAGTAACTAAAAACATACCTATGATATACTGCACATAAAAATCTAGGTTCCTTAATGAACGTCACTATAGGTGACCTTTAACCATGTGCATACCAAAGAATATGCATAATATTCAGTTTATAAACTTTATTATGATTTAAAAATAAATCATAAAAGTCATCTCGAAATATACATAAAAGCAAGGTTAGAATATATATCGATTCCATAGAACCACACACATGATTGTACCAAGGACATTGTAAAACATGTTAAGACAATAAATAGTATAAAAGGGGTCTGAAACACTCAATGTATAAAAGCCTGGTATTATAAAGAGCATCAGTTCTAATCACAAAAATCCATAAAATCAATTTGAGTATGCACAAAACAGGGTGATAGTTTTAATCAATTCCTCCCTTCTTTCCAACGGATCACCCAAACCCAGCCCAGAAACTTAGCTATAGAAATCACAGAGGGACCATCTACTGCTGTTTTAAGTATTCTAAATGCCTCGTTGTGTAGCCTTGTACCCAGTCGCAAGAAAATCGGTTTCAAGTTTCATCGGTGGAAGAGGTGTGGCGCCGCGGCTAGGGCGACTGACTCTGGAATCTGGGGATCACGGTTCGATCCTCGGCACCGGCGGCAGATCAGCCCAGCACCATGTGACTCTGGGCAATAGCTTGCTTAATCTTCCCGACGGCCCCCAGCGCCTAGAGACCCTAACGGGTGATTGTGCGCTTTACAAATGTGGATTATTATTATTATTAACCAACATTGCCTTGGAATTCTATAGGCTGGGCAAGCAAAAATATGTGGGCCACAGAGCCTGGTCTCTCTGGACAAAACAGACATCTAGTGTTAGACACATCAAAATTGGACCAATTTGAAGTGAAGACCTTCGTCACTAGGGTCCCCACTCGAAATTGGTGGAAAATGTTTCTATCACGTGTGGATGTGATTATGTCCCAGTATAATTCTAATAGTGGTTCATATTTGGTTTCAAGAAAGGTACTAGACAGGGAGGGAGTACCGACTGCCGACAACCTCTTGGTGTAAATCAGGTGCCAATAAGCCGCCTTTAGCTCACGTTTGCTGGGAAAAGTACTTCCAACCGGACATATCCACAGCTGGCTTAGGCCCATCTCAAAAAAGATGTTTTCAACACACCTAAACCACACTAGCTTGTTGTTTACTTCCAGTTCCCTAACTTCCAATACAGCCTGGGCATAATTGTCTAGCTCTGGAGTCACCCAGATTCATCTCCAATATGCGATTTGTCTATACCTTGCTATCTCCCTAATGGAATGACATCCCAAATCCAAGTACAGGGGGATCAGTGGAGTGGATTGAGGGAGGCCTATCAAGGATCTTAGAAATTTATTTTGAGCCGTCACTAGAGAGGCTAGGTTAAGATGACCGCACAACTCAGCACCATAGAGGATGGAGGCACCTATTTTGGTATTGTATATCTGTATTACTGGTGAAATGGGTTTAGTATGGGAACATCTGTGTTCTTTTAACAAAGCACCCGACAATTGGGCGTGTCTTACTGTGAGACAGTCTATTTGGGGCTTCCAGGTCAACTTCTTATCGACGGTTACTCCCAAATATCAAAAATTGATGTTTGCTCTAAGACACCTTCCCTCATACTGACCCTATCGACGACCTTGTTTGAGTTCTGGAAGACCATGAACTTGGTTTTGTCAACATTGACAACCAGTTCATGGTCTGCACAGAACTCCTCAAACTTTAAGAGGGCACGTTGTAGGCCCTGTCTTGTTTTAGATAAAATCAGAGTGTCGTCGGCAAACATCAGTAGAGGGATCTTTGAACCTGCTAAGCTGGGGGCGTCTGTAGGATAATTATCAAAATATTTCAAGACGCCATTGATGTATATCAAGAACAGGGTAGGTGTGAGAACGCACCCCTGTCTTACCCCCTTTTCCACCAAAAACTTTTTGGTTGTATTACCTGCCATGTCCCATCTAACTTGGGCATAATTGTCCGTATGTAATTTAATAATATAACCTAAAATGTCCAATGGCATACCCAACTTAAAAAAACAGAGCCAGAGCTTGGAACGCGGGACTAGGTCGAAGGCGGACCTTAAGTCCACAAATGCGGCATAGATAGTGCCTCTCCCCAGGGTAACTATGCGCCAAAGAATAAGAATGAACCTTAGGACTTGGTCCACTGTGCTAACACATTGGCGAAACCCCGCTTGCAAGTCAGAAAGGATATGACATTCGTCCATCCAGGCCTGCATTCTTCCTAAATTCACCCTGGCCGATACTTTTTGAATGCAGTCAATCAAGCTTATTGGCCTGTAATTTCCTGGTTGGGAGCGATCGCCCTTCTTAAAAATTGGAAGAATGCCAGCGCCCAACCAGGTGCTGGGAATTACTGCTCCCCTATCGATAGCATTCATGAGTATTTGAATATAAGTTTACCAAGAATCAAGATTTTGCAAAAAAAGATCAGCTGGAATACAGTCGAGTCCTTGAGCCCTAACCCTGGGGACCTGGAGGAGAGCGGCTTCCACTTCTTTTATTGTAATACACAGCAACGGGGGAGAGGGAGGCAAGACAAAGACAACCTGCGCACCCAAATCACTTGCAAATTGGTCCTTAAAATGATGGACCCAATGGTCGGGTTCCACGTGATTAACTGGGACATTCCGAGGTTCTCCACTCCCCCATTTAACCAGGTGCCAGAATCTTGTCATATCTCTCCCTGTGCAGGCATTAAGTAAATCGGCCCAGTGGGCTTCGTCCCATTCCCTTTTAGCTTTAAACTTAGCTAATCTATATGCCAGTCTCTTCTCCCTAATGGTAGCCTGTCCTCTGCTCCTAATTGCTGTCGCCAGTGACCTATAAACTTTTCAACAGTTTGAGTTATACCAAACTGCGTTCTTGGAAATGGGTAATACAGACACTCTCTGATTTTTTACCATAAGAAAACTTTTGAGTTTGTTAAAAAATTGCTCGTGTACCTGGCAGACATAATCCAAATATGCACCCAGTTCGACATCAGACTGTAGACTATTTATGGTTTTCTCTACTAAATTATTGATTTCCTGCTATTTCTCCGGGCTTAGTGCCACCTTAGCCCAATTAAGACGTCTTGAGTCATTGGTTAGATGGCATTCTACAAAATCAAGACGGGGTGGTGGCTCTACCACTGCATCTATTTCAATGATCTTTAATGTTGCATGAAGGGGATTGTGGTCACTTTCAGGCCGTACTATCACCACCATATCTAACATTTTTGACCACATCTCCTTATTTATAATGAAGTAATCAATACAACTAGAGCGCGTCCCACTGCAATAGGTTGACTTCCCTAGTTTGTCAGATGTTGTGCAGCCATTTGCAGCTCGCAGCCCATGTTCAAGACAAAATACTTTAAATGAAGGGCTGAACCCGTCCACCTTTTAATGGGTGGGAGTTTAAGTGGTGGAATTGACCACAGCTCGTCCTCTTCCTGACTAAAATTGAAATCCTCACCATCAAGTGGTTCATATGTACAATTAAAATCCCCAGCTACTATGATATTACAATGACCCCTGTCACTTGTTAAAAAAGCATCCAAGCATGCTAATGTGTTAGATGCCTTCCCGCCTTGTATTCCTCTTGAATAAACATTGATAAGTAAAATATCTGTGGTATTACTCTGCACCAATTTGACAATAAGAATGTCCTGGGAATGAATAGCAACCGCTTCTAATTTGAAGCGATAACTCTGTTTGACCCACAATGTCAGACCCCCCTTAGGCCTACCCTAGCCCCCCGGACAGCAGGTTTTGAAAAGTTTACGTAGCCCTCCCTGAATACCTGTTCTACCACCCAAGTTTCTTGCAGAAATATTATGTCATGGTCATCAAAGGAGGACCATTCACTAGATGAAACTTTACTCTGAAGTCCCGCGATATTCCAAGAGGCTAGTTTGATAGCAGTGCTAGATCCTAAAAAGGTGGTAGTTGTGATTACTGGGTCTTTGCCTTGGATAGGCCCAGATGAATCTTCAGTTTGGCCAGTATATTTAAGGGGGACCATTCCGTTATCCCTTGCGGTGGTAACACTAGGGGACTCGTATTAGGGGGTAATGGGCACGTATGACGTATTAACCTTTTTTGATTAGTTTGGGTATCTACCATGCTCCTTAGATGAGCAGCGCCCACTAGTTCCCTCTCATTCCTAGTTACTTTATACCTTCCAAGATGGACCAGTCAGTCAACCCCCTCTAAACCATATAACGCATCAAAGCGATTAAAGGTGGGAACTGGGAAATTACTTCTAACTCTACCCATCATCCCTCCATGTTGTATTACAAAGGGGTTGCAGTTGAAAGACATCCTGGGATTCTTCCGGTAAAAGTAATTAAGGTCATACGTGAAAATATCACTTCCTTCACTTTGATCATTACTATTGCAAAAACAACCAACCACCCGCCTGTCCCTGAAGTTGACAATAATACAATCTCCCTCTATGTCCTTGACTCTATTCCCTACCCAACTTACTCTACGTACATTCAGTATTTTCCCATCCACATTTCTTGGGAGGGGTCTGTTCTTGTTCAACCAATGGGTAACTTTGTTTTTCAACTCTGAATACGTTTCTGTCATATTAGCCTTCAATACGGGAACACCCACCAGTACAACAACGTATGGACATGACTCCGGTGGAAGGTTGATACAATTTGAGATTGTGTTTGACTTTGGGGTATTGGATTTATCCCTACCTACTGCTGTGTTATTAGTGACCTGCCATGGGGGACTTATAGTAGCATTCCTGCTCACCTCCCTCGTGTCACCATTACTGTTCACTAACCCTCTACTCCCTTTGTCAAGTAATGGTGTCAAGTGATTAGTTCCAGGGGATTCCATAGCAGTTCCTCTAACTCCATTCTGAGAAGTCAAAGAGGTTACTTCAGCTATGGGAACTTTGGGCGTATTAGATTTACCTTGGATAATAGTTGTTAAACACTCAACCTGTTTCTTAATCTTTTCAAAATTCTCTTGCGTTGCGTGCTCAAAACTCACCACCCTCTCATTTATTACCTTTAACCTTTCTAAGAGGGGTAGGATGAGAGACTTCATCAATTGCTCCACTTGGGGCATAAAACCAACCGGTGGTTTCAGCTCTGGAGGTGTAGGGTCCAGCGCATGGACATAAGTGGATTTTGGCTGTGTAGTAAGTGCTAGGGATTGGATAGGTACTGCCCTAGGTTCAGCAATCTCAATGTCCTCTGCAATATTAGTGGGGAGTATAGAGATTTTTATCATCTTAGAGTTTCTCCCCTTATGGGTGCCCCCTCCCGTTTCCTCTTTGCAATGGTGTTTTTTCGACCCACAGTGGGAATAATCTTTGACGGTTTGGCACCATGTTTCACAGAGGATCTAGTAGTGGGGTGTGATACAGCAGTAGTGGTAGATTCATCTCTAACTCCAGCATTTATAGAGACACCGGGGGTGGTCTCACTATATGCGGATTTATTCAGTGCGTAATTTTTCCACAAGTTCATTGCTATCTTCCTCACTAATCAATCTATTGCTGGTGGATTGCCCTACAGCTTGATTGGGAGAGACTGCCAACACAATGGGACCTAGGCAGGAGCTTCTTGCATACTGAGGGTCAAGGGACAAACGACGCTCCGTCAGGGCTCATTTCATGTTCGAGCACCGATGTTGTCCTCACGATAAATTGGTCTAGGGTACCGCTAACAAACCCCCCCCCATAGCTGCCCTCCCTCTCTTAGCTGCACGTGTAGCCATTGTGTATGATACAAGCAATCAATATGCACAGGCAAATAATTTCCAGTCTATACAATGACACGAACAACAAATGGAAATATACAATACTGGATATGTTAAGGGAGTGGCCCAGCCCAGTCTCCTCTGGGCTACGACGGGCTTAGACGGGCCCCCCCTTGGCCCGGGCTTCGCCCGGCATGACCCGCACGCTATCCCGCGATGCGGGGCTTCTCCTGAGATTTAAACGCCTTCTGGTGCGTAAAAGGCGTCGGAGGCTTCCTGCCGCAAAGGGTCCTGGTAGTCGTGGCCCCCCCCCCCTCTCTGCGGCCGCGCGATGGCATTGAGCTGCGGCAGCGGAGGGAGACCAGAGATGACAGCTGCGGGTCAGCAGGTCAGCGGGTCAGTGGGTAAGAGGGACAGAATGCGGGACAAAATGCGGAAGTAGGTAAGAGCCCCCAGGTTTCAGAAACATTGGTCCTTAGACCACTGGGCATTTTCCAAATTCAAGGAAAGTTCCATAGAATCTACTTCAGCATTGTCGCCTCAGAGTTCGCCTTATCTCGTAGCACAGCTTTATTTGTTCTCACTCTAGACACAGGATTTCTATCCTGCTGCACGTCCAGTCTCCCGTCCGTTGCCGGGCTCACTAACTTGCCAGGATGACTTTGCCTTTCCCTTTGAGTCTGCCAACGTCCGGGCCCCAGACAGCTGGAGACCCATGTGAACAGGGACAGCTGGAGACCCATGTAAATGCATAATATTAAAAAGTAGAAGAGCAAAAAGATATAACACAAATAATGACACAACAATACTGAATATCCATAACACTGCACCAGAAAGAAGAGCTCACCTGGGGACATAATCATCATGCTACAACGATCTCTGCTTAATCCTTGTAGGCCAATGCACAACATCACTCTCACGGTGTCTTTCGCAGCTTTGTCCCCCAGGTGTCCTTTCATATTGTATATCCTGTTCTCCACCCACATCAACAACATCAACAATGATGTTACCCTCTATTCTACTTCTAACCCGCCAATCTGCAATTTTTATTATTTTCTTACAGTTTCCTATGTTTTCGTCACTCAATAATACAGTGTAGGGATACACTTTTTCCACCTGCAATGAATTTGGCCAACACTTTTTCTTCTCTGTGTCCTTTCCTCACAAACACCCATTCTTCAATGTTGAACCTTTTACCAGATCCATCAACTTTGTCTGTCCAATTTTTCCTCTCCACTCCTTTGGGTAACATTCTTCTTGGTTTCCTTCCATGCATAACCTCAAAATGAACTTTTCCTGTGACATTGTTGGGTGTGGTACGATACGCCCACACCAATTTCTCCACTGCTCTTTTCCACTGATGATCCAGGCACAATGCCAGTTGACGACCCCCCTTCAAAGTTTTGTACCATGAGAAAAATATACCAAAGACCTGAGGTGTTCAACCCCATACCCACTCAGAAAATGCTCCATTTCCTGAGAGACAAACTGCACACCATTGTCTGTCACCGTTTGCTTACAATAAAGCCTGAGAGGAGATAGAAACAAGTGCCGCCTGACTCGAACATGGCGCCCGCTTGGGGCAAAACGCCTCATAAAGATGCTAAGGCCCCACATGAGCCTGTTTACCTAGCATAGGAAAGGGGCACACCTCATTTTTCTTGATGGGCAAACTAATGAGGCACCTGGCAAATAACACCACGGCTGACCCCATCAGGGGAAAGATCAGCGGGGGCCAAGAGCATCAGAGGCGGGACGGCATATCTCGAGCCAAAGAACGACCAGTGATCGGCGGAGAACTCAGCCGCTCCTGAACAGATGCCGCCGAGAAGAGGGGTCTCTGATCGGTGAAGTTTAAGGAGGCCGGTGGAGAGGGGAAGGACCGGCGATCACTGTGAAAATATCAAGATGGGCACTGCGAGCTGATGAGGGGAGCGGGAGCGCAACAGGGACCTTAGTTCGAGGGATTCGCGCTGGCCCCCCTACCCACTCACCCTGCCGAGAAACTTAGCCAATGGGTTGTGAACCAGCGACAGAGAGGGTGCATGGCATGACATGGAACCTGGCAGTGTGGCACAAAGCATGTAAAGGGGCCAACACAAATATGGTGGCCAAACCCCAAAAAAACAGTGGTATGCAGTGAGTTTTCAGAGCCTACAGGGACAGGAGAGACAACAAAGCTGCGATGTAGTTACCCGACACAGTGATTGCTCCTGAAATACTGCCTGTACCTGCCTAAAATGATGGCGGCACCAAACCTCCTGCTTCTCTCCTGACCTTATCTCCCTCCTCCCCCTAACCCCAACCCCTCTCTGCTCTACTCTTCTCCACTTTCCTGCTTCTGACCTTTGCCCTCACCTGTCATGGCCCTTGGTCCCCACCCTGTTTATCTGTGAATTTTCCCTCGTCAATTAAGATCTAGCTATTTTGTCTGATGCCCGATGGAGCTACCTGGTTTAGCTATAGGGGAGACAGGCCGGGTATTCCCTATTTGGACGTCACCTACCCAGTCGGTCTTTAGACAGACTTCCTTTCGTCTCTCCTGTCGTGTCTTCCTGCATTCTCCCTCTATTTATGTCTCTCCTTCTCTCCTCTCTCAATGTATTGAGACTGAACTATTTTGACTGATGCCCAATGAAGCTACCTGGTTTAGCAATAGGGGAGATGGACCGTGGATTCCCTCCTTGGTCGTCACCTACCCAGTCGGCCTTTAGACGGACTTCCTTTCGTCTCTCCTTGTTGTCTCTTCCCTTATCCTCCCTTTCTCACCTCCCCTGCCCCATCCACTACTTTTCTCTCTCCTTTCTCTCCTCTCCTAATTGTATTGACTATTTTTTGATGCGTTGTATAATTGTTGATCTTTTTCTGTTGCATTGTTGATTCTCATGTAAAGTGCTCTGATACCTTCGGGTCTAGCCAGCGCTATATAAAACTCTTTAAATAAATTAAATAAAAATACACGGTACAGACCGCTGATGTTGAAACCCAGTTTTCCCCAAGGTGAATCCATCTTATCTACTTCCACCGAAGGATAACCTGCTGTCTTTTGAGATTTGTCACTTCATGCACACAATAAACAATCTCTTACGTTCTTTCAACTTCTTTGTCTAATCCAGGCCACCGGTACTCAGACCTTACCCTACAGTTAGTAGCGCTCATGCTAGCATGACCTTCATGAGCCAAACTCACTATGCAACTCCTCAACCCTTCAGGTGCAATCAACAGGTCACCTAAAAAACACCTAATCCATAACGGACAACTCTGTGTCAATGTTCCTGAATGACTCAACCATATCAGATGCTTTACTCTTAGCTGGCCATCTCTTGACCAAATACTCCTTCACCTCATATTAAGTGGTGTCCCCTCTAACTGCCTTTACTCATTCCAAATGTAATATCCAACCATCATTGACCACATGCACAGTAGCCACCTGCTACTACTCCTCCTATTCAACCCTCTCATCCTCAGTTTCCACCGATAACCAGGACATGCAGTCTGTAACCACGTTCTTCTTTCCTTATACATGCTCCATCCTGACAGTGTATTTCATCGACCTCAAAACCCTTTTCATAATTCTGGAGGAAACCTGTTCAGTACCTTTCTTAGCAAACATCTCCACCAAAGGTTGATGGCCAGTACGGATCACAAAGTCAGTACCCCACACAAATGTTCAGAAATGATAGATACCCCACCAACATGCCAAACCCTCTCTTTCAATGGTGGAATACAACAACTCAGCACCTCTCAAAGGCCATTAACCATCCCCTCTATCCCTTTGTTGGAGCAATACCGAACCCAAACCTACATCTAATGCATCAGTCCATATTATGCATTACTTTCTTCTGTCAAAAGGCTTTAAGGCAGAAGCCTGTGCAATACATTTTTTGATAATGTCAAACTCCTTCTGGCATTCCACATTCCAATTGATTAAAATTTTCCTTGCCATGAGCTTCCTCCTGGATACAGTTTTGTCAGAAAACATGGGAACAAAACCTGAGTAATATTCTGCTAATCCTAAGAATTACCTCAATTAGTCTTTGCTAAGAGGTGCTGGTGCCTCCTCAATGGCCCTTACCAATTTCAATTTGGGAACACTCCATGCTCACTCAACTAATGTCCCAAATACTCCACATTATCTACACAAATCTTGCATTTTTCCTGCTTAATAGTGAATCCATATTCCTGCAAAATCTTCAACACAACATCATGTTCTTCTACGTCTCTTCCAAAACCCAGGATGTCATCCTAGAAATAAATCACATTTTCGGCATCCATAAAATATTAGTGCATGCACCTTTGAAATACTGCTGCCGCAGATGCCAGACCAAACGGTATGCACTTGAACTGGTAAGCCCCTTCAGTGGTGACAAAGGAAGTAAGGGACTTTGACTCCGGATGCAGTGCAATCTGGTGATATGCTGAGGATAAGTCCAGTATAGAGAAAACGTTGGCTCTTTTGACTGTCATTAATATATCATCAATGTTAGGCAGGGGATGACGATCAATACAAATACATTTGTTTAAATTGCACAAGTCCACACACATCCTCAAATCCCCATTACCCTTTTTGGCTAAAACTACAGGAGCCAAACACTTAGAAGCTTCAATGTCTTCAATGACATTCTCATGACACAACCACAACGATTATTTCCTCAAAGGTTCTCTCAATACAAACATCACCCCTGGAAGTTTGTGCGCAACAGGACATGTCCCTGTCTTTAAGATCATTTTATGTGTGAACCCCTTTAACAAACCAAAATGTTTTTGGAAGACGGCCTGAAGTTCGCTTTCCCACTTGCTCCCACTCACCACACTCACATTGGTCATAGCTCCCAACACTTAGGGGCCTATTACGATGGAGGATTTTACGCATTCTCCGGGCCGGCGGAATCCACCGCCAGCCCGGAGGATGCGGAAAATCCTCTGCGGACCCACCAAAGACCCACCGCCACATTAGGATGGCTGGTGGGTCCTGGTTTCCGTCCGCCGCTTTTCCGCCGCGGTTGGCTTACAACCGCGGCGGAAAAGCTCTAATATGGTGACGGTGTCTCTCAGACACCGTCAGCCATATTAGGATGGCCTGTGTACAATGCTTTCCCGGGGCGGGTTTTCCGCCGTGGAAAAGCATGTGTAACTTCACTGCTGGGGCCCGTTGCGGGCCCCCTGGGTGAAGGGGGGGTGCATATGGGGGGTACCTATGGTACCCCCCTGCATTTGTATGCAGAAATCGGCAGGCACCTCACGGTGCCTGCCGCTTTCTGCATACAAATGCAATGTATGCATTTTTACCATTACGGCGGATGCAGCTTGGAGCCGCACCCGCCGCAATGGTAAAAATAGAGGATGTGACCGCCAGGGTGGCGGTCACATCCTAATTGCACAAGAGGGAACTCAGCAGGCCATGCCGAGGTTCCCTCCTACTCTATGGTGGCGGACGGACTCAGTTCCGTCCGCCATCATAATCGGCCCCTTAGTCAGAGTGATTGGGGTCCAACTTAATCGTAAGCACTCTCTGTTGTGACCAGCCCAACAACATTTACCCATACTTAGCCACATACAATTTAGAAAACATCTTCCCACCTTGAAAGTCCAGCATGCCCAACCAATAACCCACCAAATCAAAGGGTTTGTTCCCATAAGCTACCAGCTTGAAGCATTGGTTGAAACCCCTTTCCCTTTCAAACCTGAGCAAAATGTCCCTTCATTTTACACCTCCTGCACACTTGACCCACAGTGGGACATATAGGATCAATCCCACATGGCCATTCCACCCACCCTGAAAACATATCAATGTCGCTCACGGAGTGCTGTTGTTGTTCCCTGACGCCGGATTGTACTCTCGCTTTTCCGCGTTTCCAAAGGCCCTGTCTCCCCACTGAACTGCTTCTGCTGGTGTGAGCGCGTTCTGCAGCCGGCGGAACCTGTCGTCGCTCCCAGCTGGAAGCACTTGCGGGTTGAGGACTGCGGGGAACCCAGAGGAAGGAACCGACCGGGGGACTGTGAGGCCCAGCATTCTTCAGTGACCGCAGCTGGTGCCTCTTCCCCCGGCGGCCACGCCCACCACCTCCTGCCTTCTTCGCCTTTCGCGACACCCGCTCCGCGGGTGCCGCTCACGGAGTGCTGTTGTTGTTCCCTGGCGCCGGATTGTGCTCTCGCTTTTCCGCGTTTCCAGGGGCCCTGTCTCCCAGCTGAACTGCTTCTGCTGGTGTGAGCGCGTTCTGCAGCCGGCGGAACCTGTCGTCGCTCCCGGCTGGAGGCGCTTGCGGGTTGGGGACTGCGGGGAACCCGGAGGAAGGAACCGACCGGGGGACTGCGAGGCCCAGCATTCCTCAGTGACCGCAGCTGGTGCCTCTTCCCACGGCGGCCACGCCCACTACCTCCACGTATATAATTGACGCAAGCTCCACCGCGCCGCAGGACGCGCGCGGGACGGAGTCCGGGGCAAAGACCAGGCAAAGGGAGGGCCCTCTACGGCCCTCCAAGGCCAAACAAGGCGTGGCGTGGCATATTCTCTAAGGTGTGCTACTCCGTACCTGGCCATAGTTTATATTCATTTCAGAAATGATGACATCGGTCTCAGAAGACCTGCCACCCAGGGTAGGTGTTTCTATCTTGGGTCCTTTGGATAAATATTTTCCAAGAGCCAATACGGAGGTCGATAGAGACATGGTACTTGCGGAGCGGCGGGCTGCCCGTCGTCTCTCTATTGAGATGTTAAAAAACACAGTAACTGCCTCTTCCAAGGTAAACAATAGTTTACATCTAGATAACTTCTCTATGGGAAATACAGACGCTGATCTGTTTAATACCGACAGTATTCCCCTAATTTTTCAAATCAGCTCGTCCCCTAAAAACACCACACGCGCTGATACTCAACTAGATTTAGCCCCCCACAGTAGTAACCTAACCATTGATCTTATTGACCTTGATACGCCCATACCTCAGCAGGCTTTTGAACATTCTACTCTAAATCCAACTGGGGTAGAAGCATCGTGCGTGGGGGTTGAACAGCAAATGCATGCGGGTACTCTTCCTTCTGTGGCTTCTAAAACAAAAGCACCGTCTATAACAAACCTCATAAAAAAGAAACAGCAAATTATTCACTCACCCCCAAAAAAACGTAGAAAAAAAGGCTTGGGAAATATAAACACTCCAGTCCGTAAATTATTGCCTTCTAAAGACGTACTTAGAAAAGAATTATTAGGAATTGTAGAAGGGGTAGGTAATATTTCTGAAAACATAAACCCCCCTCATGTTCCACCTTCTATAAAAGACTTTGTTGATGCAATGGAACACCTATTGAAAGCTCTACTACTCCCTATAGTAGAGAGAGTTAAGAAAATTGGTGAGCTACTGGATACCCTCATGCAACGTCCTACTCAAAAAACTCCAACTAGTAAGGATATAGTTAAACCAACCACCACAAAGGAGCCAGTAAAAATCATAAGTAAGGTTAAGAGTATACCTGCAGCTAGCACCTTTACTGCTCAATCTTCTACTGATAAATTAAAAACAGTCAATGACAAAGTTCCTATTGCTCCATCTAATACGCTTTTAAACTTACAGTCACAGTCTTCCCAAATAAATTCTCTTATGCAATCAGCCAGAATGGGTAACAAAAAGCCCATACCGGGTACGAATAAGGATGGGGTAAAATCCACAAGATTCCCACGTGAAAGAAATGTGGATTTACCTCCAGCGGCATCACAAAATGTTATTGTATTAACGGGGGTTGTGCCTTTACCTTCTGGATCTCATGAAAATTACACCAGCTTGAAGAATAAAGCAATCTACTGGTTAAAAATTAATAGGCCATTGCCGCCCCACATAGACGGTGATATTATCACTGTGAGACGGACTAATTGGGTTGGAGTGCGCCCTAAAGACATAGAGGGTGATGTAGTAATCATCACTTTTAAAGATCCCAGAGTTATGTCGCATATTAGGGACTGGTTTTCAGATTATGACAGGGGTTCGATTATACCTAAAGTCTTGTCTTACTTTTATCCGGAATCCCTAATGCCCCGCGAAAGGCCGCGCCCTAGACAGCATTATGATAATTATTCTTTCCCTTGGCAACAAAGATTACCATATAACTCCTACCCCCCTAGGCATAGAGACATGGAACATATATTTCCTTCTCCTTTTTTATATGACTTTGCCGGATCAGGCCAATATCTGCCATCCACAACTCATCTCTGGAATATCCCGTGCCATAATTATTATGCACCCCTTTCTGGTTTGGACAACAATGAATGACTTTCCCCTTTTGGTATAGAAAATCATGAAATGGAGAATGAGTCTGGTAAAATCTCTGATGTATCATTGTCTAGCAGTTCCACCTTGTCCATAAAACTAGGCGACAAGGAGTCAGCAAATGGAGAAATCTCCCTGGAACCAATAATTAGTTTGTCTGATGTTCATCAGACAAACATTATAGAAATATCTCATATCCATTCTGAAAGTCGAGTAACAGCCGCCGAACTACGGATTCTTAGCTGGAACGTGGCTGGCATTTCTACCAAAATAGCTATACCATCATGGCTGGAGGTGGTCAATTCTTTCTCAATTCTATGCTTCCAGGAGACATGGGTGCAAACCCCGATCCATCTCTTGGGTTTCCAGACTTTTCACTCTCCAGCATTAGAGAGCAAGCAAGGTAGAAATAGGGGGGGTTTGTGTATATACGTAAATGTTGCTATAGGGTTGAAGGTTAGGAAACATCATTGCAGTGACTCGTATCAAATAATTGTCATGGGCGTGGCCAAGTACGCGATGTAAGAAGTCGTGCCCGGGCTGAGCTCCAAGCGAAGCTCCCCTTCCACGGGCTATTTCTCCTACATTTCCTGTGCCACCGGGCCCAAACTTGAACCGAGTGCACCCGGGGACCGGATTAGCCACCACAGCACTTTTCAGACGGATCGGAGTACCTGACCCTCCGACCGTCGACTGCCGCGGCAGCTGCCCGCCCAGGGCTCACTTCCGGTCGGCGACCCCATCTACCTGAGGCCGGGGATCCAGCCCAGCGAAGTGGGCCGCAACACGTGTGCACTCCCCGGCGCAATCAAGTGGGGGAAGGAGATCGCGCCGTAACACCGGCTGCCCCCCCCGCGCTCCAGCTACGCAGGGGCCCCAGACACGACGGTAAGGCATAACGACCTGGCTCGCATTGGGCTGCGACATCGGCCCACCCTGCCAACCTGCAACTGGGGACATCCTGCCAGGCCCTGTGAGCGCCGGAGAGGGATTGCACTCGACCGTTTGGGGGCCCACTCGGACAGCGCTACCCCTGGTTCCCGGCAGGCTACAGCGAGGGCTGGCCCGCTCTGCCCCGTGGGCCCCCACACTCACCCACCGCCTAGAGAAAGGCCCAGCAAGGGGGTGGAGACCGCATCGCCACGCCCGATACCCCCCGGCGAACCCTCTGCTCAGGGATCCCAGAGGTTGCAAGCAGGCACGCCACACTGGCCCACAGCGCCCTGTGCCACTGACCTACCTCACCTGCCGGCGCTGGAGACTTCCCGCCAAACCTGGCGGACGCCGGAGGACGATCGTGCTCCACTGTGTGGAGACCCACACTGTCGACATCGCCCCTGGGCCTGAACGACCAGCAACGGGGGCTGTGAGGCCCTATCTCCAGGATACCTGTACCCGCCCACTGCCCAGAAATAGACACTGGTCAACGCCGGACCCGTTTAATACCGAGGAGCCCGGCCCACACGACGCGCAAACTGCGGCCACGTTGAGGCGGCCCATCTGACAATCGGCCCTACACTAGGGGGACCTCCCAGGCCCACGCGGGTGAGAACCCAGAGCAGCCCCGCACACTCCGCTTCAGCCACCCCGGTACTGAACTTTACGGTGCCCCCACACAACGCTTGGTGGCGTCTGGGATCGCCAGGCGGAGCGTGCCTTCCCAGGCCCGCAGGACAGACGCAACCGGAGGGACCAGACGGCACGACCTGGAAAACCACCGCAAGGCGCAGCCGAGAGGTCCTTTGCATTAGAGACATTCGCAGTGACGGCTGATACACTTGGGGATTTTCGTGTCAGACAAAGGACTGCTGTCTTGTCCTCCCCAGTCGGTGCCATAGCACCAAATCCTGTAGTCCTGCGGTGCAGTGGTCCCCCCCTCCTGCCTCGCGGCCCACACGCCACCCGGCACGGGCGGAGCAGACTGCCTGACCAGAAGAGGCCAGCGCGCACAGGCCCCAACAGTGTTCATCGCGAGAGCCTGCCCACTCGGCTACCTACCTGTGCGACCACCCACATGTCAGGGGGGACCAGAGCAAAGACCGGCACCGGTGGGACTCTGAGCAAAGGAAAGATGGTGAAGAACACAGAGACTGACCAAACTGCCTCCAAACTGGACACTATGCTGGCGGCCATGGAACGCCTAGAGGAGTCCATGCAGCTAACCCGTACGTCACTAGAGAACAGGATCGATAAGGTGGCTGTGGACCTGACGCTCCTTCGAGCGGATCACAAGAAATTGTCCGACCGCACCACGACCTTGGAACAAACGATGGCAGAGACCACACCCAAGCTGGCGCAGACGGATAAGCACGTCCGTGACTTGCTCAACCGGGTGGAGTTCCTCGAGGATAGAGCAGAGGATGCAGAAGGACGGGCCAGAAGAAACAATGTACGCATAGTAGGCCTGCCGGAACGATGGGAACGGAGGGAGACAGCGGAACATATGGAGAACTGGCTCAGAGAGCTACTGCCGGAAGGCACACTGTCACCACACTTTGTGGTGGAAAGAGCGCACAGGGTACCATCCCGTCCACCCCCGGAGGGCTCCAACCCGAGGCCAATGCTCATGCGGGTGTTGAACTACCGTGACCGGGATGCCATTCTCCGCGAGACGCGGAAACTGTCGGACGTACAGGTAGACAACGCCAAGGTGATGTTCTTCCCTGACTATACCATACAAGTCCAACGCCGACGTCAATCGTTCCTCGAGGTGAAACAACGGCTCAGACGCCTGGCTCTCAAGTACTCCTTGCACGCCTCAGAGTGGTGGCACAGGACAAAACCCACTTCTTCGATACTCCAGAGGCGGCGGCGGCCTGGCTGGATTCGGGAGTAGATGCGAACTACGAACCCGCGCCGAAGGAGCAACGGCGAAACCGAGGTACACGCAGGCGGAGACAACGACACGCCTCGAGGGTCGAGTCGCCGACCACGGGCGCGGAAATTGGCCCCACTCCAGAGCAAATGCAGTCTGCACAACGAGAGGCCATCCGAATAGCAGCTGAGATCGGCGGGTCACAATCACCCATCCTGATTTCCAACGCAAGCCCAAGATCACGCGGGAGCGAAGACGACGACTTCATGTACGGACTGCCAGATGACCCGAATACAGAGGGCCTACCGGATGTCACACCCCAAACATCGGATCAGATAGTATAAGCAACCCTCATCGGCCTAGCCCTGGCTAGGCCACTGCAACTGGCATTTTGGAACAGTTTCTTCACTTCCAAAGCTGACCCAATCGGAGATCCACATCGGCACTTCTGGAGACCCCGGCAGCTGCGTCCAGTCCCATCTCCGGGATCTAAGCTCTACACCCGAACCCCTCGCCTGCCGGCCCGTCACGGAACCGCCGTGACACCGGGAGAGGAGCCGGAGCGGTTCCACTGGCACACCACCGGGAACAATAAATCTGGTGGGGTGGACGGACCCCTAGAGGTGAGTGCCCCCCCCCGAGGGAATAACTGATGGGATCCCCCCCACCCCCCCTGGGGCGGGCTATCCGAGACCAGTAACATTGGGAACTCTGACCTGTCTCCGGACATTGCCACTGACGTTTTGGTGCCCTTTGAAACAATGCCCGTGGTGGGGAGCCGCCACGGCTCTCTTGGCGATTTGAACTAACTTGTTCCACCCAAGTGCTGAACTTCGTCATCCCCCCATTGAACTAACGGATTGATTAAGCTCGATAGAGCGTTTGGGCGACGACTTGTTCTGTTGTTGCCCTTTTGGTATTAAGTTTCTGTTAAAGTTCTTCCTTTTGAGACTAGTGTTGACACTGGAGTGTTACAGCGTGCATCCCTGGGTCTGTGGAAGAGGGCGAGGGGAAAAAATGGTCACTGTTCGCGGCTGCTGTACGTGTTTGGGTGGGGCGGGCTGGGGACCGGGGAGGGGGGGACGGGTGCTTGGGCGCAATGAACACTGTGATGGCTACGGTTAAATTTTGTACCTGGAATGTCAGGGGCATGCACACACCCTCACGTAGATACCAGGTGTACTCATACCTTAGGAGACATCAGGTCCAGATTGCACTACTACGGGAGACACACCTGGTCGCCACTGAGGTAGCCGCACTTCGCCGCAGGTGGAGGGGGCAGATATTCGCCACAACCTTTTCAGCGTTTGCACGGGGGACCCTGATCTGGGTTAGGCCCGGGGTTCCATTTGCACTCACACATAGCAAAATCGACACTGAGGGGCGCTATGTCTTCATACAGGGCAGACTAGACGGGCAGCAGATTGTCATAGCCTCCATTTACGCACCTAATGTGGAGCAGGGGAAATTCTTTGCGCGCTTGTCGGCAGTAATTGCGCCCTGGCCAGACGTACCATTGGTGATGGGTGGGGATTACAACTGCGTACTAGATGTTTCCCTTGACCGCTCGTCCCCCCCAGCAGCAATTGCTCCAGCGCAGGCAACTTCCAGAGCCTTACTTGATTGGGCAACACAATGGAACTTACAGGATGCCTGGCGAGTCAGAAATCCCACCGCCCGGGTGTATTCCTATTACTCGGGAGCCCACTCACTACATGTCAGGTTAGATAGATACATGCTGTCCCGCGACCTGATTCCCTCCGTGACAGACGCAGACTACCTGGGACGGACGCACTCGGACCATAACCCGCACACACTGGTATAAGGAAGGAGGCGCCCTCGTCCACCCGTGCCCACATGGCGCTTGCAACCAGATCTCCTACTCGACACACCATTCCGGGAGGAGATGTCCAGGAGAATCATACAATATTTCGAAGACAACAACGACTCGACCTCCTCCCCGAGGACCGAGTGGGACGCCTTTAAGGCGGTTACCCGGGGAGGCTGCCTTGGTGTGCAGGCGGTCCTGCGAGGCCAGGTGGAGAGGGATCTGGTAAGAGCGGAGGAGGCGCTACTAGATAAAGAGCGGGAGGCGACGAGAGGCGATGACTCCCAACTGATTTCGGCCAGGGCGGATCACGCTGTATTGATGGAGCGCCTAAAGAACGTTAATTTCGCAGCGCACTCCGTGCACACACACAGCGCGGGGGATAAACCTGGCAGGCTGCTGTCCTGGCTGATACGACAAGACACGCATTCCGCTTCGGTCCTGTCGATCCGCACGACCCAGGGTGTCGAGGTCTACACCCAGACACAGATCCATGAGGCGTTTACGTCACATTACAGGTCCCTGCATAGCTCGCGGCTGCGGGCCACTGTGGTGGAGATCACGGACTATCTGACGACTCTGCGGCTCCCAACAGCTACTGCTGCCCACCAGACTGAGCTGGGCGCTGCGCTCACCGGTGAGGAATTACGGGAAGTGATTTTCTCCCTCTCCAATAGCAAAGCACCGGGCCCCGATGGACTCCCGGCAGAGTTCTATAAAGCCTACTCACTGGTGTTAATACCGGAACTGCTGAGAATGTATAAGGCGGCATTGGAAGATGCTGAACTCCCGGCGTCCCTAAACGAAGCTAACGTGGTCTCTCTGCTGAAACCGGGTAGAGATGCGAACGAACTCGGCTCATACAGACCACTGGCGCTCCTCAACACCGATTACAAAATATTGGCAGCGACGCTAGCTCGGAGGCTTGCACCGCTGGTCCCCACACTGGTACACACTGATCAAAATGGCTTTGTGCCCACCCGGAGCACGTCCTACAATCTACGCCGTTTTTTTAAGATCCAACGGTCTGCGACCCCCACCTGGCCACGGTCGGGGTGTATCGTGCTCGATCTTGAAAAGGCGTTTGACTCAGTGGAATGGCCGTACCTCCTCCGAGTCCTCGAGAAATATGAACTAGGCAAAACCTATATCCAGATGGTGGGGCTCCTCTATCAAGCGCCCGAGGTACGCGTCCGGACTGGACGGTTGTTCTCTGACAGGATCCGCATAGGGCGGGGTACCCGGCAGGGCTGCCCCCTCTCCCCTATGATATTCGCCTTGGCAATGGAGCCGTTGGCGGAACTGCTCCGCACCTCCGGCGTCACATGGGGCATACCACTGGCAGACGGCACACACTCGGTGTCTCTGTATGCCGACGATCTATTACTGTACATCAGAGATCTCACGTGCATACCCGAGGCAATCACAGACGTCTTCCGAACGTTCGGAGACATGTCGGGGCTCCACGTTAACTGGGCCAAATCGGGAACCTACGCATTCAGTAGCGAGATGCCGCAATGTGAGGTACGCATGATGGGGGTGACGCTCCGGTGGCACCCGACGGTGTTCAGGTACCTAGGGATCTTGATATACCGTGACCCAGTGGATCTCCTGGAGGGCAACCTGGTGAGGGCTATATCCTCGCTCACGGCCCAGGTCGCGTTCTGGAACTCCCTCCCACTGAATGTGCCGGCCAGAGTGGCGCTAACCAAAATGATAATGCTCCCCCGGCTCCTTTATTATTATGCCAACCTGCCAGTGTATGTGCCAACGCGCATATTCAGAGAGCTGGAAACTCTCACCAGGCGCCTCATTTGGAACAAAGGGAGACCCCGGGTAGCGTTAAGGACCCTATACGCGGCCACGGACGCCGGAGGCCTGGCTGTCCCCAACCAGGAGCTATATTACTTAGCAGCCCAGCTACAATGGGTCGCTTACTGGCTGGGCGGCAGGAACCTGATAGACACGGCCACGGCCGACACCACCCTGTCCCTCGCACAGGTGCTGACACTCTTCCACCCCCTAACGCAGGGGCGACGCCCCACACAAGTCCATGTGGCGCTCGCGAAGCGGTGCTTTGCACGGGCCCTCAGACTCACCAGGGATACAGTGCCCTATGCTCCGAACCTACCTCTACTAGGGACTCCCCTGGGCATTGGCATTCTGTCCTCGACTGAGCTACGCAGCTGGACTGCGGCAGACTTAGACGACCTGAGTGGCCTATATAGCGACGGAGTGCTGTTGCCCTTTGAGACCCTGGCTGCGGATACCGAGCTGCCAGTGGGTCAGTTCCTGGTGCACGCTAGACTCCTCCATGAGCTGACGAAGGCATGGGGTGACATGAGCCAAGAACCGCCCACCCATCTACTCATCCAGTACCTACACGTGATGGGCGATGGGTCTCATATAGTACACTGGCTGGCGCAGGCACTGCACAGCCATACCCAATTCTCCTCCCAAAGACTGAGGGAGAAGTGGGCGACCGACCGGGGCTCCGACTGGACGGATAAGCAGTGGGCCGCGATATTAGCGGGCGCTAGAAATATTCCCCGCAACGCGCGGTTTAAAACCATCGAATATTATATCATCCACCGCGCGTATTTGTCTCCTGACAAGCTGAATCGCTATTTCGGACTCACTTCATCGGCGTGTCCCCGATGCGGCCTCCTAGACTCGGACTTCCTGCACGCACTCTGGAGTTGCGCCAACCTCGCCCCGTACTGGTCAGCGGTCGCTGACACGCTGACGGCAGCCACGGGCGCAACTCTCCCCAAGACGTGGGAAGTATGCCTACTGGGACTCTACAAGAGGGCCAAGCAGACCAAGCTACGGGCGCGCTTTTGGGACTTAGGTCTCATTACGGCTAAACGCCTCATCACGAAACGGTGGAAAAGTGCCGCCCCACCGCGCCCTGCGGACTGGCGTCGCTCTCTTGGCAACTGGGCCTGTGCGGAGAGTGTGTCTCTACACAGAGAGGAGACCGCTGGCCTACGGAAATATCCGATCGCCCAAGACTGGGACGCTACCCTGATCGCGTACCACCGGGCGTGCGCCCAGGTCGGTATAGAATACCATCCCGACGCGGACTAGAGAGGGCCCAGTTAATTGCTGTCCGTACCCCCCCTCCTTCCCCCCCCACTACCTGCCCCGACTGCTGTGACCCTCCACAACGAGAGATGTCCCCTGCCGCTCCTCGCCGCGGCCCTTCCCCCCCGCCGCCCCCCCTCCACCGCCCTGCAGCCGCAGCGACTCCACATCCTCAATTACCCCCGCTCCTACGCAGCCCATATAGGGTGCACCACTCATAGCTAGGGTTCTAGATTCACTCCCACACGCACAAACACTAGTCCAACAGTTGTTGAAATGTTTCTCCCTCCCCCTCTTCTTTTACTTCCTAGTTATATCTTTTGGTTGACGCAGAGATTGTTGCTGCTGTACTCACGCCAATGCTTGATACCCCCTCCCCATTTCCGTAGCACGCAATGCCAGCTGAATGCTTCCAAGTACAGAAGGCGGAAATCCAGCGACCCATGTGACGACGGGGGTTATGATCCTGCCCTTGCTCACTACTGTGCTAAACGGGGAACACAACTTAAAACAATGACTGTTGGATTTCATGACCACTCTGGTCCTTACGCAGTGCTACGAGCCGCGAGCACTGCAGCACGAGCCATTTCCTGGCACTGCCCCTTGCGCACTAATGCATCTCCACTGGCTATTGTTTATTTTCACTCATATATGATTGACATGTCATTGTGTACTGCTGGCCGAATGCCGTTTGTAGTAATGCTTCATTGTTATGACATTGTATGACTACTGCTTACCTCCTCTGTGAAACTAAATAAAGTTTGGGACCGCTGGTCTTAAAAAAAAAAAATAATAAAAAAAAAATCAAATAATTGTCATACAAATAGGCATATCTCTGAGTTTACTAATAATAAATTTTTATAATAATGTGCCGGTACAGGGGTTGGAGAAAACGTTACATGATTTGACCCAAGAAATTGTTTCTATCAAAGAGCAGTGTGGGGGAGAGTGTGTGCTTGCCTTTATGGGCGATTTTAATTGCCATACCTGCCAATATGCCTCAAGGGGAATATGTGAGTTTTCTTCTACTCCAGAAAACGAATCTGATGACATTTTAAATCATTTTTTGCACTCAAAAACAGGGGAGATATTAAATAATTTTCTAGTTTCTTTTAACTTAACATTTGCTAATGACCTATGTTTTCCACCAAGACCATTTAAACCTTCCTTTCATGGAAGAGGTTCAAATACGACTATCGATTTTGTACTCTTCTCTAAGATTCACGCATCCTTGTTATCCGCATGGGATACCCTTGATTATATTTATGGTGACCATTATCCTTTGGCCTTCTCCATATTGTTACCACCTCCTAGCAGTAGTTACAATATTTCCCCTATAAAATATGAACAACCAATTAAAATAGGGGCGACAAACGGATATACCCTAAAATGGGAAAAAATTGATCTTGCTAGCCTCCTCAAAAACTTGTTGAAACAGAGGTGGGAGGAGGTACATATTTGTCTAACCCCGACAGAGCATCCACAATTAATCCTTACTGCTTTCTTGAAAATACAGGAAAGTTTAAAAAAGTTACTTACCCGCCAATATAAGACAGGTCCTATTATACTTAAAGGGTGGTTCGACAAAGATTGTACTAGAGCCCTAAAATCTTTGAAGGAAGCACTACATTCCACTCCAAAGCTACCTCTGGAGATTCGTCAGGCTCGAGCTCGATACCGCCTTGCCTTAAAAAATAGGAAAAAATCTTTGAAGGCGGAAGCTTGGCGGACTATGTTATTATCTTGTGAGAGCCGCGATTCCTCAGCGTTTTGGAAATTTGTGAATGCTCCGCTTCCGTGGGTCACATTGCCTGAGAGGAGGTTGGACTTGGCAATTGATGGAGACACATGGGCTGCATACTTTCAACAGCTATATAGCAAACCAAGCCCCTCTAATACTTCTCCAGTGGCCCCAACTCCCCTTACCACTAGCACCACTCTGGGCCTGGATAGGGGTCTTTCTAGTATTGTTTTTTCATGTGAGGAAGTTATGCTTGCTATAAGAGAGAGCCCTTCTGGGAAGGCCCCCGGCCCAGATGCTATCCCAGTGGATGTCTTTAAGGCCGAAATAGACTCTTGGGCCCCATTATTAACCTCTGCCTTGAATTCTGCAAACGCGCATGGGCAAATTCCAACTTGGACTGAGGCGATCGTGGTACCCATATACAAGAAGGGAGATAGGCATGTGCCCTCTTATTACCGGCCTATCTCCCTTCTTGATTCATTAATGAAGGTAGCGGGGCGCATCATCTCAAAACGCATCCACAGATGGATAGAGGAGGAGGATGTACTTTCCAGACTGCAATATGGCTTCCGAACGGGTAGGGGTACAGTTGAACAGAGCTTGAATCTATACCTGTTAATGTCGAAATATGTGGAGGCAAAAAAGGGCAATCTTTTTGTAACGTTCATAGACTTAAGCTCAGCATTCGACTGCGTGGACCATGATAAGTTATGGAGTATTCTTGAGCAGCAGGGGATGAATTTATCTATACTTCATTTTATTATCAATTTGTATAGGGATGCGGGGGCCAGGGTGCGGTATGGACAGAGGGGGGAATGCTCCCCAAGATTTACTATTATGAGAGGGGTGAGGCAGGGGTGCATATTGGCTCCCCTGCTTTTCTCTCTTTATATAAATGCTGTTGGTGATCATCTGCAGAGTGTCGAATGTGATTATCCGAAGGTGGGGGGTCATGCCGTTCCAATCCTGTTGTATGCCGATGATGCAGCTATACTGTCTCAAACAAGATTGGGGCTGCAAAGGGCAGTCACTAATTTTACACTCTTTATGCATGAAAGGGGCCTGAAAGTTAATATTGGCAAGACGTTTTCCCTGGCTTGTAGTAAGGGAACAAAGAAAACCCCATGTCCAATATTTATTGAAGGCCAAAAAATAGATACAGTTGAACATTTTCCATACTTGGGCATCCACTTTCATAGAAAGGTGACCTGGCAATCTGCTGTTAAAGCAAGAAAACTTGCTTTTACTAGAGCTATGGGGGCGCTCCGAGACTTTGCCAGTAAATTAGGGGGGAGACCAGTTAAGCAGCTTATTACCATCTATAGAGCTAAATGTGTCTCAACCGCTATTTACGGGGCTGGTCTCTGGGGGATTGACACCATATCACCCATCCAGTTAGCGGAAAACCAGTTTCTTAGGTACCTATTAGGGGTCCCAAAGTCAACATCAATCTATATGATCCTCATTGAATTGGGGCTACCCTACATCGTAGATGTAATTAAAACTGAGCCCCTTCTTTTGTGGCATAAGATTTGGACCACTACTGAGACTGCACTAAACCGAGAAATAATTTTGGATAACCAAAAATTGGAGGGGGCAAAACATACAAAATGGATGTCATATGTTAAAAATGTTTGTTGTGAAATTGGGCGCCCAGAGTTTTTCAATGACCCTCTGACTATGGAGCACATTACAAGGAAAGCCCTGAGAAAGCTTCTAATGGACCATCTAGAAGCAAAGAGGTGGACTATTCAAAAACTTAAGAAATCAATTCTGGACTTTCAGAGGATTACTTTGATCCAGGGGCTACAACTGTATCTTTTAACTGACATTCCTTGTTTTTCAAGAATGCTCCTCTCCAGATTTAGACTGGGTTCCTTTTTTCGGTTAGTGACTTTTCCTTCCTGCAATGACTGGTCCCAAAATTTGCCCCCCTGTCCATGCGATGATACCTCACCCCAATCCAACATTCATTCCATACTTTTTTGTAAATATTATGTAGCTCCTAGAAAATATTTACTGAAGCCATTATTGAAGATTTGGGGATTGAGGTCTTGTAAAGATGCCTTTGACCGTTTACAACAGTTGGAGGATAGGAATGTTATATCCGTCATGGAAAATCTCTTAAAATTGCTGCTAAAATTTAGGAATTCGATAGCACAGGTTACATATATTTGCGATTTTATCCATGTTTTTTAAGACATTGTTTTTATGATATAGATTTTATCTCCTGTACTTGTGTATGTTATTTGGCTTATATTTGCCTTTTTACATTTAACTAATGTAATGTATGCTTTTATGATATCCTTGTGATAACGAATAAAGCTCATTTGAATTTGAATTCATATCAATGTCCTCCCTGCTTCCCACCTGCTTTTCCTCGTGGAATGCAACAGTTCTTTTTTCTAGCTAGATGACTTATAAACAACACTTTGATTATCTTCCAGTCTCTCCACATCCCCAGCTGCCATCTCCTTCGTCCCTTCTTCAGGTCTCTCTTTTCCACAGATTTTTGCAGAGTCAAGCCTTCAGTGTTCAGCAACCTTTCTTGAACCCTTTCATCCTTCAATTTCTGCACTAATTGGTCTCATAACATTTCACCAATAAATCCCTTGTAATTGCAGGTAGAAGCTACCGACCGAAGTCCAGCTACAAATTTGTCAACAGACTCCCCTGGTAACTGTGCACGTTTCAAAAATATATATTGCTCCACCGCCCCATTTTATTCTTACAAAGTTGAGATCCGATTGCTGCATTGCCATCTCCTAGTCACTTCCAACTGAATCCTCATCACCTACTTCAGGTAAAGGTGACAAATGCATTAAAATACTTCTACCTTCTGCACCCAAACAATCCTTAAGCATTGCTAAATTCCTTGATGTAGAAAATTCTTCACCACCTACAGCTTCAATGCACGCTTGGATCCCTTCCTTCCAGTCTTCCCAAATGACATTCAGCTCTCTAGACATGTTAAAAGATTACGCTGGTGCCATTAGCCCTTCCATTACTCCAAGAATCTAGATATATCGAAAAAAGAAAATAAATAAAATAGAAATGTTTAATGTTTAAATGTTTTAAATAAAACAGAAAATTTACACAGAGGGTGTGCTCATCACCGGGCATGGGCACATAAAATATCTGATAACTTTCAGGATCACCAAGGGTACTGATAGAAAAAGCTTACAAACTTGAAGAAAAGTTCCATGTGTTTTGCCAAATTTCCTACACAGATGAATTCGGAAATGCCCAAAGCGTCAAAATGGTCACCAGAGAGTGTTCTATAGGCATGTTTTCATGAGGAAATAGGGTTTATCCAAAATTTCAGGACTCGGGTGAGTGAGTGTCTGATTCGACAATGCAGGTGCTTGCGACGAGCAGTGGATCATGCAGGACATGCAGGAGCTCAAGCTTTTCGCTTCAGTGTGGTAAAGATATTGCATTTAATTCAAATCACAAAAAACACTACAGCAGCCGGTAGCTTATACTTGTGGGCAAATCCAGGTCACACATATTTCCCCTTTCAAAACAGTACTACGTAGTGCGGAGATGGACACCACTCCGCACAGAGGCTGCTTGCCCTAAAATGGTGATCTCCTCCTTGTTACCTGGTTCTCACCACTCACTGTCATTGAAATGAGGTGACACCTACCAGGAGGTGATTGTAGGACTTATTGTAAGGGAGAAACATAAGGAGGGAGCTGCCAGCCAGCTCACAACAGTCTCTTCCCAGTTCCTTCTGTAACGTTTCCTCAAGAAGCTTCACAACACAAGCAGCGTGGATGGCTACTCCATGCCCCATGTCTCGTGAAGACATACTGAGGAAGTCTGGATGCAACACACCACATGCAAAGTGTTGTGGGTGCAGGGAGGGATATCACAGAGGTCACAATGCGGTATATGCCAGTTCAGTTCATATAACTGCAATCAGTCTGTGTCTCAGGGCATTAGGTTGAACTTACTCACTTCATCTATCTCAGAATGCCGCATTTATGTCTAGACAAGCGTGCATGAGAGCGTCGGCTCAGATAGGAACTCCTAACCCCCTCTGAATAGTCAGAATGTGACTGGTATTGCAAGAAGCAGATCAGAGCCCTCTCAAGGTTGTTGGCTGTCACTGTCTCCCCTCAACTAGAATGTGCCTTAAAGGACTCTCTTCGCTTTCACACCACTCCCAAAGCCATTTTCCATTGCGGGTGCTGGACAGTCTGTTCTTCTATTTGAAATATGCTTTCTTTGGTTCATACCTTATAAAGGGAACATGTAGTGACTTTTATTTCCTGATTTGTACATCACATGTTTTATTTTTTTTATTTATTTTATTTTTTAAAGTTTTATATAGTGCTGGCTAGACCCGGAGGTATCAGAGCGCTTTACATGAGCATCAGATCATAGTTACAGGTTACATCATTACAAAGGTTACACAGTTCTTAGAGCATGGCAACATAGTTACATGTAAGGTTGAGATAAGCAATAAGCACAAATACGTAAGGGGAAAAGCAGGCCAGGTGAGAGATTCAGGGGAGGGGGGGTTGGAGCACGGTAAGTAGACAGATAAAAATGAGGACGGGAAAGGGGAGGGGCGGGTGAGAGACACAGCATGGGAAGAGGAGGGGAAGGGTGAAGGGGAAACAAACCGGTAGACGAGTCAAGGCAACGTCCAAAGTCCAGTAAGCTGTGATCCCAGGGCAGACAAGCAGAGAGATTCAAGGGAGAGAGGATAGGAGCTAGGGAAGAGACAGTAAGGAGAGACGAAAAGAAGTCTGCCTAAAGACCGACTGGGTAGGTGACGACCAAGGAGGGAATCCACGGCCCATCTCCCCTATAGCTAAACCAAGTAGCTCCATCGGGCATCAGACAAAATAGTTCAGTCTCAATACATTGAGAGAGGAGGGAAGGAGAGACATAAATAGAGGGAGGATGCGGTAGGAGACGACAGGAGAGACGAAAGGAAGTGTAACTATGTGGTTCAACAATAAACCAGAAAAGATCAACAAGTAAACATTATATCAAATAATCAGCAATACAATTAGGGGAGGAGAGAAAGGAGAGAGAAAGTAGTGGGGGGTAGAGGAGGAGGGAAAGTGAGGATAAGGGAAGAGACAACCGTAGAGACGAGAGGAAGTCTGTCTAAAGACCGACTGGGTAGGTGACAACCAAGGAGGGAATCCACGGCCCATCCCCCCTATAGCTAAACCAGGTAGCTCCATCGGGCATCAGACAAAATAGTTCGGTCATGCCCATGAAAGATAGATGATGCATCACTGTTTTACCCCATTGCCTACAATCATTTAATTTCTTTTTTGTTTTTTAGTTCTTAGCAACTGCCATGCTATCAGGGATATTAATCTGAACATGTTTTTGGACTATTTTATAATGGCTGCCTGTGAGTGTGCACACTCACATATGCATGACAGAAACTTAGCAATGGGTTTATGAATTTGCATTATTTCAGCCAACACTTTGAAAGATGGACACCGGGAATATTTGATTCCACAGTGGCCATCTTTCTGCCACATTTGTTAAAACATTGCAAATGCTTTCAAAGAAAGTCATGAATGCACACCAACCCACCTTGGCCATCTTTTAACACATTTGTAATCAGGTAATAAATTCCATCCCAATATAAATGTATATTCATGGTAGTCTAACCCAAAAAATGCATTGGCTAGGATCAATTGGATTTGTCCATGCTAGTTTTACAGTTGGCATCGCTAAGATGGGTACGTAAGTAAGACATGTAATAGGAGAGTATGAGGTGGCAATAAGTGAAGAAAAGCAAGTGTCTTGTAAATGTATATAATTATTCAACAGATTAAAATAACATATTATAGAAACACAAGCAAACTATTGCAATATGCAATCTTTCCTGTTGCTTATTTTAATTTATGTGTTTCCTTAACTGAAGAAAAACATCTACTGCATTGAGTGTTTGTCTATGCTTCTGCAAATATTATCAATTAGTTTGCCATGACTGTGGCTTATAAACGTTGTTTTTAGTAACTTAATTAGTGATATAATATAATTAGCACTTTTCTGGATGACACAAAAACGAGACCAATGTGTATACTAAACAAACTATCAACTTAAGGCATCTGCTTGATTTTTGATAGTTATGTAACTATGAACTAATTGGATTGTCCTGGAAAAAAGTAAATAAATAAATGACAGATTTAACCCTTTAGCTGCTAAGGCGTCCACCTGACCCTCAATGCTGAGCCATTTTTTAAATGTTTGGAGCAGATTGCCAATAGGCCTTTGTGACCTTTTATTCCACAAGAGGTATCCTGGCCAAATGTGTGTTTTTTCCCACATATGCGGGCTACTAAAGGTACCCAAGGGTTTGGGCTTTCCCTGGCAGAAACAGAGTATATAGACAAAATATAGGAAAATGTGTTGTTTTTTGGGACAATGGGAAAATAGTGGTGTGCAAGAAAGTGTATGTTTGTTTCTAAAAATGGTCCCAACAAAAGGTTTTTTCTACTAATATCTCCTTCTCAACTTTTAGGAACAGAGTTGTAAAGAAAAATAATGATTTTAACACAGCTTCTCAGTGATAGTCAATTGTTCCTGTATTTTCTGGTGAAACCGGTCTGAAACACATGGGTGAACCAAAAAAGCTACACATTTCTGAAAACTGTTTAACTTGGGATATATAGTGTTTGTTGATTGTCCAAAAGCACATGATACCCAAAGTCCACAACTAAGCTGCAGTTTTTAATGGTATTTCATTCTATACTGACCATGCAGCAATTCATATAGTAAAACCTAATGAAGGAAACCAAGCATAAAGGAAACCTATGCATTGTTTAAATGTGCCCTTGCCCATGATACTGAATTTAGGAATAGTGGTAAATTGTATAATTCTGATTTTGGGGTTACCCATACTATCATGTGATTCAGTGGCATTTTGTAAAATGTGTATATTGTTGCACAGAGGCTTACATTCGTAAATCACAAACACCAAACCAGGAAAAATTCAATTGTACATTGTTTAAATGTGCCCTTGCCCATGATACTGAATTTAGGAATAGTGGTTAGTTGTATAATTCTGATTTTGGGGTTACCCATACTATCATGTGATTCAGTGGCATTTTGTAACATGTGTATATTGTTGCACAGAGGCTTACATTCGTAAATCACAAACCCCAAACCAGGAAAAATTCAATTGATATTAGCAAATATTTTACTATTTTGTGTTCCCTAACTTCTCCAGATAAAAACAATACCCCACTTGTATGTCTGGGCCGCTAAGCCTGCAACAAACATACCCTAAAATGCAATGTAGAGAGATCACGTTTTCCCCATAAGAATTTGCCCATTTTGGCAATGTTGGTTGCAGTGGCATTTGGGCCTGGTCTCTACCTCTACTTAATTAACCTATTCAACTGATACATTTTTGAAAAATAGACACCAAGCAGAGTCGAGAGTGGTTTAACGTGTATTATCTTCAAACCTCAAACATTGGCTAAGACTATGCTTCTTTCTCACATATCTGTGAGGGAAAGTTCTGAAATTTGTAGGAAGCCAGAAGATTTCTACTAACCAGCCTTTTTAATTGCCACGGGTCTCTTAATGAAAACATGACCCACCTTGTGTGGCTAGACCACGACATGAGAGGCCAAAAATGCAACTTGAAGACATCACGTTTTGCCCAGAAAATTGACCCATTTTGGCAAAGTGGATAGCTAGTGTATACAGGTTCGTGATCAGCTATCACCTAAGGAAACCTACTAAACCCAGACCTTTCTGACACCTAAACACTCAGGGGAGACCAGGTTGGTGCAACATGCATGGATCGAACAAAGTTTCAATATTCCTTTGTTCTCGTTTTTCTACATAATCCCATCTCATACCCTGTGCATCTCATCCACCTTGTGCTTCATTTTGGTTTTGTTCTTTTGCTTTCTTAGCTCCCAATTTATGGAATAAACTGCTCTTGTTTATTAGATCCACTCCTTAACTGGTTAATTTTAAAAGTCTGTTAAAATCATTGGCTAATTTAAAAAAATGTTAAGAGATCACCTAGCTTGTGCATTTTTTTCTTGTCTTGTTTGTGCTTTGGAAGATTGTGAAGCACAATAAATAAATAAAATAGCTTACGTTAAGACTCTACCCAGCTTTCTATGACTTTAGCTGAGAAAGGATAGTTTGTCACATCTTAGAAAAATATTTAGGTGTTATGAATAAGTTACTGTTTTTTTAAAGATATTCTTTTTAAGAATAGTGACCTGGCTTATTTTAAGGCTGTCAGAAGCTCTTAGTGCAAGAGTAATGCAATGATTTTTCTAGTCCATAAGGGGATCAGCAAAGTGCTTACATCTCTAAGAAGTGTGGCTGGGATCAGATCAGTGAAGTTAGCAGATGGTCTCAGATTGATTGTGTTGTTAATTAGTTCCAAATGAGTGATTCCCTGAAAGTAGTTCAAATACTAGTCAATTACAGCAAAGCTGCAAAATGTGTGTCTGGTCATTAGACTCCTGGAGAGGAAATGTTCAATCTTTCTCATTTTGCTGTAAAATAAACTTGTTCGCCTCTTTTTTTGATATTTTTTGTCAGACAGCACAATGGGAGTCTTAGTTTGTTTTTTCAAAATGTCAAAAAGCATTTTGGTATTGTATTGATAAGTCAATCTGCGATCTTAAAAATGTGGCCTTGGCCACAACATATGGTTTTCTGTAACGTCGAGGTATGACTAAGTATTCTCAGGTGGATTTTGGTGCCATACACATTCAACTGCTATGATGCAAATTAGCAGGTCACTTAGTTTCTTACTCATGTGGATATATGTTAGAATATCAATAACCCCAAAAAAACATTTCTGGCATGAATATTGTGACCTAAATATTATTTATACAATATCACCCCATTGAGTAAAGAACTTCTATTATTAACTCCAATGGGACAATGTGTTTGTAAGCAATATTTAGGACACCATATTTTTGTCACACAAAATGTAGGCCACCATATTCTGGTACCATACTGTCTATTTCATTACACAAAGTTTAAATTGCATGTATTGTCCATCGTGATTTCATTGTTTTGAACCCTAATAATTCCTAATTCCTTGGTAAGAAGTTGACTAGTAATATAATGCAAGAGTGGACATATTAACATGTAATTAATCTGTGTGTTGCCTGTGATCATAGCAATTTTCAGAATAGTACTGAAACCAGTTGGAGATAATAATCCACCCTGAGAACTGGTGTCAGGGATTTCATCTTCAATATGTTGTCTTTTCCTCTTAGTAAGTTTAAGATACCGTATTTCACCACAGTGGACTTTGAAATGTCTAGTCTAGTGACAGACAGATTTTAGGGTCATCCTTAATCAAATTGAAATTCCTTAAGAAGATGGTCTTGGAGGTCGACACTCAAAGTTGTTTTCATCTCACAGTGTGAGCAACACTTAAACACTGACAGAAAGTACACCGAAATCAATTGGAAACTGTTGCTGTTACAAATTATCTGACAATCAACAAGGTAAGTTGGATAGGTTGTCAAGAAATAGTTGGTCAGAACTCATGAACTGATGTACGTGTAAACACTTTCCACCTTGTGATGTCTAAAATATTATTAAAAGAAAAAAAGAAAAAAAAGAACTCATTAATTAATGAGTGCTTGCTTGTCAAAGATTTAAATGATTGGGATTTGTCAAATACAAATGGATATATGTTTCATATTCTGTTGCTGTTTTTCACTTACCCTCATCTGCGGCTGCCACTTGCCCCTTGTTAGAGGAGATTCCTCAATCGACGGAGGCCGCTTGAATCAGGGCCACGCCGGTCGCCGCAGACGCCACCATTGCCCCGCTACTGTTGTTGGGGACTACACTGCCCAGCAGCCTTGCGGCAGAGAAGCCGTGATCTCTAGAGAGAGAGCGCCAGGGCTCCCGCAACGCAGGACGCACGCGGGCATGCCCGGGCACTGCCCTGGCAAAGCCCAGGCCAAGGGTGGGCCCGTCTGGGCCCCTCCGCGACTGTTTGAGACTGGACTGGGTCACCTCTCTAAGAACTATTTCTTTTTTGGTAAGCGTTTGTTTTGAAGGGAGGCTAAGGGGAAAAAAAATTGGATTTTTCTAAATTGTTACAGACATTGTCATAGTTGCTATTTTGTTTCTGCTACTTAGGGTAATATATCAGCATAGTGAGTGCATAGTAAGTTTTTATTTAACTATGAGCAGGCGGAAGGGGGCTGCTGGCACCCTTGACGCATTCATCATAAGAGTTGAGTCCCTTTTGACCCACGAAATCGAACTAGCAGAAAGGGGGTTATCACTTGACCCAGCTAGGCTGCCAACTTATGGTTAATACAGTACACTAACCAACTAGTCACATACAACTAAGTACAAATGGTCGAACATTAACATCCCCTGTTAACCAAAATAGTCCTGTTGTAGCACCAATATTGAGTGTCTCGAGGTCCCCCAATCTAGATGAAACCAGAATGTCAGGAAAATTGCTAAGGTCACGAGTTCTAAAACAGGGGGGAGCCCCAAAGGGAAAAGCAAAGCAAATACAGAGAGTGAAAAGAAATGGTTCAAGGAATGGTGCAATAAAAAAGAACTTAAGGGTAGCAGTTAGCCCATCCAAGAAAAGCATAGATGTGCATGAGGAAGAGGTAATTTCATGTGCAACTGTTGGTACTCAAACTGAGAGTGACTGTTCCTCTCGTTCATTAATATCTACTATGTGTACATGCAGGCCCAGATTAATGAATGTATGGATACTAAACTTAGGGCTTTAGATGGAAAAATAGACCAGTTAAATTTGGCTGTAAATCAATTAGGTGCTCTAATTGAGAATGGTAAAAGAACTCTTGAGGATGGGGCAAAACTACTAACTGAAGTGAGAGATGTATCTACAGGCGATAGCAAACATAGTCATGACAAACAGATCCCAATGCCTCAAACGACATTACTCCCTCCCAAGACCTCTGCGATTCGTTATCCTCCTTCTTGTACAACAAAATTGCCAACATACATAACAGCTTCGAGAACATTTCCAACGAACAACCCTCTCCACCCCCCTCCGAACATAAACCGCCCTCTAACAACCTCTACGCCTGGAACCCAATCACCACTGAAGACACCATCCGCCTAATGAACTCCATCCATTCTGGCTCGCCAACAGACCCCTGTCCCCACCACATCTTCAACAAAGCAGACTCCATCATCGCACCCCATCTCCGTGATATCATCAACTGCTCCTTCAATGCTGCTACCTTCCCAGAAAGCTGGAAACACGCCGAACACAGCGCCCTCCTGAAAAAACCCACAGCAGACCCTTCTGAACTTAAAAACTACCGCCCCATTTCCCTCCTCCCATTCCCTGCCAAAGTCATTGAGAAAGCCGTCAATAGCCAGCTCGCCGCCTTCCTTGAATCCAACAACTCCCTCGATCCCTCTCAGTCCGGCTTTCGAGCCAAACACAGCACCGAAACCGCCCTCATTGCAGCGACAGACGACATCCGAACACTACTGGACAACGGAGAAACAGTGGCCCTCATTCTACTCGACCTCTCAGCCGCCTTCGACACAGTCTGTCACAGCACCCTTATACAACGCCTCAGCAACATCGGCATACAAGGAAAAGCCTTGGACTGGATCATCTCGTTCCTCGCGGGGATAACTCAGAGAGTCCGACTTCCCCCATTCAAATCAGAGGCCACCGAAGTCATTTGCGGTGTACCACAAGGATCATCACTCAGTCCCACCCTCTTCAACGTTTACATGAGTCCACTCGCACCCATCGCCCGTTAACACAACCTTAACATCATCTCCTACGCTGACGACACCCAACTGATCCTTTCCCTCACCAAAGACCCTAATACCGCCAAAACTAATCTTCACGAAGGCATGAAAGAAGTAGCTGAATGGATGAAAAACAGCCTCCTAAAACTTAACTCAGACAAAACGGAGGTGCTCATCCTAGGATCATCCCCCTCTGCCTGGGACGACTCATGGTGGCCTTCGGCTCTGGCACAGCACCCATACCCACAGACCACGCACGTAACCTTGGCTTCATCCTTGACTCCTCACTCTCGATGACCAGACAAGTCAACGCAGTCTCTTCCCCCTGCTTCTACGTACTTCGTATGCTCAAAAAAATCTTCCGTTGGATCCCCCCCCGAGACAAGAAAGACTGTCACCCACGCGCTGGTCACGAGTCGACTGGACTATGGAAACACCCTATACGCCGGAATCACAGCCAAACTACAGAAAAAACTCCAACGCATCCAAAACGCATCAGCGAGAATCATTTTGGACATCCCTCGCCAAGAGCACATTACCGGCCACCTAAAAGACCTCCACTGGCTTCCCGTCAACAAGAGAATAACGTTTCGTCTCCTCACCCACGCACACAAGGCCCTCTACAAACTAGGACCCAAATGCCTCAACACTCGACTGTCCTTCTACACACCCACCCGCCAACTAAGATCCTCCAATCAAGCCCTCGCCGCAGTTCCGCGTATCCAAAGATCCACCATGGGAGGTAGATCCTTCTCCTACTTGGCGGCCAAGACCTGGAACTCACTCCCCACTCACCTCCGCCTTACACAGAACCACATCTCCTTCAGAAAAGAACTTAAAACCTGGCTGTTCGATAGATAATGAACCCCCCCCCAAGCGCCTTGAGACCCTCTGGGTGAGTAGTGCGCTATATAAATCCATGAACTTGAACTTGAACAGAGCAAGCAAGAACCTATACACCCAGTTGGGGTCGAAATATGAGGCATAGAGCAAACCCAAAGGAAAAAGGGGATGTTCACGAACTGGGGAGTGTGCTGACAATTTGGCTGGGTCAGTATACAGCCCGAGAGGAAATGATTCAATCCCCAACACAGATATTCTAAAATTACCACCTGCTGTGTGTCCATATGTCTTGATCTTAGCCGGTGTCCCTACACTGAGAAGGGAACTAAAAGAATCCTGGCACAATCTAAGAAATAAAACTGTTTACTGGCTATCCAAGTTCAAAAAATTCAATCCCCAGAGAATGAACGATATTCTAATGGTTCGTAGGGTAGGGTGGATGGGTGAATCTCCGAAGGACATTCAAGGAGACTGTATTGTTATTAATTTTAGGCGCTCACATATGGTTTGTAATTTATTAAAAGTGCACAAGGAGCCTTTGGCGCAGAATACTTGCATCCATGCATTACTCCTTGGATATTTCTATAGGCCACCCAGTGGGAAGACTAGATTCGAGCAGGGTTATTTTTCTCCCTTACCCATTTCGAATAGATATGGGGAATTATCATCACTGGAGGCAGTTGATTGACTTCAAATTCCAGTAATTCCAAGGGGAGTATCACTTGAAATTATTGAAGAGACGGTATCAAGAAAGCAAGCCATTGTCTTAAATGTTGAGGGCCCATATATATTAGAAAACAGGGACATTCAGGAAGAGACCCAGGAGAGTCAGAATGGGATGCTGGTGGATCTGTACCTGATATCTAATCTCTAGTACTAAAGTCGCCAGATGAGGTCGCAATGCCAAACGTTGAGGGCCCATATATATTAGAAAACAGGGACAATCAGGAACAGACCTAGGGAGAGTCAGAATGGGATGCTGGTGGATCCGTACCTGTTATCCAATCTGTAGTACTAAAGTCTCCAGATGAGCTCGTAATGCCAAACGTTAATCATAATATAGACTGTTATACACTAGCAGAACCTAAGTTAGATGTATCAGCTAGTAAATCAGCAGAGGTATGTTTTATTTCATGGAACATAGCGGGACTTGGTAAGAATGTTATGGACCCAGATTGGAATGAATATATTGAACAGAGTGACATCTGTCTCTTACAGGAGACTTGGGCCCTAGAATCCCCACACAGAGTAGGTTATAAGATATTTAATGTAGATGCCATTCCATCTGCAAGAGGTAGGCCCTCAGGGGGCCTTATAATATGGGTAAAAGTAACCCTTGATATCGAAATTACCCAACAGTATATAAAATCTCATGACATACTTGGTGTAAAAATAATAACTAAGGATAGAAGAGTACTACACCTATTCAATGTCTATAACAGACCTGGACCAGCCTCAAAAGAGTCACTAATAATAGAACAAATGGACTCTATTTTAAATTTATTGGATGTAAAAACAGGGATAATAATAGGTGGGGATTTAAAATGTAACTATGAACCTATGGTAGGGCTATGCAATATATTTGAAGAAGAAGATAGTGCTAATAATATTCCTGCATTGGATAACATTAACCCTGTACGGTGTACTATGGCAGCGGTCCAAATTACAAGACTGGTGGCTGGGCATGGCTTGAGAGCATGTAATGGCCGTTTACCTTCAGATACTTTACAGACCTATACATTTTGCAGGGGAAAATCGACCCCTCCAAATGTCGTTTAGTGAGGAGCTTTTCCCTTCTGATTTGCGGAACAATGAAAGCCTAGATGGGAGCTCTGACGACATTATAGTTAGTAACAATCGTCGTTCATTAAAATGGGTACATACATTAGAGGATAGTGAGACATTGGCAAAAATGTATATAACGTTGAGCGAAACATTTGGAAATTTTAACTCACAAACAACCTTACTATCAGGGAAAGATTTATTTTTAGAACTACATACACAATTTTTGACAATATTGGTTACGTTAGAGACCAGAATATCAAAAAGGAAAAGTGGAGAAGAAAAATATCCCAATAGTAAATCGAATCCCTGGTACAATAAGGATTGTCATAATGCCAAGTCGGAATTAATATTGGCACTAAAAAATGGTACCATGTCTAAAATAAAGGATGCCAGGCTCAAATATAAGAAAACCATGGAGAAAGCAAAAAATACATGGGAGGATAACTGGCCCGACTTGCTTACAGCAGCTAAAAACAAGGACCAAATGTTCTTTTGGAGGTTAGTGGCCAAAGGGAACAAAACAGGGCAGGAATCTAAGGATATTTATCACGATGCCGCCACTTGGGTTGACCATTTTAAAAGATTGTATGCAGCACCAGATAGTGGTACAGCTGTACCCAATGTTGGGCTACCACTTAGTCGAAGTGAAGACAAGCTAACATTTTATTTAGAAGAAACTATATTGGCTATTAACTGAGTTAAACCAGGGAACGCCCCAGGACCTGATAAAATTCCGGGAGATATATTTAAGCATGAAATCAGTGTCTGGGGCCCCTATATTAACTATTTATCTAATGCCATAGTAGCGGGTGCAGACATTCCTGAAACGTGGAAAGGGGTGGAAATGTACACAATTTTTAAAAAGGGTAATCGCAATGACCCGGTAAATTATTGCCCTATTAGTTTAATTGATATTTTACAGGAAATCTTTGCAAGGCACATTTTAAATCGTATAAACATATGGATCGAGGAAAACACTATACTTTCTAAATTTCAGGCTGGTTTTAGATTAAAAAGTAGCACAATAGATCAGGTCTTTAGATTTTCTTGTTTATGCTGGAAGTATGTAACCTTAAGAAAGGGTCATCTTTATGTAGCCTTTGTAGACTTAAAGGCTGCATTTGACCTTTTTCCTCTTGATTTGTTATGGGTGTTATTAAGATCACAAGGGTTACCACTCTAACCTGCTTAACCAGATTATGAGGCTTCAGGAAAACAACTATGCCAAGGTTCGATGGGGCCCAAGGGGCGAGCTAACAGAACCAATCCCTATAAATAGGGGGGTTTGCCAAGGTAGTGTATTGGCACCCACATTATTTTCATTATACGTAAACGATATTCCAACCTTTTTGAATGGCTGTAAAAATGATGCACCAAAACTAAGGGGCGAGCTGGTGCCAGCTCTTTTATTCGCTGACGACACATTACGAATATTGCAGACACCGAGAGGGTTACAACATTTAATAAGTTCCTTCCAGATTTACTGTAATGCTAAAGGTCTACAAATTAATATTAGTAAGACCAAATACATGGCTATAAATCCCCATAAAACCTTTCGGGAAAACATAGTTCTGAATTAACAAAATTTAGAATACGTACATACTTTTAGTTATTTGGGTGTTTCTTTGGACACTAAACTGTTGTGGAAGACCCAATTAGAAAAAAGCAGGATAACTTTGACACACAATATGTTGCAAATCATGAAAAGGCATAGGAATAGCTTTACTAAGGCCGTTTCCCCGGCATTGGAGGTGTTCAGATATAAGGCCCAATATGCCGCCCTATATGGGGCTGACATTTGGGGACCTTTGAGTCGGGTGAAAATAAATTTTATAGAGCACTGTTAAAGCTTCCAGTATGTACACCTTTAATTCCAATTGTTTTTGACCTGAATATAAGCAGAACTGATCACTATGCAATCTTAAGGCCTCTTACATTCTGGGTGGGACTTTGGACAACCACAGAGTTGTCAGATTATAAGGCCGGTTAAGTAGAAATCATGGAGTTGGATCAGAATAAAAGCATTACATGGCTCAGACATGTTTGTCTATGGTTGAAAAGGATTGGTTTATCGCAGTTTTGGGATGACCCATCTTTATTGACCCAAGCCTCGAAAAAGGCATTAAAATCTACCTTTTGGGCACACATTCAAAGTAGTGTGCTATGTCATTCAGCATGTGGGGTCTTAACTTCAAGGTTTGTTTTGTTTAAAGATGCAGCATATTCTGAATCTTTTTTGGACAAGGTACGCCCTCAAATTGCTAAAACACTATACATGAAATTCAGATATGGTGTAATGAACATTAATGCAACTGTAGCACGTTGGGCCAATAATCATATTGAAAGCATTGATGATTTGTGTACTTTATGTTCAGATAAAGTAAAGGAAAATGAGTTGCACATTCTGTTATTTTGTCCAATATATGCCACGGCCAGGAAAAAATTGAACAAACCGATCTGTTTAAACCTAGGAATAACATCATGTAAAGAGGCGGAAAGGATCTTAAAAACTGAAACTGCACAAGTTATTGACTTTGTTGTTAGTAGATTTCTTAAGAGCGAAATTAGGTCTAAAGCTCTAGTGTATGTCCGAACTCTTGCTTTTCCCCAGCTTTTTAAATAAAGCTGTTGTTAATATTTGAAAGGATTTATGTATTTGTATCATACCATGTATTTGTAAATATTCAGATATTAATTGATCTCTATTTTAATAGTAGTGGAGTTTCCTAAATAGGAAAAGGAATACATTCCTAAATGTTGTGTGTTTTCCTATTTTTAACATTGCTGCCTTTTTATCATATTTATATTGATATGTATGTTTTAAAAAAAGGTACTGTAAGGGTCTCATAGACCCCATTCCACTGATTCTTTTTTGCACAAATTGCCTGCACGGATTTTTATTTGGACTATTTGAACTGTATTTAAAATTATATGCGTTTTATGTACCTTTTATGGTTGAAAAACCCCGAAATAAAGACTTTGAATGAATGAACTCTGATGGTTAAAAAATTGGGAAAGAGATGACTCTTGTTGAATTTAATAAAATAACTACATATGGACAACCATTTCAACAGATGGATCAGTGCCTGAAAAATTAAAGGTCAAACAGCATAGATGGGTCAGTGTCCTAACAAACATTATCTACAAGTTGGGTACTTGCCCTCTTTTGTTTTCCCTATATCTGTGTGATGGGCCACAGTTTATTGTATCACTTACCTCTATTCCACCTAAAATAATGAATAACAGAGTATTAAATTCTGTAAGATAGTGACAATGGGCCCAGGCTGGTCTGCTAAGGATAAAAGAAGCAAGTGATGTATTGAATGCTTGCCTTTCAGTTTTTGGTAGTCTGGTCCACCTTTCTTTTGCTCACTGTGCTACACAGGCACAAACCAATCATGAAGGTATTCTCGGTCCAGCTCTAAGAGGTACTGTACAGCAATAGGTGCTAGACTACATCTCATAGCTAGGGGAACACAAGCAACCCCACATAACATTAAATATCAAAAGACAAAAATTATGATTCTTAGTAAAATTAATCTTAAATGTAAAAACGTGTTCTAGAAGAGGATAACTTTAGGACAACTTTAGATGAGTTATCCATATTTCAGCTAAAATAACTAAAGTGAAGACTGTAAATGTTGGGATATTTAGGTTTCCATTTGTATATTTTGCATCTTCATTGAGGTGCCTTTTGAAGTGTATTGCAACATAGGTCATGTGTTTGATAAATATAGATTCTTTCTTATTGTTTAATGGTGGAAGAAAAGCATGGAGATGACAGAGTGTTTATTTCCATAAGGGTCTAGTTGTAGGTCTTAGAATACCACAGCTTCCCCACAAGTTATTTGGATACCCCCTTGGTTGAGGCAAAATTGACATTGTCAGTTCTCATAACAGGTTAGAGTGCCACATGAATGGGAGCAGTTTTCCAAAACCTATCTCTTAAACGAAAGAATGACAGACACAATAGAAGTTTTGTAGAATTTTAGTAAAGCAGGGTGCATAGTATAACGCTTAGTGATTTGTGGATGCACTGTTTTTCATGAAGAGATCCAATAGATGACGATGAAATATAAAACCCGATACTGGAACCGAAAAATAACATGTGAACATGTGAAGGGGTATTGGTTGCTTGACCTTTTACAGCCCTGGTACTACCACATTCACCTAACAAACTGACACCCCAGGCACACACATTAAGCGCATCTCCCCACCCCACCACAACCCCAGCAGACACTAGACTGGATGAGATCATGTCCACACTTCATCTAATCAAAGAGGACCTTCACGCTTTTAAACTCATGCTATCGAATCATCCATGGCTCCCAAGATCTAACACTCCTAACAAGTCCCCCACACACCCCCACTGCACCAAACACATTGCTCCCAGGGGGATATCAGTACCCTCCCATAACCTACCCTCCCGCCAATCGCGTACCAACAACCATCTCTCCGAGACCGATCTCTTCTCTCTCCTGCTCTCCTACGAACCGCCCTCTACCACCACTGTTCCTATTACACACATGCCCATACCCTCTATCCTCGCAAACCCTCACAGGCCCTTGTCTCACAACAACAGAGGAATCATCATCAATAATGTCTGTAAAGTCCCACTCATCCAGGAACTCACCTCCTCCCCCGTCTCCCACCCGTCTTAAATGCTCGCTCCTGAATTGTAGATCGGCATCGAAACACGCCACTGACATAGCCGAACTCATTATCTCGACTAACCTTGACCTCATCCTACTCACTGAAACATGGCTTACAGACTCTTCCTCGCCCCTCATCGACATTTTGGTTCCCCCCAACTATGACATCATCAGGCTAGACAGGTTGGGAGGCAAGATTGGAGGAGGCATTGCGTGCATACACCGCAGCAACATCCCCATAAACAGAGCCATACCCTCATTACTCCCCTCTTGTGAATACATCAGTCTCGACATCAACAGCAATGGTAAACCTGTCTGCTCGCTCCACATCATCTATCACCCACCTGGCGACAACCTCCTATTCACAGAACACCTCATGGACCTGCTCACATCACTCACCGGTCGATGAAACACAGAAATTTTCCTGGGTGACTTTAACCTCCACTGGAACGACCTTAATGACTCAGTAGTTGATAGCCTCAAAAACTTCCTCAAAGCCTTACACCTCATCCAATTGTGCAACAGTCTAAACCACAATAAAGGCGCTATCTTGGACTTAATAATTGCTAAGACTGATGCCACCCAACTGGAATCGATCCTCCCTTGTGACTGGTCTCACCATCACATCATCACCTTCTTCATCAATGAAACAATCAAGCTGACCTCTGCCCAAGTTACAAAACCTAAGGTGTGGAAAAGGGACTGGAAGAAGCTCAACACAACCTCCTTACCCGCCTCTAGCAAGAATCTACTTCTACCCCCCGCTGGAACTTCCAACGTAACTAACCTCACCAACCACTAACTAAACTCCATGACCTATATAATTAACGAATTTTCTCCCCTACAACTAAAGAGAGTCTCCATGAAAGACTCTAAACCCTGGTTCAACGGTCTCCTTAACGAGGACAGATGTTCTCTCAGAACTGCCGAACGCAACTGGAGATCAGTACCATCCGCCAATCTCCTCCTGGCGCTAAAAAGAAAAAGAAATGCTTATTTTCGTAGGGTCAAACGCACTAAAGCAGACTTCTTTAGCCAACAACTTGACCAGGCAAAAAATCGCCCCAAAAAACTTTTTGAATTAATCAAAACGCAATCTAAGGACCAACCGCAAAGGCCACTTGAACTAACTCACCCACAACCATCTTGTGATGACTTTTCTAACTACTTTTACCTAAAGACAGAGAACATCAAGAAAGATCTCCTCAAGGACTTAATCTCTCACTCTGGCCCCCTCACCAAATCCCACCCACCTACCCCCAAATGCTTCACAACAAATCCCATCAAAGTTTACCTTGAAAAACAACGCAACATGGTCATACTTTTACTCCTACTCTGAGGAAGCTATAGGAAAATTTCTCAGTGCCCTGAAGCCTTCCAATCACCTCACGGACCCTCTCCCCGCAAATGCGGTCAAAGTTTTCACACCTTGGCTACTACCCATATGGACCAAGATCATCAACAGTTCACTTCAACAAGGCTGCATCCCGGACTCACTAAAGGTAGGACAAGTGTCTCCCATCCTTAAGAAACCCACAGCTGACCCCACGGACCTCAACAACTACCGTCCAATCTCCAATATTCCCACCCTAGCCAAAGTTCTGGAAAAATGTGTTCATCACCAACTGACAAAACATATCGACCACTTCAACCTCCTAAATAAACACCAATCTGGCTTCCGGGCAAATCACAGCACGGAATCAGCCATGACACACATCATTGATGATGCACTTCAACTTCTCGATCATAACGAAGCATGTCTCCTCATCCTGTTGGACCTTTCCTCAGCGTTCGACACGGTCAAACACGATCACTTGACAGATCTGCTGAAACACAGAATGGGTCTTTCAGGACCAGTGCTAGACTGGTTTACCTCTTTTCTGCATAACCGGACTCAAAAATTCAAGGTCAACAACACACTGTCCAAACAAGTTCCTGTTATGCTAGGTGTCCCACAAGGTTCCTCGTTATCCCCTACACTCTTCAACCTCTTCATGGAACCACTCACCGATCTGTTACAAACATCCAACGTGCAATTCCACATGTATGTAAATGACACTCAACTCTACCTCAAAATCAACACCTTCGACCACATTAGTTTAAACAACAATACTCTTAAGACCACCAAAACTTGGCTGGCAATGAATCACCTCAAACTGAATGCTTTAAAAACTGAGGGGCATATTATCAAGTAAGGGCGTTACATTATCGGCGCTTTTATCGGCAGGAAACTGCCGATAAAGCGGCGATAATGGGCGATAATGGGCTTCGATTGGAATTCATAGAGCATATTATCAAGCCCATTATCGCCGCTTTATCGGCAGGTTCCTGCCGATAAAAGCGGCAATAATGTAACGCCCCTAACATGGGCTTCAATTGGAATTCATAGAGCATATTATCAAGCCCATTATCGCCGCTTTATCGGCAGTTTCCTGCCGATAAAAGCGGCGATAATGTAACGCCCTTACTTGATAATATGCCCCTGAATTCCTCCTTATTGCTCCACCCGCCAGAGTCCCCACTATGCACAACTTGATAAAATACCTCACAGCACTTGATGTTCAACCAACCATCGTTGATTCGGCGAAATCACTTGGTATACCTTTGGACAGGAACCTCAATATGCAGAAGCATATTAGTAATGCAACGAGGGGAGCAAACTTTCAGATCAATACACTAAGGGAACTGAAGCCATTCCTACCTCCCAATGACTTCAAGTTAGCGGTTCAAGCTCTAGTTTTACCTCGGCTGGACTAAAGAAGCGTCTCGTTATGCGGTCTCCCCAAAGCCACTACAGCTCCTCTAAGAGCCTCCACCAACGCGGCAGCGAGACTCATCACTGGCTCAAAAAAAGGGCCCAGATCTCCCCGGATCTAAAATCTTTAAACTGGCTGCAATTTGAAGCCAGAATCCACCTGAAAATAGCTTGCATGACGCACAGGGCCCTACATCACAACGCGCCCAGCTATCTCACATAAAAACTCACAATATCTGGAGGATCAAGATCAACATGAAGTGCGGACAACCTCCTTCTGAAACCACAAAAATTCAAAAAGAAAAAAAACTGATAATCGCTCCTTCTCAGAAATGGCACCTAGGATTTGGAATGCCTTACCACCAGAAATAAGACTGAACCCCTCCTCCTCTTCCTTCAAACTGGAAGTAAAAGGCATCCCTATGGCTACATTTACATAAACATTGCCTCACATGACTGTGGAGAACCCCTATTCCATTCTTCCTTCCTATCTATTTATTGCTTGGCTCTTATATGTACAGCTTTGTTCCACTTATTTTTTTTTTTTTTTTTACCATCAATGTATTACCATCATCCTTCAAAACCAACCGGTACTGTTTTGCACCTTATCTGACTTACCCTTCTATCTGTTGATTGTCTTTGCTGCCTTCCTTTTTGGCCCTGCTTATCCTTAAATGTCTGCTATGTCCTTTTGCTTTTTTATTAAAGCCTTTTGATGTTATACTTACGGTCCTGCTTATTTTTACTGTTTGTTATGCCTATACACTTTTTTACTGTAAAGCGCTCTGATACCCGCAAGTGTCTTGTTCGCGCTCTATAAAACTTTCAAATAAATGAATAAATAAGGTATTATGTGCAAAGGTAGGGTTAGTTCCATGTTATCGCTACCTTCCCTAGTAAGAATGAATTTTGATCTTAGACAGAACATTACATTAACAGTTATTACCTCTAACTGTTGATATTGTTGGGTTTGTGATCGACAAGCACCAGCTGGTTGTCCTCATAGGAGCCTATTAGTGTGAAAAGAGTTGTGTGAGTAGGTTTGAATTTTCTTTTCTACCTGCCTATTGATATTGAGACATTAGGTACTTTCAGTTCAAAATCTTTTCATTAACCACATTGAGTTCATTGGGAAAGGTATTCTTTGCTGATAAGTTAACAGTGCTTATGTTACATATGTGACACAGTGGGCTTCATTTACCCTGGAATTGGCGTTGGGCAGCGCTGCAAGTCTTCTTGCTATGCTACCCTACTTCAATGTGAAAGGGTAGGAATGCATCGTATTTTTGAAATATGGTGAATTCCTGTCCATAACCCCTGCACTGGTGCACAGATTGCAGCCTAGCGCCAACGCAGGCACCCTTTCACCGTTCAAGGATGTCTGCGTTGCATGCAGGATTGTTTTTGGGCAGAAAGGGGCACTTTCCTGCTAAAAATAAATGAGAGGCGTTTTGCTCTGCAGAATGCAGCACACATGAGAAGAGGAAAAAACAAGGAGAAATAAAAATATTTGTCCTTGTTATGCCTGCTCTGGGGAGGTGTACGGTTTTGACACTGCCCCTGATTTACGTGATTGAGTAAATCTGGGGCAGCATCAAAAACCATGGGTGTTGTGTGGAAAAACCAAACACAATAAGCATGGAATGCCTCTCTGGTCAGAGTAAGGCTACACAGCGACTTGTCATGCTTTGTTTCACTCCATATTTATGAGGCCATCATAAGTTTCACAGAGTGGCATTGAGTGGCCTCATAGACATGGTTGAGAGGTCTGCGCTGCCGGCACGTAAGCAAAAGTGATGCTCTGGAGGCAGAAGCCTCTCATAAATAAGCCCCAAAGTGTATAGAGAGGTGCAATGAATTGTTATTTTATAATTTATTTTCATGTTGGTGCATGTCATGTTAGCAGTATTTAATTTTTTGGGTGTATGAGAAGAAATAATACATATTTCCACAGCAATGATTTTGTATATTTGTTAATGTTTTTTTCCTTGATGGAAATTCGTTAATACTCCATGAGTGACAGCTTATAATAATGAAAACATTTATTTGACAAAATACACAGGCAAAAATGAATAATACATGAGTTGATGATCTCTGAACATGTTTCCTGCAAATAAGAAGGGAGACTAAAATGAAATAAAGGTAACAATGGTTTTGCTGGCTGTAGGACTCTGTGCTCTATGTCACTACTAAAAGTAGAATAGAGTCTGATTTGGCTCATTTAACTCTTCCGTAAGGCCATAGTAAATGATGCAGCATTTCCATCTAAGGCATGGAAGTTAAATACTATATATGGGTTGTAGTGTGTATTTACTCAACCTACATATATGGCAAAAATTATATGGCTGCTGAGAGCACCGCTGTGGTCTAGCTGGACTGCAGTTGAATGGCACTGTAGTAACACACAACAAGGAATAGTGCTTTGACCGTCTAATGAAACATATGTTGAATATTAACTCCCCATCCTAAAGGTTCCTAATGTACAATAAATGGCATCCTATATTTTAGAAACCAGCACTTTCATAGTGACTGTTGTTTATTAAATAACACAAAGAGTAAGGTGAGGAATTTCATTAGGCAGCCTCCAGGGTGGGATGAGGTAGCCAACATTGAAGCATGCCATATTATGTAGGTAAGACCACCTCGTCCAAATATATATATATATTATTTTTTTTCTAAGGTCACCTAAGAAAATAGATGTATTATAGGGAAATATTGGCACTCCCATAGGAATGTCTCACCACACTCTTGAATGTATTAAACTTTGAAAGGTGGCAGTACGGTGGGTGATCCACCATTTCAATTCTTGTACTAGTACTAATGGTTATTTCTCATCATCTCTTGGGTAAATGCTAGAAAAATATTTCATAGTCATTTATAAAAAAGTTTTTTTATCTAATTTAATGGTTAAATCAGATTTCTGATCACTTTAGTGAAAAAGTAGTTTTATTAAAATACCATTTATGTGCCCTGACCCAGAACTTTGGAGCTGGAATTCACATTTTTGGCTGGGAGAGTTAAGAACTCTGGATTAGAAGACAATAGCCTGCTTCTGAGCCCAGGAAAACATGTGGTGTTCAATACTAGCCACTTAGAAGGGATTAGCTGTCCTGGAATGCACACACATACCTGACAGAACAATGAATAGACTTGACACTTTTTGTTTTTAGTTGGTTACTTGGAGATGCCAGGCAAGGTTTATTCTAGTCAACACCAGGACCCTTGTATACTTGATAGTTGCAATTGGAATCAGGGAAAGGACCAGTTCAGATCCTTTCAGTTGGGAGGTGAGCTCATCTAAATTGGGGAATGGCTATGAAACTGTAAAGGGAAAGCTTCTTCCAGCCTAACTTGAAAGAGGAGCTCATGAGAAATTGTATAAGGAGGGGAAGAGGAAGTTCTGCAAAAGGTAGTGGGGGCTGCAAGAAAGTAGCCTGGATTGGGTGTAGAAAATTCTCCAGGGGATTAGAACTTCACTGCAGGGTTCAAGTGGTTGACATCTTGTTTGCCTGTTCCAGAAGACAAAAATCATAGGGACTTCTCACACCAAGACTAGTTGCTACACTAGACCTGGCAGAATAGAGACCAGTTACTTCAAAGCCTCTCCTGAGGAACTAGGGGCTGAAGGATTGACCAGAAATAACTTTCACTGCAGTTGAAGAAAAGTAGAACTTTGAAATGTTTTCTGTCCGCAGGACAAGGTGTTGAGGCTTTCTCATGGAGTTTGAATCCAAGTCGGACAAGGAAACCAACTTGTTCTTGGTCTGAACATTTTGAAACATCAAAACTTACATCAGCAGAAACTTGTGGTCTATGTACTGGGCCTTGATGAGCTATATTAGGTGACAACATCCAACTTGACCTTTACTGGAGGATTTTGAGAACCAAAAAACTGACTTAGTCTGAGGGCAATTGTGAGACATTGGATTGTGTGTGGAATGGGAAGTGAAAGTAAATTTAATAAATTATTTGAAACCAAAACCACAAAAACCTGACCAGAACAACTGGAGTTTGGAATTTTTAAAGTTTGAGGTAAAAAAACAACACATCAAAGATCAAATCGCAAACGGTGAATATCTAGTTGCATGAGACAGGGTCAAGTTAGAAAAATATGGCTGATCACGATGGAGCGCAAGTCGGATACAATAACTGGATCGGGTGATGTCAGCACTTACCTTCAAACTTAGAAGAAATTTGAAGAAAAATGTTCTGAGAAGGTAACGTTCAGTGAGGCAAGGCTGCAGGCGGTGTTCAAGGAGGGAACTTAGCTGTCGGGGAGCTGCTGCACAAATCCACGGTGAAGATTTCTACGTTCATACGTAGTTTCTTTTTGGGAAGTTGAAAATCCCTTTTGGTGAAGGGCCGCTAAATAGGATTTTCTGCAGTGGAGAAGAACTTCTTGGGAGCTGCAGCAAAATCCCTGTGGTGGATAAACGAGCAGGTAGGTCTCGTTCTTCTCTTAGAGCAGTTTTTAGCTAAATATTTTCTCAAGTCTAAGTTTTTGATTTTGGCTATCTGGGAACCTTCAACACCACAACCAAGGTTCCCTGGACTTAAGAGGCACCACTTGGGGGGAGGGGAAGTTAGGACTCACTCCAGCTCAGTCCAGGTGTGGGTTCAAGATGGTTGGAGGATTTTCTCTCCCTGAGACTCTGATCAGGAGGCCAGCCAACTAACTTTTTGAGTCACTCTGGTAGTCCTTGGTTCAAGTAGTGAAACTGGGCTCAAGAAACATGGAAGATCTTTGAGGGTATAAGTCAGACTCCAGGGAGCAAGCAGTCCTTCCAGATGCTGTGAAGCAGTCTTGTGGAATACACAGCAGGTGACAGCAGTAGGCAGTCCTCTGAAAGTCCTTCTTCAGGTCCAGAAAGTGAACTAAATGGTGTTGCCTATTATTATGCTTGGTGCCTTCTTTGAAGTAGGTGAAGTTTCTAGAGTATTCCCTTTGAATTACTTGAAGATTTCTGCTTCCCCTGCCCTGACTCCAAGATGGCTGTATGAACCACGCAGGGGTGACAAGGTCTTTGTGTGATGGCAGAGCACAGACTATTAGACTGCAAGTGAGGCTATGCCCAGCTCCACCCCCATCATGCCAGTTGATGGCCCATCCAGCCACACCTAATTCTTCTATTGTGTGGCTGTCTAGGAGGAAGAAACAAAGTCCTACCGCCAGCTACACCCAGTCATGTGACCAAGGAACAGGATGCATCCACCAAATAGTGAGTGCTGGAAAAGCCCAAGTGTCATTTTCAAAATTGTAACTTCACATCTGACTTTGTCATTAATGCATGACGATAATAGATATCCTAATTAGTCAAGATGGCTGCCACACATTAATGAGATGACTTATTAGTGCACGATGGGAAGTTAGACGCGATTCAGCAGAGTGTTGCACTTCGGTCAGTTTGAATATCGGCGTGGTTTATGACCACAAGTCAGTAAGGTGCTACACGATTATTCTTTTGCTCCCTTGAAGCATGTTGGAATGTTGTCAGAGCCGGGTCCCTCTCAGCATTGTCTAACGCAGCGATATTTTTATGCTTAGGGTGTTTGGACCCGAGTAATTTCAACCTTTTTATCCTGTGTCTTCTGAGAGGCATCGTGTCTTGTGGTGAGTCTTGGGCTTTGATTTTAGCACCTTTTTTTATCCCCTACATGGTAACATAGATATAGTTAATACTGATGGTCATTTCTCTCTTTAGAGTGGTGGCTGTGCCTTTCAGATACACACAGTGTAATTGTTCTAGTTGTACCACAACAGAATTTCTAGGTAATTGTCTGTTACTAAGGAGATGGGCTTATCTCACGATGCATGAAATTTAAGTGCAGGCCCACGTGGGGTGAGACTTGGTATCGTTGAGCATTTTTTATTTATTATTATACCCCAGCCTCTTTTTGGTAGACACAAATACCAGTGCACACTGAAAACATTGTATAGTTCACATCGTCGCAGCACAATCACTCACGTTTCGGTGGATTTGGTGATGGACTTTATTCTTGTGTTCTTTTTTTACGAATGATGAGCCACATTTCTTAAAATGAATGTCACCTCAAGGCCTTGCAGTTTATCATTTTATTAGGTTTCAGTTATTAATCTTTTTGGTATTGAACCTGTGCTCTCTCTATGCTCGTACAACTCTTGTATTTTTAGTTATGTATAAACAAAAAAATTAAGACATTATGTTCATTCATTTGTAGATTTCCCTGAAAAAGGGCAGTTGTTGATGCCCGAAATGCATTGGGATTCTTTTACAATCTGCATGAAGCTCACAACCATTATTTTCATCATTGATTGAAGTTTTCCATGGGAGACTCATAAAGCTTTCTCAATAAAAGAAGACTTTTTTGAGCTATAATCAACATTCTTTGCTTATTATTGACTTTGAATATTTTTGGTTTTTGAATATGATTACTGTATTTGTACTTACCTGTGATATTAGGCTACTCAGAATACCATGTGATGCACTCCATTGGAGTACTTTAGGGTAGTGCACCTAAAGGCTAGTTCATAGTCCAAACAATAAAAAGCATGTCATCATTGAATTCAGTTTCTTTTGAAGAACACTATGGCTCCTGCATCGTTTGAAAATAAAACAGATTGAGCAATAGTCAATGCTTTTATTGTTTGGACTATGAACTGTATTCATTGATTCTTTTTCATGTTCATGGTTTTAGGTTGTGATCAACTGTGAGAAATATGTCGCAAATTGTGTTGTTTACATTGTTCACACTAATACAGTGATTTGTGGTAGTGCACCCAGTGTCTAAGACACTTATCCTAACTCTCTTTTCCACTTTTAGAGTTGGTATTTTCCTGCCATAGCCATTTAGTACCTGTAACCTGTCCCTGGTTCACAAGATGTTATAGCTGACAGTTGGGCTTTGTGTATTCCTCCTAGACAGCCACACACAATAGATAGTTTATTTGTGCGTGGATGGGCCATCAATGGCCAGATCAATCAATCAGGATTTAAAAAGCACCAGATGGGAGGGTGGAACTGGTCCCAGTCCTACTTCCACTTGAATAGGCTGTGTCTTGCCTCCTCACAAGGGGATGCATACCCCCTGAAGTTAGTCTGGAGCCAGGACAGAGAAGACAGGATGCCTGGGGACTGGAAGGGAATTTCTAGAAGTTTCTCACACCTTCCATAGGAAGTGTACCAGGTATAAATAGAGGACCTCAGACACAATCTCTTCAGTAAAGTTCAGGGCCTGTTGTAACTGCCAGTAAAAAGAACTGCTGTGCTCCTGAAAGGACTGCCACCCTGCAGGACTGATGCTGTGAAGGGACTGCTGCCCTGCTGTCGATCACTGATAAAACATCGACTCCTATAATATCAAACTACAAACATATTGGGTCAACAATATTATAGACAAAAATATCGACACCCAATACACAAAAAAGAAATAACACTAACATTGCTAAGATAATATTGTTTAAAAAAATCTTGATGACAAAAATATTAACAACAAAAATAAAGAACACTAAAATATTCATAACTTTAAAATAAAATGAAACACATCACAAACATTGATATGAACAATGTCGACAACACAAACATCGATAAAATACATGTAAACTATATCGAAGATAACATTTAAACATAAAAATATACTATTTACAATTATATAATACATTTACTTTCAAATATAATAATTATATGAACACGTTTACTGTTCAAGATTGTATAATTAATATACATATACAAATATCCAGTGGTCCAGTGGAAGGCTAGTAGTAGCCGAAACGCGTAGGCCGTCCTATTATTGCACGTTTTGCACATGGTGTATATAAAATAAAACTTTCATGAAACATAACCTACCTGCTGTTGTGGAGGGTACTGGGAGGCGAGAAGATTCAAAGGAATATATATATATTCTCTTATGAGAACCCTGTATTTATACAGTTAGAGTTTGGTCCACAGTTTGACGTATATTTGTAGTTAGATTGTACATTCTCTTATTACAGTATACAAATAATAATTCTGGATTTATCCGGTAATACATATTGATGCCAGATTGTGATCAATGGAACTATCAGTGGCAGTATGTTTTCACTTTTCACTTCTAATTTATGTCACATGACACATTACGTCACTATGAGGGGGTGTTCCCTCTTAAGACTGCATTTAAAAATAGCATTCTGTCCTGTATGTATGTTGCGGCGTGATCAAGGGCAAAACTTGCCAGAAACGCGTAGCTGCTCTGTGCATCGAATAAAATCCTGCTGATGCTGAAATATTGTGGTCCGTCTCCCTTTGTTTGCTGGCGTATGTACGAGGGCGTGCTGGGTCTGAGACACCGTGAGATTCAAAGAGGAGTCACGTGGTATATATATATATATATATATATATATATATATATATATATATATATATATATATATATATTCACACAGATATATATATATATATATATATATATTCACACAGAGACAAAAAAATTGCAGAAGAAGCAAATTTCATAACTTCACAAAAGGGAAAACTACTTCTGTGCTACATGGGCTACAGTTATGTGCAAGAAAAAGTACCTTGAAACAAAACACATTGGAAATGTCGTAAATATTACTACAATTCTTGCTATGAGATGGCCACTACAGTAGAAACAAATGTAGTTAATGTCAGAGAACAAAACCATCCCCCATGTGACTAAAATCGAGATCACAGATGCTCTAGAAACAATCTGAGAAGCAAGTACCAGCTCCCAACAGACCAGTACCCAAATACTAAAAAACGTGTAAACTAGGGTGTCTTAACATGTCACAGGACAACTACCGTCCACCCCCACTCTAAAAAGATTAATAGCCAGAACTAAATGAGCTACAGCTCAAACACCACCCACCCCCAAACTTTTTCAGAAATAGAAGTTAGCAGAATACACCATCACCCACAATGATGAAAAATTTCTTCTTCTTGACAATAATAGTCATGAAAAATGAATTATCATCTTTGCCACCAACAACAACTTACAAAAACTGGGAAAAGTGGATAATGGATGGCACATTTAAAGTTTGCCCCAAGCCTTTTTACCAACTATATACCATCCACAGTGAATATGAAGACATTAACATCCCCTTCATGAATGCACTACTCCCTAATAAGCAAAACACCACCAACATAGAGGCCCTTACAATACTAAAACAATATACCAACAACTACTTTCAACAAAAAACAATCATTGAAGAGGAACAAGCAATGATTTAGTCAATTTTAAAAATATACCCACACACTGCAATACAAGGTTGCTATTACAACTTCAACCAAAGTATCTGGAGACACCTATAAAATCTACTCTAAGTATAGATTGTGGTGCCACCAATAGCAACCTTCCCTACCAATTAAAAAATTAATAGCCCTCACCTAGGTACCAACAACTGAAGTAGCCAACCATTATAACATACTTTTTGACAGCCCTTCCTATCAAGCAAACAAAACTAAACTAACTCCCTTCCTAGACTACTTTGAAGACACTTAGGTGGGAAGGCTACTTAGGTTAGAAGGCTACTTAGGTCAGGGCATCGTAGACAACCAAAGTTCCAAAGCCCCTGGTGGAACGTCTATGATAGCCCTCTAGCTCAAAAAGCTAAACCTAACAATGCAGCGGAAGGATGGCATAATGCCTTCCAAGCCACAATAGGATGAGGACAACCAACCCTACATAAACTAATAGAAGCTATCAAAAAACAACAGAGCTATCAAGAGCTAAGGCTAGAGCAATCCCTAACTAAAATTGGCCCTAAACTCAATAAACAAACTAAAACAATGTATGAATACCTACAACACAAAACTCGGCTATGTCCAAACACCAAAGGGCTAGAATACCTAAACATGATTCCTAAATCTATACTTAAACAAAAAACAATGCTAAACATCATAAGCATATGAAAATCAGAAAACATTTAAATAACAAAATCCTACTCTTTTTTAAATTAATAATTATAATTATGTCATTTAAAATTTAGAAACAAACACAAAAATATATGATATAATGCAACTATTAAAATAAAAAAGAAATAAACAAACCAATGTAACCAAAAACAATTATAATAAAGAATAACTTTATGTAGCAGGAGATGATCCTTAGACAATGAGAAATCCATAGTAGATAAATCAAAAAACAAATCCATTTGAACACAAAGCCCCCAAAAAAGGAAAGTGTTGAAAAAGGATCCAACGACGCAATCCTCTCAATAACAAAAGCCTCTATAGCCCGAAAAGAAGCATTATAATAAGAAATACTCCCAAAAATCGGAAAAATAAAAGGAAATGTAAAGTAACTTGTTTTAAAAAAACAAAATAAATTTCCCTTTAAAAAAAAAATGCATCGTCAGCACCATCCATTCACGAAACTGAAAGCCTGCAAAGAAAAAAAACACCCTCCTACAATAACATGTACAAACCCACATGCATTACTATCAACATTAAATGCTAGTTAATAGATTTAACCGCATGCGTGCGGCCGCTATTTTTGCGCTGCGCGGCTTTTTTCAAAAAGCCGCGTTACATGACGAGCTGGGCTCATCATCAGCGTGCGAGCGGCACAACTCATGACGAGCTCAGCTCGTCATGAGCGCAGAAGGGGTTAAACAACATATAACTAACACTACATAACACACTACTTCTATCCAACACTATGTCAAACACATAAAACACTAAATTACCAAAACAACACCTAACTACACCAAAAAAGAACAAATAACATCCTAGCAAATGTAATTACACTACTACTACCTTGCCCCACCATAAAACTACCTTAAACTAAATTAAATTAAACTTACAGTAGTCCCTTGCGTGCTTCTTTCGGCCAACGGCCATTGCATGCACTACCTTCGTAGTGCTGCGCATGTCCATTGGGCGACGCGGCCCTGCCCACTCCACTAAACCACCGCACCACGGCGGAACTGCCACCGCGGTTAAGCGGTTAACCGACGAAACACAGCTCCTAACAGCGAGGTTCCGTCTTCCAAAATGACGTAAAAAAGAAAGAGATAGAAAAGTGAAAACATTTGAAAAAATGGCTGTCTAGTAAAAATAAAATAAAGACTGACTCCCCAAAGATGAGAATGGAGAGATAAAAAAAACATCCCAAAAGTGTATGTTTTTTTTTTTACAAATGTTCAAAAAAATTGTAAACCATACACTAAATATTATATTATCGAAAACCTAAAAATATAATCTTTAATATATAGTAAAATGTACATTTGTTCATGTACTGTAAATGTGCAAACAATATGATTTTTTTTAAATGATAAAAAAGATATTTGTTACATTTTTGGTAAATTATTTAATATATGAAATAGTATATTATTAAAAATAAAATTCAATATACTAAATAATAAAGTGTACAAAATATAAATTTATAAAATACATATTCTATAATTTTACAAAAAAATAAAATTATATGCAATGTATTAAAATAATGTGAGAAGACATATATACAAATCTAATCAAACTAAACATATATTTACTTTACTATTATATGACTATTCTTAAAAAAAATGTAATCCAAAACCAAATAACAGCAAAAGTGCTGGATAATATACTATAATGCATTACTATTCCAACTCTAAAACCAACTAAAGGGAAAGTAGTGGATAATAAAACCCCAAAAATTATTATTCCAACCTCAAAACCAACTAAAAGCAGGGAAAGTGCTGGATAATTACCACAAAAGAATTACTATACAATTCCAAAACCAACTCAGGGAAAGTGCTGGATAATAAACCCAAACAATTACTATTTCAACTCCAAAACCTACTAAACTCAGGAATAGTTGCACAGATACTTTACACATTGTGTCTGCGTTAAGCCTGCCTGCTCTGTGCCAAGTTACCCAAGGGTTGAGCACAGGTACATTTAAAGTCTGCTTGTGACGTCACCCTCAGAAGAAGTGTGGTTGCTGCTTGAGAAGGATTTCACCCCTCAACCAATAGCTCAATTTCTCACAATTAGTCATTAAACTTTAACTGTAGTAGATGTGCGTTGGACTTCTCATAGGATATCCATACAACAGGCGTAATTGTTTTTAACATCTTTCCATCACTTTGATATGTACTCAATTGCTGCGCTGTAAAATGTTACTCATAAAAGTGTTAGCCTTAATGAGTAAAGAAAGAAAGAAAACAAGCCCATACACTTTTATCGTAATTTGTCAATTAGAACCTCAGTCTTATCACATGCAGAGCATGTGTGTTGTGCTCTGAACCACTCCATTGCAAGTTTGTAAAACTTCAGGCTTATGGTCGTATTATTCCGTACATTGACAGCCTTCCCTAGATGGCAGTTTCTGCTACGGTCAGTGGCACATAAAAGGGTCAGAGAAAGAGCTCTAGCTTCATGTAAAGGACTATGTCCAGGCATGTTGCATTTGTACACTGCAAATTGGGTCTCACTCTTCCAATGAGTGCTTCAGTGCAGAACACAGCCTGCTAAAGAAGACACGCATAGCAGTCAGCAGGGTTACATTCTTCAATGCTCTGCCAAGTGATCCCCATAATGCGCAGGATAATTTTTCTCTATGTGCAGCTCTTTGTAATCTTTGAGAAAGCACGGTCTCATTGATCCATATATTTTGATAAAGAATCTATCTTAAAAGTATAAAATAGCGGAATTTAAATGCAGCGGAAAGTGTGAAATAATGCACACAAAGTTTCTAGGTTTTTCTAAGAGTGTTTAGGAAGGGAAGAGTTTGAATTTTTTATTAAATGAAAAAGTGCAGTAAAAAATTAATTGATCATTTTCTTGACTCTAAATATGTGCACGGCACACCATGGGAAGTTAATAAAATACCTTTTGATGTAAAGATACATTTATAGCTGAAAAAGCCTTTAGTCATACCAGCCAAGACTCCTGTCAGGCATATCAGAGTGTACTATGCTTATTTCGCCATAGCAACTAAGGAAACTGCAAGGTAATGACTCACTAGCAAAGTCTATAAAGGTGTTGAACAAAGTGCAGTTAGCCATGTAAGTTTGTGAACACCTAAAAACGTGTTTGTTGTGGGCAGTCCAAACTCTGACTGTTGGACTTGACCCATTCTGGAGGGTCATCACCAAAATGTTTGTCTTCACCCTCCTGTTTTCTGAACCCGTTTTTGTTGGCTTTTTGGACTCTGCACATTTTATCACTTCTAACCAGTGCTAAAGTGCGGGTGCTCTCTCATTTAAACATGATAACATTGACTTACACCCAATTGGCACATTTAATTTACCCAGACAATTCTTTGGCCATTAAACTAGATATTCCTATCTGCTCCTAATTGAAAGTGTATCAGTTATTAAACCTAATAAGTAAACCCAATGTTATCCTATTGGATAGGTAGGCCTTGCAATAATAAAAAACATATTTAAGAGTTATTTAAGAGTTTTTCACTATCAGGACATGTGAAAGTTAAAAGCCCATGCCCAATGTTTTAAATACACTACACTCTCCCCTACGTGCTATTTAGGGCCTACTGTATGGGTGACTTGTATGTATTAAAAAGGAAGGTTTAGACCTGGTAAAATGTTTATTTTATCAGGTCAAAATGGTAGTTTAATCTGTACACACAGGCTGAAATGGCAGGCCTGAGGCATTTTTAAAAGGGCTACATAATTGGGTGGCACCATGAGGACTACAGGCCCACTAGTCGCAGTTAATTTATAGGCCATGGATTCATGTAATACCAATCCAATAGGGACTAATAAATAATTTAAATGGGGTACTACATATACCCAGGGCCTGTAAAGTACTTCTACTAGTGGTCCTTATATGCAAGTCATCCCCAGGAGTGTGTTTACAGAAGGAAGACAGTCCCTCATGATGCAAATCTGCACATTTTTAAAGGCTGTACTTTTCATGTCAAGTCACACAAATAAGATAAAGTATTCTCCCAGTCACTGTTAGCTTTTTAAAAATAAAATTGAACGTGCATCACCGAAAACAGAACACATTGCAGAAAGTCAGAATGTGTTTAGGTGTGGAATGCAATCCTTCCATAAAAAGAATTGAATTATGAATTGACAATACCATGGCCCTTGAACATCTTGAGTTACAACTTTCATTGACAAATGAAGATGTTTGATTTACTGACAGATTATATATTTTCGCTTTCTATTGCTGTTTAAATTGTGTATTTAGTGAATTAGATGTGATTTATTACAGTGCTTTGAGTACTTGCTTGCTTTCCCTGGGAAAACAGGCTATATTTTAAGTATATAAATTGGTTTAGCCTTAAGAATTGCACCATATATTTTTGTAATTCTCCTTTAGAGAATCCACAATTTATACAAATGGATACACTCTGTCTTTAGACCCAGCAGCTCTGACAAAAATGTGTCATTTAGGGTAATGTAGCTCATCACTCATGGATACAAAAGCTTAGGGCGACATCGCTTTGATATAACATTGCTTTGGAGTTTTTCACTCCTGGCAAACTCATTTCCTATTTCTAATAGTAGATTAGCTGTTTGGTGTAGATACAGAATAAACAGTTTTTGATCATAAAAATTCAATGATGTTTATCTGCTGGGAGAGATGTAAATGCTTGTTTCACCATCATTAGTAAAGCAAGTATGTTGTTTTCTCAAAACTCCAGTTTGTGTTAATGAACCTTTTCTCCTAGGAAGCCACTGTACAATTTTGACTTACACATGCTTTGATCATTCCTGTTGTAAAGGTAAAAAGTAATTGGGTAGAGCCTTACTCCTGTGGGAACCCTGGGCCAATCAAAATGTCCTCTTTTTAATTAAATTGGGTTCAAGGGACTCTAGAGTCCCTCAAATGCAACAATCTAGATAAACAAATATTTTTGATCCCTAATTTCTCAAAAACTTCTAAATGGCTTTATACCAAATTACAAAAACACACTTTTTGGACTGAGATCTAGTTTGCTGACAAATGTGGTGTAATTCCGCTCATTAGCGTTTGCAGTATCTCATTTCCGAAAAGTCTATGAAAAATGCATGTGGATTTTGCATTGTGCATACCCTCCTTTTTCTCAGCCCCTGCCTTATGGTTCTCCACGAAAAGTTCCATGTGCAAACTAAGCAAAACAGAGCACTTTCTGGAAACTTTCATGAAGATTCGTCAAACAACGCCAAAGTTATAAGCAAAAGAAGAAAGGCATTTTCTTTGGAAATGCTGACCTATAAATATCAGTACTATGTGCTTTCCGTGCTCATTCACTGCCATTGCACTTACAATTGCAACAGTTGCTCACCCATGTGCCTTTCTCCATCACTGATGAAGGATGTGTGGAGCTAAATACATGTTCATGTATTTCTGATGCCAACAAGGTTGAATCTTCAATCACCTTCCTCCATCCTGTGAGAAGAGGTGGAGTGGGCTCATGTTCTAATCTGGGTTGGCAGGTGGACTTCCATATATGGGAATGTCAGAAGCAGCACTGCAGAGGGGATTAACCTCAACAGGGCCACTAGCTCAGTTCTGGACAGAATGAAGTGGCAGCATGTTGGCTTCACTTTATGGACTGTCCTTTCAGAAAAAGATGAACTGAGGCCATGAGTCCAAACGATGTTCAGTGAGCTGCAGATCATCTTCAGTGTCTTCCAAAAGCTGGACACCTCTGTGTATGCCGATTGCCCTCTGTCAATCAGCCTTCAATGCATCTGTACAGTATCAAGGGTCCAGCTAATGAGGCTGGCTGAGTCTTTCCATCCCTTGAGAGGAGTGTGGGATTGCGGGAGCCTCTGCCTATTTGTAGTCTCTTCGGGGCAATCTATAACAAAGAAAATTGCTGAAGCTGGGATCATCTTCTTTTGCCATAAAACCATCTTGGGATGCCCTTTGTTCAATGAAATAAATATTCACAATGAATTACAAGTAACCCCAAAAAGAGGTGTACTCATACTAAGGTTCTTGAAGGGTTACTTTGCTCACGACTGTGCATTATGTGTATGAACACAACATCTATTAAACATAAATACTAAGATAATTCCATTTGCCACAAGCCTTTGGACATCAGTTTACTTGGGGAATACATTAAGCAGGAGTATCTCCCAGCTTCACTCATGCACCCCAAAAGCTTTAATACAGTTGCCACCAGCCAGACTCAATCTAGGTTCTGAAGGTGCTTTATCTCCTTCGTGCTAAGGGTGTGAAGACCAATAGTGTTCTCCCTTCTCAGGGATTAGGCAAAGGGGGACTTTGAGGAGCTGTTTCTCAAATCAATATAGGCTAGAGGCCCCTTAAACTGTTCTTATAAGAAATCACAATTGGGAATGAATAAAAAAGGTAGAGACAACAGCTGCTCAGAATGACCAGGACTTTTGACCTAATAGAATTATCTTTTCTAAAGCCCTTTCCAGTTTGTCTACAGATGAAGAATTACAGATTGAGAAGAAAGTAAAGAGCTTATTACTGAATACTGTTTTCTGTGGGTAGTAATGTCTTACTTGTAACTTATTTTTGAATTTTCTTGGAGTAAGACATAATAAGGGGAACAGCAACTAATCAGAGTCAAATTAATTAGTGAACAAATTAGTAGACCATCTATTGATATTATGATTAATATTCCTAAACCATTAGAGAGATGAACATTTATTTAAGCATACCTTTCAGTTATTAGTTAACTCCTTTGATGCTCATGATGAGCCCAGCTCGTCATGAGTCACAGTGGAGCTGTGCTCATGACAAGCTGGGCTCGTCATAACAGCTGCGCGCCGCCCACACGCGATTGATTCCCCGCCTGTGCGGGAGAAATAATCAGTGGGCGGGGTTGTGAGCACAGCTCTACTGTGACTCATGATGAGCTGGGCTCCTCACGAGCACCACGGCGCCGCAGACCCCCGCCCGCACTGTGGGGGAATTAGCCCCGTATGGAAGGGGTTAATAAGTCAAAACAAATGGAAGGTTTACTAATGTTGTAAAATCAATATGGAACAAATAAGAGAACTTTACAGTAACAGACCCGTCATGGGGCCCCAGTGCACATAAAATGGTTCTATGACAGTACAACGCATTTCTTTACAATCCATCCCTGTATCACTGATCCTTTATCTCGCAATTCCTTTACGGTGGACTGCCTTTAACATGCATGTTTTTCACCACTCATATACCTTTACCACACACGCCTTTACAACGTTACAATGTACAGTATGTATATGTAAGGTAAGTGAAACCCCTACTATTTATTTGTATTCACTGAAAAAAACAAATGTTACAGGGACATTATAGTTAGGCTCAGATTCCACACGTAAAAAACCATAGAAATTCAGCAGTTATAGTTACCTGAGCTAACTATAACCTATGCCCCCGCAATGCACTGCTTATGACTTCACTTATTACATCACTCATGACATGGTCAGTGACATCACTGATGATATCACAGATTACATCTCAAATGAGATCACTGAGTTTTTCAGCATCCCCTCTGGAGAGAAGAATGCAGTTGCTAAAAACTTTAAATGTAACCTCTGCAATTAGATCCTCTCCAGAGGAATGTCAAAAAAATATTCGCATGGAACAATATGCTTGCTTAAATATTCAAAAACAATGCATCCAAGGCACCTGGCAAGGGCAAAGAGTCAGCATTGTGCATCGCAACCATCCTCTTCATCTGAGTATTTGTATGAGTCTATGGCTGCGTAAATGGCAGTATAGGTGAGTGGATGTGTGAGTGGCTTTATAGGTGGTTATATGATTGGTTGTAAAAGTGAGTGAGTGGCTGTTTAAGTAGGTGCATGGAAGACAGATTGGGTGTATATGTGTGTCTATATCAGTGAGTGAATGGGTGTATGTGTGTATGTATGAGTGAGTGACAGGGTGTGTCAGCACCTGCATCAGTGTGTGCCTGGGTATGTTAGTATCTGTATCAGTGTGTGACTGGGTGTGTAAGTGGCTATATGAGTGAGTAAGGGGGTATATCTGTAGTTTTATCAGTGTGAAGTTGGGTGTGTCAGTGGCTGTATTGATGTGTGTCTGGGTGTGTTAGTACCTGTATCAGTGAGTTCCTATGTGTGTGAGTGCATGTATCTGTGTGTAGCTCCGTGTGAGTAGCTGTACTGGTGGGTGCCTGGCTGTGTCAGTAGCTGTATGAGGCTGTGCTTGGGTACGTACCCTAACAATTTGAACTCATGACACAACACTGCAATAGCTAATTAGAGATGTACATAACTCCAATCGATAATGCCACTGAGCTGTGTAAAAAGAAAATAAACACAAATATTAATTAGTATTGCAATTTATACATTTACAAAAGTAACTTAAAATTTGAACAATGCATAAGAACATAATTGCAAGAAATCACTAGATATTTGGCAAGTTTTAAATAAAAAAATAATTTCCTTTTCACTTTTTTACTGTTCTCAGTTGCTGTACTTATACAATGTAAATGGTGTAATGGTGAAAGAAGTCCGAAGTGGTCATCTTTGGAACTTTAACCCCAGAATGGTCCTCCCGCTGGTGGCCACAGTCTATGGGTCCTCCCCCCACCCCTGTCAGCAAAGTGAGGAATCTAGGTGTCATGTTTGACGATCGTCTCACGTTTTTCCCTCATGCAAGTCAGATTGCCTCCTCTGCTTTTTATAAGCTACGAATCATTAAAAAAATTCTCCCCTTCCTTCCAGTTTCTGCTGGTAAAACCCTGATCACCTCTTTGGTCCTGTCCACTTTGGACTATTGTAATGCCCTATTTCTGAATTCCCAAGAAAAAGTTCTCAATAAGCTGCAAACCATCCAAAATGCGGCTGCCAGACTGTTGGGTGATGTCCCCAAGTTTCAATCAGTCTCAGGAACCATCAGAGAACTTCACTGGCTCTCCATCAGGAATAGAGCTAAATTCAAAGCCTTGTGTATTGTCTATAAGGCGTTGCATAATCAGGGACCAGCCTTTCTTACGCAACAACTTGTTCCCTATCGGCCCACCAGATCCCTGAGGTCTTCTGACCTCCCTCAGCTGGAAATACCCCGTACCAAACTGGTCTCATGGGGCGACAGAAGATTTCTCGTCTCAGCACCTAAGCTTTGGAATACGTTGCCACTATCTATAAAGAGCAGCCCCTCTCTGTGGTCCTTCCGAAAGCATCTTAAAACGTGGCTATTTGATCAATAATTATATCCCTCTCTAAGGCAGATTTCAGCAAATCCTTAGCGCCAAGATGCCCACGGGCCTTCGCTGCGCTTAATAAGTGTTTAAATAAATAAATAAATAAATCATTGAATAGAGGGGAATAAACAATCACATAGATTATACAAAAACCCCAAAACTGCACACTCTCATTACAGTTAAGCAACACTGTGCATTGACCCCACTACAATTTTCTTAAACTATTGTTTTATCTATACCTACACTACTAATTTGTGAAATCTTAAGCTAAAAAAGAATCCCTCATTATCAGAACTATTATTAGAGGTATAAGGCATACCAACATGTGGTATCCCATATTATGTCATAAATACAGATGCTAGATTTAGAACAAATGCACTACACCACTTTTTTATGGTAATCATCTTTAGAACTTTGGTTTAAGAAACAAAAGATAAGCATTTGGACCTTGAAGGTAGTTTTTGCTTTAATGTCAGGTTGTTGTCATTACGTCCCATCAAATCAGTTTAACTTTTTTAATAGACAATATAGTGTCCAGGCGTTACTCTAAGTCCTTCATGGAAGATGATAGCATAGTAGTATAAATTATTCCACAAATAAATACTTGTCTAGCTTTGAAGTACGTAACATCTCTGTCCAATTTACTTCCATCTGCTCTGCATCAGTGTAGCATTAATACAAGATACTTTCCAAATCTTCGTACATGTAATGTTGACATAAGATCTGATCGCCAATTTGGGCATGTATTGTTTATGTAGCTTTTGCAAACAATCTGTCAAAACACACAGTTTTGCAATCCGGTAGTGTTAAATGAACAAATCACTCTGAATATATTTGTGTACTTGACGTGAAAGAACAATCTTCACACTCATGGTTCCATGAGTAACTAAGTTCAAATATGGGGCCAATTATGAGCCTGGCAGTTCACAGGCTGCTAGACTTATGGGGCATTGCGGCGGCGGTCTAACAACCGCCCAATTACAATTTGGGTAGTTGGACCGCCATTCCCAGTCACAGCAACTGAGGAACCGCCATTCCTGACAGTGTCTCAGCAGTCTGGAGGCCACATTATGCTTGGTGAGACTGCCACCGTCCTGCCAAGCATATTACGAGTTTCAACTCTGTCGGCTGTGCCATGGAAGTTCCTACTCCATGAACACCGTGACACCTCCACATGGGGTTGCATGCCGGGGTACAACATGTTTTCCCCTGTCTATATACACTGCAGTTCTTACATGGCATAGAGATTTCACTGCAGTCCATGTCATGCAGGAACAGTTCCCATTGCGGGCTGACCATTTTCTGAGGCACCCCTGTGAGAACACCAAAAAACAGCCTGCCAGACAGGAGGAAACTCCTAATCTGGCAGGTGGTCTGACCACTGCTTTGACAGCGCGGCGGTGGAGCAAGCAGGGCGCTGCTCTGCCAAAGTCATAATCAGGCCCCAAGTCATCAATATATATTTCATCTTCTTCTAAAACTCTAAGGATGGCCATTATAAACTCCTGTGAATCCTGTTGAGTGTTTCGAGTAAATTGTACTAATCCACTACAGATATCCACAAGGTCTCAAATGTGCAAAGCACATTTTGTTACATTCCTATTATTATCTAAATGTTGAGGCAAACTACACAGTGCACAACACAATCCCTTCCGTGATTTCTATTCAATTGCGTATATAAGATGAGGTAATTAAAACAGCACATTGAGAGCAACATTGCATAGCAGCTGACATCAGAAGACATTAGCAACTGGTAACCTTGAATATCTCCCTCATTCTTAACTATTTTCTTCTTAATAGTTTCCTTGTTGTCCTTCTTTTCAACAACATCAGAACAATCCTGTAAGAAATGAGGGTCTCTACTTAGCAGAGTTACACTCCTCGTTCAAGTGGGGACCCTTGCATCTAATCAGGATTAGGGGATTACCCATTTTAGATAACTTTTCTCACCTCCTTGGCAGATTGTCTTGAGCTGACAGGCATATCTCAGAGGCAATGTGTAAGGTATTTGAAACTCAGTGCACAGTAACCCAGTGAAAACACCACAGAAGAGACACCACACAAGAAAAAAGAAAATATTTATCTAATTTCGACCCGACCAAAACGATAACTATCCAGCATACACTATATACAAAAGAAAGGAAATGTCAATGGCAAAGAGGGGACAAGTTCATAGGGGAGACAGCAAAGGATTACTCACTCCAATGGCTGCTATGAGGTCCCTGGGCTTTTTTTCAGCGGCCCACAACTCCAGTGGCTGCTCCTTCTAGCTGCTTCTCAAGTGCTCCTCTTGTTCACTGGTGCAGGGCTCTGGATCAGGCTACGGGAGCAGAGGTGTATCTCTGGCCTCCTGCACCGGTTTCAGGCAAGAATCAATGTGGCGTGGGAGCAGAGGCGTGTCTACGGCCTTCTGCTCAGCTCAAACACAAAGCAACGGCTGTGCAGGAGCAGAGGCGTGTCTCCGGCCTCCTGTACCACTGAAACACAAGGCAATGGCTGTGACACTGATGGCCCTCGATCTCAGGGTTTTCGGGTGGTGCTCAAACCAGGTGCATAGCTGCCATCACTCACGGCGGCTGCAACTGTGACTCAGCCTGTACAGCGGTTGCCCCAGCAACCCTGAACACCCTCAGGGTTCTTTCAGGTACTGAGCCTTGTTGTTCATTTTTCCCCAGTCTTCCATTTTGGCCCAAGCCCAGACCATGCTTCCAGTGTTTTTTTGACAACACAGGGAAACTAGCTTGGAGTGTCTTGGCTGTGTCATGGCTCACGCCTACACAGTTCATTCAACATGGCACACACTGGTGCAGCGGCTCAACTTCCAACTTCATACTGTTGCAGCGGCTGGTAATAGGCCACAAACACATGATAGGACTCAGCATAGGTCTTAGAAAATTATTCCTATGCTCAACCCTTGGTAACGTGGCTGAGAGCAGATAGGCTTAACTTCAAAGACGGGTATGTAAGGCATTTAAAAACACCATTTCAGCAAATAATTCAGACAAAACACAAAATAAATATCCAACAACAATATAAAAATAGGTAATAATTGTATTTTTTAAATGACACCAAAACGAAAAAAATCCACTGTAGGGAACCAGAGATATGAATTTTTAACGATTAGTCACTTTCTAGTGCTTAGAAACCAACAGTGCCCTTTTAGGCATTTTGTTTTCTCTGTCAGGGACACATCTTTATAAATTGTTCTGAAGAATTTTCTCAACACTGTGGTGGGCTGCCTTCTTCAGCAAGCGGGGTCCAGTTAGAACACCTTCCTGGAGTTCTGCTTGCGGGTCCCAAAGTATCCAACACACAATCCCAGGTTCTGGAATCTCCAAGAGGGTCCTTGAAAGTGTGAAACTTCAATTCCGCAATCCACTTGAACAAAACCCTTACAAATCAACTGGAACTCCAGGCTTTGAATTCTTTATGGGGCTGTCCAAGTGACCTCTGTTAACCTGTAGCTTGCAGGGCGTTCCACTCATGTCCGTTGGCAGCGAGGTACTCCACAGGGATGCAGTTTCACTTGGTGCAGTCTTCAGAGGTCAGGCCTTAGAGTTCCTTGCACAGCAAAATCCTTTCAGCAGGGCACTTCTTTCTTCAGTAAGTTTCAAGCAGCAGATCTGGAGGGCTGTGCCCCTCTCAGATACTTATTCAAAATTCTCTGGGTCAAGCACCAGGTCACTTCTGACCAATGAGAGCAGGGCAACTCCTCATAGTTATGACCACATCCTGTAGAGTGTGGCATTATTTTGTCCCAGAGTGCGTCATTCTTCCAAATCCATAATGGCTGATTTTCTAGCAAGGAGGTAAGAGCTGGCTAAACACACCCCCTGGGATGGCTTATTTCCATGGACTCTCCCCCTACCATCTGCACATACCTTCCTTAAGCCTAGCCCTGACTCTGGGTCAAGAGTGTCAGAGTGAAACTGAAACCCAGGCCTCCCCTTTGCCTTTGAAGAGGATGGTTTACGACTCCACCCCCTGGCCTGGCATTCCTATAGACCAGCATACTGCCCTCCCAGCCAAGTGATTAACCCTAGGGGTTCCTTATCACCTCTTCAAAGCAGCCTGGCTAATCCACTTAACTCTGACGAATCAGGGCAGACCACTGGAAGGCTGAATTTGGACTTACAAACAAGAAAGTCTTATAACTTCTTGTATGTATACTTTAGGAGAATATAATATTGTGGGATTTACTATTACCATTCTGGGAAGTCTTTGAATGGTCCGGCTAGTCCTCTCCTATCAATATTTATTAATCAATAACTTCCTACCATGTTAACCTATGGGCATGGGGTTTGCAATGGGGAAAATGACTTGGGCCAGTTTTCTAGCACCAGGGTTTATAAAAACATATTTTATAAGTATAAGTATTTCCCTAATCTCTACAGGACCCCCACTCCCTGTGCAACTAGGGGAGACTTCAGGGGTTCTGAATCTGCAGACATATTGCAGAGCACCCTTACCCAGTTCTTCTAGCATCAAAGTCGAATTTCAGCAGCTCTTTATTACAATGTGGGAAGTGAAATATAAAGTTTACCCAGGCATAAAAAACTCATTTTATAAGGGCGTACCTTATAGATAACTGACCCTCCACCCCTGGGATACCTAGGGGTGACCCTGGGGGTCCCTAATATGCAAAAACATGGTAGGTCTTTCATTTGTAAGGGCCCCTACCCCCAAAATCGAGTTTGAGCACAATGTAAGGTATAAAAGCTGTCCTGGCAACCAGTGCTGCTTTTAAACTGACCTCAGGCTTCACCACTGCACACATGCTGGTGCAGAGAATCTGCTGGCCTCTAAACTGCCATGCCCCAGGATACTGGAGACTTCTAGGTAGTTTCAATCCCCTGCCCTATTACATACTAGGGGCTTATGGGCTAGGTCATGCCAATTACAGGGGTACCCCACCATACCATTGCGTACCCTAGTGTATGTCGGTTGTCTTAACTGTTTTCTAATGTGTTCCATTTAGCTTGGCACTGGCCCTGGTTAAACAGAGCCCAGGGTCAGCCAGAGTCACTTACCGCCAGTTCCAGTCAGCAAAAAGTTGAGGGGTGCCCTGGGCACAGGATGAGTTTGCAACACTATGTGACAGACAAACACTGCAATTTTGCCTTCATCTACATTTTCAGTAACATTGTTTCTATATCTGTAGTTTTGGAGCAAAGACATACATTTTCAAGATGGTAGATGTCCAGCATATTTGTTTTGGGACTATCTGTACATTCTGGGTAAAATCTTGTACAGTACTGAATTTTAGGGAAAGACTTCAACACTCTGTTGCACGTGCATGGTAGACCTAGACTCGCCCAAAAACTTCATCTTGACTTTGAGTACAAACGAGCTGACCTCAACCGATCACAGCATTCATAGGATGAAATGTCCCTATGAAAAGCATTTTCAAGCTGAAGCTGTACAGTTTCTTTGACAAAGACTTTTCAGCAGAAATCTCTACCCCTTCTCCATCATCTCTGTCTTTTCAGATTTTGTTCTATACGAAGTACCATAACAAGCAATAGCTATGGAATTGTCTGCCACAAACTGAATATCCATATTAGAATTCCACTTTGTCAGAATGACAAGATTGTAGTCATTGATACATTTAGAATGTTCTGTTCTCTTCATGTTGTAGGTGTTTTTGGGTGATTTTTGAGAAATCTGACTTCAGACAAAAAAATTCTCTCTTCCTTTGTAAATATCCAAAACGACATTTAGTGTAAAATGTTCCTTTCACTCTGTACTTCAGCTGACAGTACTTCCCACATCTATGTGATTGAAAACGTACAACTTGCTGTTTTAGGCCTTTGTCGTCACTATCCTTTGGGATGCTACATGTAACATACTGCTCTATGAAAGAAAGTAGAGGGTTGTCTGTGTGTGTTCCAAATGTTGGTGCATCTTTCATCCACAACATCATATGGATATGAGGAGCACCTCATGCTATTTACTCTTTGAGCCAAAATAAATCAGTCACTTCTCCAAGAGCTTGCTTTTTTGTTGCAGATAAATACAAGCATGGCTTGAAATCAGTGGTTAAGATGCCCACAAACAATTGCAGGATCCCAAGAGCTAAGCTCTCCTGATGTCTTCAGATTGGTATCTTTAAGATTATAGTTTGCTTCTCTCAAAAGGCTTTGCAAGTCGTCCCATGCATACCCTGCACTACTTAGGGTCACAAACCATTTTTGTGTATCTAAATATCATAACAAACATTTCAGTTCACCATGTCGACAATACCAATATTCATTGGTGCCAAGTTGGCATGCTATCAAGTTTATCAAATCGTATTCCAACTTCTTATCCTTCGCGTGATTTTTTTCAACTAAGGGACTCAGGATGACGGTCGGAGAGCCTCCGATCACAGGTCGGAGGTTTTCCCACCCGCATCCTTGATTTAATATCCGACTGCCTAATTACAATGTAGGCAGTCAGAGTTTAATCCAGACAGCCTGCCGGATAGGCCAGCTGGCTTCCAGTGGGCTCAAGGAGCCCGTCAATAATTCGGAGGCCGCACATAATCTCCTACGGAAGGCGTTTCCGCCTTCAGTATTATGATACCGGTTTCCGACAGGCTTTTCATGTCAGGCTTTTTGACATGAAAAGTCTGTTGGAAAACGACTTTGGAGCCCCCTAGCAGGGCCCCCATACCTCTGTGGCCTCCAGTTGGGGGCCTTAAGGGCACCTGTGGTGCTCCCCTATACATTCCTGCACAGGGTGGTGCCTGCCACGTGGTGCAGGGATTTACAGGAACTTCCATTTCTCTATGGAAGCTTGTGCTTCTGCCGGTTTCCGACCGCTGCACAAGCTCCCATAGCGAAATGGGAGTTTTTGACCGCACCATGTGAGGTTGTATTGTAATAGGGTGTTCGGAACAGCTGACCTATGGTCGGTTCTCACATTAAAACGGTGTCAGGTGGACTCAAGTCCGCCTGACATCGTAATATGCGCCTTAGGGCCAGATGTACAACTCGCAATTTGCGACTTTCTGATTGGGATGCACAACAGTGTCTGAGACACTGTTTGTGATTCCCAATGGGGTCGCAAATTGCATTCCTCATGCATATTGATGTGGCTGTCGCAATTTGAGACCCTATCGGAAATGGCTGGCACTGCCAGGGATGGTGGCCTGCTGGGGTCAGCAGATCTCCATGTCTGGGACTGCTTTTAAATAAAGCATTTTTTTTTAAATGCCGCCCGTTTGCCTTAAAGGAAAACAGGATGCATTTAAAAAATAAAAGTGAAACTTTTCAGTTCAGTACGCAAAAAAATTAGCGTGTGCAAGTGCTTTATTACCCTTCTGAGAAGGGTGGTAATCTGTGGGTGTTTTGTGACCGCAATTGCGGTCGCAAAACATTGTTACATAGCTTAAGGAGTCATTATTAGGGAGGGATTTTGCGGGTGCCAACAGGTCTAAAACCCATTTCCGCACACAAAAAACCTTTGTACATCTGGCCCTCAGTTTCTTGTGGACATACTTTGTAGATGAACTCCTATCTTTAGAATATGGCTAACAGCGTACGGTAGACTAGACAAATTACTCTCAAATAACAAATGGAATATATATGGAATACTTTGATAAAATCTAGGGTCCTCTGAATATAATCTGGTCGATCTATACTCAGCTGCTGGTATTTGCACTGGGCGGTCATCATTCCGTCCTCCTACTCCAGTTGCTAATAGTTGTGAAAAACAGCAAGCCTCTACATTTTTCTCCCAGATACTCATTGGAGCTCCCTTAGCTTGTTTCATCTGGTATAGTTCAATGGCATCTCCCATAACGTATTTGGAATACAGTGGGTGGATACTGTAGTGGTCATATATTTCTTCATATTTGGATCTATTCACTTTTTCAAACTGTCCACTTGAAGGTAAGATTTCATCCTCCATGTAAATAACATCAGTGAGAACAACTACATCTTTATAATACACATTTTTTTTTTAGGTACAATGAAGCATTCTTCACCTTATTCACACCCACTAGCTCTTTTGTTTTTTGTGGGCTCACCATTCACTAGAATAATGGGCGGTTGATCTAAATCTTTCTCTATACCCACAGTTTCAATATTAAGTTTAGAATATAATAACCCTGGTCAAAGCACTACGCTATGCTCATGTAGTTTGCGAAGTTTCCGCTACTTCACACTACGTGAACTGCACGTAGCACAGTGCAAACACGCGTAGCGGTCTTTTTTTTGCTTGCTCGCGGTCCTCAACACCAAGTTTGTGACTGCGAGCAAGCAAAATGACATCCGGGCGAGACTTTTTCCTTGTTCGCGATCAGCAACATCAAGTTGCCGATCGCGAGTGTGGAAAATAAACCTCCCGGCAAGATTCTCAACGCGGGGAGGTCAGGTTTCTCATTGCGAGTGGTTGCATAGGCTCGCGACCGTTCGTGATGAGAAACTACCAGTCCGCGTTGAGAAGGCTGCCGCTCGAGTCAAAATCTACTCGAGCAGCAGAAAACTACAGCTCGCACAGTGCAAGATGCCGTTTTCAATGATTGCACAGTGCCGGATGCTTGTCCGCACTGTGCAATCATTGAAAATGGCATCTTGAACAGTGCGAACAGGGTACTAAGCAGTTCGCGTAGTGCTACACGTAGCTCGCGTAGTGCAAAGTGCACTTTGCATAGCTACGCGTATCGCTACTTCGCGAACTACGCCCAGGGTTAGAATATAAAGGTAATTAAATAACTCTACCTTTAAAGTATTTCTGTAGCTCTGTTGGTGGTAGTCTTCCAGTCCTTAGTTCCATACTACTATTGCTTGAAATGGGTGTATAAATTGTATCAGCATTATTTCATAAATATTTAGATGACAATGTTTCTCTGGAATTTGAACCAACTCTAACTTATAGTGTATTGCTCTTGCTGGCATTTTTTTGTCCTCCAATTTGTTACAGCAATATTTACAGATAATTGGCCATGTTTACAAATCAAATTGTTCCTCCAAAAACAAATATACAGCAAATTGTAGACATGTATCTCTATTTTCTTGCTCAGTTTTTTATAACAAATCTACATTTCGAATCTGGCTTTTGTAGGGGTGCATTAACAACATATCTAAACTGTATTTCTTGTTCAAACTTATCAGCACTAATTTCTGAGTTCTGTTCCTCTACACCTGCACATGCCAACTGCTCATTTTCTTCAGACTCTGCTTCAGGACCAAAGAAACAGAATTTAATATCATCACAAACAGTTTGAACCTCTGATACTGTTCCATAAAACAGTGCTTTGTTTGATTCTCCTAAACGCAGTACAAGTGTTTACACTGTAAAGCCTTCTAACTAACTTTTGCATCTTCGAATGATGAACAGTCAACAATAACAAATAGTGAAAGGTACTTCTGCACAGTTTCTTGGATAGGCCCTCCAAAGCGTGTCCTTGTAAATTAGTTTCCACACTTTGCAATCTATCTAAACCATACAACATTGCAATTGTTTGCTGCACACTTTTATCTGGAAATTCACGTAGACAACTTTTTAGGTTTCGACCTGGCGAGGGGCAAAGCCCCTCCCAGATCGAAATCTTTTGTTTTCAGTAGTGAGGTTCGGACCGCCTCTGTTTCCAATTGGCTAGCTCCATAAATGGAGACTAGCCATTGGGAGACAGAGGCTGTCAATCGCGCTTTCTCACGAAAACGCGATTCGGGGGCGTTTCTGGTGCTTTTTTTAAGCCCCGCCCCTTTGTCCCAGGCCGCGCTGCGATTGGCTGCCGGCCCGGGACACCCCCGTGACGTCATTCCCGGGCCGCGCTGTGATTGGCTGCCGGCCCGGGACACCCCCGTGACGTCAGCCAATCACAGCGCGGCCCGGGACCTGGCTTGTTTAGCGTTCCCCGGGCCGATTTTTAATCCCAATCCACCGGTACACGTGTAAAGGCGTAATTTGAACCCAGTCCATGAAAAAAGGGAAGAGAGAGTAACATATTCTTCAGGTGAATACGTGGGGGAGGGAGTGCGGCGCAACTCTATGGAGTGGGAGCGCTCAAGTTACCAACTAAAAAGGAACCGTTACTGGGACGTCATCAGCGGGTATGGCCGTTTTATAAAGCGCCCGTAAAAGAATCCTCGCTGTCGCTTCCAGGCGCCCCGAGGCTCGGGTCGGAGCTGCGCAGAGCGGGCGGCCTGAAGGAGTATGGGCGTGGCCATGAGGGCGGGAGAGACAGTTTACTCAGTCACGAGTTCTGGCAGCACACAGCGGCATATTTTGGGAACTGCGTCCGCGTTTGTTTCCATCACACGGGCCTGGCGCGGCCCCAACTGTGTCAGGGGGCACAGCCGCGTGGCCTGGAGCCGCACTGGACGCCGCTGCCGCCGGGGGCGCGTGCTGCGACCGCGCGCACGGGAGGGATTCTGGCGGTGCTGTAGGACGGGGTGCGAAGTAGAGAGTGCCGGTGTTCGCAGGGAGGCTGTAGGGTGTGCTGTTAACAGTGGAGCCATTGGCTGGTGTGTAGGTGGGGCGATGGTACTGTGGACAGAGTGTTAAGGGGCGCGGCTGGTGTGGCGCTATCGATGGTGTGTGTTTTTTATAGGGTAATGTGCAAAGTAGAACTGCAGGTGAGGGCCTAGAGTGGAACGCTGTGAGGTGTTGAGGGTGACATTGGTGTGTATAGGTGGAGCTATAAAGGATGCATTGCTGCGGTTGGTGTATTATGTAGTAGGTAAGGCGTGTGATGCTTGTATTTTTGCAGGTAGTTGTAGAGCGCAGACGTGTGGGGGGGATGTCAAAGGTAGTATTGTTGTAGGTGAGCAACTGGTGGTGGATTTTAGAAGTGCATCTGCCTTGGGCGGGGTGGAGAGGGTGGCAGTGTTCCAGTTTTTTATTATTTAATGCGTTTTTATATAGCGCGGACTTTACCCGAAGGTGTCAGACCGCTTCACAGTAGGAACAGTAATGATACATGAGGAGAAAATTACAAGTGAGCAAATTAGAAAATCAAACGTTACGTTACATGAGGCAATAGTGACAATTGTGAGCAAACAAGATACCAGAGGTAGCCAACGGTACATTACAAGAGGGTGGATTTGTGAAAGGAGTGTAGCCGTTCGAATTGTAGGACGGGTGTAGTGAGGAAGTACTGCTGCAGGTGGGGACTAGAGGGCGGGTTGTTGTCGGTGATGTGTTGTAGCTGAGAGGTGGAGGGTGGATGTGTTGTAGCAGCTGGATGGAGGGTGGTATTGCGGGCTGGGGCTGCGTTTCTGCGTGGGGTGTAGTTGTTCCTCTTCAGTGACAACTAAGCTTAAGGTGAACATAGAGCAGCAGGTGGGTTGGTAAGGACGGCGATATCATCACCTACCTAGACTGCCTTGGGGGGCTTGCCTACTCTCTAAACCCACGGAAGGGGTCTGCTTAAATGTAGGTCCTTGTCGTGGGACTGAAGCACCTGATGATTGTGCTGAGGTCTGCCCGCTGCGGTGCCCTTCGCAGCTCAGAGTGTACTCTCTGCCTGGGCGAGGACAGGGCCGGGCCCTCCCCTTCCTTCTGTAATAAGACACCAGCGCAGATAGCGGGCGGTGTGCAGAGCAAGCACACAAGTGTGGTTCATATAAACACAAGAGGATCTCCGTTCCGCCACAAGCGGGTGCACGCCCACTCAATCCGCCAACAGGCACGCTTTCACTTATAACCAGCGCAAACGCATATTCCTGGCTGTGGCAGAGCTGGCCTTTGCTCCGAGTGCCCCCGGCACTTCCACCCCCCAACCTCCCACCTACAAAACCAAATGTGGCGCCCCTCCATTTGTCATCTTTTTAAGTGTATGTTGAAAAAAATGGGAGCGGTAGGGTGAAGATAATGCGGGCAAGAGAAAGGAATGCCATAATGACGAAAAGCAGTTAAAATGCAGACCAGGGATTCCCTCACTACCACCATTTGACAGTGCTCACAAGTCTCCATAACTATTGTCTCTTAGATTCATTTAGTTTTATAGCGCTCACAAGCCTGTCATACAAGTCTGTTCTGCTGCATGCTTTTCCTGAGTGTGCCGCGCGTGCCCCTCTTTTGGTCTGTTGCTGCCAGCTGGAAGGGAACAGATTAATTATTGATGTGTTAGGCACACCTGCGAACAATTTAAAGTGCACAGGGGATTAAGGCTCTAAATCTGTTTGTCATCATTTTAGCACCCTCTACCCCCTGCAAACTTTCTCTCAGGCATGTTTTCATTTAAATGTTTTTGAGGCCATTGAAAAGAGAGCTTTAAGATTTCACTGTGGTCAGAATTTGTGAACAGAATGTGCAGCAGGCAGTCTTCCAGGGCGCCTGTAAAGTAAGAAAAGTGGTCGATTGGTCTTCAGACATTGGCTTGAAATATTATCAGACACATCTTGGATCAGCCACAGGAGTATTTTTGTTTCATCTTCTGTATGGGGGACTATTTTACACCTGATACATATATTATGTTACAAAAAAACTCACAGGTGTAAGGTGGCGCTCTTGAGCACTTCTATGTGCAGAATAATTTTGCAGACAATTCAATCAAAGTAATCCAATGGAAAGAAACAAAGTTTTATTCATGAAAGATTAAGCTATTGACATTGTAAATGACAATGCCATTTATTTATCTGTTTTCAAAACCAACTCATAAATAAACAATTTGTCATTTACAATGCTAATAGCTCTAACTTTGGCAAAGGCGAAACCGTTGCATTGTAAATGCTTGTTTATATATTAGTTGATTCCTGGCAAACACTACAAATACTAGAGCAGGCCCACTTGTACATAGGAGCATGTCTACACATCCCCTGTACATCTACAGCTATCTTTTCCTCCTCATTTCTGCCTACGAACCATCTCCTGTTTTGTAATAAAACTACGGTCTTTTACCTCATAGAATCGTCCAGTTGTTTCAACTGCTTGCAATAATGTGGTCTCTTATAAGGAGCTTTCTTCATTAAAGAAAGCCTTGGTACTAGAGGTATGTGTCCATTCTCCTTTGAAAATGTGGAAAAAGTTACTTTTATTAATAATCCTTCTTTTAGGCTTTTTTTCTTCATACACAACACTGTTTTATCCAGTGTTCTCATTCTATTCAGTATCAAGATAAATACTTTATGCTTTAAGGCAAATTCTTTATTCACTGCACTTTCTATGTGTTATTTTTGTTTCAATGCTGCAGTTCTTCTCTTATACTGCTTTATGTTTTGCACCAAATTCTGTATTACCCTACTTTTAAACTTTCTTCTTCTTATTTCTTTCTATTGTTTTTGCCTTGTCAGATCTGTTTTTAGAACATATTCCACTTTACACATCACTTACTTCTTTTCATTTCCGAGTTGTTGGTAAACTCTCTTTTCATTGACATCAATTACCACATTTTCAATTTCTCTAAATACTATTTCATGAAACTTCTTAGTTCTGTCACCAGCAGTTGTTTTTCCCCACTACATCCATCAGCTCCTTTTTTATTCTCAGTGTTTTGCAGGTAGTACTGTTTCTTTAATTTGTTTCCTCAGTTCCTTTCTTGCCATCGTAAATTCTTCTCTTTGAACAGAAGTAGATATCTGAAAACAAAATACAGTATACATTTTACATTACATATCTCAAGCAACAAAATGCCATTATATCAGTATTTTATTCCATTTAATAGGTATTAAGCATAACAGCTCTACTCCCTCTCAAACTACATATCATACCTTCAAAGCACATACCATCCTGCCATGTGGCCTACTTATGGCCGACCTTAGTAGAAGGAGAGTTAAGGCTCAGGAAGGGGTCTTAAATGGCAAGTCAAACTGGCAGTAAACCTGCATGCACAGGCTCTGCACTAGCAGGCCCGAGACATGTTTAAATGGCTATTTGTCTGGCCAGTTGACTTGGTTGTATCAGTACTTGAGTACATATCTGAATGAGCATATTAATCCCTCTGTGGGTGTGCCACTGGATATGTAAGTAAATATGTTTACTGTGTGACTGGCTCTCTTACTAACTCTATAGGTGTGTAAATGTGTATCTAAGTAACCGTATTATTGCTTTCTGGCAGTGTTAGTGAGTATTGGAGTATGTTACTGTCTGTGCAAGTCACTCTGTTATCGTTGGATGCATACGTGTTGTGTGGGGTGTGAGTGAAGGTGTGGGTGCATCTGGCTCAACGCTTTTGTAAATAGGTATGTGAGTTACTGCATAAGTAGGAGACTGGATTTATAATGGGCATATAGGTCTATAAGTGCGCATGTAACTCACTGAAACTTAAAATAACATGTCTTACCTTTTAAGCACATAGAACCCTACCCTATGACCTACCTACATATTACCTTAGGGCTGACTTATGTGTGGTAGTCAAGAAGTAAAATCACACATTTCATAAAAAATAGACAATATTTTTTTGAATAACCTAAAACAATAATTTGTGATTATATTTGGTAAACCTATATACGTACAATTTGTGTAATTACAAACATAATATATGTAGTAGAAGAGGAGCTTAAGGGTTGGCAAGGAGTTATCAATGCCAAGTTGGCCAAGTAGTAAAACTACACACACAAGCTCTGCATTAGCAGGCCCAACACATGTTTTAGGTCTACTTATCTGTATGGGTGACTAGGTGTGCTAGCATTTGAGTACATATGTAAATAAGTGTATCAGCCCCTCTGTGGGGGTGTCACTAGATGTATTAGCAACTATCTCTCTATAGTACTGGCTGTCTTACTATCTGTATGGGTCCGTAAATGTGTATGTAAGTGGCTGTATGGATTGATTACTGGCTGTGTTAGTGAGTGTTGAGGTGTGTAAGTCTGTGCTACTCGCTCAGCTACTGCTGCATAGATAAGTGATGTGTGAATGAATAGGTAGGTGCCTCTGTTGATGTCTGGCTGAATGTGTGAGTGGGTCTATGCTTTTGTTAATAGGTATGTAAGTCATAGTATGGGTGGGACACTGGATGTATGCCTGGGCATATGGGTCTGTAGGTGTGCGTGTGTGTAAGTCACTGAATCTTCAAAGTGCATGTCTTATCTTTTAAGCACATGCCACCTTGCCCTATGGCCTAGCTGTGGTCTGCTTTACAGGTGACGTATATGTAGTAGAAATGGAGTTTAAGGAGTTTTGAATGCCAAGTCCACCTGGCAGTAAAACTGCACACACAGGCGCTTCAGTAGCAAGGCCTGTGCATGTTTAAAGGCCCACTTGTGTGGTTGGATGACTTGGTTGTGTCAGTACTTGAGTACATATATGAGTGAGGGTATCAGCCTGTCTTTGGGTTGTGTGGCTGGATGTCTACATAACTATTTCACTATCCCGGCAGAAAAAGTCAGAAAGTAAAATCTTGACCCAGGCCAACAGCAAGGGTTATCCGTGCAGGGCTCCATCACAATCGGCCTGACTTTGAATTTGTCCTGGTCAAGCGTGACCAGATGTCCCAAGGTGGCGCTATAGGTTTATAAGTGCTAGATAGTGCTAAATACTTCAAAATTCATATGTCTGGTTCCCTACATTGGATTGTTATCATTTTAGTGTCATTTTAAAGATAACATTACATCATATTGTTATAAATTGGTGTTGGATTTTTATTGTATGCTGTGTATTATTTATTTACTGAATTGCTGTTTGTTAAATGGTTTACTTACTTGTCTCTTAATTTAAGCCTTTCTGCTCACAGCCAAGGGTTGAATATGGGACAAATTTATTGTGACCTATTCTTTGTCCTAGACAGTGTTAGTGGCCTTATTATCAGTGGTAGATGCATATTTGCCACCTCTAATAACCCACTTTCCAACAGTCGTATAATGTATTTTAACATTGTATGCCAGCATGATTGTAGGAAAATCTCAAGATCACACCTCCTGAATCTTACTGACCAATCTACGCCCCTGGTTGAGGTATTATCCTGTATCTTTTCTGGAAACTTATGATTCAGCAGGATCCCCAAATATTTCATATCTTTTAGGAGCCAAGTAAAGTTGTGATCAGCCTCGGAGCCTTCCCTACTCTCAGCAGTCCTGCACGTCCTTCACTCTTTGTCCAGTTCAATGAATTACTCAAAAAGCTGAAAAGCATGAGGACAAGTTCAGCAGCATTGATAGTGAAGTTTCAGGGTCAGGTACTGTCAGTAGAATATCATCTGCATAGAGTAGTAGTTCCTAGCCCTTACCCCATCATTGGTCCGTGATACCGTTGCCGCCTGCGCAAGTTCCGAATGTCGAGATTAATGAATGCGATTGTTCATTCACTTATACCCTCATTATGAGTTCTCCAAAATCCAGATGCAGGCACTAACTGGTGCTAGAGGCTGAATCATGTTAATAATAAGTGTGGGAGAACCCTCGCCTTCTGGGTTTGACCTGGAATCATTTTGTAAGTGAAAAGTGAAAGATAATATTTGGGAAAGTCCCTGGGATAAGGAAAATATGCACAGCATTTGATGTGCAAATGTTAGTTTCTGGGGTATGTGCCATCTCAAGGACAGCGTTTGTGATGGTGTACTAATATCACAGCTAGTAAATGCCTTACCCTGCTGTACTGGTAACTCAAGCTGCAGTATTTACACACTGTTTTTTTTTACTCCTGACTCGTAATTAGCCTCTTCCCATGTATTATTAGACTGCATTAAGATTTAATGTGGGAAAACATATAAACATTTTTAAAAGACTGTACTCTAAAAGTATGTAGTTCAAGGTGCCTTGGGTAGCAGTTTCTCTTCCTTGACAGGAGCTTTTTTAAACATGGCTCAAGATGCTCTGGTTCCCTAACATTTGTTAAATGAATCTCCCTGACAAGACAATGTAGGCATCAGTGCTTGAATTCAACCTGGATCTGTCGAGTCAAATAAAAGATAAACTTGGAGACACAGTTCAAAGGCCACATAACAGCTCAGAGCAGTAACAGCACAGAGAATAACAACATGGCATTATTACAACAAACATGCCATGCAACAACTGCAAGTGCTTGTTAGTAAAGAAAAAAGGCTTTCGAAGGTAGCCCCTGAAAAAACACATTAGAGACGACAAAAAAGAGAAACAAATGCAAAGGTTGCTTTTACTACTCAGAAAGATCCCTGAGGTTTGATCCTCAGCTACAATCCCACCTATTTTTTCAGAAGGATTTTCTCTCTTTTTTATGAATTGTGAATAATCAAAGGTTGTTTATTAACTATGAGCTTTAGGGTCCCTGATGGGGGTCACTAGGTGCATATCTCGACTTCTTCCCCTCACTAAGTGCCATATTGGAAGCTCCGTCCTCCTCTTCCTCTGCCCCCACCACATCCCGCGCCCCTGAGCACGGTTTCTGCAGAATTAGATCATACACCGCTGCAGTCAGGTCATCAGTTAATGAGGTGTCTTGGGTTTGTTTACTTAATGAGCCGTTTGCTCTGATATATTAAAATGTGTATTTACTGTGAATTATATGGCCTCCATAATAAATACTGTGTCACTGCCCAAGGGTTTTCTCTGCCATTACAATTACCAGCCGCCTGAGCTAACGATGCTGCTCGTTTTAGGTTATTGACTCTCTTCTTAAAACTGAAACTCCAATGTGTACCCATTACACTCTGATTCAATGCATCAATAGTCTATTATGAGACGTTGTTATATTTTAATAGTGCTTTGTGGTCGGAGGAGACGGAAGGACTTGAATGAGTATCTTTGCACTTTTCTGTAGTTCGCATCGAAGAGTTTGAGGACACAGATGCCTTGGCACTCTGCATGTATTTCGTTTTTATGCATGGCCCCTAAAATCCTCTGCCCCCGCTTTCAACTGTCACACAGGGGCAGAGGAGTAATGTGGGGACATGCATAACTCGGCTGCTCCTCCTTGTGCCAAGGGTAAATAAGCATTGGTAAAGCCAATAGTTTTCACATGGATGTATGACGGTACAACGTACAACGCGTGGTATTACCACGCGTACCGTTACAATGCAGGTTTTTCAATGCAAGTCATTACGTCTTCCGTTGGGGGGCGCTGGATAGTGAATAGTTTAATTTACTATTCCAACTCCAGTCCCCGTGGATAGTAGGGAAGGTGTTGGGCAGTAAATTAAACTATTCCCTATCCTAGAGCGCCCTCCAGCGAAAGTCGTTGTAACGACTTAAGTTCTAAAACCTGCGTTGTAATGGTACCGCGTTGTTAGGGTTTCATTGAAAAGGATGTTCCCCTTCTCGGATTGGTAGCTAGCCACCGACCTTTGACAGTGCTTTTTTGTAAAATGCTTGTAAAGCTTTATTGCAAATAGATAGTGATGGTTGCAAATTAAAATACGTAGCGAAGGCTGCAAAGCTACCTAGAGAGAACTGCAAACAGATAGATAGCATAGCTTCAATTACGAATATATTAGTTAAATGTCTTTATAAGCAAGACTTCAAGAGCACAGAAAGTGAAACAGTTGAAAGACGTTCATGCAGGAGATGCAGGAGCTCTGAGACCAAATTAAATTATTTTACATTGGTTTATACACATAATATTAGTGCTCAATTCAAATAAATACAAGCATGACATACAGAAGTGCAGTTATAAATGCACTTGGCTTTTTGTATGTTAAAAAGATGACAACTTCATAAGAAACAGTTTCAAATGGATACAATCCGGTATGCTGTGAAACAGCAGCTGTCAAATAAACAAAGACCACTCCAAGATGGAATTTACAACAGCATCAGCCTCAGCCAGAAACTGATAAGGCTGGAATGTGCACTGTTCCCATAAAAAACAACATGAAGAGCTCATAAAACGTCTGCTGGCGTCACATTAAGATCAGAACAAAGAGTAAAACAGCAACACTGAAAGCACCGAAGGCAACTTCTTTCGTCGGGATTTTCACCTTGTGAAAGTGCAGAATGCTGTCACTCATAGTGAAGTTAGTCAGTGGCTGAATTAGGCTGACCCACTGCCCCGTGCAGTCTGCTGTAGTGGGTGGGAGACAAATGTGAATAACACAACCACTGACTAATGTTTGAAGAGAGATGGCTGAAAGCCCTTGAAAGAAAGTATATTGTACATAAAAACTGATCTTAATCCATCCAATGTAGCAGTCTAATTGCCCTTCTACACCCTCCCCTCTTAAAGCTGTAACATCTGCCCTCTACCAGAGCAGAAAGCCAGTAAGGACTGTCACAGCAGCCTGGAATTCTGTTCAGGTGTTCACACTAGTGGCTATTAGTGAGAAGTATACATTACATAAAAACAAACTTGGGTAAAACAGAATCATGAGGAAGTTTGTCACCTCAGAGTGACACCATAGACAACTCAAGCTTTTCTCTTGTTTTCTGTTTGATGTCACCCAGAAGCCATTGTTGGAAAACATTCCTGTGAGAAAAGTGGATTATTGCTTGGTGTGGTTATGAGCCTCACCAATAATGTTACTATTCTGTATTAGGTCCAATTAGGTTTCTTTAAATCAAACCTTCGCTCAGTCCTGGATAGCTGTGGTTCAGAGAAGTCAGTCGTAACTCAAAGGAAAACAAGTGTGAAGCATTTTTTAGTACAAAATCAGTGAATAAGAAAGAAACTTTACACAAAATAAATCCCACTCCAATTTATATAGAGCACCATTTGAGTTTCTCATCCCAAAGTCGACAGTAGGAGCAGTCCTTTCTCTTCCTGAAGTCAGCAGGTGCAGTGTTCCATGGGGCAACCTTTCTTTCTGAGTTCCACAGGTTCATCAGGTAAAGTCCCTCCTTTGGTATTTCTGAGTCTGGCAGTATTCTAATGTTGGTAGTCAGGGGTGCCACGTTTATGCCAATTTTGAGTTTGTGAGTGAGAAGGACTTCCTAGCCAATGGGCTAAAAAAAACACAGGGCAACTCTACCCACTCTTACATCCTTTTCTGTGGTGTCACTAAACAATCACACAGTGAATCTCTGTGCCCAAATCCAAGATGTCAGGACCCCTCTTCACTCGGTCAGAGTTATTGGCACACTCCTTGATGTGTGTCCTGTGTAATGAGCCAACCCTCCTGGAAAACAAGTTCCGCAACAGGTTTGCCATATTTGGGGACAGATGCCAGCCTGTCTATCACAACCAAGGATCAGTCCAAGAATGTGTGTATGGGGGGTGATCACAAAAGGGGGCACTTTTCTGCAGTTATCTATAATTTTATGAGTTAAATATAACCCAAAGCTATTCTGGCTCTAAAAGACTTACGAGGTGTCATTTTTACTTTGTGAACAAATATGATTTAAGATGTTTCCTAAAAGTCACCAAGTTTTTTTTGGCTTCTTCAACTTAGAGAGATAGAGTTCTATTTTAAAACTACTTTACAAGCCAATGATCTACCTATTTGATGGATTTATTACAGGATTGCTGTTTTTTACAGTTTGACTCCAACTATGATTTCCTCATAATGCCAGATTCTGCCACTAACAGGACCTAGCAGTCAAATTGAGACATATTCCTGCACCAGACTCCATCTTTGAAAGTGCTTAGCATCGGCCTGATTTTAGTTATTTCAGGTAGTCAGATTTAAATAAGTTATCTTGTATTGTATTGTGGTATACTTCTATAGCGCAAACCTGTCACCTCCAAGGGCATCCTGGCGCTTTGACCCCTAATCCAGCAGATTCAGCAGCCTAGCCTGTTCCAGGGAAGAGGTGAGTTTTCAGCGCCTTTCTAAAGGCTAAAAGATCCTCAAGGCTTCTCAGGGATAGTGGCAGGGAGTTCCAGAGTTTGGCCGCCGCTACTCTAAACGATCGGCCACCCATCCTCACTCTCTGGAAGCGTGGAACTACTAGTAGCCTAGATGAAGAGGAACGTAAGGCTCGGGAAGGGAGGTACCAGTCAAACATTCTCTGCAGAGGGATTGGGCCCAGGCCATGGATAGCCCTGAACACAATACAGGCTGCTTTATAGCGAACGCGTGACTGGACCGGCAGCCAGTGGAGTTCCTGCAACGCTGCTGTTGCAGAGCTATAGTAAGGGCGGGAGAGGGCAAGTTTGGCAGCCATATTTTGCACCCTTTGGAGCTTGCTCAGAAGTGTTGCCGGGGCCTCCAGAAGTAGTGCGTTACAGACGACTTAGGATGGTACTACGCACTACTTCGGGTCTGGCTTGCTCAGGGAGGAGAGGTAAGACCTTGCGCAGCATGCGGATCAACATCATGCACGTTGAGGTGGTTTTATTTACGTGCAGGTCCAGCTGCAGGTTGGGCCCAAAAATAACACCCAGGTTACGTGCCGAACGTGCGGCTGACACCGACTCAGAAAAAGACGGAGGCCAGAAGTCATCTGGGAGATCTCGGGGAACTCGGTCATTGGAGCAGTATAGGACCTCTGTCTTAGTTCCATTGAACTGTAATGAGTTCAAGCGGAGCCATTCCGCAGTCGCCTGCATGCACCGATGGAAGGTCTCCAACGGGACTGCGTCCTGTCCCTCCAGTGAGAAAACCAGCTGGGTATCATCCGCATAGTTAAATGCGGAGATCCCAAATGATTTGATGAGCTGGACGAGAGGGCGGAGGTAGATATTAAAGAGTATAGGGCTGATGGCAGAGCCCTGAGGTACTCCATGCCCTACTCTCCGCTCCTCTGAACTGAAGGGAGGGAGCGAGACCCGTTGTTGACGGTTGTCCAAGTAGGAGATTAACCAATCCCTGGCCCTACCTTTGACCCCGCACTCCTCCAGCCTCGAGATCAAGGTGGGATGGCTGACCGTGTCGAACGCGGCCGACATGTCGAGCAGCACCAGAAAGGCTGCCCGACCACTGTCGACTCGCGCCCGCAGATTGTCCAGCACGGTCACCAACGCGGATTCCGTCCCATGAGCAGGGCGAAAACCGAACTGCGTCTCATCCAACCAGATGTTCCCTTCTAAGAAGCCGGACAGGGTGCGGGTGACCAATTTTTCCATGATTTTGACTGGAAAAGGAAGCAGGGAAATTGGTCGGTAGTTAGAGAGGCAAGCAGGGTCAAGCGTAGATTTTTTTAGAAGCGGAGATACCACTGCCTTCTTCCAGCAGCCCGGTACCGTCCCTGTTTGAAATGACTGGCAACAGATGGAATGCAAGGGCTGGAAGAGATCCTCCTGAAACACCTTCCAGAGTTTTGACGGAAGAGGATCAAGAGGCGAGCCAGAAGAGATCGTTAGGGCTAGGCTGCCAAACTCCTCCAAGGAGGGAAGGGGAAAGCTACTCAGCTGGGGTCGACTGGCCACAGTCGCCGGAGCTCCCAGGCTGAGGGCCGGGTCCGGTGAGGGAGGGGAGAAGCTACTCAACTGGGGTCGACTGGCCTCAATCGCCGGAGCTCCCAAGCTGGAAGCTAAATCCAAGGAAAGTAAGGAAAGGCTACTCAGCTGGGGTCGACTGGCCTCAGACGCCGGAGCTCCCAAACTGAGAGCCGAATCCAAGAGGGGAGGGGAGAAGCCACTCAGCTGGGGTCGACTGGCCATAATCACCGGGGCTCCCAGGCTGAGGGCCGGGTCCGAGGAGGGAAGGGAAAAGCTACTCAGCTGGGGTCGACTGGCCTCAATCGCCAGAGCTCCCAAACTGAGGGCCTGATCCTCTGGTCGGGATCGACTGGAAGGCGTGGTCGGAGCTTCCAAACAGAGGTGAGCCGCCCTATGCAGGGGTCGACTGGCCACCTCTTCCGGAGCTCCCAGACCAGTGGTGGACTTGGCGGGGTCCTGCAAGCCCTCCAGGATTTTACGGGTTTTCTCCTCGAAGGCATCAGCAAGCGAGTCACAAAGAGCTTGCGAAGAGGGGACAGCACTGGCCACACACGTAGGGTGGGCAAGGTCCCTAACGATTTTAAAGAGGGCTTGTGCCTTGTTAGGGGCCTGATTCAGGGTGGATTCAAGATAGGTCACTTTGGCCATCTTGATCTTCGCCTTATATTGTTTTATGGCGGCCTTGAAAGCAATTTTCTCCGGGTCCAGATACTGTTTCCTCCAGGCCCTTTCTGCGCGTTTGCAGTCAAGTTTGAGCTGGCGTAATTCGCTCGTGTACCAGGGGCTAGCTCGATTCACCCTCCCTCGTGACTTCCGGAGGGGTGCAAGCTTATCCAGCGAGCTCGAAACGGACTGGCAAAAGAGAGTATAACTCTCTTCGGCTGTGTCGCCAAGCTTAAACTCCTTACCTAAGATGTTCGGTAATGGAGAGGTTTTAAGAATTCGGGACCAAGGTCTCTCTAGCTTAGCTAGCGAAATTCCAGCCTTTCGTGAGATATGGTACTCTAGACATAGAGAGAACATGATCAGATAGTGGTCTGTCCAAAACTGGCACTTAATATCATTTAGTGATACCCATGTTGGATCTGCAAATACTAAGTCCACTAATCTAATCTTCCACGTTTTTGTGACTCAAGAGCACATGCAGGCTAAACAACAACAGTTTCTTGTTAGTTTATCAGTAGCATAGGAGACATGAGTCTGACCGAGGTGTCCTAGAATATCGAGGTTACGCGGTCATCTGGTACATATGCGAGATATAGCTGTGATATTTGCACAGAAATGATGCCTCCAGAGAATACTGGTTCTGGCTGGAATTTTCCATCACATTACCGTTCTGTTTGTCCACCGCAATCAGTTAGATTAGGTAGTGGTCATTTGATCATATGAACCATTGAATTGAACCACTTACGTAGAGAGGTCTTATCCCCAAGCTGTCCATTGAGATCTCAGACTCCAGATCACCGGCTCCTATCCATCCTGGACCTAGGATGGACTCATGGAGCTAGAATTGAGTTCAGCTGAACTCTGATCACTGAGGGCTCCCTCCTCCTTACTTTGCTCTGCTGGCTGCAGGTCTGACAGGTATGCAGAGTGAAAACTGTAAAATGTCCCCTGCATGCAATGTTAGATTATTCTTATCCTCTCAGAATAGTGTATGGAGAGTAATAAGGGAAGGGGCATAGGAAGTAGGGCTTCTGCTGCTGTGAACTTTGAGAGCGACATTTATTGAGTTCACTCTAATAATAATGCTTATCATAGCAATCTGTTTTAATATGTTCCATGTTTATTAAACATGATCTAAATCATGGAATTTTTCAATACATTTTTTAAACATACATTGTGTCATTATTGGTATAGATGCCTGAGTGTGACATTCTAAGTATGAAAGGTGGGCTTCTTAGATACCACTGCATCCCTGGAAGGAACTGTTTTGTTTGTCGGAGGGCACATCAGTTCCTGTGAAAAGGAGCAGGGTGCAGATCTGCGCCAAACCGGACCTGCCTTTCTTATATGTTGCACATTGAACTTAGTTTTTCTGTTACTGGGCTAGGTGGTCTAAACCCATAGACGTAGGGTATGTCCCTAAGATACATCACATGATGTTCTAAGTTGGTTTTGTATTTTTCAGGGGGGCCCTGATTAGTATTGCATGATCACACTCAATAGAACCTTGATAACTAAAATCAGGCCACTGCTAAGTACTTTCAAACATAGACTTTGGTGCAGGAATCTATATCAGAATTAGGATTAATATTGTGTAGGAAATCAGTCATCTTTAAGGAAGAGATAAAAACATTCAGCGGATGGCGTGGAGATATTAGTTTTGAAGTATTCTTCATATTCCAAGAGCAAAATCCCTATTGGTGTGTTAATATCACAGTCAGTAATTAGTGTGCCCTGCTGTACAGGCAATTCCAGGTGTGGTCTTTCCACATTGGTTTTATACATGACTCTTAATGACCCTTTACATTTTGTGTTATTGGACTTCATTAAAATTACTCTTAAAGTAGGCATTTAAAAGAGGCCTTAGATAGAAGTTCCCCTTACTTGACAGAAGCTTACTTTAAACATTCACCGACATGCTCTGGTGCCCAAACATTTTCTAAATAAATCTTCCTGACATATCAATATAAGTTTTAGTGGTTTAATTCATCTTGGATTTGTTGAGTCAAATATAATATAAACTAGGATACAGATGTAAAACCCACCAAAGCACAAGGCAATAAGAGGCCAAAGAATAACAAACAGACAACCTGCAACAAGTGCTTCTTAATAAAAAAATACTTTTTTGAAAGTACTCCCTCAGAATACACATTTTTCTATGACTCCTTTGTTCAAACTGTCAACACAACTATCATCATATTTAGGCATGACACTGTAGCCTAGAGATGGCCCTCAGGAGTATGTTGTGAGAATTGAGGGCTTCTACTGGAAGGGGAAACCCATGTCATTGTCCTGGGAGGGCTTCTGTTGGAAGGAGCACTGTAAAAGGAAGGGATCGGTGAGCTTGGTTCTGATCTCTGGCTATTGCAAATGATAAGGATATCATGTCTGGTCCTTAAAAGCCTCTTGTCTGAACTGAGCTCTCTCCTTGGCAGAAAGGTTTGTTATACTTTTACTCTCTTTAGCATGACTTCCTTTGTGTAATGAAGTGCCAAAAACCTAATTCAAAATAATAACATTTTTGGGATACTGTGGCTCTTTAATTTGCCAACTTTAATAATCACACAAATAAATTGGAACATTGACAATCCCAATTACCCTGCGTATATAATTTATTGCTTCTCGGCCGTTTGAGATGGCCCTTCTTAGAGAATTTCCCTATAATTTTTAGGTTTTTCTCCTACTGAGATTTGCTGATTCTCATTTTGTGACCTCAGGACTCTGGGGGGCATATGTACAAGAAAATGCTGGAGCGTGGTGCTACGCCAAATTTGGCAGCACCGCACTCCAACAGTTTCTTAACTCCGGGATGATCAGTATTTACAAAAAAAGGCGCACCCCTATGTTTTATAAAAAAGCTGCCTAGCACCAGCGCAGTCACCCTGCCACTCCGTGGCAAGGGTGCCTGTGCTGTAGGGGTGATTGTTTATGTGCAGGAAGGGATTCATTTGTGGACATAAACAATCTATAATGGTGATTTTTCTCTTTCTATGTATGCTGCATTCTGCAGCACACATAGAAAAAGCACAAAAAAAGGAGAAATGAATAATGTCTCCTCATATTACCTTTCTAAGACCAGGTAGTACCTGGCCTTAGTTTTTTTGCCCTGCCCCAGCCATGTAAATCCGGGGCACCATCAAAAACCAATGGGTGTTGCAGTGGCACTCCCACAGCAACACCCATTGCTGGCTCCTTTACTGCAGAGGACTGTGGCGAAAAGGGGCATAATTCCAAGGTGGCGTTAGCATCAACTGGTAAAGATGGGAAATGGCACCATAATTTTAGAAAAAGCGATGCTCCGGTGGCAAAAGGGGCTTGTAAATATGCCCCTGGGTGCTTTCTCATTGTAATGAAATGTGAAAGCGCGCCCCCTTCCTACCCATGCCAGGAAGGGGTGCTTACTTGATTGGTTTAGGTGTTGTACCTGTGAGCACCCTGTAAAACAGTCTACTTAACATTAAGATGGGTCTAAATACACAGTAAAGGCTCAGGATTATTAGCAACTAAACAAATGGATCTTCAATGATTTCCTAAATGTAATATTCCAAGGTAAGACAAGAACATCTAGGAGACTTCTAGCAGGCAAACTGCATCCCCTTGTCCTAACACAATTGTAAAACACTGAAAAACTCATACACTCACATTTTCTTTTACATAAACCTGAGAATTAGACTAATATTTCTACCAAAGATTTTTGAGCAGGCATCAAGTTGTATGATGAAAACCCATGTAAGTTCCATAATAATGAGGGGCAACTAAGGTAGTGAATTGTAACATCCTCCTTAAATATGACTACAGAAAACGATGTGCAAAATTCACAAAGAATTTGAGAGTGTAGGTCTGGTGTACACTTTAGTTACTCCCCAATTACTGCTGAATTTCAAGGGGAAAGCCACAACTAATCTTGAAAAAACGCTTTGTGAAGCAGGCTCCATGCCTCGTTGCAAAAGTGTAAATTGCTGTTCCTGGCTTTTCATCAGAAATATTCACTTACAGCCTTTGAATTTTCAAGCCCTCCAGGAACAGAAGTAGTTGATTGTTCTCTGGCTCAAAACACCAATTAAAGCACATCATATTTTTCAAATAAATTATGTCTGCCAAAACGCAACTTCATACAGATTTTCTGCGACTGCAGTTGCCCTTTTATATGGCAGGCCCTGGTTCTTGAAGTCACTGACTCTTACCTAGTGACATACGTTTCTGATTTATTTTCTTCCCTAACGAACCATGATTTGAAGTCCAGGTGAAAGAGCATGCTAATACATTTTTTACTTACTATATTCATCACATGGTTTTAATTGAGAGGGTTAGTGTGGCCATACCTTTTCAGTGAGCTAAAAACATGAAATGTGTCAAAAGACTAAGAATTCAACCTTGTGTTGTACTTTGACTTTTTTCCACAGGACTCTGTCACATAGCGCGTGGCATGGCATTCAGAACTCCCCTGGCATTTAGAGTTGATGACCAGTCAAGTTCCAAAATATTAAATGTCATTCTGAGGAGCTTTAAGCAAGACACATTGGTACACTTGAGACCTCCAAGATTGTGCACAGTGTATTTGTCACTCCAATATAGTCATTATAGGTATATATTATATTATATATATATATATATACATAATATATATAATATTATATATATATATATATATATATATATATATATATATATATATATATATATATATATATATATATATATATATATATATATATATATATATATTATAATATATATTGATGTGTAGGAGCTTTAGACACGACTGCAGCCCGAACGAATTGGCAAAGTAAAGTATTGGCATCCATCTCGGGACTCGACTTCAGCTGACTTCCACGAAATTTTTTGGGGAAAAAAGAAAAATGTGCATAGTGGGAATACCCTGCCCCCAAGCCCCCCCAGCGAATTCATGGCAGAAATGTAATTAGGATGCCAACCGCAGGCTCCTGCACTTGTTTTGTAAATGGCCCCTAGGTGCTGCCAGGGCATTTTCTAAAAAAAGGAGGGAGGCACACAGGGCCCCTCTCTTGAGGCTCTTTGAGCCCCAGGGACCACCACCAAAGGCTCGTGTGGCCCCCTCCATGGGCTCAAATGAACCCCTTGGGGAACCCCACCTCCCCTGGAGTTTACTTTAAAAAAGTGTACAGGGGCGCAGAGATCACCCTAAGCAAGGGTCCACTACCGCCCCAAGACTTTTGTTAATTTGGTGTGGGGGGTCCAAGCAGACCCCTGTGCCCCAGGTACCAACCTCTGAGGCATTCTTGTTTTTATAACAAAGAGAGGGCTCCCCTCCCGGGCAGTTCTCGACTCCGGGGACCACCACCTACCCATGCAAATGGAAGGAGGGGGCTGCCCAATCTCCTCCTGGAGCCATAAATGGCCATGGGGACTGCCACTACCACCCCCCGGGCCGGATCCTCCTGTGTCCCGGGCTGCCCATCACCTGGACATGGCTGTTTGCTTTATCTTGGCAGGAGCGGTGATAGTTCCCGCCAAGCTAAAGCACAGGAGCTATCAAAGTTCTCCCTCCCACTGGAAGCGGAGCTTTTCATCTGTTTCCATTCCTGAGACATGAAAATGAAAAAATAAAAATAAAAGAATTTGTGAAGTGCATGGCTACCCGAGGGCGTCCCAGCGCTGAGTATGGCAAGTAGTGGAAATCCAACCAGTTTAGAGGAATAGCCAGGTTTTAACAATTTACGGAAGGCAAGATGGTTGGGTTCCTTTCATAGATGAACACGTAGGGCGTTCTGTAGCTTGGCTGCATTGATTTCCTAATCCTAGGAACAGTAGCAAGACGCAGATCATCTGAGCGGAGGCTTCTGTTAGCACGGTAGGGCCAAACAATAGAGTGATTGATGGCAGTAACCATTCCAAGTAATGAATTGTGAACAATGCACATAGCCTTGAAATGAACTCTCTCCCTGATAGGGAGCCAGTGGAGAAACTATATAATAGGTTTTGCTGATTGATATTTCGGCGATATCCAGAAGGATTCTGGCTGCCCATTTTTGTACAATCTGACAGGGTTACGCATGGGTTCCCTAAATAAAGGGCATTCCCATAGTCGAGACGTGACACAATGAGACCCTGGACCATAAGTTTCCTTGCTCGTGAAAGGAGGAAGGGTAGGACTTTACAAAGCATCTTTAAGATGCCATTCATGAGGCCGCCACATTACGTGCCTGGACCTTGAAAGTCAGGTCTTGGTTAAGCCAGGTACCCAAGCTTTTATCTGGGACCTGGGAATCGGGACTGGGCCTAGAGTTGTCAGCCACATTGTATTTCAGGTCAGAAGAGGACCGACTCCCAAGAATCATGATTTCAGTTTTTTCCCCCATTCGATTTCAAGAAGGAGTCATTCATCCATTTGGCTACCTCTTCCAAGCATAGACTAAGGCTGGAAGGAGAGTTATCGGCATGGTTGAGGCCCACCACAAGTTGCGTGTCATCTGCTTAGGTCACTATATGAACCCCAAATGGCAGCACAATCTCTGCTAACGGGCGCATGTAAATGTTAAATTGGGTGGTACTCAGGGATGACCCTGAGGCACTCCGCAGCAGAGTGGCACCTGTTTTGAGGCCACATCAGCATCGAAGACCTGGAAAGATCAGTTGCCCAAGAAGGATTGCAGCCATGCCAGGGCGGCCCCGGTCTTCTGAGTCTATGGACCAGGATTTGGTGGTTGACCGTATCAAAAGCTGCACTGAGGTCCAGGAGAATGACCACAGTGGTACCTGCAGCATCCAGGATTGTTTTAGACAATTCGACAACTGAGAGTAAGGCTGTATCTGTTCCTTGAAGAGGACAGAAGTCAATCTGTGACAGGTGAAGGAGACTATGCTTCTCTAGAAAGGCGGACAGCACAGACAACATTTTTTTCAGCTATTTTGCTGATACCTGGGAGAAGTGAAATGGGACATGCAGCAGGGAAAGAGATGAAACAACTGCTCTACATGGAGGGAGCTAACTTTCCCGTAGCTCCATCTATGCAACAGTAATGTTGGCTCCCACACGAGGCAGGGAACCGGCTGGCACCACTGGGCCTTGAGGCTCCCCGCAGTCCCTGGGGGAAAAAAGGCAATATCACGGTCAGCAATAAGCAGAAACAGGCAGAATAAAGGCCGGAAGCAAGCAGAATAATGCAGAATAAAGGTCGGTAGCATACAGAAAGATGCAAGCTAAAGGTGAGAAACGAGCAGAGAGAGGCAAAATAAAGGTCAGAAGGGAGCAGAAAGAAGCAGACTTAGGGGGTCATTAGGATGGCGGATTTCCCGCATACTCCGGGCCGGCGGAAGCCACCGCCGGCCCGGAGTATGCGGGAAATCCGCCGAGGGGGCCTGAAAGACCCACCGCCAAATCAGGATGGCTGGTGGGTCTCCCAATCCGTCCGCCGCTTTTCCGCCGTGGTCGGAAGGCGACCACGGCGGAAAAGCAATAACATGGCTGGCGGTGTCTATCAGACACCGCCAGCCATATTAGGATGCAGGGTGAGTCATGCTTTTCCGCGGCGGCTTTTCCGCCGTGGAAAAGCATACGGACAGTCACTTTGGGGGCCCGTTGCGGGCCCCCTGGGTGAAGGTTGCGTGGGGGGTGCACATGGGGGGTACCTATGGTACCCCCCTGCCCTTGCGTGCACGAAGCGACAGGCACCGCGCGGTGCCTGCTGCTTTGTGCATGCAAATGCACACCTTTCGTTTTTTGCATTGCGGCAGATGCTGCTTCAAGCAGCATCCGCCGCAATGTAAAACATACAGGATGTGACCGCCAGGGTGGCGGTCACATCCTAATTGCTATGGAGGGACCGCCGCTGCCCATGCGGACGGTCCCTCAAACTCAGGGGTGGCGGACGGACGCAAGTCCGTCCGCCATCCTAATGACCCCCTAAATGTCAGAAAAGAGCAGAAAGAGGCAAAATAGAGGTCAGAAACCAGCAGCAAGAGGTGGAATAAAGGTCTAACCCAGCAGAAAAAGGCAAAATATAGGTCAATAGAGAGCAAAAAGAGGCAAAATAACAAGCAGAATCAGCAGAAAAAGATAAAATAGATGTCAGAAACGAGTAGCAAGAGGCACAATACTGGGCAGTACAAGCAGAAAGAGGCAAAATAGAGGGCAGGAGTGAGCAGAGAAATGACATAAAAACAAGCAGAAGTAGAGAAGAGGAGACACAAAACTGAAGACAGCAGACAGAGGGTAGTGGTCAGCAGGCAAGCTGGACAAAGGGGCCGTCACAAGGGGAGCAGGCACGAGGACCTGATCCTGTATGGCCCCTACTTTTTTACTGTGCTCCCACTGACTTATCCACTCATACACTCACATGCCCACTAACAGACACACTCACATACCCACTCGCAGACCCACTCAGTCTCACACACCCACTGACAAACACACTCAGACACTCATGCAACCATTCGCAGATCCATTCAAGCACTCATTCACCCACTCACAGACCCACTGAGAGACTCACACACATACTCACAGACCAATTCTAATACTAACACACCCACCCAAACACTTGTATACCCACTCACAGACTCACTCAGAGACTCACACACCCAGTCACATATCCTCTTAGACACTCATGCACCTACTCACATATCTACTCAGACACTCAGGCTCCCACTGACAGACCCCCTCAGAGACTCTTGCATGCTCTCACAGACCCACTCAGACACTCATCCACCCACTCACATACCCACTCAGACACTTATGTTCCCATTCACAGACCTTCTCACATATCCACTCAGAGACTCACTCACCAACTTACTGACCCACTCCGACACTCACTCAGCCATTCATAGACCCACTCAGAGACTCACACAACTACTGTTAGACCTACTCAGGTACTCACTCACCCACTCACAGATCCATACAAGCACTCCTACACCCACTTACACAGCCATGTACATACCCATACAGTCTGTCATATACGCACAACTCCACTCACACCCCTACTCAGAGGCCTATACAGCCACTCACACACACATTCACCTTCCTAAACAGCTGCTCTCAAAGGTTACATGTTGCAGTTACAAAATAAAATTTAAAAAAGCATTGAAATTCACTGAAAAAACTAAAGGTTACCAGGACATTATAGTTAGGGAATAGAATTTAAAGAGCCTTAGAAATTCACTGAAGAAAACAAAGGTTACAGGGGCTCACTCGTACACAACCAATGAAATTCAGTCTCTATAGTTCCCTGAGCTAACTATAACTTACGCCCTGCAATGCACTGCTTATGATCACACATATTACATCACTCATGACATAATAAACAACATCTCCAAATGACATCACCAATGACATCACTGACAATATCATCCACAGAACCACTCGCACATCCACTCACATCCCATACAACCTCACATCCACTCACTCACACAACCAGTCACACACCTATTCACAGACCCATACAACTACTGACACACTCACTCACTCACTCATACAGCCACTCACACAACCATTCACTCACTCATATAGCCACTCACAAGGTCTCTCACGGACATATACAGCCACTCACACACTCCCAAAAATACTCTCACACCCAGTCACAGACCCAGACAATCACTTACACACTCACTCATACAGAGCAACTCAGTCACCTATACAGCCACCACACATCTATTAGCTCATCCACAAAACCACTTATAAACTCATTCACACATCAATACAATCACTCATAAGCCCACACAATCATCTATATAGCAACTCACCCAAGTACCTACTGTGAAAACAGCCACACATACACCCACTCACTTGCCCATACACCCAGTCAAACAGCCACTCACACATACATCCAGCTACACACCCAATCACTCACCCATGAAGTCAATCATACAGCCGCAACCCACCAACCTCAACCACCTCTGCACACAAACCAATGCCACCTTCAGCCAACAGTTCACCGGCTGGAAACAGCTCTTGATCCAAGATGCCACTACCATCATGAATTCAATCCACTCTGGGGCAGTCATGGATCCCTGCCCACATCAAATCTACAACCTAGAAAGGAAAGAAATCAGCAGCAGCCTCACAGAGATCCTCAACTCTTCTATCACTACAGCCACCGTCCCTGACATGGAGGTTAAGCCAGTCCTAAAGAAACCCTCTGCCAACCCTGGTGAGCTCAATATTTACCACCGCATCTCGCTACTTCCTAAAGCCATCAACTGCCAGCTCACAGAGTAGGTCACAGAAAACAACCTGCTGGACATCTCCCAATGCAGTTTCTGATCCAACAAGAGCATGAGACTGCCTCAATCGCAGCAACAGATCAAATCAGGCACCTCCTCGACCGAGGTGAAACATCAGCACTCATCCTCCTCAACCTCTTGGCGGTGTTCGACACCATCTCCCACCACACCCTCATCACCAAATTGTACCACATGGTTAACCAAGGCAACGCCCTCAATTGAATGATCTCCTCCTTCCTCTCCAGTCAAACTCAGAGGATCCATCTACCTCCCTTATACTCCATACTCAAAAACATAATCTGCGGCTTACCCCAGGGCTCTTCCCTCAGCTTCACCCTCTTCAACACCTATATGATGCCATTAGCAGACATCTCTCTTCACCCAAGGACTCAACATCATCTAATACGCCGATGACACCCAGCACATCCTCTCCCTCACAGAAGACCCCGACACCACCTAAGTCAACTTACAAAACAGAAAGTCCAACTGCCTAAAGCTCAACTTGGGCAAAACTGAAGTGATCATCTTCAGGAAGAAGCCCTCTTCCTGGGATGACACCTGGGGACCCACTGAACTCGACCCCACACCAACCCCCACCGACCACGCACGCAACCTTGAATCATCCTGGACAGCCTACTGTTCATGAAGCAAAAGGGCAATGATGTTTCCTCTTCCTGCTTCCATACCTTCTGCGTGCTCTGCAAGATTTTCCAATGGATCCCACCTCCACTGGAAAATCAGTCACCCAAGCCCTCGTATCCAGCCTCCTTGACACAGCAACACACTCTATGCCAGAGCCACTAAACAGCTCCTCAATCGCCTTTAGACTGTCCAGAACACCTCAGCAAGCCCCATCCTCAACCTCCCCACAAGAACCAGTGCCACCTCCCCTCAAAAGCCTGCACTAGCTCCCTGTACAGAAAAGATGCCTCTTCAAACTCCTGACACACGCCTAGAAAGCCCTCCACAACTCTGGACCCACCTACATCAACCCCTGCCTGATGCTCCACCAACCTACCAGGGAGCTCCGCCTCCCTCAACTTGGCACGTATTCCCTGCATCCATCGGAGCTGTTTCCGAGGTCGTTCCTTCTCCTACCTAGCCACCAAGTCCCAGAATGACGGCCCCTGCCACGTGCGAACCATCCCTTCTCTGGAAGACTTCAGTGATGTCACTGACCATGTCATGAGTGATGTAATATGGGAGCTCATCAGCAGTGCAATGTGGGGGTGTAAGTTATAGTTGGCTGAGGTAACTATAACTGCTGAATTTCACTTGTTTGGTACGAGTGAATTCTGAGCCTAACTATAATACCCTGTAATCTTTGTTATTTTCAGTGAATATATATATAATATATCTATAGATATATATAATATATATGATCAAGTCCGCCTGGTAGGGACGAAACGCGTTATGGCTGCCAGCGTTTGTTTGTTACTGACTATGCAAATAAACTAAAAGGCATTTAAAAATCAGCTCTGTGGTCCGTGCTCTCTGTGTGCATCCTGCAAGGGAAAAGTAGCAGCAGTAGGAGTTTTCGGGTATATATATATGACGAAGGCAAGTGCTGAAACAAGTTTGTTGTTCTATACTTTGTGCAATAAACCTTAGCAGGTTTTACCTACTGCGAGTGCTGATTTTATCATTTCTTTGACTGTTGAGCCTTAATATATATATATATATATATATATATATATATATATATATATATATATATATATATATATATATGTATATATATATATATATATATATATATATATATATATGTGCATCAGTCTAACACCCACATTAAAATACTTGTAAAACTTATTAGGAATCAATGTCTTAATCATTCATATTATGAAATTCAACAATGCCTACAAAATTAATTGAGCTGTTCCATTCCTCTCTAATGCCTTTTACATGCAGATTGTTCCCTCTTGCTGGCCATTTGAACTGCCCCTTTGAAATAAAAGCATAATGACATCAAACAAATCTTGAAAAATAACATATTTTGACACCACCCTCCACTGATCATAAAAATCCAAAATGGATCCATTGCAGCGTTGTTATTGGTTTGAGCGCTGTGACACGGTAGGCCCTCAGACATTCCAAGCTCGTATAGTACATGCAGAAAAACAGCAGCAGGCTGTTTTTCCAAAAGTGGATTTCAGATTATATGAAATAATTCCTGCAACACATTTTCACCGACATGTTTACTACTTCGAGCTGTCTCTAAGATAATGTGCATATATGTCAGCGAGACTGGAAGGGTTTGAAAATTGTACATAAAAATGAAAAGCAAAATCACTGAGAAATATTTTTTTACTTATGAATCAACAACTGAATCTAAATTTAATTAAATAAAGTCCACAACATCTGTTTGCTGTTGTAGCTCATAGGCGACATCAGGAAGAGTAATAGCATTTCAGGTCAAATATGCAAATCAAAGATGGCTAGCTAGAGCAATGGAGTCTACCTGACTTCCATAAAATATTAATTAGCAAAAGTTAAATCAATGAAAAATGCAGAGAATGGAAGAGGTGACAAATAGGAAAATGTAACGTTCACACTGTCTATTGATGTAGAATTTACTATGAGTGGGCTAAAGAACGGTGATGGATTAAACCCAGATCAGTTGACTGGGGGTGAGTGCTTGTATTGTCAACGCTCCGTCCATCACCACCTTTGGTTTTGCGTAGAATTTACTATCCCAGGTAACTAGCTTATGTGCTACCAGATTTACATAGGGAATAACTTCAGGTTTCTTTTTGTATGTTTTTAAGTGACTGTTTATATGAGAGATGGAGAGAGAGAAACTAACAAACAATACTAAATTGGAATGGGACCTATTAGTATTCTAGAGAAGTTTTTTCCATGCTCCAAATGTTTGTGCCTTTTAAATAATCATTATAATAATTGATACAATCGCTTTTAATTAAAAATACCTAAAGGTCCTGGATTTTGTTATATTTGAAGGTGTGTTATGTTCCTGAACAATCCCCATTTATGCTACATTATTAATTAAATGTCATCATTTTTTGTGGTAGCTTCCGGTTCATCACAAAGTTGGCTATGTTTGAAAAAAATTACTTTTTTTTGTAATTAAACACACAACTACTTTTGAAAGGGATTTCCTCCCACCAAAAGGTTTTACAGGAAAATCTTTTACAAAATCAATTTTGGATAAAATTGCTCAAAAGAGGAAGTTGTTTGGAAATGACAAACTTCACATCTTTATGAAATTGTGAAGTTGACAGGTTTTGTGGACAGAAAAACGGGTTGCACTGTGTGCCAAAGGCCACACGTTATATCGATATGTGGCAGGGCACAGTCAAAGACCATGCACTTTGGGGATTAGCACCCACAGCCTGTATCCATAAAACAGGCGCCTATTAAAGATGACTCTCAAGCCTTTTAATAGCCAATAGAGAAAACAAATTCTTATCCACTCCTGCCAATCAACCTAATCTCCTTCTAGGCAATCAGAATGCATTGGTTAGAGAATTAAGACCTCCTTATGAGTTTATCAGTGCAGGAGTGAGATCACCCCGCTCCTGCACCACCAAACCTGTGGTTGAACCGCCTGCCAGATTAGGATTTTTCTCCTTTCTGGTGGGCGGTTCTTTGGCATACCCACGGTGATGCCTATGAAATAGGCACTGCAATTGGACCATCAAAATCAGTACCTGCACGTCATGGACTGCTGCACACCCAGGAGCGCAACATGTGCCCCCCTGTATTTTAGATCGTGCCATCAACAGTTTAACCTGCTTCTTCTCGCCTGCAATGTGAAAATTTGTGTCTCTATTCAAATAGGTACTTTTGAGAAATCACCACATAACCTGAGTAATTGGTAAGTTTAGAGTCCCTCCTCATGTATAATTCATACCCTCTTCCTGTACCTTAGATAAAACAGGCCACGCACTCAAGACAGTCCCACAAACCACCTTAGGAACAAAACGCGTCAGCATTACACAACATGGGGACTTTCGCTTTTCTTTAACCTCTTCCCGTGGCTCGTGACGGAGTGGTTCTGTCACGAGCATGGGGCACCACGCGGACCCAGCGCCGCGGTGGAATTACCTCCGCGGCCAAGGGGTTAAGCTTTTCCCAGTAGAAACGTTTTTTGAATTGTCTCAAGACTGGCCCTAATGTTTCTCTTTTCCCCGTGGGTAGCAGCTCCTTGAATTTATTACACAAAGTGGATGCTAAAAGTTGTCCCAGTAGCTGCTCCGTTTTTGAACTAAGACTGGTGTTATAATGTTTAGATATCATGTATTGTTTGTTACATCATATTGCTTCATCACAAAGTTTGTATGTCTTTGTTTTATTTGTTGCCTTAATATGTATCATTTGTTCTTGATTGAAAAGTATCCGCACTTACCGGACTCATGATTAAATGTGGAGTTAAGTGCACAGAACGAAGTAGCAAATAAATGCTTATAGTCCATATCAATTGAATTGATGGCCTTTAGTCTATTAAATTAGTTTAGCAGCATTTGAATGTGATGGCTAGGGCAAGCCCCCCCCTTTCTCTTAACTTTCTAAAAGTAACATTTTAAAAATTGTGAAATAAACACTGACCTTACCATTAAAGAGGGTGTTTCATTACAATTCATTTGAGTAGAAATAACATATCTCAATCTGCTCCTAATCCAAAGTTAGCACCTATTTTTTAAATAAGGCAATGCAGTGTTAGCCTATGGGAGTGATAAGCCTTACAATAGTGAAAAACAACTTAAGGAGTTTTGCACTACCAGGACATATAATACTTAAACACATATGTCCGTCTTTTATAAATACCCATGTACTCTACCCTCTGAGCGGTTAGGTCTTAGTTTAGGGTTGACTTACAGGTTTTATAAAGGAAGTTTTAGGCCTGGCAAAAGGTTGATTTTACCAGGTCACAATTGAAGTTTCAAAGCCCGCCACAGGCTGGAGTTACAGGCCTGAGACGTGTTTTAAAAGGGTACTTTAGTGGGTGGCTCAATGTGTTCTGGTGCCCACCAGTAGCATTTAATTTACAGGCCCTGGGTATATTTAGTACCATATTGTTAGAAATTGGGTTTCTAGTTGGAAGAGGTATGTACCCTGTCAAAGAAGAAACCCCAATCCTAGCTAGGGTAAGGCAAATGTACACCATACATTAACTTGTGCTCACTCTCTGGTAGTTTGGTACTGAGCAGGCAGGCTTCAATTAAGAGGCAATGTGTAAAGTATGTGTGCAATACTTCAAACAGTAACACAGTGAAAATACCACAAAAAGACTTGACACTAGTTTAAAGAAATAGATTGTGATTTTATGAAGAAAACCAGACCAAAATGACAAAACTCCAATGAGTAGAAGCTGAGATATAAATTTTTAAAGATGAAATGTAAAAATAACGGTAAGAAGCAACGAGTGCCTATGAGGATTATCAAATTGCACTGGACCGGGGAAATGTTCAGAGTTCAGGCCGACCACAAGGGAGTACCGGCCAGATACAGGAGCCATGCAAGGCCCGCTGAACAAAGTACCTTGATCCTTGTCACAACAGCGAGATGCAGGGTGCCATCGAGCTAGGTTTCAGTATCGATTCCTGCAGTCAAGGTGATGCATCGATTTTCTCGACGCATCCATGGTGATGCACCGGCCCGAAGTCGAAGCACCAAGGCTGAGATGTGTTAGTGTCCAAAGTTGATGCGCCAAGTTTTTCCACACAGTTGAGGGGTGGCATCAATCTTCTCATAGCACTGAGGCAGTGATGTGGTGGTTCCGATGCATCAGTTCTGGAAGCGATGCTCTGGTTTGGAGTGGTTCTTGTTCCTGCAACAGCGGCAATGCATTGATTCTGCTTCACGCAACAGAAGATGCGTCGGTTCCACTGGGACATGCACATGGATCAACTTCCAATGGACCACGTACCGGAGCAGGAGGTGAGACTTTGATATCCTTGAGTCTCAAAACAGGAGGCAAACCAGGACGCCCTTGGAGCTCACTCTGGGTTCAGGCAAGAGTCCAGAGGGTATCAGGCAGCAGGAAAACATAGCAGAAAATCAGTACTTCCAGAGCAGTCCAGCCTAGTGGCAGTCTTTGTAGCAGTAGAGCAGTCCTTCTTTCTGGAGTTTCTTTACAGGTTCAGAAGTGTCTGATATGGTGGGGTCCAAGACCCAGTGCTTATACCGAGTTGTGCATTTGAACTGGAGGGGACTTCATTGAGGGGCTTTGAAGTGGACAGAAGTCCACCCTTAATCCAGCCCTGGCTCCAGACGCACTACAGGAGGGTAATCAACCGTTTGTGTGAGGACAAAAAACTGCCAATTCAGGTATGTCAGCTCCTCCTCCCCTCCTACCCAGGATGAGCCATCAGGATGCAGAGGGGCACCCAGTCACACCTAGCCTTTCTTTATGTGTGGCTGTCTAGCGGGAATGCACAAAGTCCAGCTGTAGATGTGTACTGGAGGCAGGATGCAGGCACACAGAGCTTTAATAGCAGATAAATTGCATTTTTCTAAAAGTGCCATTTCTAAAATAGTAATGTTAAATCCAACTTTGACAGCAAAGAAAATGTATCATTACTATACAAATTATATTAGACATGACAGCGCTACTCCTTGTCAATCAGGAATTATAGCTTAAAAGTGTAATAAGGAATTCCCAATTTTAACGTATGAGACGGGTAGGCCTCTCAGTAGTGAAAATCAAATGTAGGCGTTTCTCACTACCAGGACATGCAAAGCTTAAAAGGGCATGTCCTACCTTTTAGTTGCACAGCACCCTAGCCTATGAGCTACCTAGGGCCTACCTTAGGGGACACATATATGCCATAAAAGGAGAGTTAAAGGTTGGCCAGGGGTTTTAAATGGCACTTCAACATGGCAGTGTAAACCGCACTTACAGACTCTGCAGTTTCAAGCCTGAGACCGTAAAGTGCTACTTGTGTGGATGGCACGATGAGTGCTTCAGGCCCACTAGGCGCATTTAATTTACACGCCTTGGGCACAAGTAGCTCACTTTATTAGGGACTTACAGATGAAAATTTCAGTAGTGGGTAACTACTCAATGAAACCATGTTAAGGAAAGAAGCACATGCATTCTAGCACTGTTATCAGTGGTAAAGTGCTCAGAGTGCTAGGGCAAAATAAAAATACACCAAAAAGTGAAGGTAAGCAGGGAAAACGTTTGTGGAAGACCACCCTAAGGCTGTCAGGTATAACTCACATACTAGGGACTTGCAAGTAAATTAAATGTGCCATTTAGGTGTAGGCCAATGTTACCATATATTAGGGAGAGAGCAGAAGCACTTTAACCCTGGTTAGCAGTAGCCCTAACAAAGAAAAACCGTTTTAGCAAAATGGAGAGGGACGAGGGTAAAATGTTTGGGATGACCATGCCAAGAGGGCCAGGCCCAACAGGTGCTTTTTCCAAACTCTTGGACTACTATACCTTCTTTAGTCTTTCCGTAAGCCTTCCTAGACTGCTTTTTCTGCTGTATGGCACTCCAAGCCTGAGGAATCCTATTTAGACACCATAAGCTCATATTCCATGCCTCTTAAGAAATCCGACATAACACCTGGCTTAATTTCGCCATCTGTTACCAGTCCATTGCACTGCACAATCAGCATTCTGATCATCTGTTACTCATAGGAAGTGAGAACCATCTATTGTGCTTTCTGCCAATGGTTCCTCATCAACTCCCCTGCCATCAACTGCTGTGAGCCTCTAGATGTTCCAGCCTTGTCAGCAGCAGAGCCCTGTAGATTCACAGGCAACCTCATTAGCGTATCGACAGGTCTCCTCAGCATCTTTCCCTGTCAGATGAATGTTGAATCAAAATGACTGGGAAGAAGCCACACCTGTACGCATTTGGAAAAAATGTGAAAAAAACAACTTAGAATTTTAGCATTTTATACCAGTCTTAAATACCTCAGAACTTTGTATACATTACACCTGCTATCAGTGAATTATTTATAAATACGAATCATTTTTTGGAGAAGTTCGAGCATATGATTGCCTATATGGCTACTGTAACAGCCCAGTAGCCGATCGCAGCAAATCAGAAACACGCTCATATTTTGTCTCTGTCACTTTAGAACCTGCAGAATGTAAGGACATCTGTCCGTGACTGAGGTGTCACTCTCTGCTTTGCACCTTTGAGAAAAATCTAATTGCAATTTCATACCAGCAGAACTTACTGCATTTTTGTTACTAATGAGTCTTGGAGTTGGGGCAGCAGGCATTGTGATGTCAGAACTCAACTATAATAAGTGATTGCCATTAAGTGGCCACTTCATTTCACTTAGGCGACTTTGTGCATCAGTTATAAAAAAAATTAGAGACACATTTTTTGGTACAGGGATTGCAGATTCACATACATTATAAAACTATGATATAATAAACCGGAGCATATATAAATAAGATGCTTAATCCCAAGTGAATTGACTCCATCAATTCTAGCTGCCAACTTCGAGCTCCTGAATTGCCTTGTCTCCACGTGCTGAAATCTGTTGCTTTTTGCAGCCTGTGTGAACCACTGTCAGCGAATGTCATGGTGGACTTAGATTGACATCCTTCTTTCAGTGCTGCAACATCTGCCTGTGTTGCCTATATTGCTTGACCCCTATTCCTTCCTTTTTGTACCATTGAACAGGAGCTGGACCTGTGTTGTGACTAACATTCAGTGGCAGCCTGCTCATAGGATGAAGACACTTGGCACTTGTAATGGCTTCACATAGGAATCCTGATAGTGTGGTAACATATTTCCACAATTCAATAAAAACAAGAAAACCTGTAGGATTAATTATTGGGTATTTGTGAATACATTACAAAAGCTACGTTTTATATAAAAATGTTCATTGTAAACAGCTTTAGGTATTGATTTCGTTATAAAGAATTATTGTAAGATTATATAAATATGAAGGTAAAATATTGGCATTGACCGTTTTATTGATAAATCACAGTTAATCCAAACTAAATAATACGCTCATTCATCATAGCCAATCAAATTAAGTACTGAGAAGTATGCTTTATCATTACACTTCCGGAGCTCACAGGACAAATTACGGTACTGATCTGCAGCAAATTGATTTTCCTGTTCCAACATTTTAATAAATGACCAATAACAGAAGAATTGATCGATAAAAGTTTTGTATTTATTTCAAGATATTCTGGATGAAATAAGTAGCAGGAAAAATAAGTGACCAGTGAAACATGCAAACAAGGTACTACAGAAAGCCTTTAATAAATGAACGCTTCAATGAGACATGCGCTATTATGAAAAATCAATGCTGCAAGAAATATAAAGAATTTGAGGTGAAAAGGAAATGATCAAACAACCTAGACGGTAGAAGCCCAGAAGGCACTGACACTAAATAGACCTACTATATAGGCACAACCATACCCGTCCGAGTTGAGCCTATACAATTGTGCAATGTGGCAATGTACACATTCATATAGCATTGTTCCTTGTATTGTTTCGCTTATGTCACATTTTTTACTTTGTTTACTTTTTAGTATTTTCTTTGATTTTATTCTCTTCAAACGTTTGCCCTTGTTATCCCCTTTATTAGGTCTCACCTCCAGATCACTTTAGCTGTCTGCTGTTAAAGACCTATTGTGAACAATTTGATACATGGACCAACCCCTTACTTGTGCTTGGATGACTTTCTTGGGAATTTCACCCCTCTGCTCTTGTTTCAACAGCTTTCACCCCTGCTCTTGAATGTGTTCCACCTAGTTGCATATCAGTCTCACACTGTTCAGTTTAGATGAAGTGTACCTTTCACTGCTGACATAAGACCTGTCTTTGCCAAGCATCTTAGGGACCATTTTTTTTTCCACTCCTTTTGATTTGTTTATGGGGATCTCCACATCTAGTTTTCCCTCTCACCATGCCTCCTTTTTCCCCTGCTATTGTCTATTTTCCTGATCCCATCCTACCCTTTTGTTCTCATTGTATATATATATATATATATATATATATGTATATATATATATATATATATATATATATATATCCTCAACAAAGCACAGTTACCCAAGAAGAGCCGCACTGCAAGATAGATTGACGCTTTATTTTGGTAAAAGGCTGGAAACAGGTAAGGTGAAGAACAGCGTCAGAACATCAGCCATACGCGTTTCAGGATATGTAGAATCCTTTCTTCAGTGGCTTACTGCTGGCAAAGGAAAGCGGGAAATTTTGCACCATATTAACAGTCCTGCCCCAGTGGGCGTGGCCCCCATGGCCTTCTGGATCTCGTAGTGCAAAAAACTGTTCTACTCCAATGAGTCCGCTTCTTCATCAGCTTGTGAAATTAAAATACAACCCCAGTGGGATGGCGATATCCTTCACAGCATACCATGTTGCAGAATGATTCCAGTTACCTCTGCAACTTGCTTCCGTTTAAATTCGAAGTCACCGATAAGTGTCTCCACGGACCCGCACCAGCGGTGGCAGCTCTTTTGCAGCCGGGACAGCCGTGTATAATCCTCAACAAAGCACAGTTACCCAAGAAGAGCCGCACTGCAAGATAGATTGACGCTTTATTTTGGTAAAAGGCTGCAAACAGGTACGGTGAAGAACAGCGTCAGAACATCAGCCATACGCGTTTCAGGATATGTAGAATCCCTTCTTCAGTGGCTTACTGCTGGCAAAGGAAAGCGGGAAATTTTGCACCATATTAACAGTCCTGCCCCAGTGGGCGTGGCCCCCATGGCCTTCTGGATCTCGTAGTGCAAAAAACTGTTCTACTCCAATGAGTCCGCTTCTTCATCAGCTTGTGAAATTAAAATACAACCCCAGTGGGATGGCGATATCCTTCACAGCATACCATGTTGCAGAATGATGCCAGTTACCTCTGCAACTTGCTTCCGTTTAAATTCGAAGTCACCGATAAGTGTCTCCACGGACCCGCACCAGCGGTGGCAGCTCTTTTGCAGCCGGGACAGCCGCGTATAATCCTCAACAAAGCACAGTTACCCAAGAAGAGCCGCACTGCAAGATAGATTGACGGCATTTTTTGCTTTTTCACATTTTTGGGGAAGGACATCTTTTAGAGTACTACTTTGGAGGAAAAAAATAATTTTAAGGTATTACACTGGTTAGAACGTGATGTAGATCAAGAACAATTGCAACCAACATTATAATTACATTTCATAGCAAATCAAGATAATGCATGTCAGAAAAAAAGGTCAAGAAGGAAAGTGTTTTTGCGAGGATATAAACACCAATACTGACACAGTCAATAGATTTCTCTTTGGTACAATGAGCAGATTTTATTAAAAGACTCAATATTACACAGAGAATGCACAGTTTAGACAGCAGAGTGGAAGCCGCCCACCCACACACAACAGTTAAAGCAGGTAGATCAAGTAGGTCCGATCGGTCTCCACACACTCAAAACTGCTACAAAATAAAAGCAGCGCCTCAAGGTTCTCTGCCTCTCTCTCTCTATTGCGCGTGCGCACACACACACACACACACACACACACACACACACACACACACACGCACACGCACACATATTCATGCGCGAACTGGCATGTGCAGCTATTTCAGTATTAGAATATTTGAAAACAAAGAGGTACAGTACAGACTGCAGCAGTGTAAACACCTCCCCAACACACAGACATCATAGTAGCGCGTGAAACTTATGAACACAGCACATGTAGAGCACAGCAGCAGCAGTCAAAAGTGAAAGCTCGCTGTTTACTTTCCACTTTAAAATTAGAAAACTGGAAATATTTTTTTAAAAAACATAGATCCTTTGACTTCTATGACTCCGTATGTAATGGGATGTAAGGCGGAGAATGGGAAATAACGCTGCATATACCTTGGACTTCATTTTTTCCAGCTACAAACGGCGCTAGGTAGAGCCATGTTTTACATCTTAACTGAAGGGCTTATTTCCTCTCTGACTTACTCTATCAGCATATTTTATTTGAGCCCTGAATTGTAATTGTGTATGCTAGGTGCGGAATGTAGGGAAGAGTAGGAACTAAGCAAATGAAATAAAAGCCATGCCTATAAATAAACGTGATTCAACAGGCCCCAATTGTTTTAAATTATCAATACAAGTACTACAGTGAGAGTTAAAGATTTATTACTTTTAAGCACCTTAATAACAATTTTAACTCCGGAAATCCCAGCCAATTTTCCGGCAAGAACATTGCAGTTTCCATGTACCCAAGTGGCTGTTGTTGCATCCTACAAGGAAAGTCACTAATTCAAGAGTGACAATTCACCCTATGTGATGTTTAAATGCAACTTTACCAAAACTAAAAAAGATGAACTTCGGCCAAACCATGTCACATTGAAGACATATCCTCTCCTACAGGAGACTGGAGCTGCCAATTATCGAGCCAATCGGGAACGGTGCCACAATACCAAAATCATGATGGTGGTGGAATTGAATCAATGTCCCTTTGAATTCCTCTGGCATCACAGGAAGTGACATAATGTATCTTTTGCTTTTGATGGCATCATGGAACGTGACATCACAAAATATCTGACCTATCGGTCGTCAGAATAAATGCAATGTTGCTGATTACTTTTCTGTGCCTAAGGAACAGAAAGAAACACAAGCAATATATATTGTGGGCTGTGTAAAGCGCGCAGTGCACAGATGTTGCCGTACGTTTTCCAGGACGCTTTATATAAAGTCTGCAGATCTGTTGTGTACTGTATTACACCTCACCTGCAACCATCAAACATTATACGCACTGAATATGCATGAGTAAGTGTAAGCAGAGATTGCCTGTCATGATGTGGCCACAAGAAACCTAACTGAGTCCATCAGCAATGATGCCACAAATAAGCATGCAAAATGACAATTGTTTTGTGTGATAACAATGTGGAAAGAATGCAACATCTCAGAAAGTAGAACTTACATTATATTATGGTCATCTATCATGAAGAAAAATATATATGAATCAACACAGGATGTAGGAAGCAGCTAATGATCATACATGCCCAGGAAGTAATGGCATTGCAGACAAAAAATGTTCTACGCGTCAAGGTGACTGAACAGTGGAAGAATACTGGTGGCCTTGCTGTAAGGGATAACGTTAACCTATTGTTCTCACTACGGAAGAACAAAGCAGAGTACAAAATACATAGCAAGCATCAAGGTTGACTTTACCTTGGTAAAATTCAAATTCATTGAGAAAAAGCTCACATTAAAACACTGGAATCGACTGAACCAGACACTTATCACAGAGAAATCCGTGTGGAAAACATGGCGCCTGAACCTTTCCTTGTGTAGTGGTTCCTACAAAGCTGCTGTAAGGATTCCCTGACTTAGGGTGACCACATCTCTCCAGGTCATTACGGGACATCCTTTCAAGACCTGGACTTCTGAGGGATAGCGGAAGGTATTCTGTATGTTGCAGTCTTGTTTAGCCTGCTTTGCTGTAAACTCAATGATTTGTATGTAAGTTAAGGGCTGGAAACGGATGGCCTGATTTAGAGTTTGGTGGAAATTTCCTGTCACAAATGTCTGTCTGTCTTATTACAAGTGTGTGCCATAGGATATACCGTACCTCTACTAAGTCTGACAGGATATTTGTCATGTTTGTGACCAAGTAACCTATCTGCCAAACTCTAAATAGGCACCCTTGTCTGTTATGACCTGAAGTGGGGTGGTCACCTTATCCTATCCTGGCCACAAAAGGTCACAAATCATATATTGCAGTATTAGCCACACAGCAATTAAAAGTACATCTGGGAAGTTTGGGGTCACATACAACTTGGTAAAATATTACACAAGTTCCCTCACAGAAATGAAAGGGAAATATTACTTTTGTCGGGTTGTATGTCAAAATAGAATTTCCAGAAGCACCATCATAAAGAAACATTGTGTCCTACACATCGTCTTGCAGTATATTGTCAGATCGGGTGGAGATTTTCCATTATGAACTTCAATGGAATGCTATTATTGTACACATTATATAGTACATAATATTTCTTTCAGGCTACATTTTGGTTACAGTATTCTGGTGAATATATGATGTTATTACGCATGCCTTTACAACGTGGTCAGTACAATAACCGCGTTGTTACCACGTGTACCATTACAATGCAAGTCATTACAACGACTTGCTGTAGGGGGGCGCTGGATTTTGGAATAGTATAATTTACTATTCCAACTCCAGTCTGTGCAACAGTAGGGAAGGTGTTGGATTTTGACAGAATAGGAATATAGCACAGTGTTAGACCTGACCCTTTTTGGAGGTTTATCCCCAAACTTTTTGCCTTTTGCCTCCTATTTTCTGACCCTGGTTTTTTTGGCTATAGGACTCTGGGCACTTTAACACTGCTGATCAGTTCGAAAGTGCAAATGCTCTCTATATAAATTGTAAATCTGATTGGTTATCCATGATTGGCATATTAGATTTACTTGTAAGCCCCAGGTAAAGTGCACTGAGTGTGCCAGGGCTTGTAAGTCAAATGCTACTAGTGGGCATTCAGTACTGGTTGTCCCACCCACATAAGTAACCCTGTAAATGTGTCTCAGGCTTGCTGATGCAGTGTCTGCGTGCGCAGTTGTAAACTTCCATGTCGACATGGCAAGTGCACCCACCTGCCCTAACCTTCCCTTTTTCTTACATGTAAGGCACCCCTCAGGTAGGCCCAATGTACCCCTTTGGGCAGGGTGCAGTGTATGTGTAAAGAAGGACATGTGCTGCTGTGTTTTACATGTCCTGGTACTATGTATTTCGCTTTTCACTATTGAAAGGCTGTCTGCCCCATAGGTTAACATGGGAGTTGCTGCCTTGTGACATTTTACAAGTGTAACTTTCAAATGGGACAAGATAGAGAAATGGAATTTAATCCCTCTGAACTCAGAATTTAATAACACACTTTCAGTGAAGGTGATTTTTAAATTGTGTGTTTGAAAATGCCACTTTTGAGGGAGGAGCCTAGCTCGCGGCCGTAATGGTCGCCCTTTAGCTCGGCTCCCGCAGCCCTCCGTCCTGATTGCCTATCCTGTCTTCTATCCTGTCCGGGGACGACACATTTTTGGGGCATTGGAAACATAACGGCTTGTTTGTACTTACCATCCGACCCCGGGGTCTCGGTGTGCAGTGGCTGCGGAGTTGTGGCCTCTGAGAGATCGGGGCCTCTGCGAGACTTGGACCGGGACCTGGCCGGTGGGATCCGACGGCTCTCGGCCCCGGCCGAGAGCGAGAACCAGTGTTGGGAGCCGATGTGCGAAGATCCCGGCTATCCTGACCCGGGCCTGCCCTGGTGGCCGTGCGGCCGACGTGGGTGAGAGGCCCGGGGACCTGAGTCTGTGAAGGGGTCTCTACCCGCCGCTGCTTTGTCCGGCGGCCCTGGTCCTCGGGGCCCGGACTCCGCTTGATTGGGGCACCGGTGCTGGTGCTGGCTGAGACCCGTCTTGGGCGGACATCCTTTTGGCATCGAGGCCGCCCTTGCTGGGACCCCCGGAGCTTGTAAAGTCCTACATTTGAGAACTGTTCTTTCCGGGGGTCTTGGTGAGCGGCGATTGGGCTGATTCACGAAATGGCGGCCGACCCTCTGAAACGAGAATCACCCTGTGGCGGCGGGCCCGTGTTGCCTATTGGTGTGGGGAGCGGATCTGGTGGACGTGAGCCGACGGTCAGAGATATCCTGGAAGCCCTGAGATCCCTACACGCTTCCCTGGCCCTGGGCGTCTCGGTGGGTACGCCACGATCTGCCGCCATTTTGGGTGGCCATTTCTTCTTGTCGCCCTCTTGTTCCGAAGACTTCATTGCCTCGCCCCCCTCGATTCACTTGAGTGTCTCCGCCACTGACCGAAGATCGTGTAGTGTGTCGGTGACTTTGGGGCGCCCTGCTTTTCAAGGTTCGGAACCCGGGGACTCGGATGCTGTACTGCGACCCTGTTCGACATTGTTGCCTGAAACTATTGGTGGACTGCCTCCTGTGCCTGCTTCGATGACTTTGCCTGTGTCTATAATTGGGGCCACCTCGCCCGCTCCAGTGGCGCAACTGAACTCCTGTTTTTCATTGCTCGTGCTGCGATATTTGATGCATCGATGCTTTCTGTTTGGACTATTGCTCCCTTGTGGATTTATCTACCCCCCACGTAACTATGCTAGTCACCATTCCACTCGATTATATGCTGATTTAGTATTAAGTATGTGGTTTTACATTGACATGTGGTGGGTGGGGTTTGTCGCTCGAAAGGGTTGGGGGTGAAATGTACGACTTCCGTTTGATTCCCGGTATACGATTTAGTAGCATAATTGTTTTTAATCGTAGAAAGATGGGAGGTCCCCTTCTCCTAATGTTTTGTGGCACGTGATGGGGTGTCGTCCTGGTCTGTTTTTGACTGTGCTTGTCGGGTTGGGCGGAGGGCTGCGGCCGCCCGTTCGGATTATGTTTATTCTGCTCCTCCCTCTTGTCTTCTTTTCTCCGCTTTTGTTGCCTTTTTGTCTCTTTTCTCTTTCTTACTTCACGCTATATTTCGGGTTCTGGTTTAGGGCGACAGGCACGCTGTTTGAAGGGTGGGCCATAGCCTTCTACAGGGGTGCAGGGTGGGACGGGTGGGTTGGGTTCTATTTTTTGTTTGTCTTCTGGTTCTATGGCCCTTTTGTATCTCTTTTTCGTGAGGCCGCGTCTGTCCCGACCTCCTATGGTATGTTTCGGGTGGGGGGTGTGGCGTCGTTAATCCTCCTGCTATGTTTCGGCTGTCTTTCTTCCCGATCGCCATACCCCCACTTGGGCCGCTACTCCTTTTGTCTCCTGTCTTCCCGCCACGGGGGGCCTGTGTCGGCGTGTCCTCTTCCTTTCGTTCTTCATATTTTCTTATTTTCTTTTTATTGTTTTATTTTGTCTTCCCTCCATTTTCCTTTCCCTTTCTCTTTCCCTTCCCCACTTCGTCCCCCCCCCCTTTTTTTCCTTCCTGTGTCCCAGAGGTTACTATGACGGGCTGGTTTTGATGCATTGTTTTTCCGATCCCTCTGTTCTGGGTTGGTAGTGTCTTGGGTGGCGGGCATGTTACGAGGATAATGCTCGGGGGCTGATTGTGTTTCACGTATCCTGATTTTCTTGAATGCATTGTATTGTCCCCCCGATATTTTGCCCCCATGGCCCCTTATTAATGTTGAGGTTGGTTTGGGATATCGGATGCCTCCGTATTGAAAGTGAGCCTGTCATATGTCTTCTCCCCATAGTATAAAATTAAGCCTTATTTACTCCTGTGTTTTAGCCCTTTGGTTTCTGTATTTCTTCTCCCCTTCTGCGATTGTACGGCCTCTGCTTTGTATTGATTGATTATGTAATATTTGCCTGGTGACTCCTGATTATCTTGCACATTGCGGCCGGCCGGCTTGGTTGTAGGCCTCGACTTGTCTTTCCTTTTGATGTCAATAAAGGTTTTAAAAAAGGAAAATGCCACTTTTAGAAAGTGGATATTTCTTTGCTTTACCATTGTGTGTGCCTCTGCCTGTTTGTGTATTCACCGTCTGGTTTTGGAGTGACAGGAGCTGGGGATGTGCAATCGCTTTAGACAGTCACAAGGGGGTGTTGAACTGTGTCCTGCCTTGCATGGGTGACTCATCACTAGGCTGAATAGACCTGGTCTGCATTTAGAGTGGTGGGGGAAGTTTTCACTAGTACCTGAATAGGCTGTGTCTTCTTTGAACAATGCTACCTCAACCCACTGTGGGCAAGCTGGACCAGGGAGGACATAACTGGTTTGTACTAAGCTGAGGGACTCTGTAACACAGAGAACAATGAGAAAATGGGGTATAAGTACCTTAACTCAAGACTTTAGATTACTTCTGGAAAAAAGAGGACCCTGCCAAGAAGAAGAGCTGAAGAGCTGTGTGAGGAGCGCTGCCATTTTGATGTGAGGGGTGGGTTGTGCAGTACCTGCTTCTCTCTGTGCCAGAGGAAAAGGACTGACTCTTTTTACCCTGCTGTGGTATCCTGCTTGTGAAGAATCTCCAAGGGCTTATGTGTGCTTGCGTCCTGTTGGAAGGTTCAGGGCGATAAAATGCTTCAAGAGAGATCTTTGCTGGTTCTCAAGGTAACCTGCCTGGAAGGAGAGCTGAAGAGCTGTGATAGTGCTGTAATTTAGCAATGATTAGGTTCAGCATTAGCAGAAGACATCTTGTATTTAGAGAATAACTTGTCCATTTTACGGAATTCATTTTGTATTTCTATCGGCCATTTTGTTTGCCATGTGCTCTGTCCTATCTTCCTGTCAACTGCTCTTGAAATCTGCCTAGAGACGAGATATATTTAGCCTCTTCTGCTTTGCACATGCTCAGTTGAGCTTTCAGCTGTCCCCAACTTGTAACTGTCAGGATGTGTCCACCAGAATTAGCTAACTGTTAGCCCCTCCCACTTGTTGCTAGCACACTCTCTGTATGACCTTGTATGTATTTGAAACCAGCATTCTGTACTTGTACCGCCTTCATTTGAGCCCCTGTGTGGGTATAAAAGGACCGAGCTCCTTCCAGTCAATGTGCTACCTCATACACTACCGAAGGGTGTTGTGTGAATGTAGTTCCACCTCATGAGGTTTAATAAAATATGTCTTTTCTATTCCAGCTTCTGTGCCAACTTCTTTCTATTGGTCTGAGGAATCTGTGCAGAGAAGGGAGAAACCCTAGCACTGGTAGGCCTTGCTGAGGCTCACCACCACAATAGGAGCACTACCTTTTCTATGGTGGAAGGGATGCATTGGCCTACAGTTACTGTTCTTGTCTGGGGCAGGCAAAGGATTGGACTGTTCTTCACCTTTGGACCAAGAAAGTGCATGGTTAGCGCTTTATTTTTCCATGGTGCGTAAGGAGCGCTTTGCATTTGGTATTCCCAGCATGAGGTGAAGCACTGTGGCTCACCCTGAGTCCAGCCAAATGTGAGACAAAGCCCGACTTGACTGAGCCAAGTATGTGTCACGCTGCATATGTCCCTAAACGATGTGTAGTGGGCGCTGTTCGTTGTGCCTGGAGTCTTATCAGCAACAAGAGGAGGGATCCGGTGCCACGAGCTCTGAGAGCGTGTCGCCTTTTCCTGGAAGCATCCAATGTCGCTCACTCAAACGCACCCCCCCTTCTGTAAGGGAGACTGTGACGTACAGCGGTGTGAGAGCCAGCATTTTCCCTTGTGTTTATTAGTTGGCTGCTGTGAACCCCCCTAGTGAGGCCTTCTCCCCCTGGAAGGAGCCACACAGACTTTGCTAGGCACTGCCGAGATGCTGTCTCAGGTGGTGATGAGGCAGCACCACCCAGCTGATCAGCGTGACTCCAGAGACCGGACACAGTGACACCAAGCAGACCAGAAGCAGGCACGGTGAGTTGGTGGGCGCATTGGAGAGCACAGCAGTTCTGCTGGTCTCGTTCAACCTAGCGGAGTGGCCCAGCCCCGCCACCTTCGTTTCGGTAGCTGTGTCAGTGGCCATCTGCCCCTTACTGTGGAGACGCAGGAGAGCGAGTGAAGTCTCCCTATTGGGTTTTGAGTGTGTGGGTGCCCTTGTCCGGTTTTTGCGGCACATTCTGTTTCTGGGGCATTGGAGCATTGACAAACAGGACGGAGAGCAACCCTCAACAGAGGTCCCCCAATCCTGCTCGCTCCTGAGAGATAAGTTTACCACATTTCATGTAGTAGGCGTGCAGGAGCTTCTGTGGCCTATGCTTTGGGCTACAACTCATTCTTTACAATGAAACCATACTACTGACCTTAACCCTGCTCATAGGAGGGTTCAGATCCATGGTCCTTGATCGTACTGATGTGCTTAGGGGGTATGTTGTGATTAATGTAGCCCTGATGCTATTAAGAGAATCATGTTTTTTTCTCTGCTCTTGTTAGCACTGCCCGCACTCATGTGATGATTCAGGTGTTTTTCGGGGTATACTCAAAACGCCAGCATTTTGTGCTCTGATTTATGATGCATGTTGGTCTTAAACCCGACTCTGACAGAATAATGATTACTGATTCAGGAGCTACCTAATATGTGCACAGTGATGATATTATGATGACGTGTATTCACTTTATTGCACTAATTGTGATGTTATGAGAATGGCCAAGTTGGCCTAGTTATATATGGTTTATGTAATTGTGGATTTATACACAAAATAAGAAATATTTTTATATAATATGATGTGGAGTCTCTTTTATGGTGTATTTATTGTGTCACTGGTGTGTGTGTGTGTTGTGCCAATATTTTACACATTGCATCTGGGATAATTCTGACTGTTCTGCCAAGCTACCAGGGTGGTGAGCAGCAGTTACCTTGGGTGTGTAACTCCCTTACCCCGACTAGAGTGGTGGGTTCTGTCTGACTCACGTGCATAAAGAGGGACTTGGGTGCTAACACATAACACTATAGTGTCATGGACTACACTGCATATTTATGTCCCTTGAAAAGGTCGCCTCTTAATAGGAACATTAAAACTCATGTACTGTGATAGTAAACTGCTGGAAATTAATAAATGCAAAAAGAACAATTGGTGGACAGAATGCAGAACAAGGTCATACATTCATTCCAGTACAGACATCGGGGCCTAAATCCATCTTTTTTTTGCTCACCATATCATTCCAGTTTGGACCCAGCCATATGCAAATCAGTCTTGGACTGGAAACAAGCATCCTAGAACCGTTTTTTGGGTTTCACCCCTCATCAGCCAGGATAGCTTGACTCCAATGGCATGGAGAGCACAGGACCCACGTCTGGGCATACCTGTCCCACTCGGGGTGACAGATGCAAAAAGAACAAATGATGGACAGAATGCAGAACAATGTCATACATTAACCCCAGCACACACATCTGGGCCTAAATACATTGGTTTTTTGTTCACCATGCCATTCCAGTTTGGACCCAGCCATATGCAAATCAGTCTTGACCCTGCGCCCAATGGGAACAGTCCAGCCCGAACATCCAGGCCATGTCTTCCCTGGACTGGAAACAAGCATCATAGGACCAGTTTCCATGAGGCACAGGATCAAGACTGATTCGCATGTAGCTGTGTCTGAACTGCAGTGGCAAAGTGAGCTAAATAACAATGATGGACTCCACCCAGATCTGTGACTGGGGATGAGTGTCTGAAAAGTTTCAGCGCTTCGTCCCTCATCTCCTTGTGTAAATTAATACATGGCGCAAAATGCCACATCTGGATGATAGCAACAAAGCAAAAGCTGCACAAAATGTGGGGCTTATGTTGTAAACATCGCTGTATAAGGGTTTAAGATCCCTAAAGAGTGTTTGATGGCCACATCTGGGTTATGATGTAGCCAGTTGTATACTGGTGAATATGCAACATGCATGGAAGAAAGTCATGTTGACCAAAAACATTTACAACCAGCAGGATAATGTAACATCATAGCAAATAAAGGCAATGTAGGTCAAGAAATGTTCACACATATATCGCATGTGAGAAGAATGGGATAATGATACAAGTGTGGATAACACCTCTTAAGAGAACTAATGTTATATGGTTTTGTAGGGGTGTCACTTTCTAGTATTCTTGCATCTAAAGGATACCTTTTTTACCTTTTGCATATTTAGCAAATCACCTATTATTTTTAAGGGGATACAAAGATGTTACTTGGATTTACCTTGATCTTTGACATCTCCTCCACAGTATCTCTGATTGCAAGAAATCTGCCTATTTTGTATGATTTCCACAGATGTTTTTTAAGTCTGGCCATAGGCAGCATTAAATGTTGCCAAACCACATGCCAACCTGTCAGGACCATTATACAAGAAGTGATTATGACCATTCCCCTGCAGTCATTGGTTGTTTTGAATCGATAAGTACATTTTACTATTTAAATGTTACTTTAGTGACTGGAGCATAAAGTAGTCCATATGAGGCATTGCGTCTCATGAGCCAGCATTCCTGCCAACAGTCTGCTAGCTCCCCAGAAGAGGCTGTGCAAGGGGCAGCCATCACCATGTGCTGCCCACCTGCCACCATCCCTGAGGCTGTGTGGCCGTAGTAGCAGCATATGCCAAGTGGTTTTTAGCATTATAGACAGGCTGCTCGTGATCTGCCTATCTCCCTGAAAGGCTGCATTGAAGATAATTTGCTGCGATTCTGAAGAAGCATAGGGCCATATGTATCACTAAACTATTTTGCATTTCCTAAATAGCGAATTTTAAGGAATCGCTATTTAGGAAATGCAAAATGGTATGTATGAAAAAAATCGCTTTTTATTTGCGATTCCTTAAGCTTCCTTATTTGCGAATTCGCATTTTGCGAATTCGCAATTAAGGAATATTTTCCAATGCATTCCTATGGGCCAGGAGGCCCATAGGAATGAATGCCAAATAATTCTCAAATTGCGAATTCGCAATTTGCTAATCGCAATTTGAGAATTATTGCAAGGGTGCAGGGGTGTCTCAAAGACACCCTGCTGCACCCCTGAAAAGTACATGTGTGTGCATATGGCGCACATACATGCCCTATGGGCATGTGTGTGCATCACATGCCACCTTTAAAAATGCCAAATTGTGCATTTTTGGAAGAATTCGCAAGTTACCATCAACTACAAGTTGGTGGTAATTTGCGAATTCTTAACCAAAATTCGCAAGCCAAAAATGCTACATACATAGCATTTAAGGAATCGCAAAATTGCGATTCCCTAAATGCTATGGAAAAATAAGGAATCGCACAAGTTTGCAATTCCTTATTTTGGGAATGTTTCATACATCCCAAAATATGCAAAAAGGCCGTTTGCGATTCGCAAAGGCCGAAATTCTGTGATTTTCGGCCTTTGCGATTCACAAAAGGCTTGATACATATGGCCCATAAGCACAGCTATTAAGGATACCACTCTGTTCTTTTCCTGCCCAGACAAATTAGGAGTCTGTCAAGTTCGAGGTTTAAGGACTCAATGATGTGTTGTGAGACTTGCATCAACTTCAGGTCTCCTGGGCAGTAGCCCCCAGCTTGCTCTGTGCCATACTGAATGAACTCCTTGACTGTGGCTTGCCAGACAGATATATCAGTGTTGTTGCTCTAAGGGATATGCTCTGAATAGTCATGCATCTTCTTTGCCCGAGGGCAATTTAATTATAATCTACTTCACTATCTGGATGAGACAGTCTGAAAACCTCTCATCCAGCAGTCTCTATTTACATGAGTTTTCCTAATCTGTGGCAACATTGTAAGGTGTCTCCGTTGACCCTTGAACACTATTGTGAGCATTTGGGACAGCCACCTTCTATGGCGGTCATATTCAGTGAAATAAGTACTGTAGTATCCTATAATACCCCACAACTTGCTTACAAACATAAGGATGCTGCAGTGCATCACACCTCATTGTCCTGATTTGTGAATGTGAGCACTGGTCCCAGTAATGTACAGCCATGGTGCTGAGCACGCGGCTGCTGACAAAGACTTAGCACAGCCAAGATTGTCCTGGAAGCAGCGTCCTAGCTTCTTATTTTTCACATCGATGGGCCACCTTCCCTTGGTAAGAAAGCTCCCCATGACAAAGGTGGCCATCGCTCCATTGGAATAGCCCATCTAAGCTGCACATTTTTCTGTGTGAGTGTCCATGTGTTTGAACTAGTGTCCTCTTCACAGTATTTCTAGGATGATCCCTCATCGACCTTCTCCATGTTTCCTTGCCCAATACCTCGCCCTCTGTTACCATGTGTTATAGCACTTAGTCACAGTCCTTTGCAGATCTTCGGTTGTCTTGCCAGCACTTCTGTCTCTCTTCTGGTTTCCTTCTGCAGCATCACGCGCAGCTCTTCTCTGCACTCATGTCGGTCCATCTGACGCTCTGCTCATGTTGCCCTGCCACCGCGGCTGTACTGTACTTGGTGGGGACGCCCTTTCACCTCTCCACCTTCACAGCTGTCACAAACACTTTGAGACTGCTCCCTCACTACTCATCCTCAACTACCCACTGCCACTGTGCCTGCTGCACTAATGAGAGCTATGCTCCTGCCATGCACCTCCATGGAACCCCCTGCCCACCACCCAATAATAGTATTTGCTGTAAAGAGAACATCCAAATAAACAATGGGGGTTCCTGTGCTCTGGGTTCTATTACATGCAATATATTGAACACATCTTTGTTGTCTACTGTTCTTTACAAACATATCAGAGGGAAATAGATGTCAGCCTACCACCTCTTGCACTTTGCTGTGTGTGGTTTTCTGTAGTCACATGGAACCAGAGACGTTGTTGACGTACTTGGAAGCCTACCAATGCCTTGCATATCTGTTAGCAGTAGCAGTAGGCAAATGTCACTGTTGTAGTGCTACTACTAGTAGTGGTGGTATTGGGACGAAGATATGACTGAGAGTATGTTCTTCTGCCCTGTTGATGTTGCACATAGCACATAATTGTTTGGAAATCAGTAATTGGTATGAACCTCAACTTAAAGAAGTACATTTCTATCTAATTTTATGTGAAAAAACAATGTAGAGAAAGGTCACCCATTAAATAAGCAGAGTTTGTTCCCATTCTGCTTTGAGGATGAGTGGGTTGAAGACACCAGAGAAAGAATGGCCATATTCTACTCTGAGACTGCCCTAGTGTTTCTTCTTGGACAGGGGGTGCACATTTGGTTGCCATCAAGGTGCTAGTCGTTACTGGAATATCCTAACTCCAGAAGACGAGCGGCTAAGACTCTTCTAAGAAAGGTCTCCCTCAATGAAACAAAATATTGTGGTCAGTCCCTGTTTCTCCATCCATTTTTTGCCTGCTTCTGAGTCTAATGTATCTCACTCGCTTGAATGCTTCACTGTATTAGTCCCATGCCCACAAGATTGGCATAGGTTCTCCATATTTGTGTGTCCATTTTATGCCTGCCAGATAGTGAGGAGGTCATCCTCATTATCATTAATAGCTGTGAAGCTGAGGACCTGGGATCAACAATATAACACAATAGTGGTGCAAACAACGTGCCAATGTCTCACATATGAGCATGGTATGGTAATAGAACACTGGAGTCAAAATATTGTCTGACATAAATATTTAGTCTAAAAAAAAAATTTGCGGAAATATTTCCCAATTGCATTTAATGATAGAACATCTATACCCAATGAAACGATCATTTTGTAAATGATGATTAGTAAATATGGGACCAAAGTTGTGATCTTGCCAGGGTGTAGATTTGCTTATTTTAGTAGGTCCCATAACTTATCCAAGTTATGCCTTGAAATCTATGACAGTTACATTATTCCAGTTGTAATCCTGTAAAGGTTTTGTATATCCAGTTAGTGTATGCAAATAGATACATGCGTATGTTGTTGCACAAAAAATATATAATGCACACGCTAAAGTTGTGTTTTCTCTATAGCGAACATAGTTGTTCTGGGGAGCAACTTCTCCCATTAAATTGCTAGCAATGTTGGAGGGGGAGGGATTGTTCCCTTTGCCTTAACAACCTGGAAATGGATTTACTCCTGCCCTTGACAAGAATAAATCTCCAAACATTTTTCTGGGAGTAAAGGTGTCAGAAAATGGCATGTGAATCCACACAAAGGTTACATTGGTAGGTGTGAGCAAACTTACCAGGCGTTCTCGCTAGCGCCACAGAAGTTGCTTTACTTCCACAGAAACTCCGCTTACACGAGTGCAAAATCAACATTTCTGAATTAAAAAAGTTGTTTTGAATTCATAAATGGAGCTATTTAAATATGCAAGCGTAACTTACGCAAACATCTTCATGAAGGAGATGCGGAGATAAATTTACAACGCCCTTTCGCCGCCAGTGCCTCACTTTTAGAAAGGGAAATAGTGATGTACTGGCGGCGCAAGGGACTTGTAAATAAGCCCCCCTGTATGTTGGACTATCGCAGCCAGAGCAAAGCAAGCATGTTTTGGTACTGTCTGCCTGCCCAGGCAGTTTCAATTGCGATGCACCTCTGTGCAGTGAAGAAAAACAAAAACCATGCATTGAGGAGCTGTATGCGCGAGCTGCTATAAAGTGAATCTGTTGTAATGTACGATTAACAAAATAAGCGTAGCCACAAGACAGACCCGGATGCAGCGTCGGCTTGATAACGTGGACACTCAGGCTTTTTGTAGCAGTCTGAGGGGCTGATTTGGGCGGTCTGTGTTGTTCGGATACAGCCAGCGGCCCAGTGGGTGCCTGAGTGGCCTATCTGGAGGCAGATGGGCGCTCATTACCTCCCGTTTAGCAACAGGCAGAGGTGTCACTTTCTTTCAGGGCTGGCCCATTAATGTATGCATACCTAGCAGGGCAGGGGGCCTGCACAGAAGTGACCTCACTTGTTTTCAGTTACCAGTTTAAACTAATCTGTGCATTTTTTTGTAACCCACCTCCCCTTTATTTAAATAAAATGTTGCCAAAGCAGTGTTTTGAGGAAAGGAAAAATGCAAATGTGGGCCACTTCTATTTTTAGCGTGCCCAGGCTGATTTTGAATCCCAATCCAACCCTACCCGGGTGCGTGGATGATCAAAGCCGTAGCCCAATGGTCTCGTTTGCCACTGTAGGAGAAGAAATGCCTATTATGAAAGAAAGATTTTATGCAAAATAGACGCTGTTTGGACGACTAACATGAATTGCTGACAGTTCATGCCTACCCTCTGTTCCTTACACAATATACCATACTTCAATAAATCCCAGAATATTTTAATACATTAAAGCTTACAATCTGCACTTGACGGGAAGTAAACATATATAAAAATGTTAACATATGTTTCCACGCACGACTAAATCCTACAGGAATACAGGAGGTGAATTTTCCGGTTTTGACTTTCAGGAAGACCTTAAAGCCAGTCACCCTCTTACTCCCCAAAGCCTCTGTGGAGCTGGTTTGTTTACCTCATGCCGTGCCCTTACCTGTGGTCCAGTGGACGAGAAGTCATTGCGCAGGAAAATCACTGTTCTATCTTTTGCCCTTGATCATGCAGTTCAACCACTATTATAAGTACACATCCAGGGTTTAATTCAGAATTGCGGACGTTCACCATTAATATTTTGTTATTGTCAATAATTGGACAACAGGAGGAGTGGTCGCATGGAATGAGATGCTAATCCTACTCTTATTTCTGCATTCTCGTACCCGTAGTGATGCATTTAAAATGACAAATGCATCTATAAGTACTAAAGCCAAACTAAAACAAGCATTGGCAACACCAATGGGTTTCGCCAATAGGTCTCACCTACATGAGAGCTATTGGCTTTGTCTATTAGCCAAGTTGTGCAGCTGTGTAGCTGCTGTGTAGCAGGGCTGAAATATAGAAATAAATGGTATGATGCGGCCAGTGGGGTGGGAGGGGATGGGGTAAATAACGTCGGAGTGGGGCAGTGGGATGGGGCAAGAGCACTAGGCTGAGGGTCATACATTCTGAATAGTGATGAAAATGGGAGTCTGTTGTGCTTGCTTAACTGAGGTGCTCTCAAACTGGGCAGATAGTCTGAGGAGCAGAGGCGTGTGGACGGGCTGTGAGTAGCTGTTGTATGTCGACGGAGGACTCAGGCCATATGGACTCACTGAGAAGCAGTTGTCACGTCGACAGTGTGAGTGATGCGAATTGGGTCATCTGGCCAGACTGTGGAACTGGTGCACGCGGACAAACTGATGAGCTGGGGCATATGAATAGGTTCTGCAGAGTTTGAGTGTGAGGACTGACTGTGAGGTGTTGGGAGCAAGTTGACATTAAGAGGCCTGGGTCACTTGACCAGACTGCAATTACTTTGGCCTGTGAACGACTGTGAGGAGCTGGGAGCATGTGAACAGACTGACAAGCCTTGCAGTGGCACCCAGGTATCACGAGAGAGTGCTGTGCACATCGACCGATTAAGAACCAGGGGAACATGGACAACAGTGTGAGGTGCTGTGGCACATGAGCAGTGTGAGGAGATGAGGCTTGCGGACAGACTGCCAGGAGTAGTTCAGAGGGATTTTGAGCATGAGAAGTGTGGGTATCTAAAGGCACACTGACAGTGTGAGGTAGTGTGAGACACATTGAGAGGAAAGGCAGCGTGGAGGAGGCTCGGGAATGAGTCACACACATGGACAGTAGTGAGTGTAAGGAGCTCCGACTACCATTGTCCATGGATGACTTCAGACTCCGTAGGAAAGAAGTGGAGCCTAACATCCCTGAGATGATTCACCTCTCAATCAGCCTCAGGTATGCCCTTCACGCTGCACTATGCTCTTATGCTGCCAGGTGGCATCAATCCTGTAACAAGTAATGTTGTGTTTCTATCTAGGACCCTAATTAGATATTCCTGATTTATGCCCTTGTATGGTTATAATAAATAATATCCTTATAAAGGCATAAGAATCATATCCATATTTAGTAATAGCCCATGCAGTCCAAATACGGCAAGGCTACTCCACTAGACTCCTAGAAAGTACAACGCGTTCTTTAAACAAACCAAGCCTCCAGCAGCCCGGGAATTCCCCCTGCTCTTGTTTTGATTTGCACAAGAACTCCTAGAGTCCCAAAAGTACTGTTAGTTCTTAGTGACGTCTTATGTCCAACCGTACGTCAAACCCGGCACCTTTCAGGTATAAATATACCAATGTTGCCTTAAGCAAACACACGGTGGTTTGGAGCAGAGCGGCTATCTACTTACCTGAAGCCCATCTGATGCGAGAGCCGAAGGAAGCCGCCCCTCCCTTTTGACGCACTGAGAAAGACGCTGTCTTTTTCTCCAGCCGAGAAAATTCCAGCTCCGGTGTTTCCAGTCACCCTTGCGGGTTGCTGGGAGATCGAGTCCTGAGAAAGAGATACAAGGCCTCCTTCATTCTAGAACAAAGGTACGGAGCTGACTAAATCCTTAAGAGAATTCTTGATTCAGATTCTTGGCAAAAAAACAACTTAACTTAAACTGCAACTTACTTACTCCTTCCCATGTATTAGGCTTAGGTCAGGTACACCGGGGTAGGCGTATCTCAGAAGCACCAGTTGAGTATGTTAGTCAATGTTTTTATGCATGTATATATTTTATCCGTTTTAAAGTATCATATGGCGAAGAAACCATATCAATGCTTTTACAGTATTATTTCATAATACTTCTTTTACTGTACGCACTTTACTTTATGATAAGTATTGCAATTGTGGCAATTTATTTCTCTTGTATGAGAAAGAAGACTGCTCAATAAATAACACCTTTTATTGAAAAGGCCCGTCTCTCTATTTCTCTGCACTCTGGTGAAACTAAGTATGCACGATTGACTGAGTGAAATAACCGTCTATTGTTTTCATACGACTCTGGAGATACACTCTTTATTCTGAGGGAGCAAAGTTGTCATATTTATGCGGTTGTCAGAAACTAATCCCTTCTTGTCTAAATCAGGAGAGTTAACTCTTTCCTGAACATTCGAGAAAGTTTCTAGTGACCTCTGAGCTAGCTGGCAAAACTAATTAAGTCTAATATAGTCAGTAGAGACCTAGTCGACCTCAGTCCTACGTCTACACTGCTGTTTATATTATTCCAATGCGCAGAGCCTATTGGGAATATAGGAACTACACTACAGTAACACCTTCAAACTTTTAGTACCCATTGTCGGCTGCTGTGTCCCAGCCTCGTGCAAACCAGTCAGATGAAACTCTGTGTGCATATATGACTTTGTGTCTGCATGCATCTGTGTTTGTATGTGTTTATGATGTGTGTGTATGTTTGTCTATGAGTACATATCAATGAGCGTGTATGGATGTGTACATGTGTGTCTATACATATGTGAGAGAATGTGTGTGTGCATGCATGTATATGTGCTTGCGTATTTATGGATGTGTATGTATGAAGGTAAATACATATTTATGTATTTATATTTATTTATATGTCTGCGTGCATACACATATTTTATGTATATCTGTGTGTGCATGCAAGTATCTGTGTATTAGTTTGTTTCAGTGGGGCACAGATTGCCTACGGGCAACTTCAGACCCAGTGATTGTAGCATTTACACCACAGAGTTAGTGCAGGACTGCAGCTTGCACAAGCCTTAGCAATAAGATAAAATTGAAACACATTAACACACTATACACAAAAGAATCACGTCACACCAGAAAAATATAATTTATTACAATACAGTATTGAAACAAAAACTTTCTAAAAGTGGCATTTTTAGAATGATGGTTAAAAATCCAACCCTGCCATTAAAGTGGGGTTTAACTTGCAATTCTTTAGGGACCAACTTGACATTCCTACCTATTGCCAATCAAACCTTATCACTTACTAAGGGTAAAAAGGTAATTGAATGTTATCTTACGGGGGAGGTAAGCCTTGTAGTAGTGACAATAAATGTAAGTGTTGTTCACTGCCAATCAATCAATCAATCAATCATGCCATTTGTATAGCGCACTACTCACCCGGGAGGGTCTCAAGGCGCTTGGGGGGAGGGGTAAGCTACTGCTCAAACAGCCAGGTCTTGAGTTGTTTCCTGAAGGCGAGATGGTCCTGGGTCAGCCGAAGGTGGATGGGGAGGGAGTTCCAAGTCTTGGCAGCCAGGTAAGAGAAGGATCTTCCTCCGGCGGTGGCTCTTCGGATGCGTGGTACGGCTGCGAGGGCGAGGCTGGTGGACCGTAGCTGGCGGGTGGGCATGTAGAAGGTCAGGCGGTCGCTGAGGTACTTGGGGCCCAGGTCGTGGAGAGACTTGTGTGCGTGGGTGAGGAGCCGGAACATGATCCTCTTGTCGACGGGGAGCCAGTGCAGGTTCTTCAGGTGGCTGGAGATGTGGCTGCGTCGGGGGACATCCAGGATGAGTCGGGCGGAGGCATTCTGGATGCGCTGGAGTCTTTTCTGTAGCTTGGCTGTGGTTCCGGCATAGAGGGCGTTTCCGTAGTCCAGTCGGCTGGTGACGAGTGCCTGGGTGACAGTCTTCCAGGTCTCGGTCGGGATCCAGCGGAAGATCTTGCGAAGCATACGCAGGGTGTTTAAGCACGATGAGGAGACGGCGTTGACTTGTCTGGTCATCGAGAGGGAGGGGTCCAGGATGAAGCCCAGGTTGCGTGCGTGGTCGGTTGGCTTGGGTGCGGTGCCCAGGGCTGGGGGCCACCAGGAGTCGTCCCAGGCGGAGGGCGAAGATCCCAGGATGAGGACTTGCGTCTTGTCCGATTTCAGTTTCAGGCGGCTGTCCTTCATCCACTCTGCGACGTCTTTCATCCCTTCGTGTAGGCAGGTTCTGGCGGTGTCGGGTTCTCTGGTGAGGGAGAGGATCAGCTGGGTGTCGTCGGCGTAAGAGATGATGTTGAGGTTGTGCTGGCGTGCGATGGCTGCGAGAGGTTTCATGTAGATGTTGAAGAGGGTGGGGCTGAGTGAAGATCCTTGCGGGACGCCGCAGATGACTTCGGTGGCCTCGGAGCGAAACGGGGGGAGGCGGACTCTTTGTGTTCTTCCGGCGAGGAACGAGATGATCCACTGCAGTGCCTTCTCTTGGATACCGATGTTGCTGAGGCGCTGGACTAGGGTGCGGTGGCAGACCGTGTCGAACGCAGCGGAGAGGTCCAGGAGGATGAGGGCCACTGTTTCCCCCTTGTCGAGCAGGGTCCGGATGTCGTCGGTGGCTGCGATGAGGGCGGTCTCGGTGCTGTGGTTGGCTCTGAAGCCGGACTGCGAGGGGTCGAGGGATCCATTCGTCTCGAGGAAGGCGGTCAGCTGTCTGTTGACGATCTTCTCGATGACTTTAGCAGGAAAAGGGAGGAGCGAGATGGGGTGGAAGTTTTTGAGATCGGTGGGGTCTGCTGTAGGTTTCTTCAGGAGGGCGCTGATCTTGGCGTGCTTCCAGCTCTCCGGGAAGGTGGCGGTGTTGAAGGAGGCGTTGATGATGTTCCGGAGTTGGGTTGCGATGGTGGAGTCGGCCTTGTTGAAGACGTGGTGTGGGCAGGGGTCGGTCGGTGATCCGGAGTGGATGGTGTTCATCGTGCGGGCTGTGTCTTCGGTGGTCACCGTGGTCCAGGTGCGAAGGGTGGCGGTGGGGGGCGTTGGTTCGACGGTTGGGTGCGTGGGTGGGGCGCCGAAGCTGTTGTGGATGTCGGCGATCTTGCGGTGGAAGAACGAGGCGAGGGAGTCGCAGAGATCTTGTGACGGAGTGATGTCGTTGGTGCCGGTGCTGGGGTTGGAGAACTCCTTGACAATAGTGAAGAGCTCTTTGCTGTCGTGGGCGTTGTTGTCCAGTCGTTCCTTCAGGGATTTCTTCTTGGTGGTGCGGATGAGCTGGTGGTGCTTGCGGGTAGTGTGTTTGAGGGCGGTCATGTTGTCGGTGGTCCGGTCGAGGAGCCAGGCTTTCTCGAGGGTGCGGCAGGTCTTCTTGGAGTCCTTGAGGTCGTCTGTGAACCAGGATGCCTTCTTGCTTCTGGGTCTGCTGGGAGGGTTCTTTAGTGGCGCGAAGTCGTCGGCGCAGGCGGTCAGCCACTGTGTGAAGTTGCGGGCTGCTTCGTTGGGGTCCGTTGTGTTGGCGGGTGGGCTCTGGCTGAGGGAGGTGGTGAGCTGGTCTGCGGTGATCTTGCTCCAATTCCTGTGAGGTACCTGTTGCGGGTGGTGGTGGGTCGTGGATCTTTTGAAGCTGAAGTGGACGCAGCTGTGGTCGGTCCAGTGGAGTCCGGTGGCATGGCTGAAGGTGATGTACTTGCTGGAAGAGAAGACGGGATCAAGCGTGTGGCCGGCGTAGTGGGTGGGAGTGTTGACCAGTTGCTTGAGTCCGAGGTTGGCGAGGTTTTCCAGCAGGGCGGTGGTGTTGCGGTCCTTGTTGTTCTCCAGGTGGAAGTTGAGGTCCCCGAGGAGGATGTAGTCAGTGGAGGGGAGGGCGTGCGGGCTGATGAAGTCTGTGATGTCTTCGCTGAATTGTGTGCGTGGTCCCGGGGGTCTGTAGACGAGGGTGCCTCTGAGGGTCGTCTTAGGGTCGGTGTGAATCTGGAAGTGGAGATGTTCGGCTGCGGCGAAGGAGTCATTGGCGTCGGTCGTGATGCGGATGGTGTTCCTGTGGACGATGGCGATGCCACCTCCGGTCTGGTTAATGCAGTCCCTCCTGATGATCTTGTACCCGTCCGGGATGGCGATGGCGATGTCGGGTGCAGAGGAGGCGTTCATCCAGGTTTCCGTGAGGAAGGCGACGTCTGGTGATGTAGCGTCGAGGAGGTTCCAGAGTTCCACGGCGTGTCTGTGGACGGAGCGGGTGTTGATCAGGATGCACTTGAGGTGGTTGCTGCTGGTGTTTGTCTTGGCGGGTGCGGGGCAGGTTCGGAGGCAGGTGAACTTGCAGGTGCAGCACGTGAAGGGTCCGTGGGTGCGTCTCGGGGTGGCTCGGCGGCAGGCGTGGGTCCGGCCGGCATTGAGTGCGTTGAGAGTGGCGGCGTCGTAGGTCAGTCGGGTCGTCTTGCCTCGGCGGGGAGGGCCAGGGGTCCTGGCGCTGGGCGCAGGCCAGGCGTGGACGGGCACAGACTGGCTTACCTTTGGCACACCTTCGGCGCTCAATCGGCGCTCCCGCTGCGCGCGTCCGCTGCGCGGTCGCTCTGGGGGCGTCATAAGTAAGGAGCCGGGAGGGAGGAGCAGCTGGGTGGCGGGAGCGGGGCGGCGAATGGAATCACAGGGGGGCGGGGCCGCCGGGAGGCAGCGGCGGGAAATTCCAAGAAGCAGCGGGCAGTGGGAAATTCCCAGGAGCAGCGGGAAATTCCCAGGAGCAGCGGGCAGCGAGCGAAGGAATCTGCAGGCAGGAGGCGGCAAAGGCAGGCAGGAGCGGCAGCAGTGAGTGGGGCGACCAAGCCCTGTGGAGGGCTGAGCGGTCACCAGGGCATGTAAAACTTAAAAGTACATGCACAAACAGGCTGCATTGGCAGGCCTAAGGGATGTTTAAAGTGCTTCTTATGTCTGTGGCATAATGTGTGCTGTAGGCGCACAAGTAGCATTTAATTTACACGCCCTTTCTACCTGTAGTACCACTTTACTAGGGATGCACAAGTATATAAAATGTGCAAATTGGGTGAAATCCAAATTCACCATGTTTAAAGGTGAGAGAGCACACTGTAGTACTGGTTAACAGTAGTAAAGTGTGCAGAGACCTAAGGACAATAAAAACAAATCCAGGAATAAGGAAAGAAAATTGGGGGGAAACCACCCTAAGGATGAAAGGTCTAACTGAAATCAGCAGTGAAAAACCACGAGAATACCATAAAACAGCTTATGATTGACTTTGCGGTTTTTAACTCATATTTTCGGGCCCTCTACTTGCTGGCTTTACTTATTTTAGTCTGTCCATGGTAGGTTTGTCCCTCCAAAGAAGCAACGCTTGTTCACACCAACCCCCCTTGTATTCTTCCATGAGTGCTCCTTTTAGTAAACAGTCCTGTAAATCTTGTTCTTATCTTGTTGCATTTGCTGTACATCTAAGACCAATAGTCAAATGTCAGACTCTGTCTTCCTGAGGGAGTTTGGTGTTTGCTTTTCTTTCCCAGAATTCAAAGTGAGAAGATTTATGTGGCAATCAATCTTGCTGGATACCGGGGTTAGGAAAGGAATTTTTTGTTATCACACAACAAAATTCAATTGACCTGTGCAAGTGTTTCAGAATATATCAGCATTAGGAACACAATTGAAACACATTTTTTTGTAAAATCAGAAGTGTGTCGGCAACAAATACTTTAAAAAGATCAAAATATATCATTACACTAGATGATGCCATTTCCACACATTGTTTGTGCAGTGTATATTTTTATTGGTAAAACTGTATGTTGTACAAATGTAATGATCATTTCAATTGAAAATGTGTTGCCTGCAACTGCAGTTACCACACCATGCATACTCCACTGTACACAGCTTTACTCTACTCTTCACCACTACACACCACTGAACTCTTCTCTGCACCACTCCACTCTACACCACTACACACCACTGCACTCTATTCTGCAACACTCCACTCTATGCCACTGTACTTATCCCTCTCTACTCACAACCACTAAACTCTTTGCCACTGCACTCTACAGCACTCCAGTCTAGGCCATTCCAATCTACTCTCTACAACTCCGCACAACTCCACTCTACACCACTGCACTCTATGCCAATTCACTCTACAACAATGCACTTTACTATGTACCACTCAACTATATGCTCCTGCATTCTACACCAAGCTACTGAATGTCACTCTAATCTACTCTGCACTATTGCACTCTACACCACTTTACTATGTTCCATTACACTCTACTCCACACCACTGCACTCTAACCTGCACCATTACACTCTATAACGCTATACTCTGAAATAATCAACGCTAAACCACTGTACTCTATGCCACTGCACTCTACGCCACTGTACTCTGCACCACTCTATGCCATTGCATTCTAAGCCACTCTACTCTAAACCACTGCACTGTACGCCAATGCACTCTACATAACTGCACTCTGTCACTGCACTCTACGCCAATGTACTCTACTCTGCACCACTGTACTCAATGCCACTGCTCTCTACCCCACTCTACTCTACAACACTCTACATCACTGAACTCTACAACACTCTACTCTGCACTACTGCACTCTGTGCCAATGCACTCAACACCACTCTACTTTACACCACTGCACTCTAATCCACTCCACTCTGCACCACTCTATGCACTGCACTCTCTGCCACTCTGCTCGCACCATTCCACTCTGCACCACTGCGCTCTACTATGCACCACTCTACGCTACTACACTCTACTCTGCTCTGAAACACTCCACTCTGCAGCACTGCACTCTACACCACTGCACTCTACTATTCAATACGCTTATATACAGCACTGCATTCTAAGATGCTGCATTGTACGCCACTGAATTCTAAGCAGCAGCACTTTATGCCATTGCACTGTCGACCAGTCCACTCTACTTTATGCCACTCCAATGTACGCCAGTCTACACAATTCTACTCTACTCCACTCTACTCCAGTCTTTGCCATTCCACTCTACGACACTCCAAGCCACTCTCCTCAATGACACAAACTTTTAGCCATGCTGAACAGTAGCCCCGCTGGTGTACAGCATGGCTAAAAAACATTGACAAAGCCAATAGCTCTTGCACAGGCGAGACCTATTGGCTTTGACAGTGCTTGTTCTATGTGTGATGCATTCCACATACCACATAGAAAAAGGAAAATGATTTTCAGTATTGTTTTTGTGCAGGAAGGTGCCCCTTTTTGTTCAAGCACAATCCTGCTCGTTATGTAGGCTCATTTGCAGCAAGGCGCAAGAGTGCCTGCATTTGTGCCTGGAAGCCTCAATAGCGCCACCAATAGGAGGAAGCAGAAGTGTGCTATATCTTAGAACATATGGCACATTCCTGGTGTCTGTTTCATGCAATGCAGTGCAGCAACTCTGCTTGCCATCCTGCATCATGTGAAATGTTAGTAAATTTGCCCCCTTGTGTTGATCTTTGTGGAGTCATCTGTGAAAGATGGCTGCCTACAAACTTGCAGCTTCTACAACCCTGGTCCCTTCCAGAGTTGGACTACTTGAAACAGGGAGGCAGCAAGAGCACAAAGTCATTTGTGTACATGTGCCACATGCGGTAATTCTCTTGCTTAATTTGATCATGTGCAAAATGTGGAAGGGAAAAAAAGCTTGATGGTCTACCAGAATATCGAAGTTGAAATTTCAGCCTACACTGTGTCAGCCACCAAGGTATCTTCCGGTCAAGTAGATGTGAAGTTATAATAATAAATCAATACTCCTCAATTTACCTTACATAATTGACGCTATGTTGAAATCTAATATTGTGTAGTGTATATAAGTACAGGTCAATGTATTTGATCATGATAGTTTGACATACAACTGTCTTCCCTAATGTTTAAGTTGATGAACCGGTGAACACTACCTTCTGTACTTCCATCTGAATATAAAGAGGAGTGCAGAGGAAATGCTAATCATAAAGCAATGATGCAGACAGTAATATCTGTGTTTTGTCTGTGAATCTACAGATGTGCAGTTCTCCTAATGCAATATTACACCTTCATGTAGCTGTATAGAAAGTAAACAAGAAAAATCTATGGTTTAGAGCTGGGATCTCCAAAGTAGGCCATATCCATTCCGCATTTTCAGGATAACCACATTGCTTAACTTTACTTACAATTAATCTAAAAGTAAGTAACTTCCGTAGTTAATTTTTATCCTGAAAATAAATAATGTCTCCTGTCTTACTAAATATAAGTTGGACACCACTAGTTTATGCAAACTGAGATGACGTCGTAGTTGGGAGATAATAAAGAAATTTAAGTCCAAGGGTTGTGTATCCCATAGTGCTAAAAAGAACATCAACGTCCTTAATATAATTTTTAAAATAATGAGTGGCCACTTGCTGCATCAGCAGAAATTTAAGTAAATATGTGACTTTAATTTACAAATCTCTGCCGTTATTCAGCTGCCAGTTTCCATGGAGTATATTCCTAGAAAATGAGGCATTTCTATTTAGAAGCAATCAAACTGGTTGGAGTTCTTGGAAAACACTAAAACGTACTGTGAATCCCAAGTCACTGGTAATCGCAGTCACCGGGATGGCACCGAACTGTGGGAGAGCACCGCGCGCGAGCGCCCTGATTGGTCATGGAATATTAATTGTCTGTGGACCGCAGTCTTTGGTGCTTTGGTTCCAGGTTGACAAGAATGATGGCTTTAATTTGCATGCAAAAGCCCCAGCTGTCCCTTCAAGATGGATGACGGGATCCCGCTTCATCCGTCACCATTTTTTTTTTACATTTTCACTAGATGAAAAGGGGGCAAAATGTAAAAGAGCAAAGATAAAAATGTCATAAAACGCGCTTCGCAGATATCCTTGAGAGGAAGGGCAACCTCATGCATCTACCCTTTGTCGATGAACAATCCTAAAAAAAACTGCAGCATTCACGGAGGAAGTACATTCCGTTGCTATGCATTTTCTGAGAGTCGGACACTTTTGCAAAGTGAAAGCACAAATCGCCGTTTGTACCCATCAATGAACCAAAGTATAAATCCAACTGCTTTACATTCTATTTTGCATGCTGCTCCCCACAATCTATCTCTACTTTTTCCTTCCACTTTCCACTCACCTTCTCGTGTTACTTTTGTAGATATCCCTTCATACCTCTCGACTTCTGGTGCTTATTTTGGTATGGCCTCTGCTTATATTGCTACATTCTCAGTTTATTTCATTTGAATTCTGCAGATACTACTTGTATTGTGCTTTTAATGTTTCACCCACTTCTTGCTTAACCTCTTGATGTTTTGTTTTCTGTTTACACTTTAATTTTGTGTTGCAGTGTTTCGGTGCTATACAAAATTACATAATGTGCACTTAACTTAAATTCATGCAATTTACTCTAGCACACGCACCAGTTTCCTGGGTCACATAAGCCACCAGAACGAACTGTAAATTGCAGTGGAATATATAGAAAGTCATGAACCTCAGGTACGCACAATGTATGTGAAAAGTGCAGGGAAAAGTTATTGTAAGAATCTCGCATGAATGCAGGGTTGAGCAAGTAAGTGCACTGCAGGCACTACACAAAATGATTTATGTCCGTCTAGCAGATGGCAAGACAGTTGTCTAAGAAAGCAGAGAGAGCCTGTTTTTGAACAAAGATGACATTGTTGGGGGAGTCTGTGGCGTGAAGGTTATTTCCTACCTATTGAGGGTGATGAATATGCTAGTCAGATTCTGGGTCTTGGTACTTTTCAACATCTTAACTGCAATTCCCTTGGTAAAAAGCACTACTCTTCTTCCTAAATTATCTTTTTTTGCTGCTGGGAATGCTTTGAACAAGAATTGCTTCATTTTTATTAGCTCGAGCCTGGGCAGCGCCTGTACTGCCAGGCATGCTGTATTCAGGTATGGACTTGAAGCTCTGTCCAGTATCCGCCCATCTTTTTAATTGGCTCCTGCTACTGTCCTTTTAAATGGTTGCTTCTGTTTCATTAAAAGGCTTGCTAGTCGTCAGCCGCGGCCGGTAGTGGGAGTACGGCCGGGCGTGACATGGGGAGGGGCAGGGTGGGGGGTAGTAATGTATGGAATCCGGTACTTAACAGGTAAGTAAACATAAAAATAAATAAAACACATTTTGTTGCGTGCACTGCATCGCATTTGGTGATGCAGTGCGCGCAACGAAATTCGTGCCCCTCGCCCTCCCCACGTCACCGCCCGGCCGGTACTCCCACTACCGGCCGCGGCTGCTAGTCGTGCCTTAGTAACGACTTGTCTGTGTTTGTAACCTCCCATAAGGACTGAACTTTTTACTTGTGTTGCTATTCAGTCTGTTTTAGCTACAGTCAGTGAGCGCTATTTTCTTTGTTGTCTTTAATCTAGCTGCTTTTGCAGGCACACCAGGCTCTCCCTAACCTGCCCTGTTTTCATGACAGTGCACTGCCCGATCATGGAAGCTGCGCTTTCTTTCAAAAATGCTCCCTGCTCAGCACGGCACTTCTGCACATGCAATGCTGCTTAACAAATGCTTTTTATTTTTAAAAACACCTCATACTACGCTTTTACCTTAATGGCGGCCGCACCTTTCTTTTGATGAGCGCGTCTTGTAGAAAGGTTGCGTGGCCAACATTAAAGTGAAAGCGTGTCAGGGGACGTTTTTATAAAAATAAAAACATTTGTCAACTTAACCAAATGCTTCGTTTTGTACAAGCGCAGCGTACCGTAATTTCACTTACATGGCAGATGCGCACCTTTCATTAGACACCAATCATCTAAATAAAGGGCTGTGGCCGCCATTAAAGGGAAAGCGCAGTATAGGGCACTTTTACAAACAAGCATTTGGAATGCATTAAGTCTTGCATTAGCGAGAGCTTAAACTATTAGCGTAGTAAATCAAAACACCTTTCATTTATGTTTTAAAAACCAAAGCATAAATTAAAGGCCTTGTCATTTACAATGGCAATAGCTCAAATTCACATAAATGAAAGACCTATTGCATTGCAAATGCTTGTTTGTAGGTGGTACATAGTAGTTTCAAAGCTCGTCCCTCATGATTTTTCCTGTTCTTGAAATTGGTAGGAGAATATCAGCTGGAATTTGCATTGCCAAGGTTTGTCTATGATAAATTCACTATCACTACACAATGAACAATTTTAGGTGAAGTGTGGGTAATGATCATCCTTTGTGTGGCATTCTTCCATATTTTGTGCCTCCTTTTGCTATACCCGTTTTTGTTAACCCAGCTCTTTATTGCTGCTAACTAGTCGTAAAGTGCTTATGTGCTCCCTTTTAAACATGGTAAAATTGGCGTAGACCTAATTGGCACATTTAATTTACTTAGAAGTTCCTACTATATGCTACATCATCTACCCTAGGCATGTAAATTAGATGCTAATAGCGGGCTGCAGCCCAGTAAGTAGCACTGTAAAACAAGTCTCTTGGCCTGCCATTGCAGCTTGATTGTACAGTTTTGAAACTGCCATTTCGACCTGATAAAACAAACCTTTTTCCTGATATATACCTTCCTTTCTTATACTTATAAGCCACCCCTGAGGTAAGCCCTACATGCCCATAAGTCAAGATGTATGGTATTTAAAAAGTAGGACAATCAGCATGAATGGCACCCTTCGTTCCACAAGAGAAAATCTTCTTGAATGTCAGCAAATCTACTTGAATGAAAGCCCTCTGACCCCGACTGCTTGTGAACGCAGGTGGCCTTCCCCATTAGAAAATCATGCTGGGAACGCCAAACCTCGCTCAGGCTCACCATCTTGCATATTTTAGAGCCTTGCAGGAGAGAAATTCCACCACGCTGCGATTGGTGAAATTTGGCCAGAACTCTGCATTAAAGAGTAAAGTGTAGTGGCCAAAATTCTGCCAATTCTGTGGGCGGAATAAAATATTTTGCCTACCCCTAATGCCTACCTTGAATCAGGAGAAGGATTGGCCTGAAAGACCAGAAGGAAAACTGGACCTGCTTGACTTTAACCCAGGACCCCAGAAGTGACACTAAGGGTTTGTTGGCTGACCTCCTGTCTGAGTTACAGGGACACAGCATGCTTCCAGAGGCCTTTCCCTGCATCTTTCCAGATGACCAGTTTCAACTGAACCTGTCCTGGACCCTGCTGCTGTCCTCTGCCGGAGTGAGTTCAAACCAGCAAGTGGTGCCCTCCAAGCCTTGGCACTTTGCCTGATGTTCGAGTGTACTCGTACTATACCCAACTGGAGAAATGGGAGTCAGAAACCTTTTCCCAACTTTGAGACTGGGACCTCCTTTGATACCGCAGCCTTTGACTTCAAATCATCATTTGGCCTAGCTTGCTGTTTGCCCTTCTGAAGTAGATCTGCCTTTCAGAAAAGTTTGTGAGTCAAATCAGAATCAATGCTGAGCTGCATCCGATTGACAACAAGGTCTTCCTGGGCACGGACTGTCCTAACTTTTTAATGAGCAGAAACTCTGCAGTTGTAAAGCTAGTACTAGCAAACAATCGTAAAGGTACACAAAAATCATAACTTACACATTTCCCTTTGTGAATCAAATCCTAAGTGATATGCTCATGATCACAGGGTGTGGAACCGAGCCAGGACTCGATGTTGATTCCCCAGTACTAGAGTTGGCAGCTCTGGTCTTTTGGCAACATCTCCTTCATTACAGCTCAGATATTACAGAGTAGACTCCACAGCTATGAAAATGCCCACAAAGGTACAGATAACATGAGAAATAAGGGATTCAGTTAGTAAGTTATTTTCCCAAAAAATAATGCCATTGGTATTTTCTGAAATATAGGAATATAGGAATGTAGGCTTACTTTTTTAAAATAATGCAAGTTTGAAAACACTTCAGAGGTACAAATAATGCACCTTCAGGTGTATGTGAAATTACTTTATATGCTTCTTAGGAGCATTTTGCAACACTTTTATTTCACATTATAACTTGTATTGTACAGTTTTGAGTAATCTTAATTTTACAATTAAGCATCTTCTGATCTTGTCCCTTAAAATGAGGAAATGATTTTCCATGCTGGGTGATTGCTGTGACTTGCACTATAACATGGCGTGTTTACAGCATTTCTAATATATTAACCTCCTTCCTACTGAACTGCAAATAAGTCTGTATTAACCTCTTCTTAATGTCGCCTTGAATTACCTGCTCTTGCGTGCCAGTAATCACCTAGCTCTCACTGGGTAATTGTTTTATGGATATAAGAAATACATAACTCGGAAAAAGTACTGAGTTTTCTGAAAGTGTAGACTTACATCTTAAGCACTGTGCTGTCTTCCCTTTTGAAAATGTTTGCTTCAGTAAAGCCTTTATTTCCTAACTCTAGATTGTTAAACCAGCATTGAACATTTTACAGAAATATACATATTAGCAAAACACCTTGGATAGACGGCAAGATTGTAAACATCAGATTTACTTACACATAAAATGTTGCTGACCGAGTAGTCACATCCTATAGTCACATAGTTACAGTGCAATATATTTTTGTGCGGAAACCTATCTTTTTGGATCGTCTTACAATTTTTTTTAATGGATGTCTTGAAGCCCATTTACAAAGGCATTGATAAGTACTGAAATAGAACTACAGGAGGACTGCTTAACATACTCATAAATGTCTTTCCCTTGGTAAATTTTCACAGATTAAATCTGCCAAAGTTTCCCCCGGGCGAAATGCCCTGCAGCCAGAACATGAGGCACTTTTTTTGGTAATTGTTAGACCTATCAGCTTTAGGGTAGTCTTCCCCCCAAAATTTTGCATTTCTCATGCTTTTTTTGCTTACGTCATTTTCACTGGCCGTAGGACTCTTCAAACTTTAAAACAGCTAACCAGTGCTAAGGTGCATGTGCTCAATTCTTAAAACATGGTAGCATTGACTTATCCCCAACTGACATATCTAATTATAAGTCCCTATCAAAGGGGTGCTAGATGTACAATTAAGCATCTTCTGATCTTGTCCCTTAAAATGAGGAAATGATTTTTCATGCTGGGTGATTGCTGTGACTTGCACTATAACATGGCGTGTTTACAGCATTTCTAATATATTAACCTCCTTCCTACTGAACTGCAAATAAGTCTCTATTAACCTCTTCTTAATGTCGCCTTGAATTACCTGCTCTTGCGTGCCAGTAATCACCTAGCTCTCACTGGGTAATTGTTTTATGGATATAAGAAATACATAACTCGGAAAAGTACTGAGTTTTCTGAAAGTGTAGACTTACATCTTAAGCACTGTGCTGTCTTCCATTTTGAAAATGTTTGCTTCAGTAAAGCCTTTATTTCCTAACTCTAGATTGTTAAACCAGCATTAAACATTTTACAGAAATATACATATTAGCAAAACACCTTGGATAGACGGCAAGATTGTAAACATCAGATTTACTTACACATAAAATGTTGCTGACCGAGTAGTCACATCCTATAGTCACATAGTTACAGTGCAATATATTTTTGTGCGGAAACCTATCTTTTTGGATCGTCTTACAATTTTTTTAATGGATGTCTTGAAGCCCATTTACAAAGGCATTGATAAGTACTGAAATAGAACTACAGGAGGACTGCTTAACATACTCATAAATGTCTTTCCCTTGGTAAATTTTCACAGATTAAATCTGCCAAAGTTTCCCCCGGGCGAAATGCCCTGCAGCCAGAACATGAGGCACTTTTTTTGGTAATTGTTAGACCTATCAGCTTTAGGGTAGTCTTCCCCCCAAAATTTTGCATTTCTCATTCTTTTTTTGCTTACGTCATTTTCACTGGCCGTAGGACTCTTCAAACTTTAAAACAGCTAACCAGTGCTAAGGTGCATGTGCTCAATTCTTAAAACATGGTAGCATTGACTTATCCCCAACTGACATATCTAATTATAAGTCCCTATCAAAGGGGTGCTAGATGTACCCAGGGCCTGTATATGACGTCCTACTAGAGAGCCGTAGGCCTGTTTGTGCCACCCACTTAAGTAGCCCTTTAAACATGCCTCAGACCAGCCATCAAAGCCTGTGTGTGCTGTTTTAATCCGCCATTTCGATCTGGCAAAATAAACCTTTTTCTGGGCCCAAATCTGCCTTTTGAATATAAATAAGTCCCCTGGAGGTTATTTTCTGAACAGGCCTCTGGGCATGGTGAAGTGCATTTAAAAAGTAGGACATGCATTTTTAAGTTTCACATATCCTGGGTGGGTGATTGATGTTAGACATATAGACAGGACCACGAAATTCATGGGCGTTGATGTTTAGCTTTGTATTCACATTTTGCTCATATTTTTACACCTTGGGCCCACCACACTATCGGATGAGTGGCTTTCTCACTCCCTCTACTCCACAAGTGCCTCTATGACTAAGATATAATGGGAACTGCCTGTATATAACTCTCTGAGATTTGAAGTAGCACACGCTATGGCTGTGTACAGTATACATATGCATCTGAGTTGTATACAATTTCACAGGCTTCACTTCTGTTGTTGTGAAATAATAAACAAATAAAAAAAAAGTTTTAAATGTCCTGGTAGTGAGAAACTCTTAAATTTGTTCACTAGTGCAAGGTCGTTCTCCCATAGGAAAACATTGGGGTAACCTTATTACATTTAATGAGCTGTAACTTCCATACAGGAACAGGAAACCAGCTTATGTTTGGTGTCTTTGTAATTGTTATGAAAAATCTGCTTTAATGGTAGAGTCATATTTTAAATTATAATTTTTAAAATGCCACTTTTAGAAAGTTGGCATTTTCCTGCCGTAGCTATTTAACGCCTGCAGCCTGTCTCTGGGTCACATAACTGGGTGTAGCTGACAGTTGGGGTTTTTCTGTTCTTCCTAGGCAGGAATATTAGTCACAATAGAGAGCTTAGGTGTATCTGGATTGGCCATTCCTGGCAAGATGGGATGGCGGAACTGGAAATAGCCCTAATTACACTTGAAAAAGCTGTGACCTGCCTCCACAAAAAGGGCTGCATACCCTTTGTAGCTAGTCTGGAGCCTGGGCAGGGAAAGCAGGAAGCCTGTGCACTTCAAAGAGAAACCTACAAGGAAGAAGCAGACATAAATAGTTGGACCTCAGACACCAACTCTTCAATACACTTATGTACCTTTGGAGACTGCCAAGAAGAAGGAATGCTGTGCTGCTGAAAGGGCTGCTACTCTGCTGGACTGCTGCCCTGCTGAACTACTGCATTGGTGGACTGCTGTCTTGTTGGATTGCTGCCCTACCTCTGCATTAGCAAAGTTTGAAGTTGTTGGTATTTTAAATGGCATTGTTTTTTATCTATTTGTTTTTAAAAGCGTCTGTGGTGCATTATTTATTATAGTTTTATCTAGCACTATGTTCTAACGTTGCATTAGGGGCGAATTAACACATTCCGTGCTGCTTGACTCCCGCACAATAGGAGCATCAGCTGAGAGGCCACTATTTGAATGGGCACAATAACAAAGCTGTATTTAACTGCCTTGAGGACACCTCTATTTGGAGGGTTGCGGCTAAGTACTGTAACAATTACCGCATCTCCATGATAGTAATTTTCCTGACAGTGGGAGGACGGTGATCAGCTGGCCCTGCTAGGGTTCAAACTCACACTCTGCAGCCTGCGAGGACGTTTCTCCAGCAGATGTGTGAACCCGCTCAGTTAACTCCTACCACCATCATGCACTCTGGCAGAATTTACTAGGGGTCAGCTGGGCTATAGCGCACACGAATAGCGATGACCTTGAGGCGCTTTCAGGCAAAGTCCCATCTTAAAAGAGTGAGAAATGCTAAAGCAAGTCAAGGGTCCATGATAGTGCTACAAGGTGTACATCTGACTGTTGAGGCAAGCTAGTCCAGATGCATTAGGGGCGAATTTGCACATTCCGTGCTGCTTGACTCCGGCAGAATAGGAGCATCAGCTGAGAGGCCACCATTTGAATGGGCACAATAACAAAGCTGTATTTAACTGCCTTGAGGACACCTCTATTTGGAGGGTTGCGGCTAAGTACTGTAACAATTCCCGCATCTCAATGATAGATGTACTTTTTAGTGTACTTTTGATAAATATACAAATATATTTTTAAAAACGTTAAGGAAGCTAACAAGAATGCGTTCTTAAATTATAATATTAAAAGTACCTTACCGTATATTTACGTACTAAACATAGCAAGGCTTTCAGCTTTCCAATTCACCGAAGTGTCTCCGTTGGAACAAATGTTTGCAAATGCTTGCTTGTGTGTGCTTAAGTAGAGGAGCGGGAAAGGGAGGCAGACAGAGGGAGAGCGAGGGAGGGAGGGAAAGTGAGGGAGAGGGATGGAGGATAATGGAAGCAACAGAGGGAGAGTGAGTGAGGGAGGGAAAGGGAGGGAGAGGGAGGGAGGGAGGGAAAGGGAGGGAGAGGGAGGGAGAGAAAGGGAGGCAGACAGAGGGAGAGCGAGGGAGGGAGAGCGAGGGAGGGAGGGAAAGGAAGGAGGGAAAGGAAGGCAGACAGAGGGAGAGCGAGGGAGGGAAGGAAAGGAGGGAGGGAATAGGAGGCAGACAGATTGAGAGCGAGGGAGGGCGGGAAAGGAGGGAGGGAGAGGGAGGCAAACAGAGGGAGAGCGAGGGAGGGAGGGAAAGGGAGACAGAGAGAGGGAGACAGAGAAAGGGAAACAGAAAGAGGGAGACAAAGAGAGGGAGAGGGCGGGAGACAGAGGGAGACAAAGAGAGGGAGAGGGAGAGGGAGGGAAACAGAGGGAGAGGGAGGGAAACAGGGAAACAGACAGAGGGAGACAAAGAGAGGGAGAGGGAGGGAGACAGAGAAAGGGAGAGGGAGACAGAGAAAGGGAGAGAGAGGGAGACAGATGTTGACAGACAGAGGGAGGGAGGGCGACAGAGTGAGGAGGGCGACAGAGTGAGAAGGGTAGGAGCGAAAGGGAGACAGAGAGGGATAGGGAAGGAGAGAGAGGGAGACAGAGAGAGAGGGAGACAGAGAGCGAGGGAGACAGAGAGCGAGGGAGACAGAGAGCGAGGGAGACAGAGAGAGAGGGAGACAGAGAGAGAGGGAGACAGAGAGCGAGGGAGACAGAGAGAGAGAGAGAGACAGAGAGAGAAGGAGACAGAGAGAGAGGGAGACACAGAGAGAGGGACAGACAGAGAGAGGGAGAGACAGAGAGAGAGAGGGAGTGAGACAGTCAGAGTGAGTGAGACAGGGAGGGAGAGAGAGGGAGTGAGAGGGAGGGAGAGAGATGGAGAGAGAGAGAGAGAGAGATGTGTGTATGCCTGGTCTGGTGACTCAGTGGACGAAGGCTTCTGCTGCAGGAACCTCTGTTCAACCTCAGTTTTTTTTGTTTTCTCTAGCCCCGCCCCCTCCCCCACTTACCCCGCCCCCACCGGTGTGGCCCTCGGACACAAACCAAACTGTAAATGTGGCCCCAGAGAGAAAGTTTGTGACTACCCATGGTTTAACACATTTGAAACCCTACTCTGCCCTCAATAACATTCTGAGTTACTTCAAGTGTCTGGGAATGCACCTTGCATTCAGACAACTCGCTTCTCATTCTCAAAAATCTATCCACAGATTGAGCGTCTGTGACGAAAAACGGGCCCACCCATCACATTTATGTTGGTGGTGTTCTCAATCAATGTCATGTGTAAAACAAAACATCCTAGTAAAAACTATTTGAGCACATTTTATCTAGGAAAATGGTGATTTGAGCTATGTAATAATCTGTCATTTCAGCACACCCACTCACAAACCTGCACTTAACTAAACACTCTTATTATGTTGGACATTATATGCTGGATATGGCCCCGGATTTGGCGCGGCGGTAAATTATGTAGTGTACCAGATTCCAGAAATTTCTGTCAGGTTTTGGGGGGGGCCCAACAGCTGAAAAAAGTGAGTTGGAGGGGCTCAACCTACAAAAGTTTGAAGACCTCTGCTCTAAGGGCTGGTCTACTGGCCTCTTGTTCAGAGCCACAGGAACATAACAGTCTCCCAACCACCTGAATCAACACCTAGATCCAGCTCGGAGCAAGCCCCTCACCCCCACATGGTAACTTTCAGGTCCTAGACCCTTGGTGTGACCTCAGAGAGGCTCAATTAAAGTTATGAGCTCTTTGCAATGGCAAATGGGCCTATTGCTGCTGAAGCCTTGTCACTCTCACAGTCCACCAATGCAAAGTCCTGCCAGCCCAACCCTTCGCACTACACTATGCACCACTTGCGGGAGTTCCAACGTGAAGCACCGAACTGTCAGCTCGCGACCACAACAGGATCATCTCACTATGGTGACACGCATCTACTATGCCAGGCCAGCTCTTCACTCTACATCGACAACCCTCTGCTTCTCGCAATCCCCCACCACCTCGGACAGAACTGTGTGCGCTGGACTGAGAAGGCAACCTTCCAGCAGGACTAATCTGCTCCCTATATCTGACCTGCACTCCATTGCGGTTGAGCTGAACTTATGACTTTCCCTGATCTCGCACGAGCAGATAGTTGTGTGTGGCGCATTGGGCTTTTTGTTGTTATTTTCATGTCAATTGTTTAAATTGCATATTTCCAGTTCTACTGATTGTATTGATGTGATTTGGGGCTTGTTTTATTTATTAAAAACTACTCTGTCATTATAACTTGGTGCGAGACATTTTTTGTGTAGTGTTTCATTTTATTACTGTTGGAAGTGTTGCACAAACACTTCATACATTGCCTCTAAGTTAAGCCCAACTGCTCTGTGCCAAGCTACTAGAGGGTGGGGACCAAGCTTCTAAAGGGTTGAGCACAGGTTAATTTAGGGTTGCTTGTGATTTCAACCTGACAAGGATTGTGGTTGCTGCTTGAGTAGGGTTTCACCCCCTCACCCCGTAACACAGTGTCTTATAGTAATCACCAAAATGACTTATTTCCCAAAAATTTTAATAGGTGCAATAAATATGTCCCCCACGGAGTTCAGTTTTATCAGGTTTGATAAATATTGCACCAAACACAGGACAACTCACAATGAGGGCCTAAATGGAAAGCATTCGCTAAGCCAATGAGGATTGCCTCAATTGCACGGGGCAGAGAAACACATGTAAATGAGGGACAGCCCCTCCAAAAAAGTGCTAGCACCAGACTGATGCATGTGCCTTCCATATTTCTGGAAGGACCAGTGGCTCTCTTTCTTATAATGAAAGGTGCTGGAAGTGAAACAAATGGTCCAATGCCGATCAAGCTTATTTGAAATTAAGTGATCTCTTTCGATCCTGTCTGTCTCCTGATGTAAACAAAATGTAAATTCCTAGAAGTGCGAAAAGCCTGTGGATTACATAAATAACACTAGTGTTGGATCACTTTTGGACAGGCATTTGCACTGGCTTTGACTAGTGATATTACCTCTTGTACAGCGAACACATTTCCAATTTTGTGAATTAAGGAAAATCCAGGACACTACTATGCTCATAAACAAAATGTAATCGCAGGAACCTGTTACACAACCTAATTCATCACAGGCACACATATAATGCATCTTAAACTTGTTCACAAGGGGTGAACCTTCTGCTTGAGTCCAAGCTTGGATGCTTGAGTTTTGTTGTTCCTTTTAAGTGCAATATTTATTTTTAGATGTTGCTTCCGGTCTAATTCTAATCTTGAAATTAAAATAACCCCATTATAGAAAGCTTTATACTTCAAGCTGGAATTTAGTCAAGACTATCAAATGCCAACATTTCTTAAAGGGCTTAGATGCACAACACAAACATACTGGAACGCCTTTTTCCGAGGAGCATGGACCGAAAATGAGTCTAGGGAAGACTAGCAGTGCCTCAGTGGTGATGGACGTTCATGTTTAGCAAGGACGAGGCTATCAGGCTAAGTTAGAACCTGGTAGACAGCCCGTCATGCAGAGGAAGCCTTGCTTGTTGGTAAACTGCCTCCATAGTTCGAGATGGCCACCGGCCAACCAGAGATCTCAAAAATATTCATTGCATTGAAGGCTGTGAACTTTGCCAAGTGGATAAAGTATTTTGTTTTCTAGAAACAAACCTCCAACTAATTGTGGTCTTGGACAGTGACATCTAGTGATGGTTGATTTCCCCTAAATAGGATGTGAGGACCATCACTATGACCTAGCACTCCTGTAGTGGATGAGCCATCTGATTTAAGCTTTGCACCTGCAAAGCAAAATGAGTCTCTGTTGGTGCAAAGTCTTGCGGACTAATGCCAGGCCAAAGTGTTGCATCAATGGAGAGAGCAAAGTGCCTGCTAGTGCAAGCCTCGCACTCTGTCAACCTATGAAAGAGGTGGGGGAATCACATGTATGTAGGAGAAGGACCACCTTTATGTCTGGATGCCATATTATAATTTTTTTGGTCTGTACACGCTCCCAGATGATGTGCTCCATCCACCTTTTTTGTCACAGGCAGGCACATAAATTAGGATAAATGATGTGAAAACTTGTTTGTCAAAAAATCTATTCTGCATAATTCCAAGTTACAAATTTCCTCAGCAAACTATAATGCAATGAAACAAAAATATTTTTGGGTTGTAATTGTTCCCATGCAAAGGGCTGTGATAGCTATAGGGTATGCACTATATACAACTGCAAATAAATATATAAGATACTGATTTGAGTTTGTAGTCTTATGTCCAGTAGCCTATTTCTCTCTTCTGCCAAATTATTGAACTGGGAGAAGAAAGAATGTACCCATTTCCTTTTTTCACAGTCACCAACCGGCTGGAAAAAACTGAGCACAAAACAGTGATCACAATGAAAACAAAATAAAATATAAGAACTTCCCAACTTTAGCTTGCTGAACGTTTTAAAGAGTTGACATTTTCTTGCTTTAACAATTCTGTGCCTATGCCTGTCTCTGAATACACATCTGGGGTGGGTGAAGCCTGGGCTTTTTGCATTCCCTTCTTTGCAGTCACTCACCAAGGGAGCAGAAATGTGTCATTCATATCCTGGTGGCCCATCATCAGACTGATGGGACTTCCTGAGCTAGATGGGAAGGAGGAGCTGACACTTGCATCTGAATAGACATGCCTGTCCCCACACAAAGAGCTGCATATACTATGTATTGAGTCTGGAGCCAGGGTAGGAAAGGAAGGGACGTTGTAGACTTCAAAGGCCTCTCTTTGAAGTCTCCCCACTTAAAATGCACAACTTGGTATACGTACTGGACCCCTGGCACCACCAACTCAATACATTCTGGACGTGAGGGCACTCTGCCATAAAGAAGGACTGCTGTGCTGCTGAAAGGATGGACACTCTGCTGGACTCTTCTGTATTTGCTTGACTCCTGATCTGCTGTGTCTGCCCTACTGCCCCTTGCCTGGTGGTGAAAAGGACTGGACTTGAATCTTTTCATCTCCAGAAAAAAGTGACTCTTAGGGCTTGTTGGCTTGCCTCCTGTTCTGAAGTCTCAGGGAAATTAAAGACTTCTTTCAATTCTGCTTCAGTTGCTAAACTCTGCCAACTGTGTGTCCTGTCCTGCCAAGAGGTTCCGATCCAGTCCTGGGCCTTGAAAGGGGTTTTGCAGCTGTTTTTCTTAAAAAACCGATGCATCACCTACTTTGCACCGGTTGCAACCAATGCATTTTCCTTTGATGTCAAACCTGCCCATTTCGAGAACATCCATGCATGGCTCGATGACGACGTGAAATCCGTAAGGGGGCTCCACAATGATGCATTGCCTTCATCGTACGGGGTTCGATGATGACGTGGTACCCGACTACGAGGTTTGATGATGGCACATCGCCTCCATCGTAAGGGTTTTGATGACAATGCAGGAACCAACTGCAAGGCTCGACAACGATGCAGCGCATTCATTGTATGGGGTTAGACGAGGGCATAAGACCCGACTGCATGACTTCAAACCGATGCATAATGCTCTCGCCATCCACGCATCATCTGAAAAGGTACTGTTTTGACTTCTGTATCTAACTCGCGCTCCATCAAGGTCAGATTGACTTTTTGGATTTGCACCGGTCCAGATGCATGATGAAACATGGAGAGAGGCAGAGGAATCCCCCAGACAGATGTGTGTATTACTGCATTCCTGTAAGCTGGGTGGGACACACACTGGACAGGGAAGAGCAAAGCTTCCTGTGTACACTTCGAAAGGTGCTCTTTGTTTCAATGAGAGGTCAAAAATAAGGGTCCTGGGCACACCTCAAGAAGGAGATAAGGCTGTATCATACACAGTAAAGCTGGAGCCAAGGGCTAAACGTTTGATATACATATCACTGTGGCTGACATACAGGTGTGAACTCTATTCACTCCCATGGACTGTGTTGAGGGACAATCAGCCTTGGAGTCACTCTTCCTCTGATAGGATTATTTCAAGAAGGCAGAGAAGTGGACACTGCAAAAGAAACAGACCCCCTACATAAAATTCAAAGTCTGTGGGCCCGATTCACAGAACTAACTTAAGACAAAATCCTAAACTTACTACTTATGGTATTCACAGAAGTTAGGATTTTATCTTAAGTGTGTTTTAAGACAGACTTAAGACAGACTTAAGACAAAATCCTAACTTAAGTCTGTCTTAAGTCTGACTTAAGTCTGTCTTAAGTCTGTCTTAAGACAAACTTAAGACAAAATCCTAACTTCTGTGAATACCAAAAGTTGTAAGTTTAGGATTTTGTCTTAAGTTAGTTCTGTGAATCGGGCCCTCAGAATCTAAATCATGCTTCTTGCTTGGAATCGGACTATAACAAGGGGAGTTTGAGACTCCAAAATTGTCACCTGTCTAACCGCCAGGCAGTCTGTGTGCAGAGGAAGCTTTTCAAGATTTATGCTTGTGACAAGGACTTTGGGCCAACAGCTGCTAGTTTCCCTGCTGCGTGAGGGGACATCACCCAGTGAATCGAAGACCACCTAACCTGGAGCCTGGAGCACCAGCACCTGCAAGAGCTTTGGAGGGAACGAGGGTCTAGTGGGGAGCGCTGTCGAGTGGACTCCCATGGGCAGGTATGATAAGACAGCTGCTGCACTGATCGGGTCATTGCCCATGTGCAGGATGACATTGGTCAACCTGGTATGCCAGAGAAGGGGCGCTGTGAATTGAGTCATCTGCATTTCTGCACCGTTTGGCCTGGTTCCCATATATAGTGCGGAGCCCGAGAACCCATATGCCAGGAGGGGTCACACAAGAAAAAGAAAATAAACCTTCAAGTTGCCCGGTTGCCGTTACTGGCTCTGACAATGCTGGTGAAATTTTTAAACCATAAGTACTGACGAAGCCCTTATTGGTGCATTCCAAAAAATGGGCATCAGGAGAGAGGTGGGATGGTACCCAAAGCAGTAAGAACTCACAGAGAGGCAGTGGAAGTGAGAAAGATAGAGCGGCTCCAAGCCGCAGCAGTGCACGCTGTAAGACGGAAGGAAACAACTGAAGGAGATAGAGAGACGGGCAGGAGGGATTGGAGATTAAGGTACAGAAGGTAAGAGGGAGATCAGTACATTCACACTCATGGAGTGCTTAATGATAAATGAAACTTAGAAAATATGTTCCCTGACTTTATCAGGAGAAGGATATTAGTTATCCAGTCAAAAGCAATGATAAAGCCGGGATACACTAGGGATAGGACAAGCAAATGAATGGGCAGGAACTACACCAAATAAGGAACCAAGATAGGTATGGAAGCCATACAATTATGAGCAAGAGGTTGTCGCTAAGCGCCTAAGCCTGTTCTATGTACTATTGTTTGTAAAGCTGTCTGCGGCAGATGGCTTAAGCTGTCTGTTGTGAGACCTCAACAAATGTATGATTTAAAATGCAGGTAGTAATGCCATGCAACCGAAAACAAATCCATTTTGGGTGGGATTTCGGTTGTGACATTTACAACATATATATGTGTAAACAATTAACTCATGTTAAGAATTTAATTTTCATTTAGGTAAGGCAGAGAATAATGAAAATAGGCTCTTTTCCAGCATCCACAGTAATGGCAATGTCTCTTTTTTGCTGTCGTATTAAATTTTGCTTCAAGAGATTTTTTTTATAGAGCGGATAACACTGAGTTCAAGGCAAAATGAAGAAGCCAGAGGATTGGCAACAGTCAAGCACTAACAGTCAATTTCTTCATTTGATCAAAGTTAATAACCGGGAAGTGTCTCGTGTAAAATCAATTAAACAGAAGGATGTGCAGCTGAAGCAGCAGCGCCTGCAGCTTGAAGCAGGGGCACTCGAGGAGGATGCTCAGCAGGGAAGGTGTCTGATTACTGATTGGTTTAAATAATTACAGTGTCTGACTATGATATTAAGATCCATAAGTGCACTGCTCTCCACTCTACCATTCACTCTCACTAAATTATGCTCCATATTGATAAATAGAAGTTGGTGCTAATATTAAGCTGCACTTCTACCCAGTTTTCCATTACATTTGTAGAACTTAAAGAAACATTCAGTGGAAATATTGTGTATTATTGTGCCAGTTTTGTACACATTTGCCAAAAAGGATTCCTTTTTGCAGTCACTGCTAATGCTGGTGGCTAAAGTGAGCGCAGATCACGAGCAAGTGTTGTTTACGTTCAGCTCTAGTTCAGTGCAACTGCACACCTGCCACAGAAATAGTTGGTATCCATATTTGCACAGCTCGGGACTAGATGAGGACTTCCGGTTACATTTATTGTTGCACAGGATTCATTACACACAACAAAGCCTGTGGTTTTTCATACATGCAGCTGTTGTACTAAACTAAAACTAAAACCTATGCTAAACAATACTTACGACTTCCCTCATACTAGACACCTAGGTTAGGTACATTGGGGTAGGCATATTTTAGAAGCACCAGTTGAGTATTTTAGTCTGTTACTTATGTATATATTTTTATATGGCTTAGAAACCATACAATGCTCTTACAGTATTATTTCATAATACAATTCTCGTTGTACGCATTATACTTTGCATTTTGTTTAACAATTGTAGCAGCTCACCTCTCTTGCATGAGAAAGAAGACTGTTCAATAAACTTTTTTATTGAAAACGCCCGTCTCACTAGTTCTCTGCAGCTCTGTAGAAACGAAGCATGCATGATTGACTGAGTGAACTAGTTATCTATTGTTTCCACGACTCTGAGAGTTATAGACTTATTCTTGGGGAAACAAAGTTGTCATGTTCATGCGGTTGTCAGAAACGAATCCCTTCTTGTGTATTCGAGAAAGTTTCTAGTGACCTCTGAGCTAGCTGGCACTCACAATTAAGTTTAATATATTCGATAGAGACCTATTGACATAAGTCCTACGTCAAATCTATAGGATATAATTTTCCAATGCGCAGAGCCTATTGGGAATATAGGAACTACCCTACATGGCGCCCAATGTTTGGTGAGGCACTAATTTAACGCTAGATACTAAAGTAACTCAGTTGTGCTTTTCTCGGAGACCGCTTTTCCGTAAATACTCCAATAGACATCTGGAGTGGGTAAAGGGATAGTATCCGCCATAGCTGAGTAGGACGAAAATCCTATGTATTAGCTTTTTGGTTTGTTCAAGGTTGAAGGATACAGTGTTCCAAAATATGGTGCACCTTATCTTTGTTTCCTTGAAACTTGCTCTGCAATTTTCATTAAACAATGTCGAAGAACGGCAACAACACCGAAATCAGTGGAACTGCTGCTGATCAAGCCGATGCAGCTTTTAACTATTCAGGTTTTAATGAAACCGACGAGGATGCTATAAGCATTCCGCTAAGTTTAAGGAAAGCCATCACTGTAAAACTTATAAGAAATGGCCTAACACCGAGAGGTGGTAGGATAGTTTTTGTGATAGAGGCACATGTATATCATGAAATGAGGTATTCTATTCATGGATAGTCTTCCCAGAAGCAACTCCAGTAACACATGTGTTTCACTTCTACAAAGAAGATGAACCACCAACGGAATACATTCCTTTGGAGGATATTGGAATTCCACTAACTTACAAGGAGCATGCACTCTGGTTTAAAGGTGCCCTAAAACATATAAATCACATTACCAGGCTCGGTCCACTAGGTAGACCAGGAGCAACATGGCCGATTTTACCCAGCTTTTCTCCACATCCTGACATTAATGAAATGACAGATGTGGAACTACGAGCTCAACTCAGAGAGCTAATCAAAATCTATAGAGAATTGGTTCAATATGTCATGCGGACTCTTACAGTCCAACCAGCAATAATGATTGCACAGCATCCCCCCACCAGGGGAACACAAATAAAATTACACCACAGACTTTACACTAAGTCATTGGTAAATTACACGCAAAACGGGAACAAATCCCATTCTGGATAGCTCAAAAAATAACTCAAATCGAGGCAGTATTTCCTAATACTACCCCTCCTGAGAAACACAGAATTTTAGCAATCTGTTTATCAATGGGGGTTGCACCACATCTGGAGGACTGTGACACCTGCGGTACAGTCAAACACAGGAGGCAATATGATTTCCAAATGCCAAGAATTTTGAAATTTGGAAATCATCTTGCCACCTGTGTTTGTGAGATCTATCCCCGATTGAACTACAATGAGTAAAATTTATTGAAGACAAGGAAAAAAACAGTTGAATAAAGAAATGGATTAAAGTAAGAAGTACAAGAAGAATAATGTTAAAAGGATTTAATTGATTGGACTCATCGAGTCATAACGGCAGTGCTGCCGGTTAAGGAAGTAAAAAGGTTCCTGTATGTCTTTGTTCATATTGCGGCGCAACTTGGGCGGAGCGCTTACCTGGCATGCACGCCTTCAAGTAAAATTGGTGAAATACAGAGAATGTTTAATTAAATAAGGTGTGCAACTCGCTACTTACTTTTTTCATTGTATTCATTACCGCCCTACTTGCGAGTTTACACCCATTAAAAACTTGGACAAATACGAAAAAATGACAGAACTAAACGGATTGAAAACAGAGGAATAACAGTGAGGATATACACAGGAGTCGTGGTTTCCTGTCATGTTGTTATTACAAATTTTGACTGTTTATAAATTGAATTATATAAACATCATTGAACTGCAAAAACTACATCTGAGACATTGAGGTGATTTGCCTGTTTGGATTGATGGTTTTAGCTAATGGGGTATATATTCATGAGCAACGGGAGGATCGTAGATTAGAACAGACATATTGCAAGAAATTATGGGCAATGTAGTGTTGAATGGTAGAAATGATAAGGGTTCAACATTTACGATGACCGCCTGTTGTCAAACGAGTGGCAGCCTGCGTAATGAACACCTGCAGGCAATTGACACGTCATGACAAATAGACAAACTGTTGAGAAGCAGTGGATCATATTATCACGGAGAGAAAGACGTGCGTTTATGCACTTTTAAAATGTGAACCTGTTGAGATGACATGACGCAACACGAGCTGGTTGCATGTGAGGTCGCGTTTCTTTTTACCGTTACAGATGTCACGGTAAGCATAACAAGGCAGTATTAAGCAGAAGGGCTTAAACAGTTTGCAAAGCGTGCTTGCTTTAAGAAAGGCAGAGGTGTAGTCAGGTTTCGATGGTCAAATGTGAAAATAAAGGAAGGGTGTCGCTGTTAACGTGTTTTTAAATAACTGTTGTGTTCTCAGCATGTTTTTTTGATGTAGTGAGTACAAATCACGTACAACATGATTATACAGATTATATCTAGTGTACGCTACAGGTTGATGTGTAACTATGGTATCAATGTATATTCATATTTTGTATTGTAGATACCCCTTACGAAGGGATTCGTCCGGAATGCATTGGGTTATTTAATAAAATTTGTGCATTTGGAAATCATCTTGCCTCCTGTGTTTGTGAGATCCATCCCCGATTGAACTACAATGAGTAAAATTAATTGAAAACAAAGAAAAAAACGGTTGAATAAAGAAATGGATTAAAATAAGGAGTACAAGAAGAATCATGTTAAAATTGATTGGACTCATCGAGTCATAACGGCTGTGCTGCCGATTAAGGAAGTAAAAAGGTTCCTGTGTGTCTTTGTTCATATTGCAAATCAAAAAATTGGATGATTCGAGCACTGCAAGATACTGTGAAGGATTAAAACGGTAACTGTGCTCCATTAGATACGTATGAAAACGACTAAAATTCCTGTCGCTTATATAAACAGAGGTGCTGAGAATATTAACTGGGGGAGTGAAGGTTTAGCGGTAGTGAGCGGTTAAAAAACTGACTGCTATCGCAGGATTGGTAATAAGTGTAGGGGTACCGACTATAAGTATGTAGACGGTACAGAGGATTGAGCTACGTGTTGTTCTATCTGCTCAAAACTGCATGTGCAAGTTAAGCTAGCGAGCTCGGGAACGCTGTTTGATAACCGAAACTCAATTCTCAGCACCTCTGTTTATATAAGCGACAGGAATTTTAGTTGTTTTCATACGTATCTAATGCGCGCAAAGGTAGTTAATGTTAGCTTTATCCCCTAATATCATATAATATCATAGCAAAATAGCCTGTTTAAGTTGTTCCCTTGAATCACAAGCTAGCAATTATAGTTTGCATGTAGTTTTGTTGGTCGCACACGACGTAGCATTAATTACTGGTATTTAAATTTGCAGATCCCTTGACAAAGGCGCTGGCTCGCGCCAAAATGCATTGGGAGGCCATGGGTGGCCAGATATTTGCCAACTAAATGAAAAATACATTAAATGGTCAATCTTGTTGACTGAGATATTGAATGTGAAGTAACATTTTGGATGTTGAAATAAACCATGGATTACAAATAAAGGAAAACTCTTGAACGAAAAAGTGATAAACTGGTTTTTGGAAAAACTTCTTGCTGGCTGGCAGCATATACTTGTGCCCAGGCATACGAGTTGATTATGAACTTGTTTCTATTTGGCTTTGTTCATATTGCGGCGCAACTTGGGGGCGGAGCGCTTACCTGGCATGCACGCCTTCAAGTTCAATTGGTGAAATACAGAGGATGTTTCATTAAATAAGGTGTGCAACTCGCTACTTACTTTTTTCATTGAAGACCAGCCAGCCTTCTTCAACCACATTCCAATTCATTTAAAATATACCTATGCCAGGAAATGGGCAGTAGCCCAGGGTGCTGCATTATATAAAAATCATGTAGGATGGGATGAGGATTCGCCTCACTATAAAATCCAGTTGAAAAATCAACCAACTGCACAAAGCAAGAACCAAAAAAGACAGGTCCGGGAGATATTAGATCAACTTGAATACCAAGGGGTGATTGAAACATGCACCTCATCAATGAACAATCCTTTGTTTCCTGTCTCCAAACCAGACAATACATATCGTCTAGTATTGGATTACAGACATTTAAACTCTTGTTGCAAAACATTTGCAGTACAACATGCACATAGTGCAGCACTAATGAATAACATTGTGCTTAAAAATATAAAGCCACATTAGACATTTCTAACGGGTTCTTCTGTCAAAACATCGCACGAGAAAGTAGGTATTTGACCGCTTTCTCAATTGTGGGGACACAGATTCACTTCTGTCGTCTCCCATAGGGATTTAAGAATAGTTCTGAGTTATTTTCAGCAAGGGTAACAGAGTTACTACATACTTATGATGATGAAGCATTATCATATGTGGATGACATTTTTCTAACAGATGATGACTTGGATAGGCACTTGAACAGGGTGAACACCGTTATATTTGGATTCACCTCAGAAGGGTACAAATTCAATTTTAAGAAATCAAGAGTTGCCCATCTCAACGTCCTATTCTTTGGATATGAATGATCAAGTGAAGACAAAAGCCTGGCTGCCAACTTTCTAGAGAAATGTGCGCTGCTCCAACCTCCAAAAACACTGAAAAACTTACAATCAATTCTAGGTTTCCTAAATTTCGTAAGAACATACATTCGAAGTTATGCAGAAAGGGTTAAACCTCTCTACGAATTAATCAAACCTGATTTCAAAACGGTCAATTGGACCAAAAACACACAGAAATTTTGCGTTCATTGCAAACAGACATGTTAGCAACAAAACATTTACAAACATGAGTAAACGTACGCAACTTAGTGGTCCGAATCATTCCAGGACAATGCAGATTCACCTACTTAACTTTTAACGAAGGTGAAAAAGTACCAATAGCATACAAATCACACTTGTACACACAAGCAGAAATTAAATTTACTTTAACAGAAAAAAATCTGACAGCGGTTCACACTGCAGTAGCAAAAGAGAGAGCCCTCGCACAGGGTAAACGCATTATGGTCGTAACAACCGCTTTTATCACTGCCTCCAACAAAAGCGAGCATTCCGAATACAAAAGCTTTACATCCAAGATGGATACAATGGGTTAATTCTCTTGCTGCAACAGACGTTGAATACGTTTTTGACCCATATTTGAAAACACAAGCATTTCTACAATATGAACAAGAATGTCCTCTGCCTACTGAAATTCTGCCTCGAGAGCAATATGAAAGTATAATTTATACTGACGGAACAGCTCAACCCGCTACGGAGGGTAAACAAGCCTATAGTGCGGCATGTGCGATCGTTAAAGGTCATTGGAGCGATGGCAACTTCAGACTAATGGTCACTAAAACACAATTTCTAGGAGATTGTACAGCTCAGCGAGCTGAACTACAAACATTCAAGATGGCGCTTGTGAATACGGACCGCGAATTCCCCACACTAATAGTGTGCGATTCGTATTATTGTGTTCAATCTTACAATGAATACTTGCAAAACTGGATTCAAAACGATTACAAAGATGCCGAAGATGGCACAATCAAGCATAAATTGCTTTGGGAATAAGTAGTTCAGTTACAACAAGGACTACAAAACACATCATCAATGTGATGGCGTTCACGTTGCAGGGAATTAATTGGCTGACAAAGCCGCGAAGGCAGCTGTGCAAACAGCTTTCATGGCTGCAATCACTTGTTCAAAAACGAAAATAGACGGCGAAATAATGCTAGATGTCAATGCCACAAGCAAAGGCAGCGGTGGAGTGCTACCTAATAAGTTTCCACTCAAATACTCATACATAATTGATGTAAACTCCGTTCCTTTTGCTCGAATCCCCGGAGTGGGGGACAGAGTAGTTCCTAAAAGGAAACATAGAGTAGCTTTGATATACGAAGCACATTTGGGAGAGGGTCTGACACATCAGGGGATCTCTAAGACTATACTAGAATTAAAAGAGATGTACTGGTGGCCAGGTATGAATGCACACATTCAAACATTTGTAATTAACTGCATAGACTGCAATAGAGATCGCAGCACAGAATGCCACCAGATTCCTGACTATAGCATAGCCAGCCCAGTACAGACATAATTGTTAGACAGTATTAGACTTTCTGCACGCAGACATCCCAATGGACAAATGCGGTCCCACAAATATTAAGACAAGGTTCATTTGGATGTGGCCTCAGCGCTCGGCTGACGCTCGAACTGTTATAAAAGATTTGCAAGTCTTCATCTGCACACACGCAGTCCGCACGCTACATTCTTACCAGGGTCCTGCATTTAGCTCTCGAGCTTACAAGGAGGCCATGTCCAAATTGGGCATTGCATTGCGGTACTCTAGTCCATTCCATCCTGAAGGAAATTCGGTAGTGGAGAGAAAAAAACGGGACATAAAGCAATCTATAACAGCTAGGGTATTAGGCTTGGGTGACGGGTGGGTCAAACATCTAATAAGTGTCCAACGTATTCTTAACAATCTGCTAAGAAGTTCTCTAGGGGGTATCACTCCATATGAAGTCCTTTTTGGGACCAGAATGTTAATATCGGACCTCGATTGTCAGACTTTAGTGGAAGACCAAAAACCCTTTGATATCAAAGACCGTTTGGCTGTTTTACAGGACTTAAATGAAATAAGAACGAAACAAAGTAACATATTCCTGAAGCCAACCACCACTGAAGAGAAACCGACCATCCCAGCTAGGCCTGTCTATATTCCTAAGCTTGGGGACAAGAATGAATGTAGGCCTTCTTACAGACAACCAGTACCTGTCCTAGCAATCCAAGGATCAAAAACAGTATTATTGTCACCCCTTGCTGGTAAAAAGGAGAACAGGATTGTGTCCATCGACCTGATTAAACCACATCATGTGGCCGATCATAAGCAGTAGGCCCAGTGGACTCCGCTAATGTAGCAGACGCCCTAATCTGGCTACTATCCAAGAGGTTCAAACTGAGAGACTCATCCCCTTTGAAGAATCTGCAGTGCAAAAAGAAGGACTATGCAACAAAGCTATGGAACTTGTACCTCTTGAAACCCAAAAAACAGTTCGTCAAGAAACACCTGTCTACAATGAAGTAACAAGTGATTAAGTGGTTCCAGCGATTTCAACGAATCCTCATGCAATCCCTACAATTGACAGAACTGCCTCTGGCTATTTCCTTAATTTTGATATGTTTTCCGAGGATCCCAGCGAGCCTGAAACGATGCCAGCAAAAAGAGCTTGCAAAGAACAGGCAACAGACCTTTTTCAACACCTGGAAAAGACTTATCTGGTTTCACCATGGATTGAACTTTAGATTGTGTTGGGTGTGCTTTTTCTTCTACTTTGGTTGACTCTGGTAATAACTTTGGGAATGCTGATTAATGGAAGCTATGTAAAAAAGGACACAGCAAGTAAGAACATCAATTTACTACTCAAGCCACACAAATCATCTCATTGTAAACAAAGAGACTTGTAATCAGTGAACATCACAGCCGTTCCTATACCTGGTGGTATAGCTTGGGACAGAACTGATTATGACATTTTTGGCCTGGTAGAGCTGTTGAAGATTCCACGCCTGTTCAAGATTTCCTTGAATGACTTTGTTTCATCTAGTACCCTTTCTGAAGATTGGGACTTCGAGACTGTTAATAATATGATGTCAGACTTAGACATTTCTACTGTATTTACAAATCATGAATACCTAGAAGGTTCATCAGATTATGAACAAATGTATTGTAATAATCACTATGGTCATCATTTCTTGCACAAATCTGCAAATCCTAGAAATGTACTGATATATAACCAATGAGAACATTGCCCTAGGCCACCAAAGGTTAGCTCAAAAACATTTTTTGGAACATTTCCATACTTTTCAGTTTTTAATGTTTCAAATCCAGAATAATTTTACTTTAAAAATGTTAATGAGACAGGAATGAAAAGTATGTTGACAAATACCAAGCAAATTTATTCTGCAACCTTTTATGCTCAGCTGTCTTCACTAGGTTTCGACTTTTTGAAAGACTACATTGAGACAAAAACTGTCTGGGGCACAAAAGACTGGCAAGTGCAGGGATTAGAAGCTTTATTTAGAGCCTGTATAACACATGAGCAAATTATGTTTTTGAATGACACTGTCTAACAGACTTCTTGTGTTTGGTTAGCCAGGATTAAAGATCTAAACAATCTGTCCACACCTACACCCACACCTGATAATCATAACACTTCAGAGGGGGAGGTCAACGTACATACTATTTTGCATCGCAACAGAACAGATCCAGATTGGAAAAATGGTTAATCTGGCACACAGACACAAACAACTGTCAAGATAGATTCCTGAATAAGACACAAGGGTTCACATTCACTTGGCCAGACCCAAGATATGTTCAGAGACAGCATCCAGGAATAGTAACAACATACAGTGTAGGAAACTGTGCCTTGAATGGTTGCATAGATCTACACTTAAATATGTCAAACAACACTTATCTTTAATTAAAGATGGCGCAGATCTAAGGTACTTCTTGCAAGGACCTACTAAACCGCGTCATAAACGTTTTATATATGCCGGTATCTATGCTGCATATAATGAAGCATGGAAGATTACGCAAGCAGAGACTGCAGAACGAATATGAGAAATTGATCGTATTAACCCCTTCGGCGCTGATGACAAAGCCAGCTCGTCATCAGCGTTACCTGTGCTGCGCGGATGACGAGCTGGCTTTGTCATAAACAAGCCATTTTTGAATTTCCGGCGTACAGCGGGAAAACGCGGTAGCGCGCAAGAGGTTAATTTAGAGAAAACTCTCACTGTAGTTGACAATGGGTTAACGACTCTGTCGTCCAGGATATATTCTTAGGACAGCATAGTATCCTCTGCCATAGAAATAATGAATCAGGATTTGGTCATGCTGCAACATGGTCAGTCACAATTACGTTCTATCATGCTATTAGGCTGGACATTACAAAACCTTTGTTTAGGCTATGTGCCTTGGTGTTTAATCAATACTACGTCACTGTTTTCAGAATTCAATATCACTGATAAACAGATCAAACTGGCACAGAGGGGAGCAGACTATACGATGCTTTGCATTGAAAAACTGGAACGATTGCCATTTACAATCCCTGAAAAGCCAGCCACTGAATGGATTATACATTGAACAATCACTCAGCCTGTTACAATTTTCCATTTTCAATATTGCCTAAAACATATACCAGTCGGCACATATGAAAGGTTGGGTAAAGAATACATGAATACATCCTGGGAATTACTGTACACACACAGATGTTGGAGTGGGGGAGGAGAGGTGTTTCTTAGTGGTAAAAATTGTGAAAATGCACTAAGCGGTTCTCTCCTTTGTCAGGGTAGTAATTTACACGGGGCCTGCAATGGTTCCTCTACCAACTTATCCTGCCACCTGCAAGGTTCTCCGGCTGCAGTGATTGATCCACTTTTTGGACAACTTTCAAATGGAAGTTACATTATGTTGAACGATCACAGCTGCTGTGGCATGTTGCCAGGTTTACCCTATCTCATAACTGTGTCAGCCAGGGTCACTTGATGTATGCAAGTATTGTTTCCAAAAACCAAGACAGACCGGGAGTCGCCTTTATGGCCTTGACTGAACATCTCTTCTATACGAATTGACACTTTAAGCAGAATGAAAGCCATTCTTTTACACAAAACTGTGCCGCTGACCTCGGCCCAAGAGACCTATGATCTGCAAGTCGCAAGGACTTCTGCAGAGCTACATGCCCTCTTAACTACAAATTACCCTATACATTTCTCAGAAATGCTAGGTCGTATCTTAAATGTGTCTGATACGAGTGGTATTGTACAAATATTTAAGACACATTTTTCGGGACTGTTATCACCTTTTGAAGCAGTCCTAGGAATATTTCCAAACTTCGTGCACTCTGTGTTTGGCGGACTGCCTCTCATTTTGGGACTAGCTGCAGGGATCCTATTTTTGCTCCTACTACTTCGATATGGCAAGCCAATCCACACCCAGTTCACCGTGGAGACCACTCTACTGGCGATGAAGTGTTGTGATGGCATCGCCCTCATTTTGGGACTAACTCGTTTAAGAGAATTAAATACCACATGGTTTCTGTCATTCAGACCAATTTGGCAAGATTGCATCTTACCTGTTCTACGCTGTCTGCTATGCGGAGAAGAATGCATGTTAGACGTCTGTCTCACACTCCTATCAGTTATGCCAACGAATGTTGATATGTTGCTTGAACCAGTAACGGCCCATGCACTGTGTTGTCCCCAGCGGCTACCAATTCTGATGACGCCATTCATTGAGATCTCACAGACGCAAAATACTGACGGTGAGGTACGAGAGGAAACAGGCACACAGGTATCATCCACTACGAACATTGCTAATGCGCCCAATGCTGACAGCGATGCTTCACATCTATGTGCAGTTGATCTTCTTAATGAGGTAATCCAACTTTCACCTACAATGGTAGACAAATTCTTTACAGACTAAGAAGATTTGATGTTTTCTCCAAACAGTAACACTGACTTTTGATTTGGCACACAGTGTTCTAAGAGAATCTGAATTCATCCTTAATTCATTCAAAACAAAGTTCTAACTTTGGAACTCTTTTTTTCTATGATTAACTTTTTCTTTTTCCAAATTTGTATTTTTCATTTTGTGGCATAAAGTAATCTGCTTAAAGTAGAACCATTCATAGTGAACTAGAATTCTTTGAAAAACTTCCAGAGACAATATTTGACCTTGTCCACATTGGAACAGTTTATGTATTCTTACATGAAATGGTTTTGGCTTTTTTCTTCTGTATTTACGAGCCATTTCATAAATGTATTTTCATGATTCATTCAGTTAGCATTTTTGAAAATGTCACCTATATGCTTAGAATGAAACATTGCTTTAAATACATACAGCACAAATGCTCTTTTCGTTTACAACCAGTACCATTGCATTTTTATGTGTTTTGGGAGGGTTTTAATACATCATGTTTTGATATGTTTAACGTGTTTAAAGCTTAGTAGAAGTCGTACATAAGAAAGTGGAGTGGGTGTTGTATGGCATTTTAGATTCCGAATGGATTTTACCGATTCATGCCCTTACATAGGTACAATTCATGTTGCCCTTATATAGGCATAGAAGTCAAGCCCTTATTTAGGCATAGCCCATGTTACCCAAATACAGGCATGGCTACTTCCATCCATTCACCAAAAATCACAACGATTTATTGGAAAACCAGCTCAAGCCGTTAGGGACTTCCACTTGCTTGAATATTGATTTCTCCAAGAACTCAGTTAGTTTTCCAATGAACATCTATTTCTTAGGGGTTCATTCATGATGTTCATATGCCCGACTTTACACAAACATGGGATTCCTAAACACCTTCATGGTATCAATATACCTTCACTTGCTATAGCAAAGCACAGTGGTTCGAAGCAGTTCGAAGACCTACTTGCCCGACCCAGCTCGCTACAGCAAGTGCTGAAGGAAGCCGACTCTCCAGCTGACGCACTGATCAGGAAGCTGCCCTCCTCTGCTGAGAAATCCAGCTCCAGTGTTTCTGACTCCCCTTGCGGGGTGTTGGGAAATCGAGTCCGGAGACAGAGATACCAGACCTCCTTCATTCTAAGGTATGGAGCTGATTAGAACCTAGAGAAACCTTTGGTAGATTCTTGGCAAGAACTAAAATCTATGCTAAACAATGCTTACTTCTTCCCTCGTACTAGACCTAGGTTAGCTATAGTGGGGTAGGAGTATTTTAGAAGCACCAGTTGAGTATTGTAGTCTATGTTTTTTATGTATGTATTTTTAAATGGCTTAGAAACCATACAATGCTCTTACTGTATTGTTTCATAATACTATTCTCGCTGCACGCATTATGCTTCGCATTTTGTCTAACGATTGTAGCAGTTCACCTCTCTCGCACGAGAAAGAAGACTGTTCAATAAACCTTTTCATTAAAAACGCCCGTCTCACTATTTCTCTGCAACTCTGTAGAATCGAAGCATGCACGATTGACTGAGTGAACTAGTTATCTATTGTTTCCACGACTCTGAGAGATATGTTCTTATTCTTGGGGAAACAAAGTTGTCATGTTTATCCGGACAAGACGAATTCTGGGAACCTGCTGGAGATCCTGAGCACTAGACCTAAGATTCCTGCAAGGAGAGTATTTCAATCATTTTTGTCGCAGGTATAGGGGGCCTCTTTCATTCAGTGCGTTATATGTCAGGCAGCAAATCTGGAAAAATGATCTCTTCTTTACTGACAGTAAGACATGCATATTTAATGTTTTACATGTCTTGGCAATGAAAAACTTCCAAAGTAGTTTTTAACTGACACAATGCTTACTCTCAGATAGGTTAACACAGATTTACACTATTACCTTTGAATAGCCCAAAAAAGTCTCAAAGACTAATTTTAATTGTAATTTAAAATCCAACGTTTAAAAGTCAAGTGAGATTTTATATTACTATTTTGGAAATGACACTTTCAGAAAGCTGTGATTTTCCTACCTAAAACTAAATGGCTCTCCTGTCAGTGTCCCTTTATGAACTGTACCCTGTATGGACAGATGTGTATTGCTCCCAGACTGTAGACAAAGGGCTCTATGTGTGGGGAGGGGAACGCCTCCCTTGACAGGATGGCCTGGGGGCATGCCCCTTACTTAACTTTATAGGATGCCTACCTTGTACCTGGCAGATGAAGATAAAACTCATGCCTATCTCCACTTTGTTTCTTTGGTCCAGCTGGCACCAAATCCCGTGGGAGTAGAGGAACTGACCAAAACTGATTCAGAGGGTGAAGAACGGCTTGCAGTTCACCATCAGGCTGGCATTTTGGCCTAAAAATTGAGCCCACTGATATCTCCTCAGAACAATTTTGGACCTGTGCAGAATCAGGAGTGCCCTGTGCTGTCTGAAGAATCTGAAGGAAGCCTGGACCTGCATGCCTTGAATCCAGGACCCCAAAAGTGTCTCCAATGGTCAGTTGGATGACCTGTTTGAGCTAGAGAGACACAAAAAGCGTCTGGAGGCCTTTCTCTCTGTAACTGCCCAGCTGACCAGTTCCAGTTGGACATGCCTGGGTCCTTCTGTTGGAGTGAGTCCTAATGACAAGAGGTACCCCAAGGTTCTGGATCCTCGGGGAGTGTACTCCTCTTGTCCCTAATCAGCAAGGAGTTGTACTGGTTTGCTAACTTTTTGGCTGTAAAACGGACAGGGACCGAGATCACCCTCAAATCTGCAGGTGAATCGCCGGTTGACCCTTGCTTGCTGGTTTGCCCTGCTAAAGGATATCCGACTTCTGAAAGTCTTTAAGCCGAAACTTAGAGGGCTTCATCTGGACCAATGCCAATCCGCATTTGATTGACATTGAGGGCTTCTCAGTCATGGACTTCGCCCACATGGAGCTTTCCCACCTTCATTGGCAGTACCACCGGGACCCCGCTCTTCAGAAGACTGCAGTTGTTGAGCCCTGTAGTGTGCCCCACAGACTACTCATTGAAAACCACTTTTTTGTTATAAACGTTTCTAATTCAGAAGCTACGCTCTTCACTGGAATGATGCTAACCCCTGTTTCCAGCCCATGCTCCATCATGGTCAGCCTTAACTTTTGACTTTGACCCAGTGTAGTGTGACCAGATAACTGCAGCTAATGCTTTATGGCTTTTGGTGGCATTTTTATTCAAGCTTTAGAATTTCATATCTCAAATTCTACGTATTGGATTTTTGTCATTTTCGTGTCATTGTTTTTATTAAAATATTCCCTATATTTCTAAATTGGTTCAGGATTTTTCTTGTGCTGTGTTCTCTGCATACATACTTTATGCATTCCCTTTAAGTTAAACCTGACTGTTTTGTGGCAAGTTACCATAGGGTTAGACACAGGTTATCTAGGGTTGTGATTATTATCTAATTAAACTAATACTCCAATTTACTACAGTAGAAATGTACATTCTTGTGGGTAAAACAGTTTTCTATGTGAGACAATTCTTCAAGTACATCCTGAAAGGATAAGTGTATGTTAATTTCCTACTTCCATCTACAAAGGACCTCATCCCTGCCTTTCTAAAAAGCTACATTTGTGTGCATTTGAAGACTTTGCATTACCTAGAAAGTGCTTGTGAATAACTACAACCCTAAAAGTTTGTTAAACACATTAGGAAGCCACATCTTGATTCTCACTTCTCCCATGTCTATTTCCTAATTTAGATCAGTAGAAAATCCACTGTACTGGTCCATAGTTATTACAGGTGGACTTTCCCTCACAGTGGGAGAAATCTGAAATCGTAAAAGAATTAGTGGACTCTGGATGCAGAATCAGGGTTGTACATTCTATTCTATTCTATTCTCTTCCATTCCATGAATCTTGTAAAGTGCGTAGCTACCCAAAGGACTCCGAGCACTAGAACAGTAATCATTATAGCCAACTCACCTCTAGTAGAGAACTAGTTACTGCAGAGCCAGATTTTCAAGGCCTTACAAAAAGAGAATTCATTGGTCAACTGGCAGAATTCAACTGGGAGAGTGTCTCAAAGTCTGGGGACCAGATAAGACAAAGCACGTCCTCCCAAATGAAACCTACTGATTTTGGGGACCTGTAGCAAGTACGCTGAAGAAGATCTGTTGGAAATGGCCCTTTTTGCAGGGTTATCCCCAAACCTTTTGCTTCTTCCACCCTTGTTTTTCCTGACCTGTGGTTGTTGGCAATAGGACTCTGGGCACTTTACCACTACTGATCAGTGCTAAAGTGCATATGCTCTCTGTATAAATTGTTATTGTGATTAGTTATCCATGATTGGCATATTTGTTTGACCAGTAAGTCTCTAGTAAAGTGGACTGAGTGTGCCGGGGTGGTGATTCAAATGCTACGAGTGGGCCTGCAGCACTGATTGTGCCACCCACATGAGTAGCCCTAAAATGGTGTCTCAGGTCTGCCACCGCAGTGCCTGTGTGCAGTTGCTAACTGCCATGCTCACCTAATCAGTGTCCCCACTGGCCAGGCCTAACCCTTCCCTTTCTGTGCACATTGGACACCCCTATGGAAGGCCCAAGGTATCCCCCTGGGCAGGGTGCAGTGTATATGAAAGGTAGAGCATGTACTGATGGAGGTGACATGCTCTGATAGTGAAATACTGCCAATTTCGTTTTTCACTATTGAAAGGCTATCTTGCCCATAGGCTATAATGAGGAATGCTGTGTATAATGGTTACCTGCATATCTTCCCTTAGGAGCAAGATAGAAAATTAAAGTCTGGTATCCCTGAACTCAGAATTTAATAACACATCTGTTAGGAAAGATGTTTTTTAAATCCTGTGTTTGAAAACAGCACTTTTAGAAAGTGGCTGTTTTCTTGTCTGACCTTTCTGTGTGCCTGGGCCTGTTTGTGAATTGACTGTCTGGTTTGTGAGTGACAGGGGCTGGGTAGGCTGCAAGGAGCTAAGTGAGTCAGCCCTAGGCTGAATAGCTTCATCTGCATCTTGAGTGGTGGGAGGGGATAGTCCCTGGGCCTGAATAAAGCTGTTCCTACCTTCCACAATGCTGGCTCCACCTCCTAGTGGGCAGCTGACAACCCTGCCCCCTCTCTCAAAGGAAAGAAGGAGTCAGGTAAACAAAGTGCTTCAGGACTGACCAGAACTAGTTTGGACGAGGCCAAGGCCTCTATGTCCTCAGAGAACAAAGAGAATTTTACTATAAAAAGGGATACCCAGACCTCAAGAAATTAGATCATCCTGGAATAAAGAAGGAACCTCCGCCAAAGAGGAGCAGGAAAAGTGAAGAGGAAGGTCTATCCTGCTGTGTGTTTGTGGGCTGACCTGCAGTTGCTTTGCTGCCAAGGAGAAGGGAAGGACATTGCTGTTACTGTATCCCCTTGCTTGAAGAGATCTCTTTGGGCCTGAGCAGAGCTGGCCTCCTGTTAAGAAGTCCCAGGAACAAAAGGACTTCACCCCTGAATGCTGCTGTGTGAGTTCTGCCCTTCCTAGAGTGCTTGATCCATTTGTGGGACCTCTGGAAGTTGTTGCCTGCTGTTTGGGGAGCTGGAAAAGAAGAACAGAAGATCTACAATTTTCACGCATCGCTCGCTTGCAGAGCGCATCGTCGACAGTGCGAAAAAATTCGCGTCGCCGCGAAGATCGTCTCAGCGCCTATTGCCGCAGCAAGAACCGACGCATAGTTTGCTTGCGGAGCGCATCGCCCAGTTGTGGAAAGATTCCTGTCGCTGCGAGTATCGTTGCAGAGCCTGTCGTCGCTGTGAGAAACCATCGCATTGCTTGCTTGCGGATCGCATCCCGTCGCTGCTCACATCGTCGCAGAGCCAACGCATCAAGGGGCCGTGAGAGAAGATCGACGCTGTGATGCGCATCGCCGCCGCATTAAAGATCGTTGCCGCCCCGAAGGCCGTTGCATCGTGCCAGTGCGAGACGCTTCCTACCGAACCTGCGCACCGGAATCCATACAAGGTATCGTATCCCTCCCCATACAGACCGGATTTGTCGCAACACACCCGCTGCATGCAGTGGGGTTGTCGCATCGCCTCCCCAGGGTCTCGTGAGTGACGCATCACTTGTTTTTCAATGCTGCAGCTTCCACTTGGAACTTTTGTCGCATTTACAGGTACTTTGGGCTAAAAGTGACGCAACTGTGGATTATTTTGACGCAAACCCTAGAACTCTTTTAAACTCATATTTTTGAACTGTGTATGTTGGATTTTTGTTGTTTTGGTCTTGTATAGTTTAGATAAAGATTCTTTATTTTTCTAAACTGGTCTGGAGTCCATTTGTGGTGTTTTCACTGTGTTACTGTGAGTGTTGGTACAAATACTTTACACATTGCCTTTGATAAGCCTGTCTGCTCATGCCAAGCTACCAAGGGGGTGAGCAGGGGTTATCTAAAGAATGTATCCCCCTTACCCTGACTAGAAGCAAGGGTCCCTATTTGGACATTGGTACCTACCTCTGCCAACTAGAGACCCCCAGATCTAACACGTTCTAAATTACCTTACAGGATTGTATGGGATAGTTAGCGATCTTAGCATAGATTGACCCTTTCTTATGGAGTGATCTGGGCACAATGCATAAGGCCTTCAAGTGCACTCTCTGCATCACTGGAAGCCATTGAAGATCTTTTAGAGTCTTGTATTGCAGATTAGTGTCTTGGGAGATCTTGAGAAGCTGTGTGGCATCATTCAGGTTGACATGCAACCTTTTGAACACATATTAGGTCAAGAAGAGATATAGAGCATTGCCATAATCAAGGTGTAAGATGATAAGAGCCTGGACAATTAGTCTTCTAGTTAGAAAAAGGAGATTTAAAGCCTTTATAAGCAATCTCAGGACACCAAAACAAATAGCAGCACGTTTGTTTCAGCTGAGTGCTCCATTGTGGGCTGGAATCAAGCCACAGACCAAGAATCTTTATCACACATTTCGGGCTGGGAGCCCCTCCAAATTATTGCCCAGTAGCATAACCTCAGTCCTGCCTTCATTGAGCTTCAGTTTACAGTTAGCTATTGATCTGGCTACTCCCTGAAGGCAGGGGGCCAGACTGAGGTGACTAGAGCTGGAATCAGGAGATACTGAGATCACTAGCTGGGTGTCATCAGCATAAGAGGCCAATGACAGCCAAAGGAGCACACTGTTTCTTTCAGCTAGGGAGTACATATAAAGAATAAAAAGGGTGGGGAAGACGTTTGTGGGAGTAGCAGAAATGATCTTGAATGTTCTACTCTCCGGAGAGAAGGAAAGCCATTTTAGCTCATGGCCATCAATACCCACATTTAATATCCTACAGATACGTTTTGCATGATCTACTGTATCGAAGCCTGCACTGAGATCTAAAACAATAATGGCTTCCTAACCTCCTTGATGCAATGGAAATTTGAGTTCCTCAGCCACTGCCTGTGAAGCTGTTTCTGTGCTGTGCTCTCTTTTTTGTGTAATCAAGTAACATTTATGTGTTGAAACCTTTGTGAATCAGGGCCTCTATTGCGCATGATAATGTTATATATATGTGGTGTATTTTATCTAGTGTTTACTGATTCTCCCTTTCTTTTTCAGCATTACTCACAGACAAGCCTCCGAAGCCACTGTTTCCTTTGGAGAACAAGCCAAGTGTTATAGAAGTCCAGCTGGGTAAGTCCCCCTCTGGGAATGATAGATCTTAACCCTCCACTTTGGTAACAGATGGAAACTCTGCACGCAGCTTGGAAGGTTTATTACCACTGTTATTACATGCAAATCAATTTGCTTCTTTCCATTTATACCGGTTGAGTTTACTGCAACAGCAGTTCAATGAAATGACTCTGTGTATTAGTGAAGACATGCAATGCTAATTGGCTACAGTGGGCATTAAACACACAGGGCTGCTGCTCTTTTCTGCTGCATGATTGATGGGTTAATGAACACACGAGATGGCAATTCTGCTAATTGCTAGTTTTTGTGCTATCTAGTTATAAATAGTTCTGCAAACGGAATCCTGGAAAATTGAGAACAATGTCAAATGACAGCAGTCAAGTTGATAAGTGGCTGCAGATAGAAACTCGCCAGGGGGTAGGCCTTGACAATCTATTTGCATCCTTGGCCAAGAGTTCAAATTACAGCATCTATAAGATGGGTGCAGCCATTCATACAAGCGTCCAAGGATGAGAAACAGGCACCAGTTGTGCTGGATGAAAAGATGCATTCGTGCCTATAATCACGTTTTTTAAAAGCAGTAAATTCTTCCCTGAACCTGAAAGGATTATACGATGCAGGGAGACCAGACCTGTGGGTAGAAAGTTATGGATCAGACTAAATGCTTCCCGAATAATAGAGTTGGAGCCTTAAGCCCAAAACAAACCTCTTCCTGTGCCATTATTTGAACAGGATTAATGTCCTCTTTAAAGTGCTTCTTAAGTGTTTGAGACCCTGTTTTTGACAAATATTTTTAGATGGTTCGGAGCCAAGAAATGAGGGTGAAATCGTTTGCCACTGCACTCATGGCAATCCAATTTTACTCAAGTATTTCCAGAATACACGGTTTTGCAGTGGTTGTGGTGCAATCTTGCACCAACATTTACACCTAAGATCCCAGTGGTCTTTTCTTACACAATGTTGTTTTACATTTCTCAATCCCTGCAGTATCTGTTTTTGGAATGGGCAATAGATAAACCTGGCTTTCTATTAAAATCCTATGCTGACTCCGTCTCCCTTAGGATTCATGCCCCCGGTATGAGAACGTGTGACAAGCAACATCATCCCTAAATTATTGTCCAGAAGTGTGGACATAATGAAAGGGAGATGGAATGAAACTCCTTTTATGCACAGTGATTGAAAAATGCAGTTACAATAATAAAATTACGCTTACAAAAAAGATAGTGTATCCTTTACCTTCAAATAGCTGGTGGATGGATCTGCTCACTGAAGTGTGCTGAGATATTCGCTTGTAACTGGGTTGGCGGGAGTAGAATGTTGAGGAGATAATTCCAGATCATTGTATAGATTCTGTTCTCAAAATGGCTGCTGACGGTTACCTGCTGTGGTGACAGGACCTTTGATAGTGTAGATAACCTGTCTCTGACTAAATATGAAGAATTTTGACCCATGCATTAGTGCTAGTGTCAGCTCTTCCTAACCATGAGTCATTGATTAGAATGCACCTCAAAATCATCCATTGATAGTCAAAGATTAATAGAAAACTATTTATTGTTAAATTCAGCAATGCGCTGGTGTGTCACACTCTATCCTACATATCATGCCGTTTTATGCAATCCTAGAAGCAATCCTTGTTCTTGGGAGCTCACGTTTGAATTCTTCCTTGTGAAAAAAAAGGATTCTTCTTAGTTTGCTCAGATCCTGACAGAAGCGACAGAAACTCAATGTGATCCATCTCGCATGCACTTCTGAGAGTGTATAATTCTTCCAATGTCATGCTGCCGGCTTGTTACATTTTAAATGATTTATTTGGTCAAACTTTCATCAGGGGTTGTGATGGTGGGGTCCTTGTGGTGAACGGTGCCACAATAGGTCCCAAAACCCAAAGATACACAATCGAACAAAGGGACATTCTGGAATGCCTACTATAGCAATACAGAGCAGGGCAAAGAGATCTGTTAGTATTCTCTGCACTGGCTCTAGCATGTATACTCTACCTTCAAAGGGATGGAGGATGGATATGGCATATCTAGACCAAGAAACAGAATCTTGACCAAAATCAAGCATAGATTATCAACACACAATCGTGCACACATTCACATCATCAGACTGAATAGTTCTTCCAAATGGAGTGAATGTTTAATTCTGGATGATTTAATTGTGTCAAGAAAACAATCATTTTTCTTATGGTTTTAGTGCTGATGGGGCTGGTGGTGTTAGCTTGGATTGCACATCATCCAATACATTTGATCTTTCATTTGGTAGGTTGTTTAATTTATTTTAATATAAGGTCGTAGAAAGGCTGGCCCACCTTGGACTTTCATCAATAACTGCATCCATGTTTCCTGCCTTGTCCTTGACAACATTTCTTTTCAGCTGTTAGGCCTTGTCATTCTACTGGGAGTAAGCTTTCTGTTTCAAAGTTATGTCTGGTAAAAAGCTGCAGTCCTATTCAAGAAGCGTGTATGAAAGTGAACGCAGCAGATCTATATTTCTATTATGCTTATTCTTTTTTGAGGATAAATCAAACCATGTCAATTGAATCATCATAAAAAAGAACACTTTTTAGAAAGAAAGTTACACACACAAGAAAAGAATACTGCCTTACATGGTCCTCATCATGAGAACTGGAAAGCACATTAGTCTCAGGAAAGACAAACAACTTCAAAAGGTACTGATTATGTATCAGGTGTAATGTAATGTAAAATAGATTTCTATAGCGCAATACCACCCTACGGGTATCTTGGCACTGAGAGAATACCTTGTTATAAGCATGCTAGATCAGTCACCCTGAAAAATACAGGAACTTAGTTAGAGGGAGCAGGGGGGAGCCAGACAAAATCAGAAGAAGGGCCAGTGACTTTGCATCTGTGTATTATTTCTCCCTCAGGAATAACCATGTCTTCAGTATCTTCCTAAATTGTATTACATTCTCACTCTGCCTGATGTTGGATGGAAGCTCATTCCACAGTCGTGAGGCCACTGAGCTAAAAGCTCTTACTCCTGCCCTAGCTCTTTTAAATCTTGGGATGTTGACCAGATTTGCTGTTAACAAGCGTAGATTTCTTGCAGGAGTATACCACGTAAATTTCCTCCGCAGTGGGCTAGGGCCCAGGCCATGTACTGCCTTAAAATAATGGCGAGAGATTTAAAATAAAGCCTCTGCTGTATCGGTAGCCAATGAAGGACTCTTAGAGCAGAGATGCTGAAGATCTGCGCTGCCGATTTAAGGCCAGCTTTGCTGCTATTGTTTTGATTCTTTGCAGCTTCAGCATCATGGAGTTCGGGGCTCCAAGACAGAGGGAGTTGTAATAGTCCAGCCTGCTCAAGATAATACTCCTCACCACTTGTATTCTAGCAGAGGCTGGTAGTAGTGGGAGAATTTTACGTAGAGCTCTAATTAAGGAGAAGCAAGTGCCGACAGTTTTGTTAACTTGTGAATCAAATTGGAGATTGTTGTCCATCAGCACCCCCTGATTGCGTACTGTTTTAGTTAGAGTTAACAGGCTATCCGTAGGGGTAAGCCGGACGTCAACAGGAATGGGACGGGCTATTTTGCTTGTGGTGCAGAAGACAACTTCTGCTTTGTCTTCATTAAATTGGAGAAAGTTATTTCTGAGCCAGTTTGTAGTGATTTCCATGCACTGATGAAATAAATCCATGGAATTTGCTTTATCTCCTTCCAGCGAGAACATGATCTGAGTATCGTCAGCATAGTTGACCAGTTCCACTCGAAAGGATTTAATGATGGGAATAAGTGGATGCAGGTAGATAATGAATCAAATCGGACTTATAGCAGAGCCCTGTGGGACCCCATCAGCAACAGCAGCCCTTAATGATGTAAAAGGTTGGATGATCCCTGCCTGCGTCCTGACCACTAAATTGGACTGAGGCCATTTTAATACTTGACCTTTAATTCCAATATTTCCGAGTCTTTCTAACAGGATACTATGGTTCACTGTGTCAAATGCTGCTGACATATCCAGCAGCACCAGGACGACCGATTGTCCATTGTCAGCTTGCATTCTCATGTCGTTAAACATAGTTAGTAGGGCTGTTTCTGTTCCGTGCTCCATACGGAATCCAAATCGTAGTTCATCTAGTAGATGATTAACCTCCAGGTAGCGGGACAGAGACTTGCTCAATATTTGCTCGAGGATTTTTACTGGATATGGCAGAAGGGAGATAGGTCTGTAACTAAACATCTCAGAGGGGTCAAGTGTTGGTTTTTTAATTTGTGGGGTCAGTGCTGCCTTTTTCCGGCATTCTTGGACCCCTCCTTCCTGTAGTGATTGGCAACATATCTGACGCAACCGGGGGAAAATTTCCGCCTTAAATTCCTCCACACCCTCTGAGGGAGGGGATCTAGAGGTGACCCTGAGGAAATGGCTAACGCTATATCTTATTAAACAAAGGCAATTGAAACCACTCCAAGGTAGGCTGATGGTTACTATCTAGTCTCTCAGTCTGTGTCTCCAGCACAGTTGGCCCTAGTAAATCATTCTCTGCCTTTGTAGGTGTATTGTTATCACCATTCACTCCAGTCTGCTTCTTAGAATTAAGGCAGTTGATAATTGTGTTAATCTTTTCATTAAAGAAGGTTGCCAAATCGTTACATAGCTATTGTGAGGCTATTATCTTATTACTTTCGCAAATTGGTTTAAAAAGAACCTTTACTATATTAAAAATAGTTCTAGCATTATTCGATGATTGCAAGATGGAGTTTGCGAAGTATTCAGCCTTAGATTTGGCAATTGCCTCCTTATACTTATGCAATTGAGTTTTGTACGTTTTTTTATCTTTTTCAGCATATATTCGCCTCCATTTTCTTTCAGCCAATTTGCTTTCCTAACATCAGGTCCTCTCTGAACCAATGGGTGGAAGGTTTATCTCTGTTTTTCAGCCTCTTTACAGGGATTCTTTGATCTAGGGTATCATTTATCTCAGCGCAAAGGGTGAGATCGTTTTCTCCCACTGACTTTTTTGAGTCAAATAGATTTTCCTCTGTAAGCATTGAACGCTTGCTGGACTTTAGGAAAGCAATTAAATCTTTTTTCTTTCCCTCTGTCTAGTTATTTACTGTCCTCCTGTCGTTTTCTGGTGCCTTCCTGCTCTGTTTCTTAGCCCTGATTTTCTGACGCTGGCAGCGCCGGGACACCTCTTCGCTGAGGCAGCTGTGCGCTATACAAACCTAGATCACATTAACAAATAGTGGGACTTGTTTGTTTTTTAATAGTTTGGACCATTCCCTACCCTGCCCAAAAATTCCCATGACAAGTCTGAAAAGAAGAGCCTTTACAGGTTTCTCCAAAATACTTTTGTAGATTTATTCTCATCCCAGCTCAGAGCAGCATCTTACATCACCTTATACGCAAACATTCTGCAACATATCTAGGCAACAGTATCCATGGCACAAATGCCAACTAAAGACATCTCTACATATCTCCCCCATTACAGAATACAAAATAAGAATACAATAGGAATACAAAATATAAATGGAATGGCCTAAGAAAAAACAATAAGTTATACAAAAAGAACATTGATAACACAGAAAGTATTTCATTGTTCACAAACCTTGCAAACATTTCCTAAACTCCAAGTGGAACCATCATTAAAAATGACAACATTAGATTGTATATCTTTAACTTGAAAAGGTCCTTGATATTTGCTATCCCCTTCACGAACCCTTTCATTCTCGCGTACAACAACTCAATCACCTCCTGGGACATGTATCTGTTTCACACCTTTCCTCAAATTGTAACTACTTGTCATTTTTCTTTGTCCCTTCACATTATCTCTTACTTCATCATGATCAATCCAAACCTTATCTTTTCTACACAACTAAATAGGACACTCTTTTTTTCCTGGTTCTCTTCCTTTAAGGGATACAAAAGGAGCAACCCCAGTTGCTGAATGTGGGGTAACCCTATGTGTCCACATCATTTTTCTTAATTCTTGTTTCCATGATAGTCCATTGGCAAGAGATAATTGTATGTTATCCATAATGATTCGATTAACTCTTTCCATAAGCCCATTAGCCAGGGGTCAAAAAAGAGCCACTTTCACATGTGTAATACCCATTCTTCCAAGGAAATCTCTCATCTCCTTAGAGACAAATTGTACTCGATTGTCGGACACTAGAGAAGTAGGAATTCCTTCCTCCAGAAAAATTCTTTCTAAAAATCTTAACACATTTGCAGTGTTAATTTATCCCATAATTTCCACCATAAACCATAAACCATTTGGAATGATAATCTACTAATATAAGAATGAATCTATCTCTTGTACCTAACTTGCTGGTCGGACCAATGAAATCATTAGCTAATTTCTCCCATGGTCTTGACGGAAACATGTTACATTCCAAAGGAGGCTGACGTACAAATTTAGACTTGTCACTGTTTACACAAAAATGACAGTCTTTCACTATAGCTTCTACATCACTATCAACTCCAGGCCACCAGAATGATTCCCTGACCCTGCGTTTCGACATACCTTGACCAGGATGATCTTTGTGGATAATATCAAGGACTCGCTTTCTTACTCCTGTGGGAGGTACTATCTGCCATCTCCTCGTAACATTTCCTTTGTTTATACTCAACTCATCTCTTTTTTCAAAAAAATCCTTTTCTCCTACATCTTTAGTATCATCAGAGTCCCATCCTTGAATAATTTTCGGTTCTACTCTCAGTAGCACAGAGTCACACTCTCTAGCCTTATTCCATTCTTCTGAAGGCAGGGCCATAACTCCTTTATTGACATCATCACCGACGATGTCTCCACAGATTTCATTGGATTCCTCACTCAACGGCATTCGCGATAAATAATCAGCAATTATATTTTTCTCTCCTTTAACATATTCAACTTCAAAATTAAACTCCATGACAGATAATAACCACCTAGAAATTCTGGTTGTCACATTACCTTCCAATCGTCTCCCATCTTTAAAGATGAATAATAATGGTTTATGGTCAGTAGCGATATTGAAGGGGAGTCCCCATAAAATAAAACTTAAAATGTCTTATTCCACAACAGCAAGCTAAAGCTTCCCTTTCGATAACTGAGTAACATCTCTCAGCACCCTGTAAGCTCCTTGAAGCAAAACCAATAATCCGTTCTTGACCATCCACCACTTGTGACAACACTGCTCCAAATCCGACCCCACTAGCCTCAGCAGTCAGATAAGTCTTACCCGTAACTTCAAAACGACAAAGTAGGTACTTCAGACATATTTTTTTTATGAGTTCTAAAGCCCTCTTACATTCATCAGACCATTTAAATACAACATTCTTTTTTATGATCATCCTCAAAGTTTCAACAATTTCAGTAAAACTACCCACATATTTCGCACAATATTCTGCCAATCCTAAAAAAGATCGGAGTTCCTCTTTACTTGATGGTTCGGAGCCATAGTCACTGCTCTTACAATACTTTTCTTGGGTCTTATGCCATCCCAACTTACTCCATGACCCAAATACTCCACTCTTTCTTTTCTTAACTGACACTTTTCTCTGACACTTTTCTCTTTTTATTGTTAAATTATATTTCTCTAATCTACTCATTACTTCTCCAAACAATGTTTCATGGTCAAAAAAATCTTTCCCAGCAATCAAGATATCATCTCGAAAACACAATTTTTTTTTCATATCCCCAAATATGCTTTTCATAGCTCTTTGAAGCCAGTCCAAATGACATCCTCTTGTATCTAAATGCACCAAGAGGAGTGGCAAAAGAAGTTAAATGTTGTATGATTCATGTAACTTTATCTGATGATTCGCAGCAGACATATCTAGTACACTGAAAATTCGTCCTTGACCCATGGTTGATAACATCTTTGATATATTTGGAAGGGGTTCCTATGTACCCAAATCTTTCTATTAAGGTCACGCAAGTCAATACAAAGACGAATCTTGTCACCATCCTATGGAGCTTTCACAATCAGAGCCAACCATTCAGATGCTTCGATTGGTTCTATAATCTCTTGTTTTAATACATTTCAATCTCTTTTTGTAAAGGTTCAAACATTAAATTAGGAACATTCCTCATCTTGTGTACAACTGGTTTAGTGTTTTCTTTCAAAATAATTTTATGTGAGAAGCCCTTTAATAACCCCAACCTTGAATCGAAAACCTTGGGATACTTCTCAAATAACTCATTGCAATCACTCAAATCTTGAACAGATGTTTTTTCTAGCACCATAATGAGTTCTGTAGCAATTGGATCAATAATGATGTTCAAATCTTTCTGGTGATGCCATCCTAGAAGATCTGACCCAAAATCTGTAATATATACTCTCCCTCTAACTGCCTCACCCTTAAATTTTAGAGTCATCCAACACATACCTTTAATTTCTATTCTCTTTTCTGCATAACCCACTGCTCGACTATCAGGAGAATGCATAATTGGACTGTTTACTTTAGACTAATTGTTTTCAAAAGATCTATTTGAGATAAGCGTATATAAACTTCCAGAATCAGCTAATACATTTATCTCCTTATCTTCAAATAAAATATTGCAATGCGGCTTTTCCAGTTTATCAGTACTTTCCATTTTCACATTATCGACAGTGTCTAATTTATCATTTGTAGTTATTTCGAGATTATTTTGGTCACCATCAATCACCAAAAGAATATCATCAAAGTACTCACAAACATCTTCTACTTCTTCCACTTTACTCTTCCCATAAACTTTTGTATGACACATTTTTTTAAATTGTACTCTTTGTCCACAAGTTCTACATAAAGTACCTCTGGCCATGCAATTCAGGCTACAAGCAATGTGCCCTGGGGAACCACAGCGAAAACATTTGATATCCCTTAATTGATAAGCTGCTTTCTCAGCTTGTGGTTTCCTAAGATCAGTATTCAGTTTAGAATCACTTTTCTTTTTGTATTTTTTTTCAATAACCTCAACCTTTTCTTGTTTGTTAGTAACAGAACTTTCCATTTCTTTAAGCCACATAACAGTATGCTCCATTACCTTTGCTGTTTGAATCCCTTCATCTAAAGTATATTCTTTCATTAGTATTTTTTTTTTAATTTCTTACTACTAGTACAACGCTTATTAATGAATCATTTAACAGTTCAAATATACATGTTAAAGCTAAACCTCTCAGAGTAGAAACATAGAAAGTGATATCTTCACCATCTTTTTGATTTCTAGCAAAAAACTTATGGCGCTCAAGAACAACATTTGTTTTGGGAGTAAAATGAAGTTTTAACATTTGAATAGACATTTCATAAATGTTATTGGGTTGCCCATCACCCATTCCTTGAGAAATCTCTGGTAACTCTTCATAGACTTTTCTTCCTTCAACCCCTAAATGTAGAAGAATTGCTTGCCGCCTAACTGGGCCATAGTTGTCTCTGCCAATAGCTAAAAGATAAGTCATAAATCATTTTTCCATTGTATCCAGGGTATTACTGGTTCATCGGGAGATGATGGAAAAGGTGGGGGAGATGACATAGATTGATCAGATGACAAAGTACCTGTAAACAAATAAAAAAATAAAAATCTACAATAAAAATTTTAAATATAAAATTATAATTTAAAACAAAAAATATGGTGTTGTTATAATTATTGCATTTTATTCCTTTGCGCAGTTCTTCTAATTAGTTTTTTTTATAGTTTCCTTAGTTGCTTGAAGTAGTCTTTTCACTATATCATGAGGAGTTTTCTTTGGAGTACTCCTTCATTTGTTTTCCTTGTAGACGCGTGAAAGTAGAAAGCTGGTCTGATTGGTATAATTGGAAAGAAAGGTAAAATATTTCAATTACTTCAATGTCAGAAATGTTGATATTCGTTTTCCCTCGTCACCACGAAAAGAAGAGCCTTCACAGGTTTCTCCAAAATACTTTTGTAGATTTATTCTCAATACAACGTCCCAGCTCAGAGCAGCAACTTACATCACCGGTGCTCTCCAGTAACTGTCCCAACTAGAATCCTTATACGCAAACATTCTGTAACATAACTAGGCAACAGTATCCATGGCATAAATGCCAACTAAAGACATCTCTACATACTCCCCGTTTTAGTTGCTCTAGGTAGGACTAACAGAAAATGAAATAAAGAGTGGTCAGTTCAGCAAAATGGTAGTACTTCTACCACTCTGGCTTTCAAAGGGTTGGCAAATAATAAATCCATGGTACGGCCTCTTTGATGTGTGGATTCTTGCACAAGTTGTTGCATGTTAAGACTCTCACATGCTTATAATAGATCTCTTGGGGCTGAATTCCCAACCCCCTTGTCCCAGAGATTAGAATCCCCTAATAAATCAATGTAGAGTGAGTAAGTGACATATTATACACCAAATCAATCAGATCCTGGCAGTGAGATCTCTGTCCTGTGGGTGGCCTATAGCACACAATGCCAGTGAGTATCTGTCCCTTATCCACCTTCAGAAGTTCTGCCCCCTAAAACTCGTCTATTTGAAGTGCAGTGAAATTCAATTTTTCAATAAAATTCACTCCAACCCCCTCCTCTTCACCCATGCATTTGGGGTTTATGGAAGGCTTTATATCCTGAGGGACATGCTAACCCTAGTTCCACTATAGAATCACTCCGAGTCCATATTTCCGTGATAAACAGAATGTTAAAGTCATAACTTTCTAACATAATGAAAATCTTTTGATAGTGCTTAACTAGGGAGCTGGCATTGAATAACCCACATTTTAAGCTGTCAGGATGTAACCCTATTGGAGGGGTGATTACATTCCCCCAATTATTTGCTGCAGAACCCTAAGCAGCTCGCTTACCTATAAGAATAAGTTGTTCCCTTGAGTAGGAAGTTCTAGTATTGCTGGGTGGACGGTATTCCTCGCCGGCAGCATAGCTGGCGCTGGGCGCGGATGGGCACAGATCGGCTTACCTCTGGCGTGCCTCGGCGCGTGCGCTGCTAGCTTGTATTCCCTTTCCTTAAGTAGAGGGGGAGAGTCCTGAATAACGATCAACTGAAACGCTGACCAAGATGGCATACGTCGGGTGACCCGCTCTGACAGGCGGAAGTACACCAGCACCATGGTGGAGAGGATTTACCTCATGGGATTCCTCACCGCCTGAGTTTGAGTAGTCTGTTCTGTCTACACCTAGGGGCATATTATCAACAAATAGCGATATTTATCGCTAAGTAGGGTTAGAGACAATTCTTTTATCGCTAAGTATCGCTAAGCATCGCCTATTTTTATCGCTTAGGAACCTTGCTATTATCAAGGTTTATCTCCTAAGCGATAAAAATCGGCCGAAATGCATGAATATCGCTGAAAAGTCAGCGATATTCATGCATTATCGAGCTAATGCTCTTAGCCATGTTATCCACCTCCCATTGGATAACATGGCTAAGAACTGCTCAGGGGCAGGTGTTAGCTTTTGGAGATATTCGCGCTTAGCGCGAATATCTCCAAAAGTTGGTAATAGGAGATAGCAATGTTAGCGACTGTTTCCAGTCACTAACATCTTGGCACGCCCACTTTGCATGTCATTAGTGATAAATATCACTGACATGCAAAGTGGGGCCCAAGATGGTCGCTATCTCCTACTAGCTGTCGCTAACTGGTGTTAGCGACAGCTTGGTAATAGGGAGATAATTTTATCTCCGCTTTCTTGGCTTTTAAAGCCAAAAAAGCGGAGATAAACCCCCTTGATAATATGCCCCCTAGTTTTTCTGGTTATAGGAGAACCTGGCTCGATTTTTCTGGCTGGTAAAATGGACCAAACAAATGAAAGGAGCCTTTTGCTGCAGCTGCAGATAATACTTTCCCTACTCCTACTCCTCCACCACCCCACTATCTCTCACTGTCAACTCCTCCTCTACTCCCCCAACTACAGGCCCTTGCATACATTTGCCACTTGCTCAGCACAGATGGTTCAGGTATGAAGTGAAAGAATAAGAACTGTCAAATTCTGACTGGTTAATGACTGGAAAAATCAGTCCCCCATGATAATTCTCCATTCCGTGGGGTTTTATTCTCAATTGCATGGTACTGGTGAGAAATGACTGCATGAGAACAGTAGAACTGATGGCGATTGCACCATTACCCTAGCACTTTGCAACATATAATAAGTGCTAGATTGAGCTAGCAAAATGAATTTCTACAATGGTGCACTCTACTTTCCACTGTGCCTTGCTCCTAATTTAATAAAGACAAGTAGTTATCTGCCAAGTTCACACCCAGGGTCATTCTACTTGATTAAAGTACATTGATTGCAAGTTGGCAGGAACCTCGATATAAAGCATGCAAATCACTGATCACAAGATAGGACCAAGAGAACCTTTCTGACTGATAGCATACATAGAAAGATACACATTTCTGCTTCCTAGATAGTTCTAATGATTCTAACAAAGCCAGAAGGCAGACTGACGTCATTTCACCCAAAGATTGTAAGAGTGCATTTATACATGCCGGAAATGCAATGAAAATAGGTATAAATGACATACATGGTGGGAGGTAGTCTGAACCGCAACTTAAAACATGGGCGTTGCTTTCATGTACAAAGTTACTAATTTGACAAGCGTTTCTTCTAGGGTTGCTTTATTTCCCCTAAGTAAATTAGACAAAAGCTTTTACACAAATATTCTGTTTTGACCCCCAACCCAAAAATATAGAGATTGTGATAAGGCTAGTATTAGCCTGATGGTATGTAACACTAACAAGATGCAATTACTTTCGTTGCATTTATTCAAATTATTAATAAATGTGATGGCCTTAATGCTTTTGCACGAGACCTTTTCAACTTTGAATCCAATACTACTAGTCGCCATTCTTCATTTGGTTCCAGTTGAGTGAGTGCTTTTTTTCATAACTCTCTTTATAGGCTTATTAAAGCAATAAAATGCAACACAAGAATATATTTAAAACATTTCAGCACTCTAACAATGCCCATGTATTTGATATATATCCAGTAGCACAAATGACAGTCTAGTTTATCTTCCAATTACGCCACAGACTCTGAATATATGATCATACATTCAGCTGCAATGAAGGCAAATGATCTCACCATGACCCTTTATCTCTAGCCATGTTTCCTAGGGCAGCCTCTTGCTTATAGGTCATCTCATCTGCCACTGCACAGATGTCTATACCCTTAAACAATTCTTCAGCTGATGGGGCAGCCATTGTTCTCCATATTGGCCTGTTCTAGGTCTAAAAACCAACTTAAGCCTTCCCCGCCCAGCCTAAATCCACCATTATTCCCAATAGAGCAACCTTGAATTTAATCCAAAAAGGTTGGATCTCTGGCCAGTCCAGCACCACATGGGAAAAAGTACCCTCCTCCGATCTTCACCTGAGAAAAGTCGGGTCAGTACTCCTTTCCATTTTATGCAACCATGCGGGTGTGTAATATACTCAATGGAAATATCTGAAATGAATGAAACATTGCCACCAACACTTTGTATTGTCTACATATACCTTACCCTTCTAACTTTTGAAGGATTCGCTTGGATTCTAATTGGTTGCAGTCTGAGACTGATATCAATTCTGAGTTCTTACTCTCTAGGGTATGTCTAATTTGTCAGCATCTAGAAAACTGTGAATTATGGAGTTCAAACTCATCACTACTCGCCCAAAGGTTTGGATGAGATTAGTTTTCCATCTATTCCCTACTTTGGAAATACCTGTGTGCCCCATGCATAAAAGCCTGTCAATTGGGTAACTATTTTTAACCAAGATCCGTAGTACCACTGTGGGATTTCCCTTAGTTTTTTGCCCATACCAAAAGTTACTTTGTCGTAATATTAATTGAAAATCAAACTTCACCATTGAGTTGATCTTTTATTAAATATTAACAATAGTGGTTTAATCATATTTCTAGATGGCCCAATAAAAAGGTAACGGAACTAATATTTAATATTGCTTCCCATTGTCTCTGTATGGGCAAGCCAGGCTTCCTACAGTAAAAATAAATTTTGGGTTCTAATCACTAAAAAGACATGGGGCCCGATATAGGTCGCAAATACCAGTCGGAAACGGCTGAAACCGGCCGTTTCCGACCGGTATTTGGCATCTTGAGATGTAGGGGGCTATATTTTACAGAATCGGTAAATTTACCGAATTGGTAAATTTACAGATTCTGTAAAATACCGAATCGGTAATTTTACCGAATCGGAAAATTCCTGATGTAGGTAGCACTGTTTCCAGTGCTACAGGCCTTTTAGATTCGGTATTTTACCACCCAATCCAATTGGGTGGTGAAATACCGAATCCAGGTGTGCATGCACATCTGTGCCATGTGGCACACAGACATGCCCTTAGGGCATGCCTGTGTGCCACATGGCACACATGCCCGTCTTTGGGGTGCTAGAGGTTGTCAAAGTGACACCCCCTGCACCCTTGCAAAATTCGGTATTTACCGATTCGGTAAATACCGAATCGGTAATGCCCATTGATTCCTATGGGCTTCAATGCCCATAGGAATCAATGGGCATTACCGATTCGGTATTTAGCGAATCGGTAAATACCGAATCTTTCCGATTCGGTAATTGAAAAAATACAATTACCTACATCTGCCCTGCTCTTTTTTACCACTTCTTAAATACCGATTCGGTATGAATCGGTATTTAAGAAGTGGTAAAAAAAGATTTACCTACATCGGGCCCATGGTCCCTTAAAATGTCTACATGTCCTACTTTAAAATACTGTGCACCCTGCCTTGTAGATTACCAGGCATACATAAGGGAGGCCAATTAATATTTAGAAGGGAAGTTTTCTTCTGTGAAAAAGGATTATTTTGACAGCTTTTGTAGTTTTCAACCTGTTTTGACAGGTTTAAGACTGCAGCAGCCAGGCTACAATGGCAGGCCTTAAGTCATGTTTGCCTTGCCACACTAGAGGATGGCACAGTAGTGCTTTAGCCCAATAGGCGACATTCAGCTTTCCATGCTATGGGTGTTTGGGACACCATGTACTATGGCTTTACTAAAAGTTAAATAGGGCAATTAAGTATTATCCAATTTCCAGATGTTTTAATAGTCAGAACACATACACTAGGCACTGTACAACGGTATCTGAGTGTGGAGAGTCTAGCAAAAAATGGGTTGATCACGCAAAAAGAAGCATTTTCCTACATAGTATACAAACAAAAATGTATGTTATAGTAATTAAAGTCACTTATCCGATATTCAATTTTTTTCCTATTAATGAATGTTATTTGTTTCCATTGGTATAGGTGCAGCACTCATGAAACCTAATCTCGGCTCTGGCAAACCAAATCTCATTCAGTTTCCTTATTTGATAGTTTATAATATTTCTATCACTTACTGTATTTAGTAAAAGGTCTGTTTTTTTACAAGTAATAATTAGACTGCAGGTTATATATTCCATAGTAAGGTGTCTAGTCATAATAAGTGTCAATGTTTCTGTAGTAGTTTATATATTTCATTGTTCTCTGTTGTGTATCTTATGACATACCCAACTATTAAGATAATTTATAAAGTGCTTTCTAGAATCTGTTCTCAAATTCACCCTTTTGTTTTTAATTTTCCTCCTCTGGGATTAGGCACCATTTTTTGATAGGTGAAAGACCTTCTCCTATACCCTAGCTAGATGTGGGAATGACCCATTCCTCTTTCCATCCTGGGAGGGGAGTTACTCCAGACCAGAGATGGAGTAACTTTCCAACTTTTTTTAGGATGGCAAATGGTAGGATTGGCATTTGATAATGCTCACAGAAATACATGTTTGCCGCAATCCCAAACTTCCTAAGAAAACGACTCCTTGGAACACCCCATTCCCCTGAATGTCAGTGAGTTGCTCCTCGTGTGCAGTAGCTTGACCTCTTGAACCAGCGATGTCCTCTTCTAGTGCAGCTGTCCTAGTTTCAAGCTCTGTCATCCGGTCACTTATATCATTACAGGTTCCAGCAATTTTTCTACTTGCACCCTGATGCTTCCGGTTAGCATTCTGGGAGCGCTCGCTTTCCATTCGGGCTTCTTCCCTGTGTGCCATAACACACTGCAGTATGGATTCTAGAGTGGGGGAGAGTACTGGAGAGCCTGCAGGCCCTTCTTCTAAATTAGGCTGATTCCGAGCCCCCACCAGTTGTTCTCCCATGGAATAATCCCATCTAAGATCATTTTGTTTGGGGTTACCCATTCTCCCGGTCCGGAGGTGTGTTTTTCTATTAGGTGTAATCTTATCCCTACCTCTCCCTTCAGTATCCATACCCGAGATACTGTCTTCCTCACTTGATTCTGAGTTAGTCCCGTGACCTGAGCCCAGACAAGACCAAGTAACATCGGAAAGTGAATAAAAGTCATTTGCTTCTGAATCCACATCCTTCTCCCTGCCCACCTGCAGGACCCTGCACGACTTAGGGGGCCCTTTACATTCTTTTTCTTTCTCCCTTGAATTTAAATGCAGCCCCAAGCTTTCCTCCTGCTGCATCACCTTCTCATTTAATAGCTGAATATGCTTTGTGCCCCCGATGAGTCCTTATTCACCCACATCCACATCAACATCCTCATTCTCAGTATTAGACAGAATAATGCCTGTGTCTGTAGCGTGATCGTCTCTATTTCCTAGATTCCGTTATTTCCCCCTTACCCAGCGGCGCCTTACCAGTTATATTTAGTCCCTCAGAGCCAGCTTCTTTAATTCTACAATGCTGCTCCTTCGATACACCAGTAGCTGAGCTACTCCCTGTGCCCCGGAACATATCAATTATTGTAGTGGGCCGGGGTGCCTGGGGCTACGCACCCGCACCCCTCCTCTTCCCGTCCTGGGCATTCTCCATCCTCACACGCTGCCGCCGTCGAACCTGTGCAGCAAGGATCAGATCCGGATCCGCCATACTCTGCTGCAGAGGCTACCTTGGAAACTCCACTGGAGCCGGCTGCACCGGACCTCCTTTTCCTTTTGGACACGTCTTCGGAGCCATATCATCGATCTCCACACTCGCGGTCAGCCGGGTTCCAATGCTCCCTCTCACGCCCTGGATCCGGGCCAATTCCAGCTCCAGACCGCGACAGCCAGCAATCAGCTGCTCTGCGATCTTTGCAAGCACCAAAGCTGCACACCTAATCTCCGGTAACCACCGCTCCATCAATGCGAGCTTCATTGTGGCGGTAGTTCTATATGGGCGTGGCGCGATTTCGGTCCTCTTTAGCCTATATTTAGCCAAAACTCGCCATCACTGGGGGGACAACAACAACCAACCTCACTCAGTCGCCATCTTGCCCACCTATCTGACATCCCCCGTAATCATAGCTTCCTCTGTTAAGGTCAGTCAGCCCCACATCACTTTTTTTAATGTCTACGATAAGGTGGAACACCAAGAGTGGTTTTGGAATCACCACCATGATTGTTATTTTTCATTCTTCCATACAATATAATAGCCGAACCCGCCAATCAAAATATTCTTACTCAAAGATTCCATACAACTGATCTAATCTGGGCTCTGGCAAACCAAATCTCATTCCGTTTCCTAATTTGATAGTTTATAATATTTCTATCTCTTACTCTATTTAGTAAAAGGTCTGTTTCTTTTACAAGTAATATTTGGATTGCAGGTCTTATATTCCATAGTAAGGTGTCTATTCATAATAAGTGTCAATGTTTCTGTAGTAGTTTGTATATTTAATTGTTCTCTGTTGTGTATCTTATAACAAACCCAACTATTAAGATACTTTATAACGTGCTTTCTAGAATCTGTTCTCAAATTCACTCTTTTGTTTTTAATTTTCCTCCTCTGGGATAACACACCATTTTTTGATAGGTGAAAGACTTTCTCCTATACCCTAGTTAAATGTAGGGATAACCCATTCCTCTTTCCATCTTGGGAGGGGAGTTACTCCAGACCAGAGATGGAGTAACTTTACAACTTTTTTTAGGATGACAAATGGTTGGATCAGCATTTGATAATGCCCACAGATATACATGTTTGTCGGCAATCCCAAACTTCCTAAGAAAGCCACTCCTTGGAACACCCCATTCCCTCACCCTAGGTCTGACTGCAGATTTCTCTGTACTCTGGCAGAGAAATCTACAGTAGTAAAGTCATCCAGACCTGCCGAGAATTCTTTTGGGAATTCCCAGCAGGCATAGATGGAGGTAATTTCAGTTGTAAACTTATGTTTATGGCCAAATATTCCTTTGTGATTAGGGACCATTGTTTTGTCAAAGATGCTAATTGCATCGTAGGACCTGATTAGAGTTTGGCTGTCAGGGTGGTGAGGGCATTATGTCTGCCACCCTGATGAATACTATATGCCAAATTTAGAGATCACATCTGGCCCAGCAGTGATAATGGTACCTTGATAGAAACCATCTTCATGGCAGTTTCTATCAAGTTGCAAAAAGTTTGATGGACAACTATCTTTGTTTTGACTTTACCAAAAATGTTTTCTTTTTCAAAATAATCTACAAAATGGAAGTTACTTATTGAAATCAAATAGGTAATGAAAAGGGACATCACACCATCCACCCCAAATATGGTGATCATTGTAATGCCCTTCCTCCAAGTATCTTTAATTGGTAGGGCTATCATAGGAAGCTTTTGCTCAATAGAGTCAACTGGGGCTCCATTGATGGAAAGCTGGTGGCTTCCTGGCCTTAAATAATGTGGGTGGACCGAAGGTTTTGCAGACAGGATACTCTGTAAGGTTTGCAATAGAATACCTTGCCCACCAAACTATAAATCTGCCCCTGTTGTCCTAGGTCCTGCTTATGATTATGTTTGTAGGGCAATACCCAGGGGGTAAGCACCGTCTCAATTTTCCCCAGGTCATTGTTGGCAGATGGAACGAAGGGAAAAATTCCTTAGTTAACAAGACAGGCAGATTTTGGGGCAAAAGGCACCAAAATCTGTCTGTAAATTCTCATTATCACTGAGAAATTCATGATTAGGGATATTTATGGCACTTGAAAAATAATGACCATTGTTATTTATCTGATGCAGTGATTATCATGCTAAACAGCCTCCCATCTATACTAATATAATAAAGAGAAAGCCCAAACCTTTGAGGCGGGTAATCTCAGGAACCACAGCACCAATCACAACACCCAATACAGCGTTGGAAAGGGCAGTTGCAGCAGAAGGACATAGGCTATGCAGAAGCCCACCATATATATTTAAAAGGTAAAAGAACCGTGCCAGCAAAGTAGACCCTTGTGGGTGTGTCTGCGTTGTGCTGTGGGCGTGTGCTGGGGGCGTGACAAACACTGGGGGCGTGTGGTACGTTCCTCCCTTCATGCCATGTCTCATATCGTGTGCTGTGGGCGTGTGCTGGGGGCATGGACGTGTGCGGGGCGCGGGATTACGGAAAAAAAAGCGAGTGTTGTGCCCAATATTTCATTGATTTTTCTTCCCAGGTTCTGTACATTCCAGCTCCGGGTGTCCACCCTGCTCCCTTTAAATACCCCTGCTCCCCATAATCATAACCCACCCTTACTCCTTAAAATACCCCAACACCCTTGAACACTAACCCATCTTAACCCTATAAGTATACCCTGTACCCCAAAAACCAAACCTATCCCTGAACCCTATAAATACCCCTGTACCCCAAAACCCAAACCTACCCCTGAACCATAAAAATAACCCTGTACCCCAAAACCCAAACCTACCCCTGAACCCTAAAATACCCCTGTACCCCAAAACCCAAACCTAGCCCTGAACCCTAAAAATACCCCTGTACCCCAAAACCCAAACCTAGCCCTGAACCCTTAAAATACCCCTGTACCCCAAAACCCAAACCTACCCCTGAACTCTAAAAATACCCCTATACCCCAAAACCCAAACCTAGCCCGGAACCCTAAAAATACCCCTGTACCCCAAAACCCATGCCTATCCCTAAACCCTAAAACTACCCCTGTATCCCATAACCCAAAACTATATCTGAACCCTTAAAATACCCAAACACCCCAAAACATATACCTCAGTACCCCAAAACATATACCACTATACTCATACTTACCTTATCCAAACATTAAAAAAAACATGCTTTTACCATTCGTGCATTTACAACGAATTTCATTGTAGATGGATGCGTGGTAAAGCATATAAAATGTAATGCCATGCGTTATAATGGCATTGCGGAGTCATGGTACTTTCGTAATGAAAGTATGCGGAGTGTTGGTATGCGGAAATGAAGTTGCGGAATAATGGGCTTTTACCCTCCTCCGGTAAGTACATTGGTGGCACGGCGGCCCACATCTCCAGCAACATACTTATATTTTTTCACCACCAATTTCAAAATGCACAGGTCTCTCTCATTGATGGCCAGCACCGACATACACTTTTAGACACACCTCCCGCCACAAGTTCTAGAATTGCGAACTTTAGAGCTGGGAAGCTACGTTTGAATCTCAGTATCAGCTCAACATCCTGTGATTCCAGGCAAATCGCTTTGTCTCCCCGTGCCTACCACAAATTAATGTGTTCTTCTGTAATGTAAATTGTGGTCATGCCCTGTTGTCGAGTTTGCGCTCTATAATATTGCAAGAAAAATAAAGTAGGGAACCTCGAGTTCACACACTACTGAACGCGCACTCTTAAGTGCATCAGAAGTGCACTGTGAATCAGAGCGTTTCACAGGCCTGTCACAGATAAGAAATGCTATCAAAATGAAATCCTACAAACCAATATACTACTGGCCGGCAGCAATTCATACCCGGACAACGTCGGGACGGGCTGCTAGTTAGTAATGAAGGTGTAGTTGCAGTTCTAATTCTGTATTTTCAAGATGAAGTTGTGTTTACCATTTTAGTTTTGGAGTTCCATGCCATTATGCCAATACCTTGCTTGAGACTACCTGAGCCTTGCACAATGAAGCCTTATGAACTTTGCCATTTGACACATAACTAGATTAACAAGTGTTATGTTTTTAGATACTTTTCACATCGGGGCGCTGTCTGGGCAACGTCTATGTTAAGTTAGCTTTGCCATTGTTATCATATTTATCTTCTAAAACTACGTTGTGTTTCACAGATGCGCCACTTAGTATGACAGTTCATTGTCAAGCTACACTCTTGTCTGCATTTGTTTGCTCCCATGAGAGCATATATGAAGGGCAAGGGATTCCATCTATCCTCCTTTCTCTTTCAGAGTGATATATGTTTTACACTTTAAGAGCCAGATGTACTAATAGTAAAAATTGTGATTTCCAAATTGCAATTCTTACAGAATCACTATTTGGAAATCGCAGCTCCAAATGCATCAAAATGTTAAATGAAATTTAGGGATACCCAGTGGGTAGAAAATTGACCTATCTCAAGAATATTAGTGTGTTAGGCAGAAGTTTAGGACCCACTGCAAAAGACAGCCATCACAGGGATGGTGGCCTGCTGGGGTCAGCAGACCATTATGTCTGTGGCTGCTTTTTAATAAACCATACATTTTTTTACATGCAGCCTTTTACCTTAAAGGAAACAGGACCTCATTTAAAAAGAAATTTTTATTTGTGTTTTTTTAATTTTAGGTAGATACAGTTGTCCCATGTACCTCTAACTCCTCGTAAACAAAGCTGTGGTTTTCATTCACAAAGGGGAACGGGTTCCTAAAGGACCCCTTCCCTTTTGGAATGGCTTACCACTACATGATTGCAGTCAGTGAATTATTAATCTTTCGTGGCCGTAATTTGGTTGTATTAGAAATGGGGTTTCCAGTTGGCTAGGGTATGCACCTAAGCCACGCGGAATCCACCACTCTAGTCAGGTTAAGGGAGTTACTCACCAAAGATAACCCCTGCTCACCCCCTTAGTAGCTTGTCAGAGCAGTCAGGCTTATCCTGGAGGCAATTTGTAAACACACACACACACACACACCAGTGGCACACTAGGCACACCACAAAAGACATTCCACACAATGTTCATATACAAATATACCCTGTATTACATAAAAAACACATTGACCATAATCACATAACTCACTTTGCCAACTAGACAGTCAATCAATCAATCAATCACGGCATTTGTAAAGCGCGCTACTCACCCGGGAGGGTCTCAAGGCGCTGGGGGAGAGGGGTATGTTACTGCTCGAACAGCCAGGTCTTGAGCTGCTTCCTGAAGGAGAGATGGTCTTGGGTTCGCCGAAGGTGGGTTGGGAGGGAGTTCCAAGTCTTGGCTGCCAGGTAGGAGAAGGATCTTCCTCCGGCGGTGGCTCTGTGGATGCGTGGTACGGTGGCGAGGGCGTGGCTGGTCGATCGTAGCTGGCGGGTGGGCGTGTAGAAGGTCATGCGGTCGTTGAGGTACTTGGGGCCCAGGTCGTGGAGAGCCTTGTGTGCATGGGTGAGGAGTCTGAACGTGATTCTCTTGCTGACGGGGAGCCAGTGCAGGTCTCTCAAGTGTCCGGTGATGTGGCTGTGTCGAGGGATGTCCAGGATGAGTCGTGCGGAGGCGTTCGTTGGAGTCTTTTTTGAAGTTTGGCAATGGTTCCGGCGTAGAGGGTGTTCCCGTAGTCAAGTCGGCTAGTGACGACTGCCTGGGTGACGGTCTTCCTGGTTTCAGTGGGGATCCATCTGAAGATCTTGCGGAGCATGCGCAGGGTGTTGAAGCATGAAGATGACACGGCTTTGACTTGTCTGGTCATCGACAGTGAGGAGTCCAGGATGAAGCCCAGGTTGCGTGCATGGTCCGTTGGTTTGGGAGCGGTGCCCAGGGCCGGGGGCCACCAGGAGTCGTCCCATGCGGAGGGTGCTGATCCCAGGGTGAGGACTTCCGTCTTGTCTGAGTTCAGTTTAAGGCAGCTGTTCCTCATCCAGTCGGCGACGTCTTTCATCCCTTCGTGTAGGTTGGCTCTGGCAGTGGTGGGGTCGTTGGTGAGGGAGAGGATCAGCTGGGTGTCGTCGGCGTAGGAGATGATGTTGAGGTTGTGTTGGCGTGCGATGGCTGCGAGGGGGCTCATGTAGACGTTGAAGAGGGTTGGGCTGAGTGAAGATCCTTGTGGTACGCCGCAGATGACTTCGGTGGCCTCGGATCTGAACGGAGGGAGGTGGACTCTCTAGGTTCTTCCGGCGAGGAACAAGATGATCCACTCCAGTGCTTTCTCTCGGATTCCGATGTTGCTGAGGCGCTTCACTAGGGTGCGGTGGCAGACAGTGCTACATTTAGATGTAGCAGGTTTATTTTTGTTGAAGTATTTTATTTTCCTGAGACTTCCAACAGGAGGCCAGCACACACACGCCCTTGGAGAATTCTTCACAAGTAGGAAACTACAGCAGGGAAAAAAGAGCCAGTCCTTTTCTTCCACCACAGACAGAAGCAGCAACTGCAGGCCCAACCACCCCTCACTCAGAAAAGGCAGCACGCCTCACACAGTTCTTCCGCTCTTCTTCATTGCACTCTGCTTGTTTTTTGAAGTAATCTAAAGTCTTGGGGTTTAAGTTCCAATAATTATACTACATTTTGTCATTGTTTTCTTTGTGGCAGTCTCTAAGCTCTGACCAAACCAGTTCTGTCCTCCCAGGCTCAGCCTGACCACAGGGGGTGAAGACAGCATTCATATTCAGGTGCAAGCGAAACTCCACCCACAACCCTAAATGCAGACCAGGTCTCTTCAGCCAAGCGATGAGTCACCCAGGCAACGCAGGACACTCTTTAACCCCTTCTGGCTGTCTAGAGTTAATGTCTATCCCCAGCTCCTGTCACTCCAAAAACAGAGGCTGAATACACAAACAGTCAGAGACACATAGACTGGTAAAGCAAGAAAATGCTGACTTTCCAAAAGTTCAAAATAGAAGGGGGTAGGCCCAAAAAATTAGAAGCTGGATAGGGCCTACTTAAAAGCACACAACATGAAATCTAGCCACCACATGTATTGCTGTTTTCTATTCCAACAGACAAAGGACCCAACCTTAATTCATTGGTCCTGGTTATTTATTTAATTAATTATTCATTTTTTGTGATTTTTCAAATATCATGTATGTCTGAGATTGTGAAAACACTTTTTGTTTCAAAACAATACTTTACATTCATTCAACGTAAGATAAACAACATTGCATGAAAAAAATAAAAACAAAAACACTAAATTCTAAATGGTACACCAATCAGTCATTTTTAGAATTTCATATATGCAGCAATCCTAATAGGCATAATTTGGACAGTCCTTTTGGCTAGGATGCTGTCCATTGGGAAACAAAGGTTTAGAAACAGCTGGGGTTCAATGTTACACAATATCCCTCAAAGCTGCTAGTGTTCGTGATTTAATGCTTCCTCAATGGTAGACCAAGTAGTATTCATGGGGCTCTCTTCAGGGCTTTGACTTGGTGTGATCTAAAAAACATAAATAATATAATAATAAACAGTGTTGCTGTTTTGTAGCCAGTCCTCCTTTCTCGATATTCATTTTATCGTATTTTTAAAATGTACTGCACTCTACCTGTTTGTGCTCTATGCTTGTTTGCTAGAGAACTCTTTGTCACTAATGCAGTGAGGACACAAATTCAAAGACGGTTCTATTAAATAATGTAACAGTAGAAGGGGAATCGTAAATAAATGAAAACTGGACTAATTTTAACCCAGCCCCCCCGAAATGATGTATTTTTATTATCAGTATCTTTACTTCAGTGTTAAAGGGCATAACCGCAGGAGTTTCATTCTTATATTGGTGTGAAAATCAGTTCATGCGGGCAACTATGCTTCTTCCTAAAAATGGAAACATACTATTTTAGATGATATCGTTTCCAGCCCACTTCCTGCTTGTTGGATGGTTGGAGAGGCAACATATTAGCTTACTTATGAATCTGGGAGACTTGAGCTCTCTGGAATTATTCCACAGGCACGCTCTGTGTGAAGCGTCTTCAACTGCGTCTCGTCCATTATTTCTTTCAGTTTGGGGAAAACAGACACACGATTAGGGATACGTTCTCATGTGGGACACTGTAGTCTGTAACATTGTGTCTAATCAGAGCGGAGGAGGTTTCCTTTCTTACTTAATTCAGCTACGGCGTTCTGTCATCGTCTTTCCGAGTATGGGCGGTGGTGGTTACTTCCTGCCTGATTAATTTTTAAAGAAAGGACCCTCCGATTCTGGGTGGAATGTGAATTGCTGCTTTAGAAACATATAATGAAACGAGTATGCCGCAATGAAAGCGTATTTTTTAAATACGGGGTTAAAGGCACCACTGAAACCTTTTTTAACTTTTCAATGAACAGTGAACAGCAATGAACAACACAGAGCATAGCGACACTGTAAACAAAACTCCTATTCCAAATCTGATTATGATGCATGGTGGGACTTGAAGTCCTTGGAATGAAGACAATTATGTCCTGGATAATTCTGACATTTTATTCAAGCCTTTAATTGTGTTGTTAAATTTCAGTATGCGGTATGTCCCTTTTTGTTGTAAAGACGCTTCTACATCTCCGCCTCGAGGAGTTTGTTTAATCACTGAAAGTACAGTCCATTTAAGTTCTTTCTCACTGTATTTCTTTTCTGTGTAGTGGATCACTATGGGCGCTGTCATCACCTTTGTTTTAATTCTGTAGCGGTGCTGCACCATGCGTTGATTCACTTGTTTGTTTGTTTGTTTTGCCAATATATATTTTGGGACACAGGCAGGCGACTGCATAGATCACATTCTTTGTTTTACAGTTGGAGAATTCTTTGTGGGACCACTTCTGGGTATCGTGTCTAAATTCACTTTCTTCAACTGTGGTTTCGCAGACCGAACAGTTGCCACACTTGTTGTGCCCCTCGATTGGTTCTAATTTCCATTGGGCCCTTCCTTCTTTTGAGTGGACATGACCTTCTCAGCTCTGACAATGCGTTGGCCAATACTGGCATTATTCCTCATTCCAAATATAGGGTGCTCGAATGGATATTCCAAATTTTGGAGAAGATGCCAATTTTTCAGAACAATTTGGTGAACTTTTTGGGTATGTGGACCATAGGTCGAGACATAAACCAATTTATCCAAGGGCTGTTTTTTTTCGTAAGGAGGCCTTCACGTGGACCATACCAGGCTCTTTTAATGGCGTGTTTAAGTAATTTCTTTGGGTCCCCCCAACATTTCAGTTGGTCACAAAAAGCTGCAGCATGGACTTCAAATCTTCTTTGAGGGAGCAGTTTCTCAGCAGTTGGCCATATGGTAAATTATCCTTCAAATTTCTTGGGTAGGAGCTCTTATAATGAAGGATTGTATTCTTGTCAGTAGATTTTCTGTGTAATGTGGTCAGTAGTACATTTCCATACGGTATGACACGACATCCAGGAAAGTCAAGCCTGTCTTGCTCTTGGTAATGGTGAATTTGATGTCCTCATGCCTCGAGTTCAACCATCCATGAAAGTTTCCAAGATCTTCTTCCGATCTGCTCTAGAGGCACATGATATCATCGATATATCTGTAACACTGGAGTAGGTGTTCTTTGAATGGGTTTCCATTGACGATGAATCTGTCTTCAAATCTGGCCATATAGAGTACCGCCATCTCTGGAGCGAAGGGACAGCCCATTGCAGTCCCCTTCAATTGAATATAAAACGCATCTCAAACTTTAAGTCGTTTTTCTTCAATGCTACTTCAGCAAATTGGAGTATGAATTTTGTTGGCACTCGATGTGGGCATGTTCTGGTCTCTAGGTAAAATTCAATGACTTCCAGGGACTCCTCTTGGGGGATCTGTGCATATAAACAGACTACATCAAAGGAAACCAACCACTGTTGTGAAGCGTTGAATTATTGACCTTCAATTTTGCAGATAAAGTCAATTATATCCCTTAAATATGAGGTAACTTCTTTCAGGAAAGCATTAGAAAAGTATCCACATACTTGGAAATTGGCTCCATCAAGGAGTCACAACCCGATACAATTGGTCTTCAGTGTGGTTCAATTAAAGACTTGTAATTCTTGGGTAAAAAATAAATGATGGGAATACTTGGATGTTTTTTGTTCAAGAATCCAAATTCTTAAGTCCCAAGATTCCTTGTTCAAGCCCTTCTTTCAATACTTTTGTGATGATATCCTCTATCTGTCTGGTGGGATCTTCCTTAATTTGTCGGTACCACTCCTGGTTATGGACTTGACTTCTGCCCTCCACCAGATTTCTCTGTCTGTTTAAATAGAAAACAGCAATAACTGTCGTGGCTAGATTTCATGTTGTTCACTTTCTAAAAGTGGCATTTTTAAACACACAATATAAAAACCACCTTCACCAAAAGGTGCGTTAATAAATACTGAGTGCAGAGAGTCTAAATGACATTTTACTATCTTGTTCCAATTGAAAGTTACACATGTAAATAGTTACAATGCAGCCCCAATGATAGCCTATGTAACAGATAGCCCTTCAATAGTGAAAAACTAAATATAAAGTATTTCCCTATCAGGACATGTCAGCAGTACAAGTCTTCCTTTCACATACACTTCACCCTGCCCATAGAGGTACCTAGGGCCTACCTGAGGGGTGCCTTACATGTAAGAAAAGGGAAGGTTTGTGCCTAGCAAGGTAGTGCACATGCGAGTTTAAAACTGTGTGCACAGACACTTCAGTGGCATGTCTGAGACACTTTTACAGGCATACTCATGTGAGTGGCGCAACCAGTGCTGCAGCCCACTAGTAGCATTTGATGTAAAGGCCCTGGTAAACTCAGTGCACTCTACTAAGGACTTACCAGTAAATCAAACTCACCAATTATGGATAACCAATCATATTCACAATTTACACAGAGAGCATATGCACTTTAGCACTTACGAGAAGTGGTAAAGTGCTCAGAATCCTATAGCCAATAAAAACAAGATCAGAACAATAGGAGGCAAAAGGCAAAAAGTCTGGGGATAAACCTGCAAGAAGGGCCAGGTCTAACAGTTTCCAAAACATTAATACATACCATACCAATTCGGTATTTGGATGGGACGTCCTAAACCCAGGCCTTCCAAATACCGCATCAGATTTGGATCACAAACACAAGTTACCAAATCACAATTTGGTGGTTGTACCATTAATACAGCATACTTGCAGTCGTAAACAAGTCTGTATGCAACCTAAAAATGCTTTGTACATCTGATCCTTAGTTTTAGTGGCTAATCATTTGTGAATCTCCAGTAGATAATGTCCCTGATTACTGGTTCAAAGCTTAGTTCCAGTTTTAAGAAAGGTTTGCAGAGGGATAAGAATTCCAATGCCCTCATTACAAGTTCAGGGCTAAATTCCAAAATGTTCTTAATTGCAAGTTGGTTGATAATTAGCATACTGGAAGTTCTCCCCTGATTGATGTTGGAAAGTCAAATCTGCTAAAATGTATCAAGGTCAAAAGGCCCATTAGAAAAGGTAAAACATGCTGAATTTGTAAGAAACATTTTACCGGTCCTGTTTGCGATTAGTAAAGTGCATGTTGCCATGTACAGAAGGCAATATGCAACTTGGTAACTTGTTACCGAATCGCATTTTCAGTTTGCGGTTCGGTATTTGGAAGGGGCACGTTTTGGGCGTCCCTTCCTTATACTGAATAGCACTGATATGTAATATTTGCAGTTACCACCAACTTCAAGTTGGTGATAATCCTTTTGCAAGGCTCAACATTCTGTGATTTTGGGAAAATCACTTAATCTCGCCAGGCCTACCAAATATCGTAGCTTTTCATTTTTATTTTTGAAATGCATCCCGTTTTCCTATAAGAAATACGGGCTAGTTTAGAAAAATAGGATAAATCAATCACAGACATGGTGATCTGTTGACCCCAGCAGGCCACCATCTCTGTGATTGTAGCCATTCACAATGGGTCCCAAATTGTGACCTGCCTGATGAATATTGATGAGGCAGGTCCATTTGCGAGCCACTGCGAATCGCTAACAGTGTCAAACACACTGCTGTACATCGCAGTTTGCAATTTCCTAATTGCGAATCGGAAAAATTCGCTATTAGGAAATCTCAAACACGCAATTTAGTACATCTGGCCCTTGGTGTAATAAATAGCGATTTTGCATTTCATACCTTATTTCCGTGTTGAGAACTCAGACCAGGAAGTATTTACCACAAAAGGTTAATAACTCATCCCGGAGTAAATGTATTTACCTGGTGTGGTAAACACCTCACCCTATTCTGAACAGCTGGTCAGCAAAGTCACTATATCTATGGGTACGATGATATTACCTGATGTGTTGTTAGTGGACTGCTGTTGTTCTGATGGTTTCTGAGTTGGGGTTGTTAGTTCTGCTAACAGTGGCTGCACCTGCACTCGGTAATTTGAAGTTGGCGTCTGATGCCGAATGTGGGGCCCGATGTAGGTAAATCTCATTTACCGACTCTAGAATACCGAATTTTACTGATTCGGTATTCTAGATTCGGTAAATCAGATTTAGGTAAAAATTCAGTAATTTTTACCGAATCGGTATGATTCGATAATTTGACAGAATCAGTATTTACCGATTTGGTAATTGCCATTGATTCCTATGGGCTTTGAGGGCCATAGGAGTCAATGTCAATTACCGAATCGGTAAATATCGATTCGGTAAAATTACCGAATTGTCAAGGGGGACAGGGTGTCACTTTGACACCCTGTTGCACCCCTGATTCTGGCTTGTGTGCCATGTGACACACATACATGCCCTTAGTGCATGTGTGTGTGCCACATGGCTCAGCTGTACATGCACAGATGTGCATGTACACAGGAATTCGTTATTTACCACAAAATAGTATTTCATGGTAAATAACGAATTCTTAAGGGCCTGTGGCACTGTTTTCAGTGCCCCCTACATCTAGATTTACCGATTCGGTAAATTTACTGATTCGGTATTTTACCGAATTGGTAAATTTACCGAATCGGTAAATTTAAGGCCCACTACATGTCAAAAACCAAATACCGGTCGGTAACGGCCGTTACCGACCGGTATTTGGTGTCCTACATCGGGCCCGTGGTCTGCAGTTAACAAGTTCAAGCCACATTCGGCCAACACAGGCTTCCATCGTTTCAAGGTCGTTTCAAAGAGAGCCATTACATTCAGTATGAGAAATCCCTGTTAATTTACAGTCCCTAGACACCGCAGCCGTTCAGTACGAAGCCCTATGCGCAAGCAAGTCATTACAAATGCGGAAAATGCTGACTACATAAATATGTTCATATTCCATTCATTCGCCCCTCCCTCGCACAGTCGGGAGACTTGCCACCAAGCAGCCAATCCTTGACTATTCTCCCCTTCACCACTTGGGGTGAGGCTTAAGCAATAATAATAAATCCAGCAAAGGCCCTATAAATAAAAATATAATGAATTTTGTTATAATATCTCAAGAATGTGGAAAACGTCAAGATGATAAAATGAAGATCTGTTATTTATAAGCGCTGAGCCGCTCTTGGTGATACATCTTGCTGGTTTTTTAAATCTTCTGGTATTAATATGAAGCTTTAGTAAGTTCAGTTTGTCTTACAAATTGCATTTCCATCTAAATTGACTGCAGTCTTCCTGTAATTCATGCAGGGCGCTAAATGGAAAGTCTGTGGTGAGTCCTCCGTAGGGGGGCGCAGTGATAAAGATGTTCCCGCGCATCAGCATAAAGCGCGCGGGACTGTGATTAAATTCTGCAGGCTGAGGTTTTCAACCCTGCATTGTTTCTTCATACTTTACAATGATAATCCTTTAATCTTGGAATTAAACTTTGAAAAAACAGGTCTAATGCAACGTGCCTGATTGCAAGTTGAGTTTTTGGAGGCACTGTTTAAATAATATCAAAAGCTCATAGATATTGATATGCCATATCCTCTGTCCTCAGCTTTAGCAGGGGAGCCACCACTGCGTGGAACATGAAGGGCAGTGATATGCAATGAGTGAGACTTCCATGAAATATGAAGGGCAGTGATGTGCAATGAGTGAGACTTCCATAGAAATTTAAGGGCCGTGATGTGCAATGAGTGAGACTTCCATGGAAAATTAAGGGCAGTGATGTGCAATGAGTGAGACTTCCATGGAAAATTAAGGGCAGTGGTGTGCAATGAGTGAGACTTCCATGGAACATGAAGGGCAGTGATGTGCAATGAGTCAGACTTCCATGGAACATGAAGGGCAGTGATGTGCAATGAGTGAGACTTCCATGGAACATGAAGGGCAGTGATGTGCAATACGTGAGACTTCCATGGAACATGAAGGGCAGTGATGTGCAATGAGTGAGACTTCCATGGAACATGAAGGGCAGTGATGTGCAATAATTCAGACTTCCATGGAACATGAAGGGCAGTGGTGTGCAATGAGTGAGACCATGAAGGGCAGTGATGTGCAATGAGTGAGACTTCCATGAAACATGAAGGGCAGTGTTGTGCAATGAGTGAGACTTCCATGAAACATGAAGGGCAGTGATGTGCAATGAGTGAGACTTCCATGAAACATGAAGGGCAGTGGTGTGCAATGAGTGAGACTTCCATGGAACATGAAGGGCAGTGATGTGCAACGAGTGAGACTTCCATAGAAATTTAAGGGTAGTGATGTGCAATGAGTGAGACTTCCATGGAATATTAAGGGCAGTGATGTGCAATTTGTGAGACTTCCATGGAAAATTAAGGGCAGTGATGTGCAATGAGTGAGACTTCGATGGAAAATTAAGGGCAGTTGTGTGCAATGAGTGAGACTTCCATGGAACATGAAGGGCAGTGATGTGCAATGAGTCAGACTTCCATGGAACATGAAGGGCAGTGATGTGCAATGAGTGAGACTTCCATGAAACATGAAGGGCAGTGATGTGCAATAATTCAGACTTCCATGGAACATAAAGGGCAGTGGTGTGCAATGAGTGAGAACATGAAGGGCAGTGATGTGCAATGAGTGAGACTTCCATGAAACATGAAGGGCAGTGTTGTGCAATGAGTGAGACTTCCATGAAACATGAAGGGCAGTGATGTGCAATGAGTGAGACTTCCATGGAACATAAAGGGCAGTGATGTGCAATGAGTGAGACTTCCATGGAACATGAAGGGCAGTGATGTGCAATGAGTGAGATTTCCATGAAATATGAAGGGCAGTGATGTGCAACGAGTGAGACTTCCATAGAAATTTAAGGGTAGTGATGTGCAATGAGTGAGACTTCCATGGAATATTAAGGGCAGTGATGTGCAATTTGTGAGACTTCCATGGAAAATTAAGGGCAGTGATGTGCAATGAGTGAGACTTCGATGGAAAATTAAGGGCAGTTGTGTGCAATGAGTGAGACTTCCATGGAACATGAAGGGCAGTGATGTGCAATGAGTCAGACTTCCATGGAACATGAAGGGCAGTGATGTGCAATGAGTGAGACTTCCATGAAACATGAAGGGCAGTGATGTGCAATAATTCAGACTTCCATGGAACATAAAGGGCAGTGGTGTGCAATGAGTGAGAACATAAAGGGCAGTGATGTGCAATGAGTGAGACTTCCATGAAACATGAAGGGCAGTGTTGTGCAATGAGTGAGACTTCCATGAAACATGAAGGGCAGTGATGTGCAATGAGTGAGACTTCCATGAAACATGAAGGGCAGTGGTGTGCAATGAGTGAGACTTCCATGGAACATGAAGGGCAGTGATGTGCAATAAGTGGGACTTCCATGGAACATGAAGGGCAGTGATGTGCAATGAGTGAGACTTCCATGGAACATGAAGGGCAGTGATGTGCAATGAGTGAGACTTCCATGGAACATGAAGGGCAGTGATGTGCAATGAGTGAGACTTCCATGGAACATGAAGGGCAGTGATGTGCAATGAGTGAGACTTCCATGAAACCTGAAGGGCAGTGGTGTGCAATGAGTGAGACTCAAACGAAGTGTATGCGGTCAGTGATATCAGGGTGAAATTCCACTGAAATGTGCGAAGGAACAGATGTGCAGATGAGACACAAGCGAAGCATTGGAAAAATGACCAGTGGTATTGAATTGCTATATTGCATGCACATCTGATAACATACATACAGCTTTGTACAGTCACATTATAGGCAGACAACATACATCTAGGTATGAATAACAAAAATGCAATATACAGCTAATACATGCACATGGCAGATATAGGAACAAATACGCACACACATGCATTCATTGATATCCTGTGTATGAGTACCCAGATAGACATATACAAGGGAGTAGCCAGAAAAGTAAAAAAAGCCCCTACTTTGAACCATATACACTGAGAAAGTGAGCACAGAAGTTATTCTTTGTTCTATTCGCCCTTCTTTCAGTCTGTTGTCATTCTTTCTTTACTTCTCGCTGTATTTTCCATATTTGTTCTCTTTTTTTTTTTCCTTCCATACATCCTTCTTTCTGTCATTTTATTTACCATCCTTAAGTCTCCATCCTCTTTTCCTTCCTTCTGTCACCCATCATTCTCTCAATCCATCCTTTTCTCCATCTAATGTCCCTTCTTCTATTAAGTCTTCTTTCCATCCATCCATCCTTTCATCTCCTAATGCAGCCTCGCTCTCTCCTTCTCTAAGACCATCCATCATTCCACTGTTATAATACTTGAAGCACAATGCTGTATCAAGCAGAGGGCCTGAAGCTAGTTCTGGATTGTTCTAATAGAGCAAAGTACGAGGAGTGGGAGTGGATCCACCAGTAACCAAAATAACCCTATCAATAACTAGTGCAGTATGTGATAAACTCTAGGGAGTCAATGTTCCACAGGATGCAAAGGAGGAGAGGCCTCACTGGGTCACTCTGGTGCTGCACTGAAAACCACTGTACCTTCTCAATGCAGCACATTGATGTAGTCCAGACTTGGTATGGAAAAAGCTGCCAGTTCACAGCAGTTTGTCTCTCTCCCAAGTATCACTAGACACATCAGCATTTGAGAAGCTGGTGGTTGGGTCAGAGTGAAGATCTAGGCACATAACAGTATCTTGTACTGAGATATATATGAAGCTCTGAAGTGAATGGTGAGTTTGGCACTATGGCCTAAAGCTATGAATAGAGAACATTAGCAGTGCTTTTCTGATGAGGCCAATGGTGTCGAGATGCTCCATGTGTTGCATTATCTATCTTGGGTACTGCCATTGTGGGTAAAATGTAATCATTTTGACTGGTCTAACTCATAAAAATAGAATTAAACTCAATCAGATCAATTCGATGCTGTCAGGTCGCTTTTTATTAAATTCCTGCTACTTGGCAAAGCCAATAGGTTTAGCTTGCATTTCCAATTATAAGCCAAATCAGTGCTGGTCAGCGATGGTCTGCTGTTTACGTCATTTTAGTAATCTCACGAAGAACAAGGAGTAGTTGAGCACATATCTGCCCATGGTTGTCAACTATCCAGGTGTTATGAATGAACATTCACCCAGACCTGGTTTTTCATCCAGTAGGAAAAATAATTTTAACTGTAGGTCAGTGATTGGAAGTGTACATCTACAAGTCCCAACACAGTACTGTTGGCTTAAGAACATGAATCATTTAACTGGGCCTCATACTATTAGGCCAGCGGATAGCTATGACATCCCCATTTAAGTCGGCAGACTATAATGGCACAATCATACACACAGAATACTTACTACCGCCCAGCAGAAAAATCTACCTCTGGCCGCCCTGCCGGTGGCCTGCTGACTTTGATTTCAACATGTTTATTACCTACGGTTTTTCAGATACCCGTGACGTCTAAGTGGCTTGTAGAATACAAACATCATTTGCTGATAAAAAATATGAAAATATGGTGATCCTAAATGTGTATATGCAGTGGAGCTCACGGAAGGAATATGGGGATGAATTGTTATATTTTAAGAATGATATGGATAAACTGTGTGATTAGTATGGAAATGATTTGATGTTGTTACTGGGAGATTTTAATCACAAGTTAAACCCAACATTGTCTGATCAGTGGTATATTGAAATTCTAGAGGCTTGTGAAGTGAAAACAGCAGAATTTCTGGAAACTAAAATAACGACTGATGCGGCCAACCTGGGCAACTTCTTAGCGACAAAAAGTTTATTTTGTCTAAATGGGAGGATAACTCAGAATTGTCCCGTAAAGAAAACTTTTAAATATGGGACTCAAAATTGCCCGATAGATTATATTTTTATGTTGGCTTGGAATTTTGAGTTCATAAAAGATTTTAGGATTGTCCCCGCGGAATGTAGTGATCTTAAAATGTTAAAACTAGAGCTTGTAATCGCCCAACATTTAGCTTGTGATATAGTTATCCCTCAAGAGATGGATTATCCAAAGCGGATAACCACTCGGTTAACTGAAAAATATATTGAGAGGTTAACTAGTATCGAGAGGTTAACTAGTCTGCAACAAAAGGTGCAATTAGGTCACTTGTGCGGCCAAAATTTACCTTGGTATGTTGAGAAAATAACTCAAGTAGTGAAAAGCATAAGCGTAGAATTAAGGTATGATGTAAGCGCCAATAAGAACAATGGAAGGTCACAAGCAAAGCGAGGAAATTGGTGTAATCAGGAATGCCTACTAAAGTAAAGAGAAGTTAGGCGAGAAGAACGTAGCCTACGGAAAAAAATTGTGCATACCAGGGCAGAAAACCTAATAAAAATAAAGAGGGAATATATCACCCTAATCCGTAATGCTAAAATAACCTATAAAGAAACGTGCTGGGGCAAATTATTGGAAGCAATCGAAGCCAAGAATACACAGCAGTTCTGGAAGCTAATCCAGTCAGCAACGGGACCTTCGGTTGCTCCAATGATTTGCGTAGTGGAAGAGGTGGCGTGGGCAGAGTATATTATTATTATTATTATTATTATTATTATTATTTAAAATTTTATATAGCGCGCAGTTACCCTAGGGCATCCCGGCGCTTGAACAGAGCAACAACAGCTAAAAAACAGTCAGTTCGACAGGGCAAATCTTGCGGGAAACAGAAATGTTTTCAGACCTTTGCGAAAGCGCAACGTGTCGGTCTCGGCGCGAAGTTTTAGAGGTAAAGAGTTCCAGAGCGTAGCTGTATTCACAGAGAATCTTCTCCCGCCCGTGCGCGATCTCTTTACTCTGGGGACAAGGAGGAGGTGTTTCTGGTCAGACCTCAACGTTCTATTCGCTTTATAAGGCACAGCTAGATTTTTTAGAATCGGTGGTCCTGTTCCCTGAAGAATTTTGTGGGCAGAGCAAAGTGCCTTGAATTTTACTCTCTCACGCACTGGTAACCAGTGCAGCGCCTTGAGGGCAGGTCTTGCTGATGCAGTTCTGGGGATGCCCATGAGCAGTCTAGCCGCCGAATTTTGGACCTGCTGTAATTTGTTTAAGGTGGATTCAGGGGCACCCAGAAAAAGGCTGTTACTGTAGTCAAGGCGAGATGTTATAAGCCCCTGAATCAGCAGTTTCCTCGATGGAACAGGGAGGAGCGGAAAGATTTTACGAGCTGCTCGTAGCAGGGCGAAACACACTCCTGCCATTTTTTTGGCTTGGGTCCTGAAGGAAAGATCTTGTTCCAACCATACCCCCAAGCTCTTAATCTCCTCTTTCAAAATGGGGAGATCACCCATACAGCTCGGCCAGCAGGTTAATGGCAGTAAGGGAGCTTTATTCCCTAACAGCATAATCTCTGTCTTAGAGCCGTTCAGCTTGAGAGCTGAGTCGTCCATCCATGTATGAACTTCCACCAGGCATGAGTGCAGGCATGAGTGCAACAGATATACAGCAGTATATACAGCAATTATATGCCCCCAGGAGTGGGACTGGAAATGAGGCATCTGGGGACTGGCGGGCCTAGTAGAGGATCTAAAACAAGAATGTTTAACAACAAATGTCCTTAGAACAATAAAGACACTGAACCTAACTAGAGCTGCAGGCCCAGATAATTTACCAGCCCTGATATTAACTTCAAACCAGACTTGGTGGGCGGAATTCTACACAAAAATGTTTGCCTTAATTTTAGACCAGGGGACTATGCCCCCAAAATGGAAAGGAACTATAATAAGACCGCTACATAAGAAAGGGGATGTATATGCCCCGAAAAATTATAGGCTAATCAACCTATTGGATATAGGAGAAAAAAATTCTCTGAAATAATCCTTAGTAAGCTAAAAGCTTGGGTGGAACACAGATCTATCATTCCGGTTGAACAAGGGGGCTACAAAGAAGGCCACTCCATGATAGATCATTGTTTTGCACTGTGGGCTCTGGCCAGGAAATCGATGGAACAAAACGGCAAATTATTTTGCTGTTTCGTCGATTTCCGAGCGGCGTTTGACACAGTAGACCGAAATAGCCTTTGGGAAGTACTGGAAAACTATGGAATGTCACAGGGTATATTGAACATCTTAAAAGAATTACATAGTGGCAATTGGGCCCAGGTCATTAGAGACATAAAGGGCTCACTAACCCATAAAATTCCAGTAAAGAACGGTTTGAGACAAGGGTGCGTTTTGGCACCCTTGCTTTTCTTAATCTTCTTGGCAGACCTTCCAGCGACCTTGGAAGTTGAAAAAAGTGTGAGCCCGCGAATGAATAATAATAAAGTGTCATGTCTCTTATACGCCGATGACCTTGTGATCTTGGATCAAACTGAAATGGGCCTCCAAAGGAAACTAAATGTGTTTAATAAGTACTGTGATAAAAAAGCTCTCTTAACAGTGAATATGGAAAAAACAAAGATCCTATGTTTTGGAAAGAGGGTAAACAATTTTAATTGGTTTTTAGGACAGGATAACTTAGACGTAGTATGTGAATATAAATACTTAGGCCTCTGGTTTAATAGCTCATTAAAGTGGAACACCCACTTGGAGGCACAGACGGCAAAGGCTTACTCTTCGGTCTGTGGTCTGAAAAAATGTAATAAAGATTATGGCGATATGTCACACAGACCGCTTCTGAAGGCTTTTGAAGTTATGATCCCCCCACAATTGCTTTATGGAGCAGAGGTGCTTTTCCTGAGTGGTAAAAGAGGGTGGGACCGGGAAGAAGGTAAAATTGTGAAAATGCTGCTGTCCTTACCAAATAGCTCCATGATTCAAGCTATTAGAATGGAGGTGGGTTTAACATCATGGGAAGTAAAGTCCCAATTGTCCATAATAAGATTTTGGAACCGACAGGAGCCTGGTGGTGATGAGAAGCTCTCAATTTGGTGTAGAGAGGAAATTCGAGTAAGCAGCTTACGCTGGGCGCGAGAAGTGAAGAAAACCCTCCAGACGGTAGCCGCGCACTTGAAATTGAGCCTCTCCCCACTACTGTTAAATGTAGTCTGCACTAAAAAAATGCTTAGAGACCAAGGGCATGAATACTCCAGATCAAAAGACATGGACTATCTGAGGCTAAAAAAATCGGTGAATTGGGTAAAGAATGAATGGGAAAAGGAGGTCCGGTTCCCATACCTGGATTTACTGCCTAGTAGATGGCTAAGACATGAAATCTTGATGGTTCGGGTTGGCCTAAATCCATGGAAGATTGAAAGAAAATAAGAGTGGCCCTGATCCATCCGGACGGTACTTGTAAACGTGGTCTAGGAGTAAGAAATGATATTTTACATATACTGTTTGATTGTACTTGTATTTTAGAAATTCGGAAAACTTTTATAGGTCCAATTTTTTTAAAATATGAGGTGACCTGTCGTGCTGATGCTATCGACCTCCTTACAGAAATGTCATTTTTGGATACTACAATTGCGTTGGGGGAATTTCAGAAAGCGACAAGAGAATATGTAATGGAGGCAACAAAGGAGAGTGGGAGAGTTTAAAATTATAGAGTATCCCAATTTCATGCTTATGGTTTTATAAGTGTTGTAAATGTGTAAAATGAATTGTGGTTTTAAATATTTTATCACTATGTGCAATCCATTGTTCTATGTATGGTTTATAGACTATTGTCTAAACAAACTTTGTTATCAATCATACTTACTGGTGGTTTTAATGAACTTTATTATTCATTCATAATATTTTGCAACCTACCACTTTCTCCTAAATGTGCCTCCTGGTCCTGGGATGCTTTTGATACTACTGAGGGCTGTATTCACTGCCTTCCAGAATGCATGCAGGTGGTTACCATGAAGAACCGAAGTTGCCACTGACTATGCCGTATCAACAGTATGCTTCTCTGGTTGGGGACCCTATTACATCTGTATGGGTGGCAATGATGGGCTCGCTCTGGTGATTTTTTAGGAATGGACTGATGACATGTTAGGTAGAACCATCAGTTGGATTTAGTTGGGATTGTTGTCAGTGCATCAAACGAGCTTAGTTACATCAAATGTACATCTCTAGACAACACTTCATATTTCCACCAATGATTATCTGGTCCCCACCATACATACCACTCTGACGTAGACTCACCCGAGAATCCAATAGGTTCTTTTAACCCATCACACACGTCAGAAAGTTTACATCTCTAAGCGGTTCCAAACATGCAGAGCGTTTTGTTGTTCCTAATATCAGTTAAAGGTGTGACTTATTTTGCTTGTACATAGACATTTTTGCAGGGTCTGCTTCTTCTACTGTTTCCCCCCATTCCTAGCTTAAGGTTTCTATAATAGTTGGTTGTTTGAAACTGTGGTGTTTCTGACATCAATCACACCAGCAGCTGACAGACACATCTGGCATGCAGGAGCCCCCACATGGGCTAAATAGCTGAGGTAGAACAGACACTCCAATCGTCATCACAAAATATATTCCTACGAGTGCAAAATTCATAGTGTAGGCAAGCACCAACGCTCGCTGTAAATTCCAGAATCCAATAGGAAAAAACGGCTTACAAAATATATGTAAATCAGAATTCTAAGCTACTTTATGCAGACTGCCAGCTTACCCTCACTTGGTGGTTGCCAACCCCTTTTCACTTATATTCACCTTCCCCACAAACACATTTCCTCTATAGACGTCAATGGTACTACCTTCGTTTCAAACCTACATCACTCTCCTAAAAACTGTTCATGCTTTGTTCACCTTCATCATGAGATCCCAATCTTAATCATCTGACCCACACTCATCTTAGAGTCAACAGGCTGACAGTAATGACTAATTACCAATGATGCCTCTCCCTTCACTGTCTGGATTTAAATTCTTCACACTGTTTTCACTGTCACATTTAAAGCTAGAAATCAGCCTCATAGCCCCACACATGCCCTCATGCCAGCCTCCTTGGAAGGTGACACAGCCAGATGTGATGAGAAAGGATGGCCAGTGACTTCCCATAGTCGATTACTCCCACTTCACATCATTAACTCCACATGCTGCCTTTCCTCGCCCTGCCTAGTCTGCAGTCACTGCATAGTCTCTGGTCTGCATGCCTTGCAATTCTGCTTTGATTTCCCTCCTCTCAAATAGTGTCAAGTTCAAGTGACTCAACTCCATTGTGAGGCCATACAGAACCTAAAACACAATTAAAGCAATGAAATGAAACACATTGCATGCATTCAACACAAGCATCTACTAACGCAAGGTGAGGGGCAGATGAATCAACGCAAGTTTAGATAGGTGTGATTTAAAATATTTGTGGACAGAACTAGCAGAAACACATGTATCAGTGCAGACATGTTTATGGTATTTACACAAACCTAGAGGAACGTAAGTAGGGTACTGTACAAGGTCCAAGGCGAAGACACAGTCAATGTGTGGTTAGCGTGCCAGCTGGTTTCTAAGAGAGAAAGTGGATTGTAATACAGCATGTGCAGTATTTGTTTCTTAAACTGGAGAAGCACCGGGCCAGTCATGAGGGATGTATTTCTTGATACTGGGTGAATAGATGAAGAAGGCCGGTTGCCTTGTTTTTCACTTTTTTGCTGTTCTGAGACTCCAATCTGATAGTGACCTGGCTGCACTTGTGGAGACAGCCACCAAAGACTTGAGCCTGTTAGTCATATAATCGGGTAGGCCAGTCATGATGGCATTGTAGAAGATGATGCTAATATAGTAGTCTGTATGGGCTGGCAACAATTAGCAGGTGAATTCCACCAGGGAGGGGATGATATGATCTTATTTCTTCAGGCCCTTGATGTGTTTTGCTGCTGCCTATATGATTCACTTAAGCTGGGCCAGTATGGAGTCTAGGAGTTGGTAGAGCAGGGCTTTGCTAATTTTCAGATTAAAGACTAGAAGGGCTTGAACAGCAGTTCTGAAGTCACTAGTTTCTTTTTCCTTAGTAGGGAAGCTGGTACAAGGCTGTCCATTGGTGTAACGCAGGCCCCCACAGTGTGGGGGTGGGGCCGAGCTGCAGGGGGCCCCCTCAGTACAGTATTCTGGCCTGAGAGCACTGGATTAAATCCGGAGTGGTGGTCCGTCCACATACCTTGCATGGAGGCCTCTCAAGTTTCGTTTTGCTACTGAGGCTGTCATAGTTTTCTTTGTGATGTGCTCCTTCAGGGTTCGATCAGCGTCAAGGGTGAACCCATGAGACTTTGCATTGGGGTGCAGCTTGTGTGCAGATACATCTAGTCTCATGTCACTGAGTAAGATTTGAACTAGTTGTTGCTTGTTGTTCTTGGAAAGCACCAGGAATCCTGTTTTGGTCAGGGTAAGCTTCAGGTAGGTGCAGGTCATCCAGGTCTGGATAAGGTCCACACATTATTTGAGGCTCTGGTTGTCTAGAGCCAATGAAACCTTCAAAAACAGGTCTGTGTTGTTAGTATGTTGGTGAATTTCAATACTATCTTTTAGTAGATCACCAAAGGCCTCCAAATGGAGGCTGAAATAATGGGAGACAAGATCAAGCCGTAGGAAACTCTACTAGCGACACAGGCCGACACTTTGCACATTCTTACTTCTTAGGATTTCTTACCAGTCTCCTGTTAATATCTTCTTTCATTATTTTTCTTTTACACTGCTCTTGCTAAGTTGTTTTATCATTTGCGTTTTGGTGGAAACTGCTGGGAGATCCAAAATGAGAGAGTCACATTAGAGAGAACTTCTTTGCAGTGTGAGGCCAACAGACTATCTGACCAGAGATTGGCTATCTCTTCATGCTTTCTGATGACTATGTGTCAGTAGCCTTCTAAGCTTGACCCTGCTGCAGCCTCTCTCCTCTGTCACTGGATTCATGTTAAGTCTGCCACATGCATTTGGTGGAATACTGCATACTTGTGGAGGCATATTCAATTGATTTTCAAACAGGCTAATCATTGTTTGCTCTTTTGAAGTTGTATGTGGTTTTTCCTTGCAACAAGAGTACCACCTGACCCACAGAACAGAAATTTCAGGAGTTAGCAGTGTGGGCCTCCTCTCTGATACATGTGTGGATACCCCGCTGAGAAGTCATTAGTGTGAGGATGGAGAATTTTACTTGAGACTAGTGCAAATCTGAAGGATATTCAGTGTTGTGGAGTCTCTGTCATGGTGAATTGCCATGGAATTGCAGTAAACTATAGGTGCAGGTGGCCTGTTATTCAACAGTGGCACCTAGGGGATGCTAGAAACTCTGTCAGTGTGACAGCAGAGGCTGCAGGGACACAGTTGTCCCTGATGTTGTGTGTCTGCGCTGCTATACAGAGTATACGCTTCTCAGCTGTTGGAAGGATCATGGAAGCTCCAGGACTGTTTACTCCTTATGTGCATTCGTTGAGCATTTTATTGGGGCACCACCACAACCTGCAACGTAGTTTCAAAGCTGACTACAGACAACAGGAAAACTTCTAGAAGGCTAATAGCTTTAGGATATTGAACAGTGCATGAACATGAGACTCGTCCACTCATTTAGTGTCCAATATTCCAAAAGCACATCTTGAAGAATATGGAAAGAGATTAGGAATGTGGAATGAGGTCAGGGCCTTAAAAGAATAAGTGTTCTGCTGCTCAGAACCCACAGCCCATGGTATTGCATGTCAGCATGCCGAATACCAAGGCTATGTACATTTGTTTCCACTATTCCTCTTTAATTGCCCACCATTCACTTTCTGTCCCTTTATATCACTCTTGCAGGTTCTTGCTTTCTCAATCATGTTTTTGTCCATGTTTTTACCCAAGTGTGTTTTTCACTCTCTTGCTCTGTGTCGAAGTCTGATCATGAAAAATAAGTGCTAATCCTCGAAAATGAGTGCCAGTTGGCGAAACCACGAACCACCAGCTCAAATTAAGTACTGAATAGGAAGCATTTCCAAATGGGGCAGTCCCGGCCACCACCACCAGACTCAAGTTGCTCCTCCCCGCCAAAATGCCCTGAGACATGACCAAGCGATGGGTGCTGGAGGAAGCACCTCATAGAACATAGAGGGAGGTAGCAGTGGCGGAGCTATGCACAGATACAAATGCACTTGAGGCTGAGGTGAAACATACTGCAACATCCTTCTAATACAGAACAGGGACAGACTCCGAAGACTCACTCCCGGCAACCCTTTGTTACCTGTAATCTGGCTTTTACCTTCTCCAAGGAAGAGAATAGGAAGGAAAATGGGACTCTTAATGACACGGGTGGGGCAGAAGGAGGAAATAGCACAGTGAGATATGCCAGCCATCTGGCAATTGGGAAAGGAAACAAGAGGCTGCAACAGTATGTTAAGAAGTGACCCAATTAGGAAAATAACATAGTAACATAATTAGGAAGTGAGATATCCAGTCATCTGGAAATTGGGAAAGATAGCAAGAGGCTTAAACATGTGCTAAAAAGTGACCCAATTAAGAACATAACACAACATCATAAATAAGAATACTGCATATCTGCATCAACAATAAGTCAAAGTAAAGAATGATATTGCTCTCTAGGATCACAAAGGGGAGATGAAAGGTACTGTAGTAAACTCTATTTTGTATAAATATAGGAAAATGAGCCAGATGAAGCATGTTGGGGTGGTGGTCAGCCCCCAGTCGGCAAGATTACAATCATTAAATTCTATAAAGAACACTAAACTTCTAAGATTTCCAAATTCTAAAATACCAGCAATGCTCAAAGAACTCTTCATTCCAATACTACAACAAGGCTTCAGCCCCCATAAATAAAAAACAAAACCCACAAAAAAATAGATGTCAAGAAAAAAAAAAACATCAAAACATCAGTGGCAAACACTAAAACAGTAATAAGAAACTTTTTTATGTAAGAAATAAATGTACCGATAGCTCAGTGGCAATCTGTGGACTCGTTGACTCCTGCACTCCTCACACAAGACAGATTCAGGGATCTCAATCTCATCACTCCCATCATTGATATTGTTGAAGTATACCACTCTTTCACAAATCCACTAATATTGTCCATTGACTCTAATGACACTCCCACACACTTTGCCAACAACCACCAGTTGACCAATCTTATAATGTCCTTTCCTAATGTGCCCTGGTCTTTTAATCTGCATCAGGTTCCTCACCTGCAACAACACTGCTTTCACAAATGTTGTTTGGTCAAACCATACTTTTTAGTTAACTTGGTGCAAGTTAACTATGGTGCGAGTGTGCCACCTGCATTGGCGCCAGGCAGCCAATTCTGCACCAGTGCAGAGGAAAGCATTAGGGATGCCTCATATTGCTGTAAATAGGATACATCCCTGCACTTCCAATGAGGCATGCTTGGCACATCCATATGGCTTCATTTTCTAGTAAATATGCCCCTGAGTTGTTTGTCCTTAACCATAATGTTCTCAAAGTAATGAAACCTAAATTAATACATAAATGTAAGCAAAATGATTATTGAAACACCTCTCCCTCACATTCTGTAAAGACAACAAGTCTGAGTGGTAACTTTCCCTTGTCTTTTGCGTGAGAACGAGGCCATGACTGGATTTGTGGGGGGACACGGATGTGAAGTTGAGTATGGGATCAATAGAGGAATGACCGAGCTAAGATAAGCCCTTGGACACCCAACCTGCCTCATTGTACTTTATCTAGATGCTGCATTTGATACAGTGGATATTTCCATGTTGATCAAGCAGATTGTGTTGGTGTGAATAACAGGAATTGCCTTGGACTGGCTGATTTACTGTCTTAAGAACCGAAGGTTTACCGCCCAGCTACATTCACATAGCCCAACTATCCTTTCTTCAGATTGTGGAGTGTCACAGGCTCTACGCTGTCACCAGTCCTTTTCAATACATGCAAAGATTGTTACAAGGTTTGTTTTTAGAATTACATCATTCGCATGTGATACTCAGATTCTTTTGCAATGTGATAAGTCTGTGATGGAAATCAGGGATGACTAGCAACTGTTTAGTGGAGGTGTAACAATAGGCGAACTGTGACTTCTCAAGATTGAATGGCTCAAAGACTGAGGAAATTGCCTTTGGCAAAAATAATCCTTGGGTACACACGTTGTGGCCTGAACTGCGTGTATTGCCATCTGCAATCGCAAAAAGTTAAAGCTTAGGATTTACATTTATAAGGAGCTCAGCCTTATACCTCGGGCTGTTTTGAACTAAAGCTAGTACACAAATGTACCCTTTCACCTCGAATAATTGAGAGCAGTGCTGGTGAATCCATTTTTAAACTCAAATATGTGTAATACAAACATGTGCTATTTAGGTCTTCCTTATAGAATCTTACGCGAGCTTGGGCTCACCCAGAACTTTTCAGTAAGGGCCATATTCAAACTTCGAATATCCGATTCTGTCTCTGATGCCAGTCTATTCCTTCATTGCCTTCCGGTCGAGAGACCCGTGAAGTTAATGGACCTATTATTTTGTTATAAGGCCTTTCACATAAAAAACTCTTTTTCTTTCACAGGCTACTCACAAAATAATCATGTAATAGGTCTCTGAGATCAGAGCAACTATCCCTATCGTAGATGCCACATATTTTGAAAGCCAGAACGGGGGTAGAATGTCGTGGCTTCTTGAAAAGGACAGTCTGCACGCTTTAATAAGGAGCTTAAAACCTATCAAGTTTGTTGAGTAGCATGAAGCATCAGGGCATCGTTTATCTATACTACTATAATAAAAGAGAAAGTTTCAGGTTTTGAGGCGGGTAAACTCCGGAACCACTGCGCCAATCTACACACCCGATACACCGTAGAAATCGTCAGGGTGTGTAGATGGTTATAGGCTATATAAACTTCCAAAATAAACCTTATTTAAAAAATTAATATTTAAAAAAAAGTAGTCCCTCCCAAAGTAGCGCCGGCCACGACGTGCGTGCTCACGTCGAGGAGCGGCGTCAGAGCGGCGTCAGAGGAATCCGGCCATGGCGCGGGGGAGGACCGGTCACCTGAAGAGCAGCACAGAGAGGCGGACATGGCGCGGGGGAGGAGCGGCGGCGGACAAGCGGTAAGGAGCAGAGCGGCGAGTAGCTGTGAACTCAGGAGCGGCGGAAAAGGTAAGCAGGCGGGTGTGGGACCAGGCGGGGAACGGCCAAAAGGCAATGTCTGGGCAGGCGGGGGCGGGAGCGGGGGACAGGGATTGACTCAGGCCACGCGGCAGGCGGGGGTCGGGGCGGGTGGGGGTACGGGCTGCAGGCAGGGAACGGCCAAAAGGCAATGTCGGGGAAGGCGGGGGACGGGGATTGACTCAGGCTACGCGAGGGTCGGGCCAGGCGGCAGGTGGCAGGCGGGGGACGGGGCGAGCGGGGGCATGGGCTGCTGGGCAATGTCGGGGCAGGTGGGGCTAGGGGGAAGCCTAAAAGCACCCGGACAAGGTTGGGACGGGCTGCTAGTACTATATAAATATCTGTTCACTCACTCACTCACAATGATCGAGAACCATGGGAATTTATATCTGGATGACTTTGCAGAAAGAGTTCTATCCTGGCCTGCATGATCAGATAGCCTGCAAACACTGAGCTCTGCGCCCCTGGAGCACACTGATTGAATCTGGTTCAGTAATATATTGCTCGGAGTTGTAGGAATGCATATTGTCTAGATTTCAGTCAGTGAAAAGCGTACTGTTAATGAAGATGCCTAATGGTGAACTGTGATGAGTTATGTACATTTTAGGCTAGTCAAAGCTCAAACCCATTTTAAAGATGACAGAAAACATCAGAAGTGTCTAGTCGTTGCTAAAGAAATAGGAGGGGAGAGAGAGTTAGAAGGTAGAAATGAGGTGCTGTGCAATGGGATCCGCTTCAAGATAACTACCAGCAGACCTAAAGAATCTCACAGCTCTTCACCTGCCATGGATTTGGTGGACATATTTACTGAGGACAAACTGTGCTATGTGTATCCAATCTGCTATAAAAAGGGGTGCATGGTATACATGATTCAACCAACAGGTATGAAAAGCAGAAGTAAGATAGTACTTTAGATGTGATCAGAAATAAGAAGGGACAATGGGTTACGTGGCTACATAATAGTGGAACACCTTAGGCACAATGAAGCAAGGTATGTCTGGTAAAGATTGGGAAATGTAATTATATATTGTTTCACCTATATGCATTTATGTGTCAAAATACTTTGCAGTCAAAATAAATGTTTGGACAGATATCTCAGCTATAAGGAACTAGCATCACAAATCAACTGTGAAAATAGCATCATTTAGAACTAAACCAAACAATGCTGGTGAGATGTTAAGAGGATCCTTTGATTACAAATGGCATGGCCCGGTATCATCAAAATTCAAGAAGCCCCACGTTGTGTCCAAGGTTGAAAAAAAAAAGATGGCCGCACAGGGTCACGGTAGACTAAACAAGGACTAGGAGAAAAAATTATATTTGCGGACTGGTATTTTCATGAAGAGGACAACACCGAGTGTAGTTAAGCATGAAGGAGGGGTAAAGTAGGAAGCATCCAAGGGAACTGGTGGTGGAAAAGGGAGAAAGCACAAAAGATGTGATCACAGAAGCATAAGGGTTGCTGGCCAAGATTACATGTGAACATTGTTCATTGTTTTGCGCAATTCTACAATGAAATTGTAGAAAGAGGAGCTTTCATCTGCTAAACCTATCATGCTGTGAAATTCAGATAAACCTAATCTTAAAGACCTATTCATGGCATAAGATGTTTTTAAGCCACTTTTGGAATACCTATTGGGAAATGGTGAGGTGGGGATGTTTCTATGGTGGGGAGAAAACTTCTCCATTTAACTATGCCTCCAAAGGTTTATCGGTTTGCCTTACTCAATGGCTGATGGGAGATGTGGGCAGAGATTTGCCTGAGATATATCACATACTGAGAACTCCACTAGTCCTATTGCTATTAAAAAGAATGTCTTTAAATTAACAATGCACAAACCTGAAGCTTTTAAAGTTAAGTTTCATCAGATTACATTTCTACAACTGTTTATTTTTCTACCAGGTGGTGGCATATTTATTTTCTAGTTTTACAAAACACTTGCAAGAAATACATCATCAACAGAGTGCTTTCCCAAATGCTTCAGAAGATAGAAAAAACAGTACTGACATTGCACTTGGTATATTACTGTTTAATTTGCGTATATCCATTCACAGGAAAAGTCTAATTATTGTTAACTAGTCATGTAGCCTCCCTCTGTTAATGTGACTGTCACTAGTTGGAAGAGGTTCCTAGATCGTTGATCAGTATAAACATCACAATCTAAAGTATCTCATTTTATGTAAGGCAAATATATGGAGAGAGACAAAGCACACTAATTAAAAAATAACCTGCAGTGAGTTCAATAAAGCGCATCAGTGTCTAGCTAAAGTTGTCTGTATTCAGAGAAGTTGAATTAAACTCTGCAATTAATGTGAAAAACAAACTTGAGAGGCAAACCAAACTGTGCATAATTCAGAAAACATTTGGAAACATGAACTTTCAAACTTTCCCGCAGGTGAAAGTAAATTACACATTAAAGGGATTGCAACTGAAGAACTCCAGACATGGTTATGCCTCACCAGTCAAACTCTAAAAGTTCTTTCAAAATCCCAAGTGAACCCCTTCTGTTCAGTTCATTCAGCACACTGAAGTAACCGTAAGAATGTACATTACACTTAATAAAACTCTCAAATAGCTAGACAGATGGGCGGGCGGGAATGCAGACAGACAAACAGAAAAGTGACACTAAAAGCCCAGAGAGAGAGGCGGCATTGGTCAACCATTGACTTTTATGTTTTTCATGATTGATACCGGTTGGTTCATCAATGTCATAGCATTTTGCTGATGGGTGAATTGCCTATAGGCTTTCCCATTAACTTTTGGTGAGGGGACTCAAATTGTTGTTTAGTTAAAGTAGACCAATTGTGCGTTGTCTGATGTACCTACTATGATGTACAGCATTTTAGTTGGTGGTTTATGTTTTATTGTTGTAGGAAGATCTTGCTGTTTGGAGACAGTGCTATTCACAAATTGCCCGTACATGTTTATTTGTTGAACTACGCTCTCATGACAATATCTGGACTTGCAGTTTTTTTGTTCACAGACTAAAGATGAGCATGCACACCGGCTTGTTATGTCTGAGCTTGTGTGCTCGAGCACTCAGACCGGGAGTAATGTCGCGTTGCAATGTGCTTATTTAACATGTGCACGTTGTCTGGCCTGGGCCGCAATATTAAGGTAGGACACGGGTTTGTTACTTGTGTGTCGGCCCTGATGCCAAACGCACAGCTATTTATTAACACCGCCCCGCGTAGCGCGGGCCAAACAAAAACTCACCGAGGGCGGGGAGAGCTCATCACCCACCCCCGCATATGCTCAGAAGTGATGGGCACACCCAACACAGAAGATTGTGAGGAGCGATATAACATTCCTCCCCAAACAAAGAATTCACATATAAAAACATTTGACGGTTAACATCTTGGCTCTATAGTATTATATACAAGCATAACATACATCAGTTACATCCAGTGCAACCCTAGCAGTGAAAGTTCTTTAGCCGGCTCAATGGCTCAGGATTGTTTCGCAGTCTATACTTGGTGCGGTTCTCACGACACTCACCATTGTTCTCAGCGTCCACAGGAGACTCCAACACCTCTCGTTTAACACCCAATGGAGGGACAGATTGCACCACCTCTTCAGTTCCCTGGACATCATGATCAACTTCAGACCAAGTATCCCAGCGACAATCATCAGGATTTGGTTCCGCTAATCTGGTTTCAGTGTAAGGACACCCATGATACTTTTTGAACGCCGACACATTTATGGTGAGCACTTCCATGACTCTTTTGACTGTGACTTGCGTGCCTCTAACATGAGTGATACGCCAGGGATCTTTCTCAAATGGGAGGCGAAACTTACTGCCCAGATGCCTGTCCTGAGCAAGGACTAAGTCCCCTGTCTGAAGCTTAGATGTCTCTGCTCTACGCTTTCTGCTGACATGATCATTGGCTCGCTTCCTTCTGCACTTCACCTCACTATTGTTGAGATCTTCAGGAATCCAACTTTGATGATGAGGGATAGAATCACGAACCACTTCTCCCATGGACAGGTGCCCAGGAGCACACCCAGTTGTCGTGTGGGGAGTCTGTCATCACCATGTACCACAGCTATTCTGATAACCTTATTCAATGTTCGCATAAAATGCTCTGCTTCACCATTTGCCTGTGGCCACTTCAGTGTTATCTTCTTGTGTACAATCCTGTTTGATGTAAGGTATGATGCAAATTCTTTTCCTTGAAATGGTGGACCATTATCAGTTCTGATCTATTTGATGAGCCCATGGGCAGCCATCACGTTCTCCTGCTTGTGTATGACTTCTCCAGCACTCAGGGAGGACAGCACCTCTACCTCGGGGTACTTTGAGTAATCAACAATTACCGCCATGGAGTGTCTTCCGGCTGGGAGACTTCCAAAATCCATGCTGGCCCTTAGCCATGGGTCTTCTGATCGCCGTTCGGTCATGATTGGCGCTGGAGGATTCGGTTCACCAGTGGCTTGTCACCACTAACAGGATCGCACCACTTCTTCCACCTTGTCATCCATGAGTGGAAATCAGACTTTTGTTCTCAGACTACTTTTAGTCTTCACCAATCCCTGGTGTCCTGCATGTGCCCAACTGACCACTCTGTCCACAAGAGTTAATGGAACCACCAGCCTGTGACCTCGGAGTAGGCACCCGTGGGGATCCCCACTCAGCTCATGTCTCCCCTGGTACAAGTTCTCAATTATCTTCTTGGCTGTTGGAGTAAAAGTTGTCACTTGATTTCTTAGGGGATGTCACTTGTTCGTTTTCACTGCATTGAGCTCCTTCTGCAGGCATCCTTCTTCAGCTGTTGCTTGGCACAGTTCTACTAGGGATATCGGCAGCAGACATGACCGGTCCGCTCTGTATCTCAAATATCCTTTGGTTTCTTCACCTTCGTCCATCTCAACACTGGTAGTCGCTCGGGGATGACATAACAAATTGTCTGCAGGATTACTGGCTCCAGGGTGGTATTCAATCTTACAATTGTATTCCTGCAGCATGCACTTTTCTATGCGTGGTGGTGGCTTGGACGCTGTTCCAGTGAAGATAGGTATTAGAGGCTTGTGATCAGTGGTGACCAGGAAAAGTTTCCCGTACACATATAGATATAAATGCCTGGCACCACTATTGCTTTTTTCTATTTGGGAATACCTTTGTCCGGTGGCAGTCAGTGCCCTACTTGCAAAGGCCACAGGAGCCAACTCGTCCTCATCAGTCATCCACTGAAGTAAGATGGCTCCCAGCCCTTTTAGCCCAGCATCTACTGCAACTTGAGTCTGTTGCTTTGGATCGAACTATGTCAACATGGTGGTGCTCGATAGGCCATAATTTGTTGCTTGAAACTCAACCTCTTGTTCCGGGCTCCATACCCATGGCACCAACACTTTAGTCAACTCCTTTAGAGGTGTGGTTAGGGAGGCTAGTTCTTTGATAAATCAGCCACAGTAGTTGACCATCCCGAGGAAGCTGCACACTTCCATTACATTCATGGGAGCAGGGGCCTCCTTAATGTCCTTGACTTTCTCAGGGTCAGAAGCAACCCCTTCTGCTGAAAAGGTATACCCAAAGAACTGCAGTCTCTGTTTTAGGAACTCGCAATTTTCTCCGTGCAACGTGAGCCCCGAATCCTGTATCCGCTGGAGAACCTGCCGCAGCCTATCGGGTATTGATTTTGCATGGACCAGAATGTCATCACTTACATTCATAACACCTGGGAGGTCGGCCAGGAGTTCTGTATTTTGTAATACCTCTGCTGCACTTGGGATACCGAAGCTTAGCCTCTTGTATCGCCTCAATCCCAAAAGCGTGGAAAATGTTGTGATATATCTGGACGGTTCATCGAGGACAAGTTGATGATAACCAGCTCGCAGGTCAAGCTTCGAGAACCAGCAGGCCTAGCTTAGTTCCCCTTTAAGGTCATCAATGGTCGTAGTCAAATACCATTCTCTTTTTATTGCTGCATTGGGAGCCCTCATATTTTTACAGATTCTCACTTCTCCTGGATGCTTGGGCTTCCTTGCAACCACGATTGGTGACACCCAGGGAGTTGGGCCTTTCACCTTTTCGATAATCCCTGCTTTGTCCAGTTTATGCAGTTCCTTTTCCACCAGCGGTCTCAGATGAAATGCGACACGTCTGTGTCGAAGGGCCACAGGCTGCACCGAGGGTTCAATGTGAAGACGTATCTGTTTGTCCTTTAAGCATCCAATCCTATTGAACACTTTTGGGAAGACTTATGTATTTGATTCACGCTTCTCAGTGTATGCCGAAGGCTAAATTGGCAATGCCCAGGGCCTCTGCTGACTTTCACCAAAGCAACGTGCCATGTCCTTCCTCTGTCATGTAGACCACCGCCTCCACTTCCTGAGTGTCATAGGCCAGGGTAGTTCTGAATTTTCCTTTGATGGCCAGGGTTTTGGACTGTCCATATGCAAACACTGTAATTTTTGCGGTCGTCAATATAGGGGGAGCTGTCATCCCTTGTTGAGCCTCACGGGACATGATATTTATGGTCGCCCGCGTATCTACAATCGCTGTCGAGGGGTGTCCCACTACTAGAACTTTGCACTGTGGCAATTGACTTTGGGTACTCGATGCTGACCCTACCGTGAATACCGAGTGTACCGTATGTTCTTCCTGACCATCATCGTCCATATCACTTCCTTGCTCCTGCGTCTCTGGGATCACACTCACCTGAGACCTTATCACTCTACCTCTATTTGATCGACAGACTTTCATAAAATGGCTCATTTTGCCACAAGCCATGCACCTCTTTCCTTTCGCTGGGCACTCCGATGGATGATGTGACGGTCCCCCAGAGTAGCCACATGTGCGTCTTCTCGGGCCTCTTGATCTGCCTGGCACAGTCACTGGGGACAGGGTGACTGCATTCACTGGTTCAGTTTTTACGGGAGCCTGTAGGGCTGCCTCCATATGTGCCGCCCATGCTTTTGAGAGCTATTTGGTCCTCCCCATGGTAAGTATCTCTGCCAAGGACTTCCCTGACTCTTCCAAAATTCATTCCCTCAGCTTCACTGAAGCGCACCCCTGAATGACTTGGCCTCTAATCTCATCCGTCTCATCCTGAAACCCACATGTGCTGGCTAACTCCTTTAACCTGGCATGAAATTCATCTAGCAACTCTTCAGGCTGTTGTCTGGCTTGTCTGAACACAAAACGTTCATGGTCAAGATTCGCCATGGGCTCGAAATGAGCGTTAAGGGCTGCGATGAGAGTGAGATGAGTTCTTGGCACTGCCTATGCCGCTAACTTAGCTATCTTGTACACATCCTTCACTCCAAGTTGTAAAATCATCGCCCTGAGCCCTGAGCCCGGAGCAGACGGGGCCCATCCGCCACAAATGACTCTACGGCAGGGATGTGAGCCAGGACTGGGAAACCTCAATGTCACTGGTGTGCGCCTCTGACTAACAGATGATGCGGCTACGCCTGTGGACAGATACTCACTTCAATGATCCAGTGCACTCAGCCATCAGTTACTCAAAGTTCCCCTGGAACACTCATGACCTCCTCACAGCCACCAGCCAGGCCAGCAAATCAGCGCTCCGAGGCTGCCCTGTACAGACTTTCAGCAGGGTGCAGCAAACGCCTCATCAGAGGTTCCTCCTTAACGTGCGCACGTTGTCGGGCCTGGGGCGCAATAATAAGGCAGGTCACAGGGGTTCGGAACTTGCTGCTAGCATGTGTCGGCTCTGATGCCACACGCACGCGCACAGCCATTTATTAACACTGTCCCGCGTAGCATTGGACAAACCAAAACTCACACGTAGGCGGGGAGAGCTCATCACCCACGCCCACGTGTGCTCAGAAGTGATGGGCACGCCCAACACAGAATATCGCGAGGAGCGATATAACAAGGCTTTCGTGAACATGCAATAAAACACTGCCCCTTCGTCAAAAGAATCTTCAGTGCAATAGTTTGCTGCGTATGCATTTTTATTTCAGCACTTGCATCCAAACATCATCTTCCAACCCCTGTTCATAACACTCTTCTTTGAGGATCCAGCTTCAAGGTGCTAATGCAGTCTTTTCGGAGCTCCTGCAGAGTAAGAGCCAAGGACGGGGTTCAGTGAAATCAGGGGGCTCTATCACATAAAGTGAAGACTGCAGTGCTAACTTAAGGCAGGGCGCACCCTGTCTTAACTAGTTGAAGAGGTTGATCAGTGGTATTTTACTTTCTTAGACACAGGTAAACGAATGTTTCTTGATTGTAGCTTTAAGGGATAATGCTGCTTTGAACTGCAAATGTAGTAGCATTAGTTGTAATTTTTAACATAAAGCAACAGAGCACTGAAAAATTATGTAACTCAAAGCAAAATAATCACACTGGCAAAACATACCAGAGCTTAACAAAAAAATAAAAGAAATTTGCAACACAACAACCAAAAAACATCACAATAACCCTACAATAATGCAGCACAAATACACAAGAGCATGAAGAACAACACAACACATCGCCCTCACAACAAATATACGCAAACATTCTTCTTACACATCACATATCGCACGTATTAGACGCTGTTAACAATGTTTTGTGTTCAGGCACTTGATGTTAGTCAGACTTTGAAATAAAACCCCTGCTTATCGGATAATTACATCTCCAGTTGATCTTTTCATATTATCTCATTTATTTTCTTTATGTAAGCACTCCGAATTTAGAAGCAGATCTTAACCCATCATGGTGCTTTATATATCACAAAGCAGTGCACGCACAACTTTGACAAAAGAAATGAAGATATCTAGTAACGGTTTTTTTCCCTAACACCTGCAATATCCTGTAAGGTAGAAAAATGTCATCGCTCTAGTCAATTATGCGGAAGTACCCATTAAGTGGCCACTGATTTATTGCTGTTCTGTTTCGCTGTGTTAACTTGATTTTCCCATGGTTGTATTTATATAGAATTGATTACACTAGATATTGTAACAGCATGACAACTACAGCCATAGCAACATGGGAATCGCATCTCTTGTAGAAACATTTATTGTTTTTTAGACAAACTAAAAGACAAGGGTGCCATCAGCCTACTAGGTAGATTGAAAATTAGTTAGAGTGGCGAAACAACATAGCCCTTTAGGATTAAATAGAGAGTAAAATTTCGGACGGGTAATAAATGCAGTGATGCCTTATACATTAATCAATGTGCAGACCATTTTAGTGTTAATATTTAAATAAGTAGTCTTCATAGATTGATTGAGATATATATATATATATATATATATATATATATATATATATATATATATATATATATATATATATATATATATATATATATATATATATATATATTACCTACTGGCGGTCGCCAGTAGGTAGTTATAGTTAGGATTGGCTACCATAGGAAATCCGCAACATTCTATTGGGAATAACTCTGGCGCCGGTTGAGGAATATGTGTGTAATTTTCCAAAATTTTGGCCAGCTCCGCTCCGCTCCTTCCCTGGAAGTTTCGGGGGGATTCGTGAAGTGGGGGCTGAGAAAAAAGGGGGGTCCCAAAACGTGTTTTCCCCATGTTAATTTCCATAGGACGGTCTGACAAGTCTACAGCCCGAACCGCTGAATGGAATTACGCCAAACTTGGCAAAATTATAGGGACTGGTACGCAGATGTGCCTTTGCTATATTTGGTGAAAATCGCTCCAGTGGTTTTTTTGAGAATTAACTTCAAAAACACATATATATCTATAGGCGCGCTCCGAGCGCTCACCAATACGCGTACCGGGGAGCGCATCCAGCGCGCTACGGGAGTGCACGAGCGGAAAGCTGATTGGCTGTCGGGTGTCTGTCAACATTCTAAACAATCCGGTGAGTCCACCATCTTGTGTCTCGGTAGAATCGAGACACAAGAGGTGAAAAAGAAAGGGGGACATTATTAAAAGGGGGCAGGGTAGACACCCCCTGACCCCCTAGGTTTTCTGAGGGGGGCCTAGAAGGACCCTGAAGGGCAAAAAAACTTTTTTTATTTTTATTTTCGGGGGGTAAGCGCTGGGTGCGTTCCCAGGTGCGCTCTCCGGTACGCGCACCCTGAGCGCTCCACTTCAGTTACTCTTTTTCATTTTTTTAAGAATACAGCTCTTTTTTGAGAATTGGAGGTAGTTCTAAAAAGAACTTTTTTTTCTTTTTCAACAAACACAAAAACAGGGAATGGCAAACTGCTCAACAGGAGCAAAAAAAATAATCAAAATTAGGGCTGGGGATGGCAGCGGTGGTTCTCTATTGCTCGAACAGTGTTCAAAATACTTTGTTCCCCATAACAAAGTAAGAGATCACAATGTTTGCATTTGATTGTGGCTTCATTAAAAACAGACTGAATATTTGGGATCAGCTGTTCTGGTCGCCCCCTCACCGATGCAGTTGCTCCTCCAGTTGAAGTAGAGGCACCATCCCTTGGAGCCTCTCGTGCCAGAGCCCTGACACTCTCCCGGGCATAGTTTTGAGGGTGCCTCCTCTGGACGTGATGAATCATGGTTGAATTACCAAAACTGTACTTCTTTCTGGGGTCTCCTCGGGAAAGTACAGTTTGGCAGATTTTGCATTCAACTTTTGGTGCATTTACTTTTTTATGTCCCTCAGGTATAAAAAAAAATTCCAAATAAAATGTTCTTTCACCTTGGGCTGAGGAGGCTCTTCATCAATGAAACCATCTGACTCCTCACTGCTGCTGGATGCTCTGGCAGCCATTCTATCCACAAATTCTTAGCACAGAAAAAAAGAGGTCTTGCTCACACCAAAGTGAAAGAAGAAGTGAAGGGAAAGAGTGAGGTTTTCATTAGTTGTAAAAAAAAAAACTGTTATCAACCAATGAAAAGAGTTATTTTAAGGTCACATGACTTGACACACTTACGCTGCGTGCACCGGAGCGCTTCCGGGGGCGCTTACGCGGCGCAAACGTAGGCGCTTCCGGGGGTGCTTACGCCGCGCCTAGTGATGTTTTGTTAGCTTTACGGAAATGCAAAATCATTTTCATTCGGAAAATCAAAAATACTGCTTTTATAAGTATGGTACTGAATGTCTTGCATTATTATTTAATTTTCATACATATTTTTTTTTACGAACGTAGAATTAGCACTCTCGCTGCGCTCTCGGGAGAGCTTACCGGTGCGCGCACCCTGAGCGCTCCAAGACAAAATGATACGGGTAAGCTTACCGGTGCGCGCACCCTGAGCGCACCAGGAAAAAATTATTAAAAAAAATAGATTGAACTAATTTTTTTTTTAAAATAATTATAATTAATAGTTATAAAAAATAGCTAATAAAAAAAAATCGTAGGTTACAAAGTCGATATACAAAGGAATTAGCTTTTAAAAAAACTATGAAATTCACTGAAAAAACCATAGGTTTCACAAACGTTATAGTTAGGAATTAGCATTTAAAAAAACCTTTGAAATTCACTGAAAAAACCATAGGTTTCACAATCGTTATAGTTAGGAATTAGCATTTAAAAAACCTTTGAAATTCACTGAAAAAACCATAGGTTTCACACTCGTTATAGTTAGGAATTAGCATTTAAAAAACCTTTGAAATTCACTGAAAAAAACCATAGGTTTCACACCAGTTATAGTTAGCTGAACATTTTACTCATACAAAACCAATGAAATTCCCACGTTATAGTTAGTTGGACTCACTATAACTCGCGCGCCCGCAATCCACTGCTGATGAAGTCACATATTACATCATTCATGACATGGTCAGTGACATCACTGATGACATCTCAAATGACATCACTGATGACATCATCCATGTGATAATACGCCTCCTCACACTCTAATCTAACCTTTTATACATCCAGTGTTCAATACAGACTACCATTCCTGAAACCATTGACACAGCAATACCACTTACTACATAAACGCTCACTGATTCATAAGTCTACACACATCCACTCATTCACCCATACAATCACTCATACATACAGTCACTCATCAATACAACGCTATCATATGCACTCATACTCCTATACAGACATTCACACAGTGCCACTCATCCATGGAGTTACTGTCTAATCTACTCAGTAATGAAGAGAATCAATCACACTCCCATTTCCTCATCTATACAGTTATACACACATAACCTTACTTATTCAAACATATACTAACACATACTTACTCTCTTTTACAATCACTGATACAAGTATACAAGGACGCAATCACAGTCTCTCATGTATAGTCATTGATATATGCCAACTGTCACATGCACTGTTTTTTACATATGTACTTACTTGGACATGTAGCACTGAGAAATCCATTCACTCACCAACACACCCATGCACATACAGCTGTTTCCACATGTACTCTTGAACCCAAACACCAAGTGAATCAACTGCTCACACATCTATGCACCGAGTCACACACCTCCCAGCCACCCCCACACACACTCAATCTCCCATACAAATACTTGGGCAACCAATCAATAACCCATATAGCCAGTCATATAGCTACTAATCAACACATGCAGCAGCTTACACAACAACAGACATAATGATGCACACATTCAGACAGTTTAGTCACTAACCTATGCATTCAGTAAGACACATTTAATCATTCACTCATACAGTCAGTTACGCACCTACTAAATCCTTCATGCAGACACTCATGCATACACTCATTCTTCAATATGTAAAACATATTCTAACTTTACAGGAACACACATTCACTGGAAGATGTCATCAGTGATATCATCAGTGATGTCATTTGAGATGTCATCAGTGATGTCATCAGTGATGTCACTGACCATGTCATGAATGATGTAATATGTGACATCATCAGCAGTGGATTGCGGGCGCGCGAGTTATAGTGAGTCCAACTAACTATAACGTGGGAATTTCATGGGTTTTGTATGAGTAAAATGTTCAGCTAACTATAACTGGTGGGAAACCTAAGGTTTTTTCAGTGAATTTCAAAGGTTTTTTAAATGCTAATTCCTAACTATAACGTGTGTGAAGCCTATGGTTTTTTCAGTGATATATATATATATATATATACATATATATACACATACAGGAAATTGGGTTGCTGGTTAAATTAGGCACAACCATATTCAAGCAGCAGCCACAATTCTTATCTGGATGAAAAACAAGCATTAACCTGTGCTCAACCCTCTGGTAGATTTGAACAAAGCAGTCAGGGTTAACTTAGAGGCAATGTGTAAAGTATTTATGTAGCACTTCAAACAGTAATAAAGTGAAAATACAACACAATGAAAATCCCACATTGATTTACAAACTAGAGTGATATTTAATACATTCTTTGATAGCAAAACTACAAAAATCCAATCAGTAGAATCAGGTATATTGAATCGTTAAAGATTTAGATGAAAATAGTGACTAGAAGTGCAAAAAGCCAACACTGGTTATCTGGTGGTGCCAGACAGGTGTAAAGATACAAGTTCACTCTGACCACCATGGAGTGCAGGCTGGATGTATGGAGAAAGATAGGTCTGCTGAACAAAGTACCTTAACTGCTGGTTATGGAGCGTTGTGAGATCTTGCATCGAGAACTTGTTGCTCAGGTGCAGTTCTGATGAGCTGCAGGCTGTGATACAAGATCCTGCATTGAGCATGTGTTACACAGCGGTAGTTCCAAGGAGTTGCAATGTGAGGTCCTGTATCAATGTGGTGTTGCACATTGGCGATTCTGAAGAGCTTCAGGTTTCTGCATCGGAGATACATCATGCTTCAGACATTCCGATGCAGAGCTGCGAGGAGAAGCATCACCCTGCATTGGTTCCGCCTAAAAGACCACAGCTGGACTGGCAGAGCACATTCATGCCCACTACCAAGGGACAAGATTGAGTTAGCACCAATTGGGGGGGGGACTAGCAGCAGGCAGAGTCCAGGTGCAGAGTTCAAGGTATTTAGAGCCGTGTTTGCCCTCTGAGGCTCGGTTCAAGAGGCCAGCCCATCAGCCATTGGAGTGACTCAGGTGGTCCTGGGGTCAAAATGCAGGTCCAGCCCTTCTCATTCAGGGAGCAGGGCATCAGGGTAGCATGTTACCGAGTAGCAGTCCCTCTTGCAGCAGAGCAGTACAGCAGTCATTCCAAGTCTTCCACATGTCCAGAGATGAGTCTGAGGGTCCAATATTTATAGTTTGTACCAGATTTGAAGTAGGAGAAGTGTCTAGATGGTTCGACCCTAGAAATGTTTGACATTTCTTCCCTCCCTTTTGGGCTCCAGCTTGCCTGGGGGCATAAAGACTAGTGTGAAACCCTTTGGGAGTTTGCTAAGGCAGAGGCTCTGCCCCCCAACAAGTCAGAGATGGTCCATCCTGCTAACATCTATTCCCCCTTTAAGTGTCTGGGAGAAATACACAAAGACCAACTGCCAGCTACAACTAGTCATGTGACCCAGGATATAGGCTGCAGGTACCAAATGATTGGTACAAGAACATTCCAATTTTCTAAAAGTGTCATTTTCAGGATGACATTTTCTAAACCAACATTACTATTAAAAAGGTTTTTCAATTACAATTATTTTGGCACCATGCTCAATATTCCTACCTACTCCCAATTGAAAGTTATCACTTATTAAATGTAATAAGGTAATCCAATGTTATCCTAGGGGCGAGGAAGCCTTGTAGTAGTGTGAAAAGAATGTAAATGTTTTTCAATACTAGGACATGTAAAAGTTAAATACACTACACCTTACCAATGGGCTGTTTAGGTCCTACTCTAGGGGTGGCCTATGTATTAAAAAGGTTGGTTTGGGCCTGGCGAAAGGTCTATTTTGCCATGTCCAAATGGCAGTTTAAGCTGCACACAAAGTCTGCAGTGGTAGGCCTGAGACATGGTTAGAGGGCTACTTAGAGAGTGAAGCGCTACTATCGGGTGCTTGTCTCCCAATGTGTTAATGCTGCCACGCATACTTGCACCTTAATGCTGCCATGCATACTTGCACCTTAAAAAAAACTGCTTTAGCTTTTAAATTCCTTTTTACTTCACTGTGTTGTACTTATGACAGTGTTTTAATTACCGAATTTCTGATCTCGCCCCTCCCCTCTTCCGGTGATGTCCGTCTGTCAGAGTGATCCCACAAGCTTCCGGGTTAGCGCTCTATCGCTAATTAATTTTGGGAGTTTAAATTTCACTCTGGGGCGAATGCGCGCAGCAGACGCTCCGGTGGCACGCCAAAGGCCAGCCCGTCTGCGCCCGTCAGCGTCCCGGAGGCGTCATGCGCAGGAAATGCTGTAGGAGTGCCTGCTAACACTATCACCCAATGGTTTTTCACCTCAGAGAAGCTTAGGGAACTACGCAAGTGGGTGAGTTGTTGCTCTCCATTCCCCCTCTCTCAGGGTATCTAAGGTAACGCTCTGTCCTCATTGCGGCTGGGCACCTATGTTTCCCTCAGAACCTATCGTCGATTTTCTGACCCCTGCCTTAGCTGCATTATCTAATACCAAAAGGGTTACAGTGGACGGTAAACTGCTTTGCTTGCTTCTCAACACTAGATCCATGCGTACGCACGCCTTCAATATATATGAGTTACTGGAAGAGGTTGGCCCTGATTTTCTGTTTTTAACAGAGACTTGGGTCTGTAACTCTTCAAATCCGTCGGTTGCCACAGCTACTCCTGAGGGTTACCAAATGGTTAGGAAAGACCGCCCGAGTGGCAAGGGGGGAGGTATAGCCATTATTTTTAAAAGCCTTTACTCCTGCTTGCTCCCCCCTATGGAAGACGTTGCTGGTGCAGAAACTTTAGGGTTTCATCTGGTGATATCCCCCATCAATCTATGGCTGGCATACCTGTGTACCGACCTCCGGGTTCCCCCGGCCTGTTTCATGAAGCTATCAGTAATGCTGCGGCCCCCTTCGTGTTAAAACACAAACACTGCCTTATATTAGGGGATTTTAATGTACACATGGATAAACTCAATGATCCAGATGCCACCAGCCTAAAGGATTCTCCGAATATTTTTAAACTGTCCACTTTTTTTCAGTCTCTGACCCACGAAAAGGGCCATATTCTTGATCAGGTGTTTTCCACATGGGACATAGATGTCTTCCCTCCCTGTCCTCTGGTGTGATCATATCATTTTCTCGTGGAGTTTAGAGTCCACCTCGAAATCGCGCCCTTAAACACCCAGGGGAAGCCCCGTATGGGTAGCTTTAGAATGTACCACTGTATCACTCCTGAAGCATTGTTGGGGGCCCTTGAGTCCCACCCACTCTCTTTGAGTGGAATTATGGAAGATGATGTGACTGCCTTGGATAGCTGGCTACTGCTCCGTGCCACAGAGCTGGCCCCTCTCTCTTCCCGCCCTGCTCATTCTTCCCGTGTCCCTGTTCCCTGGCTTACTCCTGCTCTTAAAGAAAGTAGGAGTATTTGCAAAAAACTCGAGAGAGCATGGCGGAAGAACTTTGAGGTAAGGGAGAAAATCATCTATAAACAAGCTCTCAAGTCTCATCACAGACTCATTCTAGAAGAGAAAAAATCTTTCTTCTCATCGAGAATAGATGCAGCGGGGAATACCAACAAAGAGATTTTTTAAATAGTAAAGGAATTCTCATCCCCCACGGCAATAACTAGGACTTTTTCCCACTCTGCACTCTGGGTGGATCAGATGGCCACTTTTTTGCTGAGAAAATCAGGAAAATTCAGGATACATTTCCTACCTCCCCTGGGGCAAGCAATATGGACAGTGGCCCTTCTCATTCTGTGCCTCTCCTTACGGAATTCCTTCCTCTGCCGCTGGCAACTTCATTAGGCATTCTGAAGAACCTGAAATCAGGCGCTCCATCTGATCCCTGTCCTGCGTCTATTTTGGCAGCTATAGCCATGCCCATTAATCCCTATGTGAATATAGATATTGAACACCTCCTTGCAGTAGGGGTGTGTCCCTGGCAAGTGGAAGGAAGCACACATACTTTCTCTTCTGAAAAATCCTAACATGGATCCTGAGACACCTGCTAACTATAGGCCCATATCTCTCCTGCCTGCCTTTTCCAAAGTACTGGAAAAATATGTTCACTCAGTCACCTCTGCCTTTTTTAGAGACCAACAATATTTTGTACCAAAGTCAATCAGGGTTTCGCCCAAATTTTAGCACAAACGGCACTCCTGGAAATTTCGGAGTCTATTAAGGACGTTTTGGATAGGGGCGGTAAGGCTATGTTGATATTGCTGGATCTCTCAGCGGCCTTTGATACCGTCCCTCATAGCAGACTCCTAATGAGATTCCAGGAGTCTGGCTTTGAAGGGACAGTACTCAAATGGCTTGCCTCTTTTTTGTCAGGGCGCCAACGGACAGTCTGGGCTCCCCCTTTTTCTGCACTTTTCCCCCTTTGTAGGTGGGAGTTCCTCAGGGTTTGGTCTTTAGCCCTACCTTATTCAATCTGTACATGTCTCCTCTGGCTAGTCTAGCTGAGTTGCATGGAGCTAAAATAGTATTGTATGCAGACGATACCCAATTACTTTTTCCATGGGACAAAGATTCAGAGTTTGAGGGAGAAGCTATTAAGACCTGTCTTTCGGCAGTGTTTTCCTGGCTCCAATAGAATCAACTTAAATGTAATTCCAACAAGTCGGAAATAATTTTCTTTGGTTGCCCATCTAACAACTTGTGGCAGAGATGGTGGCCTCAGGATATGCACCCTCCGGCCAACGCGGTGTTGTCTGTATAAAATCTAGGTGTAAAACTGGACAACTCTCTGAGTACGAAGCTACAGGTTCAGACTGTGGCCGGTGAGAGCTTTGGTTTCTTGAAAATGCTCAAACAATTTCTGCCTCTACTTCAGATCCCACACAGGAAAACTGTGGTCCATGCCCTGATTGGCTCTAGGCTAGATTATGTGAATATTCTATATCTTGGCCTCCCAGAATACCTGCTTACCTGCCTTCAGGTGGTGCAAAATGCTGCGGCCAGGGCTATTCTTTCCCTTTGCCCTAGGACCAGGGTGTCAGATCATGTGAACTCCCTTCACTGGTTACCAATCCGCAAGCGGATACAGTTTAAGGGCCTTGTTTTGGCTTTCAAGACCTTACATGGCTCTGGAGCCCCGTATTTAAGGAAGAGAGTCCAATTCTACTAATCTCGTCGCTCTCTCCATTCTGCCTCTTTGGCGTTAGTTTGCACTCCTGTGGTGCAGCGCTCCCGTTTAGGACGCTCTTTTCAGTTCCAAGTGGATAAACTATGGAATAATTTACCACTTGCTCTGAGACTTCTTCAGGATCTTCTCCCCTTCCAGAAGGCTCTTAAGACATGGCTATTTCAGTAATAATTCAGCACTATGCTTCCCAGTATTCTTCCCCCCCCTTTCATGTTAGTTTTCACTCACCCAGTGCCGGGACACTCAGTAGAGTAGATGCACACTAGTAGCATTTAATTTACAGGCCATGGGTACATGTAGTCCCATTTTACTAGGGGCTTCCAAGTAAATTATATGTGCCAGTTTCACCATGTTACGAGAGAGACCATTTAGAAGTGATAAAGTGCACGAAGTCCTAAAGCCAACAAAAACGAGAACAGCAAAAACAGGAGGATCAAGGCAAAAATGTTCGTTCTGATAGGGCTAATATAAATGTATATATATAAATCAGCAGTTATAATTATCCTTCTAATTATATTTATGTTCAGAAACTGTGAGCCACAGCCCAGAGTTACTTTAACCCATGAGTTATAGTTTCTTCAGATAATTATAATGACAAATATAACTATAACTGCTGAATTGTTATGGTTTGAATGGGTAAAACGTCAATCTAACTATAATGTCCTTGAAACTGTTGTTTTTTTGGATTTCTATGGCTTTTTTAACATAAAGTAATATACAATTACCATATGTTAATACAACCCCCACTGTACATGGCCTTTGGTAGTGCATGGTGTGGGGTTTTCTGCCAAATTAGTTGTAAATTTGTTCAGAAGTTTGGGATGTAGCAACTGTTTAAAAAATGAAAAATCCCAATAGACAATGTGTGGGGACAAAGCGTTTTGGGACCTCTTTTTTTCTCGGCCCCCACTTGGCAAATCACCCCAAACCTTTCCAAATAGCAGCTGAAGGTATTGGCATACTAGTTTTAATACATTCATGATGATTTGCAAAATGGTGCCAAAGTTGTTAGCAAAACAAAAGCAGCTAATAGGATCTCATCATGGAATGTCTGTGGAGGCTCCGCCCAGATATCTATATTTCTTTTTTACTTTATTGCCTCCAAAACTACTGAACAGATTTACACCAAATTGCAAAAGAGATCTTTCTGGACCAAGATCTAGCCTTCTGCCCAATTTGGTGTAAATCCCTTCCGCGGTTCGGCCTGAACTCGTGTTAAAAAATGCAAAATCTCCATAGACATTGCATGGAGAAAAAAAGCTTTATGGGACACCCCTTTTTCTCAGCCCTCACTTGACAGATCACCCTGAAACTTTGCCATGTTAAACTAGGCAAAGTAGGACACTCTTTATGGAAAGGTGTGTAAGCATTCGTCAAACGACGCCCAAGTTGTTCGCAAAAAGAAAAAATCCTTTGTCTATGGATGCTTCATTTGTGGGAAACCTACAAATCCCAGAATGCACCAGTGATGTTTACCAAAGTTTCTACTGTGGTTCAATATTCAATAATGTTTGATAGCATCACAACACCATAGTTTGAAAGTTATTCATATTATTCCAGTGCAATCTGTTTCAAATAAATTGGCCACGTGCATATCAAAAAAAAAAAATATGAGTTTTGCACAGCTTGCTCATTATTATTGCTGCCACAGTATTGTTAGTCTCTTGCAAGGAGTACATCATTTCCAAAGAGAGAATAATAACTCTCTCTTCTCCTTTTCTCACCTGTGTGGCCAGTAATAAATGGCTAAATCAATATGAACTTTGAGCAACAATAACGCTATTTTATCAGTTAATAAATGCTTAAAAAATACCTACACTTACTTGGTGATGTCATCAGTGATGTCAATTGAGATATTATGAGTGAAATCATTAGTGATCTCATCAGTGATGTCACTGACCATGTCATGAGTGATGTAATATGTGCGGTCATAAGCAGTGCATTGCAGGGGGCGTACATTATAGTTAGCTGTGATAATAACTGCTGAATTTCACTGGTTTTGCATGAGTGAAATGTAACCCTAACTATAATGTCTCTGTAGCCTTAGTTTTTTTTCAGTGAATTCCTAAGGTTTTTTTAAAATTCTATTTCCTAGCTATAACGTCCCTTTAACCTTTAGCTTTTTGATTGAATTTCTAATATTTTTTTTAATTCTGGTTCCTAACTATAACATCCCTGTAACCTTTGGTTTTTTAAGTGAATTTCAATGGTTTTGTTAATTAGTAGTCACGTTTCGAGAGTGGTGGAGAAGGGGGGCGAGGCCTCCAATGAGTTCTCAGGAATCCCACTGTGTGAGACTTACTGGAGGTACCAGGAGGGCTTCTTGACCCCTTAAGGTCCCTCAGGAGTAAAGTGGACTTCATCCCCCAACCAGTAGTGTGCCAGGAGACCCATTTGCAGAGTTGTGTGTAAAGGGTACCTGGCCTCCGAAGACCGCTTAGCAAATGCTCTGTGTTGGACTTAACAGGAGGACTAGGGGTCAGAAGTTCAACCGAGATCAAGATGGCTGCCAACACTTCCTGGTTTGAAGTGTTGGCAGCCAATCATCATAGCATGTGATCGAGAGGGGTCACGTATCCTTCGCATATCTATATATAAAACTAATTATTTTTGTTTAAACAACTCATAAACTACTGAATGGATTTACACTAGATCACAAAAGTCCCTTCCTTGGACCAACATCTACCTTCTGACAAATTTCTAAATATCCTATGGCAATTAACTTTGGGGAAAATGTTCTTTTAAGCACCCCCTGGTTCTTGGTCCCAATTGGATGGATCACCTTTAAACTTTCAAGATAGCAGCTGAAGTGTGTCTCATATCTGTTCTGAAAATTTCATGCAGATTTGTCAAACGGCGCCAAAGTCATTGGCAAATCAAAAAATGTTTTTCCTATGGAAATTAGGCCCCACTGGAGATGTTGCACATGACGGGGTAACAGCACACGCACCACCGGCAGCAGTATGGCAGCCTGCCTTCCTGTCTCCTCATTCATTGCCAAACGCGTTTCAGAGCTGCTTTGCTCCTTGATCACTGGTTGCACACAAATGGAGAAACAACGGACTGAATGTCAAATGTAATTTAAATCGAGTCCCGCCCATGTGGGTGTCAGTCACAATGCCACCTGGATATTGTAGTCCATAAAATGTGGAATGCCTGGACTCAAAATTTTCATCTGTAACCCAGGTGGGTGCAGTTTGTTTCTGTGTAAAATGTCTTTGCCTCAATTGAAATTTAGAAGAATATCTCACCCCCAGGGAGTAGAGGCAGAGAGGGAGATACTGTCATGCTGTCCAATATACCCCGATGGCGAGGCCGCCATCATTCCAATCGGTGCTCGTGGATCTGAACGCCATAGATCCGCCACTTCGACGGTGGGAAATCTCCGCGGCTGGACTGGCCGCTAAACATACTACATCATAGGTTGCCCCACTGGAGATGTCGCACATGACGGGGTTACAGCACACGCACCACCGGCAGCAGCATGGCAGCCTGTCTTCCTCTCTCCTCATTCATTGCCAAACGCGTTTCGGAGTTGCGTTGCTCCTAGATCACTGGCTGCACACAAATGGAGAAACAACGGACTTGAGCGAATTTCAAATTTAATTGATATCGAGTCCCGCCCATGTGGGCGTCAGCTGCAATGCCTCCTGGATATTGTAGTCCAAAAAATAGATGCCTGGACTCGATATTTCCATTAGTAACCCAGGTGGGTGCTATTTGTTTCTGTGTAAAATTTCTTTGCCTCAATGGAAATTCAAAAGAATATCTCACCCCCAGTGGGTAGAGGCAGAAAGGGGTAACCTAACTCATAAAGTACCCTAATGTGTATTTGTTTTCACTGAGCTTTCACCATAGCACTGGCCCTCGCTCTGATTAGGCAGAGCCTCAGGACTTTCAGAGTCAGTTACCACCAGTACTAGTCAGGAAACAATGGGGGTGCCCAGGGCACACAATAACTTTGCAACAACTCCTCTCCAGTCTACTAGACTTTAAGTGACTTTGCCTCACTCTCTTGTACAATGCAACACTCCCTTGAACACAGCTCCATTGTTCTACACTCTACTCCACTCTGCAACTTCACTTTACAAGACTCTACTACACTCAGTACCCTTAGACCATACGGTACGCTATTCCATGCCCCAAACACTATACTTATCAACCCTCTACTATACTCTATGCCCATACACTCCACTGTACAACACTGTACTTTTCCCTATAACATTTTCTGAGACTCTACAACATACCACTCCACTATACTGTAAAACACACCACTCCAATTTATGACAGTTTATTTGACTCTTCACTATGCCTTTCCACTCTAATGCACTGCATGCCACTATACTATACAACCCGCCACTGCACTCTATGACACTTTAGTCCACTATACATTATGCCACTCCACTGTAATCCACTCTAACGTACACCTCTCCACTCTGCTCCACTCCACTGTGCACCACTCCACTCTACACCACTCCAATGCATGCTATTCCACTGTATGCTACTCCACTGTATCACACTCCACTTTACAACACTACACTTTAGGACAGCATAGTGTATGACAATCCCCTCTACTGTACTGCACCAGACTCCATTTAATGAGACTCCACTCAATGACAGTGAACTCAAAGATTTCAAACACATTTTTATTAAAAAATAAGTGAAATTAAATTAAATCAACAAAGTCAAACCTTTGTTACGGTTAGGAAAACACAATTTATTCTTGTTATACAGACCAAACTTAAACAACACAATCTTTACAAATTCTACACTAATGGTTATACCTTTAATGTATAACTGACGCACGCCCTTTATATTACTATAACTTCATTTATTCTTTATCTACAAACCAAACTTAAACTACACACAAGTTAAACATTTTAAATTTATATTTATACCTTTAATACATAATTTATGGAACACCTCAAATAATTATAGCTTGCACACCACCATACACAGTGTATTCAAATCAATACCCACACTACATTAACTATAAATTTCCAACCTACCATGCACAGTCTTCTCACAAATGATGTCATGTGAGATGTCATAATTGTTATTATAAATACTATTATTTTATATAGTAAAAGTGATATAATAAAAAAGATTTTAGCACTGCATGGAGAAGGCACATAGGGTTTAATAAATGTGATTACTCATATCAACAACCAGAAATTAAACAAGCTTTAGGTCCTACAGAGCGTTTTGAAGTTAGCATGTGGTGATACAGAGCACAGAGTGGTTTACAAGAAAGCCACGAGATTAACAGAGACTGACTAGATTGCAATCTCTGCCAATCATCCCTTCAACTTTCTTAGCACATCCAAACTTCAGCATTTTATTCCTAAGAATTGTGGGAGAGAAAGATGCACAAAACATCTCTTTTCAAAAGTTTTTTTGTAATTGTTTTTTTTTACCTTCTTTTCCTTTAACAGTTATGTATGGAATGCACAAATTTCAATTACCTCATAGAACCATCTATGGTCAAAGTTGTATAAGCATATTTGGGGGACTGAAATGTTGAAAAGGGCATTTTAACAATAAAGATATTGAGGATGATGTCAATGTGTAGGTTATTAGTTATAGTTATGCATCTGAGGAACAGAATCCTTTCAATGAGACATCAGACTAAGGTGTGTATTGATGGGCGCTGTACCTCTACAGAAGTTTGTTGAATCCGATTGTTATGTCAAATAGGTTTATTGGTAATTGTTAAGGAAAGAACTGTATTGAGATGCCAGATTTTGAGAAGTAGCTCGTCAAAGAGCTTGATGGACCAATGCTATTACTTACTAAGTTACGGGGTATGGAGATCTCTCTGTCCCTTTCAGTTTTGTGCTAGGCTTTGAACACTACTACTTGTGCTATACTACATTTGGAAAATTTGTCAATTATGTTGGACAAAATCATGACTGGGACCGACCTCAACAGGGCTGTTCCTGACAGATTTACCTAAAGTCCTTGCCATTGCATTGCTCTCTACGGACCAGGTTGATGCACTCCTGTCACATGCTACATGGACAAAAAATTAGGGATTCTCATGACTCCCTGAAGTTCAAGCTGATCACTGAGGACTGGACTTAGCAGGAGCCCTGGCAAAAGAAAAACCTGGTGCCTAGAGCCCTGAGGAACTGGGGGCTGCATGAGTGATCAGAAGAAACTTTGTCAGCGCTTGTTGAGAATTGAGTCTTAGTACTTTTTCCAATACTGGAGAACTGGGACAAGGAGCTGAGACTTCCCCAGGGAGCTAGCACCCTCTGTAAACAATAACATCTAATTGGGCCCACGCAAAGCTTATTGCTACACTGAAATCAAATTCAGCTGGACTTCACGGTAAAGGTGAAAGGCCTCATAGAACCTTGCCTTGGTATAGTGTCCAGTCTAGTCCCGCTGGTGGATATTGAGAACCAGAAAAAGTGACTAAGTCCAAAGGTAAATCCTGAAGCTGGCAAGAAAGCAAATCTAGCCCACTGGTGAATTGACCTTGAGTGTCTGCAACAAAGCCAGTGGCTTCAGCAGGAGCTCAGTGACCTATCTGATCTTGTGTCTACTGCATCCAGATTTTTCTTGCTCAGTATTTAGGCAACAAAACCAATGGCTTCAGCAGGGTACACATGGAATCAGAGGAGCAAAATAAGGAAAAATACGTGAATCACCTAGGTGCGTAGAAGTCTCTATGGTAGGTATATTGGTCTGTTATGCATCACAAAGAACATGAGCTCTAAACTCACTCTTCAAAGGCCAGATGGGCACCGTGGGCCTGAGCAGTAGCTCACAAGACTTCAAAGATGAACCAGAACTCTGCCAAAAACATAAACAGGAAAGGGGAGAAGAGAGAGCAAGCAAAGCAACAGGAAACCAATGAGCGCAGGGAACTGAGGAAATAGCAAAGATATTAAACATGTATAATTCAGGGAGTCAGTGCAAACTTTAAAACAAGTGAGAGAATCCCTCAACTCACAGTGTTGCCATGCAGGACTAGCGGGACTTAGAATCAATAAAGCCAAGACTTGTGCCTTTCCACTCCAGGAGGGCCTGGTGCAGCCTGATAATTTATGGAGAGACCTTACCTTCCCCCCTGCCCCTTTAAATATCTGGGACTCCAAATCTTCCACACGGTAGAAGATTTACGAGAGGGCATCTTGAGCCCGGTTATTAGATCTCTCAAATTGTCTGTAAAGTTTTGGCGGTCACTTCGATTGTCTCAGATAACCCGCATAGAGCTCTCAAAGATGATTATATTGGCCAGATTGCTTTATTATTTCATGCACCTACCAGTGGTGATTTATCCACAATGGTTTTCTGATCTGAACCAGCTACTCCGGGAATTGATATGGGATGGGGGCGGAATAGGGAGGCACTAGAGGTCGTGCAGAGGGCACCCAAGGAAGGAGGACTGGGCGCCCCAGAATTTGAATTATACTATCTGTCTCCAGTGGCTCGCTCAATGGGTGGATGGTCAGTGTTTGGGGCTGTTGGATGAGGGGAATGGGAGAAACAACCCAGAATGGCTGATAGCCAAACAAATACACCAGAAGGTGGTACTCCTGAATCCCAACATACTACTGCAGTCTGCACTATATTGCTGGAAAAGATAACTCCGGTGTACAGGAAATACCTCGCCTTACACACCCGAGATACTGTTGGTCGGAATTCCACACGGGGACCCCTATCTCCGTACCCCAAACTCCAATTGGCAAAATTGGGAGGGTTGGGATTACAGTGGTGAGAGATTGTTTTCATTTGGGGGCCTTGATCCCTATGGATGAATTAACATCCCAACATGACCTAAATTCCGGGCAATTCCTGACCTATCATTCTCTGACGCGGGTGTTCCTGGATCATGTGGCCGGGGGCTCCACAGAACCCTCCACACATAGTGCTCCAGGTGCTGCTGACCCTTGGAACGGCAAGGCACTTGATATAGTGGATATACGGGCGTGCCTGGAATCGGTTAAAAAAAACTTTGATGGGACTAGAAGACAGTGGGAGGGAATTGTGGGGAAACAGTTAATGGATAAAGAGTGGTCCTGAGTGCCAAGGGGTTTGAAACAGGTGTCAAGAAATTCTAATTTTAAAACATTGAAATTGAATTATATACACATGGTGTGTCTGATGCCTCATAGACTGAACCTTATGAAAGAAAACACTGACCAGTCCTGCTCTAGATGTGGACCACAGGATGCCGGCTTTGTGCATATGACTTGGGAATGCCTGAGATTAACCGAATTTTGGGAGAAGGTCCTTGCTGAGATTGGAAAAACATTGGGCACATCACTCCCACATACATCTGAGATCTGCCTACTAGGCCTGTTCCACAGACCAAAGGCCAACAAAATAGGTAATAGATTTGTAGACCTGGCAGGCACACATATCACCCTCGATACAGACATGGGAGAGAAACGTGTCTGCTTGGTCCAAAGTGGAACTGAGGGCCCTACAGCAAGATGATGTGTGAGGAATACGCAAGCGCCCCATAGCGGAACTATGGGCTGAGGTGCTGCGGGATTGGGAAACAAGAAACATGATAGATGCTGAGGGGGGTGAAGAAGATACTGATGAATATGGTGAACATATCGCAGATTTGGGAGAGTTGCCTCCCCCCCCGGAAACACCCTCACCCCCTCCCTCCCCGGTTACAAATAGGATATATTCGCATATGTGAGACATAATGACCTGAGTAGTATGTACCCGTGCTTTGCTAGGAAACATATGAGAATTCCTATCACCGATGGTAGAAATCATAGAGACTGAACACGACAAGGTTTGATATGTTTGGTTTAATGTTGATAGAATAAAACAAGTTATCAGCTTACACTTGGCTAACTGTGGAAGTAGCTACCTTGAACACAAATATGCTGTGATATGTAATTCCATAGAGAAAAATATAAAATTAATTGTTAATAAGAATGTAAGTTAACGGGCAATTTCTACTCATATGCATGATCTGTAATATCCAGGCTTGTTTGGGTTAGCAAACATAGCGACTAGACATGATTTCTTCTCTGTACTGATTTGAAAGACCAATAAAAAGATGTTTGAAAAAAATCACAGTATTGCCAGGCAAAGAGGGATTTTCTTGTGGTCTAACATACCCTGAAAATTAAACCATCAAAGGTAGTTAAGATTGTGCAAGATGTGATAAAGTGCAATGTTCCTCTTGCATATCATGCATAATATCCCAAAGCAGGATGACCACTGGACAACACAATACATTTGTGCCAGTTCTGTGTCACACCTCTCTTTTCGCTATAAACCGACCACACCTGCCGAAGGCAGTTCTTTTTAGTATACCTTCTGCACATAAAACACACCAACAGACGACGGAGCTCTATAGATTCCATGGCCCCCACCATCAGTGAATTATTTTCTCAGGAATAGCTCTCTGTAAGTAATTGGCTATATGTGGGTTAGTGGTTTACTGTGTTTGACTCTGAATCACAATGGCATACAAATTCAAGGGACCCTAGCCAGCTTCAGCTTTGGAACTTGCCCAAATAGTAAATATTGAGTTCGAAAACGATAGACTGGCAGTGAGAGAATCACCGAGCCGTGAGGGAAACGGCAGCTGACACTATCTGGGCATACTGCTCCAGCGGGCTCCAGTGTGAGGGGGCAAGCTGTGAAACACCGGACCCTTGCTGCAACCGCCGAGAGGGCTGAACAACAAGACCCAGGTGCCCCGGGGGTCGCAGCTCGTGCACGTCATTCCAGAGCGCCCGGAGGCGCGTTAAAGCTTAGGAGCGCCGAGCGCTCTCTGGGGGCAGTGAGAGAATCACCGAGTCGTGAGGGAAACGGCAGCTGACACTATCTGGGCATACTGCTCCAGCGGGCTCCAGTGTGAGGGGGCAAGCTGTGAAACACCGGACCCTTGCTGCAACCGCCGAGAGGGCTGAACAACAAGACCCAGGTGCCCCGGCGGTCGCAGCTCGTGCATGTCATTCCAGAGCACCCGGAGGCGCGTTAAAGCTGAGGAGTACCTCTCGCCCCGCGCGGGAGGCGCCAGGGAGAAGACCGGGACAAGGGCGGGCCCTCTGTGGCCCTCCGTGGACATTAGTGGACGGGCGGGCCACCCCTCTCTCATCTTCATTGTGGTGAGTTATAATCTTGTCTCCATGGAGTGTACGGATATTATAGCTACTCAGGATGACTTTCCTTTTCCCCCGTCAACATTTGAGTCTTTACTTGATAACGCCCTCACCCTGGTCTCCTACGAAATTGCTGATACTGATAGGAGAATGTCCCTGAGCTGCTCTATTACTCCCCTACGGCCAATATCACCGCAAAAAATCCCCGGAATCCCCTTATCCCCCACAGTTGTCATTTCCGATTTTGCTTCTGGACCAATACCTTCTGAGACTTTGCTGGTGGAGGCCCCTCCTGTAACATTAAACAATTCCCAGGTGGAGGTTACTGCTATTGGGACTTTGGACATTAATAATAAATTGGTGGGGGAAAAACGCAAAAGAGTTGCAGCTAAGCCTAGTGCAAACAAAAGGAAACAACCATCAATCCCCAAGAATCAACCCACACCACAGAGCCTGTGGAATAAACAAAAATTAGCAGAGAAAGACATCATCTGTATAGACGATAATGGTTTAGTAGAAACGGATGATATTCCCATTGCCACCATCAGCAACCCCACTGGGAATCAGAACATGATATGGACACAGACTGTCTCAATGGGAGTAAATAATACCATATCAAAAGACAATAGAAATCTTATAGAGACTATAGTTGATACTATTTTTAACCATTTAGAGAAACAAATGACAAAACAATTTAATAATGTTTTTAGAAGACTGGATACATTGGAAAATGTGATAAAAAATGAAGAGGCAAAAAGAAAGGGGACCGCTACCCTGGATCAAATCAGGTGTGACCGATTATTGAAAGAGCTTGAGTTAGTTAGTAATACCTTATCTTGTGGGAAGCCAGATGCCCCGCGTCACAGCCCCAAACCAGCCGCGGACCCCAGTATCTCTGGACCCCAAGCACCCCCTCCACTACCAATCACCCAACCCATATGTAACAATGAGGGGAATAACAAAGTAGTCATTAATCTACCATTTAAACCCCCGCTCACTCCCATTAATTCACTACTACCAGCTATGGTGAATTCTAGTACTGACAACCAGAACAACAGCACCGTTCAGCCAACTACGGTGCCGGGTGCTAATCTTGTTAACAACAGGGGCGTGGGGCAGTCCAGGCACAGCAGGCCGTTTAAACATCAGGGGCCCGCTCTGCACCTACCGCCGGATGCCTGCCCATTCGTCCTGGTACTAGCAGGTATACCTCCATTGAGGGAGGGACAGGGGGAATCATGGGTCCAACTGCATAATAAATGCATTGATTGGCTAACTAAGCATAAAGGTGTTGGGTACGACATCTCTAGAGAAATTTTATCAGCCCGTAGGGTATCATGGGTGGGGCCGTCTTTTAAAGACATTGAAGGTGACTGTATAGTCCTTAATTTTAAAAATCCAGGGACAGTACGATATTTGCTTAACAGAAATACCAAGTGCACAGACATTTCCACCGTTGTAACTTTACTTCCTTTAAGCTATTTCTACAGACCACCCGTAAGGCAATTCCATCCAGCCCCCTTTCCCCTCAAAATGCATAATAGGTTTGCACCCCTATCTGAACTAGACATGTTAGACTGACCACCAGTTACCAACTTGGGCACTATGCATGTGGATCAACCATCTCAGGCACCCCATTTGGAGTTACCATTGGACATTTCCCTGTCTCCCTTACTCACTATAGCTAGTCAGCAATCTGTCAACCCAAGAACCAGCTTACTGGCCTCTGAACTCTCTCTTGTAAGCTGGAATATAGCGGGCCTTAGATCTAAGCTAAAAATTCAAGAGTGGACAGATTGGGTTTACGAAAATTGCGACATATTAATGCTACAGGAGACCTGGTGTACAACTATGTCCATATTGGAGGGTTACAGTTGCCATAATTTAAAGGCATCTGCCTCATCTAAGGGTCGTCCTAGTGGGGGACTCTCTATTTGGGTTAAAATAAAAACAGGGGTACAAACCAAACTGATCCAGACACATGATAAATGTCTTATGGCTATTAAATACACTAACAGGTTGAAACTGTGTTTAATTAATTTTTACAATAATGATTTTGTGACCCACCCAAATAATAATTTTCTAATTTTGTTTAATTTTATTGATGAAATTTTTATGGGACAGAAATATGGTACTTTCGATGGAATTTGTATTGGGGGAGATTTTAATGCCCATATGTACCGTAACAATCCTCCTTGTAGAAACGGGGAGGAATTGAGGGACCACCTAGCATCCCGTGATTTAGTGAATGCTATGGAATCCGCTGGTATTGGAGGTAACAATATGTTAACCCCCACCTACATTGGCCAAGGATGTGCTTCCACAATAGACTACATGTTTATTTCCCCTTCATTGAGTGATATCATCCTAAAGGCTGAGGTTATTCGATCCGCCTAAAGTGACCATTACCCAATCAGAGTACATTTAAACAACCCAGGGACTACCAATGAAGTAACGAGAGCAGACAATGGGTTACAAAACTTGGAAGCATCCACTGACAGGCTAAGAGTGGTATGGAAAGGGGTCAATAATAAAGATATTTTAGCCAGAGTTGTTAATAAACACCCAACACTAATTGAGAACTGCTTGTCTCTTGACAGATCAGGCCCAGAAGTGGTTAGCTCCTTCAGCAACCTCTGTATGGCCATTAAGGGAGAATCCTCGAAACCAGCCCGGGCTATTAAGGATCGTGGCCCCCGTTGGTTTGACTCTTCCTGCTCTAGGGCAAATAAGGAACTGAGGGAGGCCCTAAAAACTAAACCAAGGAATCTGCTACTCGTCAGAGAACTAAGAGCCAGGTATAAAATCACGTTAAGTATACGTTCAGAGGCACTAGTGACAGACCATTGGGCATCCCTCGCTCGTGCAGCGACACTGAAGGACACCACTGGATTTTGGAGAGAGGTCAAGTCTCTAAGATCCTTTGGTTCCAACACTAAAGCCATCAATTGTAACATAACAGGAGATGTTTGGGTTGAGCATTTTTCTAAAATTTATGCTGTACCAGGGTCCCCTACAAGCATTGATCTTCCTGCTATGACTGCTGGCCCCTTGAATATTGAACTTTCCGAGGTAGAAGACGCTATAATTGAAAGTGCGAGTAATAAAGCTCCCGGGCCAGATGGTCTCTCAATAGATCAAATAAAATCAGAAATTAACTTCTGGGCCCCTTTACTTTGTAATCTGTTTAACAACTTGTCTGACAACTCAATCCCAGAATCATGGTCAAACAGTGTTATTGTACCAATATTTAAAAAGGGCGACAGACTGGATCCTGCGTGCTATCGCCCGATATCACTGATTGACAACACACTGAAGGTCCTGGGGAGGGTAATTTTTAACAGAATGAGGAGCTGGGCTGAGGAGAATAATGTTTTACACCAATGTCAACTCGGTTTTAGAAGCCATGTGGGCACAGTTGAACAATGTTTGAATTTGAATCTGATAATGGCGAAGTACACTCTTGTAAAAAAAATCCCCTTTGTACCTAGGTTTTATGGATTTAAGTTCAGCGTTTGATTTCGTTAATCGTTCTAGTCTATGGTCACTTTTGCTTAGTTATGGTTTGGAAGATTCTTTGGTGTACTTCCTTTCTTACCTGCACAGGGACTTAAAGGCCAGAGTGCGAATCAATGCTGAGGGAGAAGTCTCGAATGATATTTTAATTGGCAGGGGTGTCAGACAGGGCTGCGTACTCGCCCCAATGCTTTTTATCTTATATATTAATGGGTTGAGTAGCAGCTTGTGTGCGATAACTAAGGATGTCCCAATTATAAACGGTAACCCAATCCCTGCCCTGCTGTACGCGGACGACGCGGTGCTAATGGGCCGCACACCTAACGCCCTGCGAATTTTAATTTCTGGTTTTGTTGTTTTTATGTCAGGCTTGGGTCTTAATACTAATTTTAAAAAATCTTTTATTATGAACTGTGGGCCGAAAAAGTACAATATAACTTCAATTAAATCAGGTGAAAATACTTTACAATGCACTAGCACTTTCCCTTATTTGGGACTATTATTCTCTAATACAGGCTCGTGGAACCCACATGTCGTCTATGGGAGAAATAAAATTGGCAAATCCATCAATTCAATTCTCTCCCTACGGCAGCCCAAACAAGCTGATGTTATCACCCCTCTGCTAAATATTTACCGGACCCAATGTCAACCTAGGGGAACCTATGGAGCAGAAGTGTGGGGATATTCTAACTGTGTGTCAATCCAGACAGAGGAAAACAGGTTCTGCAGAAAGATCTTGGGGGGAGTTTTCTGTGCCCCAACATTTATCTGCCACAATGAACTAAAGCTGTTGTATATAGAGGATTTCATTCGATCAAGGCCCGCCCTTTTTTGGCTAAAAATTTGGCTAAATCCAGCTGCCCATTTAACCCGCAGTATAATATCTGACTGCCAACAAAGTGATAGGCCCAATCATGTACCATGGTTGAAAGCTGTTGAGAATAGCCTATCTAGTGTGGGCCAGGGCCTCCTGTTTAGCTCCCCGAACACTATTGTTCCTGCGCATAAGAAAATGGTAAAACAGGCATTGTATGCCCTGTACAGGGAGAAACGGATGAGATCTGAACACCCCAAACAATCAATTACAAAATACATTTCTTATGTTGAGCCCGACATTGGTACTTCAGTTATACCGCAGAGGTATTTGCTGATCACATTAGGAAGATGGAACAGGAGCCTTCTGTTCCGAGTACGGGATGGAAGTATTGTAAACCTATTAAGCTTTCCCCTTGGTTACAATAAACACCTGGAGCAGCAGGACTGTCCTTGTTCCAAGGGTGGCAAACAAAGTTTGACACATTATTTTTTCTTCTGTGGTTTTTACAAATTGTATTCTTCTCAATATCTAATGCCTTATTGTCGTAAACATGATTTAAGGGATTTTAATCAGGCGATGAGAATGTTTCAAATGATGCTCTCAGATGAGGTAATATTCGCAGTGAGTTGTTTTCTTAAAGCAAGCGTGCGGTCACGGGCAACTATGGAATTCGATTAATGAAGAACTGAACACCCGTGCTTTGTAATTCTGTATAATTGTTCCTGTGTACCCAACTTTTGTATATTTGCACACAGATATTCAGTCGTTTGGGCTCAATGGATTTGACTTCTGTGGAAACTATAAAGCATAATACCAACACATTGTGAATTTCTGTAATATTGCTATTTGCACAAATGATGTTTTGATATATGATCACCCACCTGTAATTGTAAAAGATTATTTTTTAACAAAATTAATCTGTTTTTATCAAAAAATTTATGTTTAACCTGTGTGTACTTTTATGGATGAATTAATTCCGAATAAAGATCATTTGAATTGAAATTGAATTGATAGACTCAGTCAGAAGGAAACAAATTGACCTGTGGAACCCATTTGATGTGCTCAATGTCTTCTCCATCGTGGTTGGCCTGAAATCATGCTTAGATCCCAGTCAACCATGAACTGTTACTTTACTTTAGTGCTTTAGATTTTTAGAAGTTAAAACTTCATATCTCCTGCTCCCCTTATCTAATTATGAACGTTTGGTTTTCATTTATGCTTATTATTTCTTTACTCTAATTTTTTTTTATTATTTTGGAATTTTTAGTGTGGAGTGTTTAAAATTGCTGGTACTATTTTAATTTAACTAATATTTCTCTAGGAAATTGACTGCTTCTTCTGCTACTGCTTCTCAAATTTTCTCTTAAAACTTTGTTTAGAGCAAACCAGAATCTGTTTGTTAAATTCCCAAATTAATAATCTACATTAAGGCCCTTATAAGGCATACAATAAAAAATCGGTCCAATTGATCTGTATTGCTGCTTGGCAAACTGTCTCTGGGCTACAGTCCTGGTTTTTGACAACTTGAAGGGTAGAGTTGGAAGAGTTAATTACACCTCCCCATTTCATCTGGGTTAGGTGAACATTTTTTTTAGAGGCTTGAAGCATTAGACCAAGGTATTGGAATTTACATTTCTCTTTAAATGACCAAGAGAAAAATGCACCTCACCTGCATATCTGTGCATTCGGGAAGCTGTGAATGGATTCAACTTTGGCAATTCCAAAGAAATGACAATCTGTCAACGTGTTTCAGATCGTGCTTGAGACAGCGCTTAAAATGGGCCGGTATGGAGTACCGATACTTTTTTATTTTGAGAGGGAGAGTACCAGCACATCTCAAGAGAAATGCTATACTTTCAAGTGGCGAGTGCCTGCACTTCTCAGAAACAAGCAGGTACTCTGGTACAGAGTACCTGCACTTCGATGTCTCTATTTGAAGCACTGACTTGAGATCTATGAGTGTCAGCCTGCTATTTTTGTCCCTTTGTACCTTACTCCGTATAAACAATTTGTCAAAAGAAGATTGCAACATTGTTCTTTTTTATGAACTTAATTACACTAAAACAGGTTGCATTTGTGCTGGAGAAAAAGACCACCAAAAGTGCGATTAGTTTGCTCAGTTATTTAAGTTTTGTGCCTGATACGATTTTGCTTCATCGTTTGTTAATGGCACTGGTGGGCTTAGCCCCACTACATTCTCTTATCTCCTTAAAAGTAACTTCTGTCATGTGTTTATAATGGCAATTTATGCTGCGTGTTGAAATTCCTAATAAGGTGTGCCATCAATTGCTTTTGTGTTTAATGTTTTCTATTGCTAGTGCAATGCATATAATACATTTTCTTTTTAAGCATGCTAATAAGTAATTTCTGAGTGCTTCTGACTTGTTACTAGACATGCAGGAAATGGACATAGTGATAGAGACTGCTTATTTTTACATAATATTTGGGGCTAATTAATTTTATTTTAACTTGTTTTTTACTCCGAATTTTCGTCTGTAATGTTTGTCCGTGTTTGAATAGATTTTTATTTATTATTTTTAACTATTTTTAATTAATAACAAAATAATTCCTGCTTTGGATACTTGTATCCTTCCCTGCCAAATGGAGAATTACAACGGATACAGAAGTACCCTACCCCTAATGTCCCTCTCCCCCCCCCGACATTTCACTATCTCAAAACTTGCACAACGGCCAAAAATTGACATTACCATGTCAATTTTGTGCTGTGACACTGATCTCTTTTGTAATACCTAATTCCTAAGCCTACCCTAAATGTAACACTTAGAAGCTATCAGTGTTCCAATATTCCAAAATAATATGTGCTGTTACATTGATTAGTATAGCGCACTAATCATTCGAAAGGGTATCCAGGCTCTTGGGTAGCAGTATAGGTTTGTGGTCCCCATGGCGCTTATACGAAAAGCTAGGCCTTCAGCTTCTTGTGGAAGTCAAAAAGTGAGGAGAAGGCTCTGATGTGTTGCAGGAGTTCATTCCATGTCTTGGCTGCGATGTAGGGGAATGAGTGAATTCCAGTTTTGCAGGGAATATGTGCAAGTGTCAGTGAGGCAGACCATAGGTTTCTGGTGAGTTGGAGAAAGTGTATGCAGCTGTTCAGGTATTCTGCTCCTGTGTTGTGTAGGGCTTTGTATGTGTGTGTGAGAATTTTTAATTGGCTGCGCTTGGGAAGCGGGATCCAGTGAATCTTCCTGTGGTGCTGTGTGACGTGGGTGCAGCGTGGGAGGTCGAGTATGAATCTTGCAGTTATGTTCTGGATGGTCTGGAGTCTGTCTAGGAATTCTTTGGAGATTCCGGCATAGAGAGTGTTGCCATAGTCCAGCCTGCTGGTGATGAGTGCTTTTGTGATTGCCTGTCTTGTGTTCTGCGACAATCATTTGAAGATTTTTTCCATCATGCTTAGGATGTGAAAGCAGGAGGTGCACACCATGTTGACTACAGCCGTCATGTTGAGCTGTCATCTAAGATGATCCTTAGATTTCTTGCATGGTTTGTGGGTGTTGTCCTAGCTCTAACAGCCACCAAATGGAGTCCCATGGTGAGGTCTTGTTGCCACAGAGCAGTACTTCAAATCTTGTCTGAGTTGAGCTACAGGCAGTTGGTTCGCATCCATCCTGCTACCATGGTCATGCAGTTGGGGAAGTTGGTTCTGGCGGTGGCTGTTTTGTCTGTCAGGGAAAAGGTGAGTTTCATGTCATTGGCACAGGAGATGATGGTGATGTCTTTTGCTTGAATGATGTTGGCAAGAGGTGTCATGTATATGTCGAAAAGGGTGGGGCTGAGGGACGATCCCTGTGGGACTCCTCATATTATTTTCTTGGTCTCTGATTCGAAGGGTGGCAATCTGACTTATTGGATTATATGAGGAAGGAACAGGTACATTTGAGAGATCATCCTTGTATGCCAATCTTGTGGATACATGCTGTATCTTTCATTCTGGGTGTAGGAGCATTGCATTGGTTAGGGCCCTGTTAAAAAAGCCTCATCTCGACCCCCAGGACTTTTCCAACTATCGTCCCATTTCCCTGCTCCCTGCCATTAGTAAACTTGCCGAGAAATGGGTAAATAAACAATTAGCATCCTTTCTGGAGACCCATAATCTGCTCCATCCAACCCAAACCGGGTTCCGGAGAGGACAGGGAACGGAGACGGCACTGCTGAGGGTGGTAGAGGACTCCAGGAGGATTCTGGACACAGGTGGCAGCGCGGCCATTATCCTCCTGGACCTCAGTGCCGCCTTCGACACGGTGAATCACCGTGTCCTCCTGTCTCGTCTCAGAAAGCTGGGCGTCAAAGACAGGGCATTCATGTGGCTGGAGTCCTTTCTTGACGGTAGATCTTTTCAGAAAATAGTTGCTCTCCATCAATGCCATTACAGTGTGGGGTGCCACAGGGTTCCTCCCTTAGCCCCACACTGTTTAATGTTTATATGGCGCCCCTGGCAGAAGTAGTAGCTCCCTTCGGGATCCAATTGGTAAGCTATGCTGATGACACCCAGCTAGTTGTCTCTCTCAATCAGGTGGAATCCCCCCCTTCCAGGCTTTGCCGTTGCCTGGAGGCAGTAGCAAACTGGATGGATTTGTCCCACCTGAAATTGAATGGAGGAAAAACAGAGCTGATGCTCCTGGGAAAACGAGCCATATTTAACAACGTGCTCCACTGGCCCTCCTGTATGGGCCCAGGACCCACTCCAAAGACCGAGATAAAGAGTCTCGGATTTTGGTTGGATGCAGAGCTGTCATTTAAGACCCAGGCAAGGAAGACAGTGGCCACCTGTTTCGGACTGCTGAAAACAATTCGGAAAATTCTTCCTCAGCTACCCGAAACAGCAAAGAAAACCATAGTCCAGTCTCTTATTTTATCCAGGCTGGATTATGGAAATGCGCTCTATCTTGGAGCCCCTGTGTCTGTTATCCGGCAACTTCAGGTTGTCCAGAATTCCGCAGCACGGCTACTCACGGGCACTAGCCATCGTACATCAGCCAGGCCCGCACTCTGCACCTTGCACTGGCTCCCCATAAAGGAGCGAATCCATTTTAAGACTCTCTGCACGGTCCATAAAACACTCTATGGGAATGGCCCCCTCATCTTAGATGACATGATCAGACCATATAAATCCACCAGGAATCTTCGCTCGAACCAACAAAACCTGCTGATAGCTCCTAGGATCAGCAGAGCCCGCACAGGAGGTCGTCTGTTCTCGCACAATGCGGCTGGATTGTGGAATGCTCTCCCTCCACCTCTTCGCCAAGAGCCTAACCTTCTTGTCTTCCGGAAAAAACTAAAAACTTTTCTGTTTCCAAAAACCAGATAATACAGATCTGCATTTTTAACCCATCTCTGTCTGGTCAGTCTTAAGCGCTGGGATGCTCCCGAGTGGCCACGCGCTATAGAAGAACCTAATAATAATAATAATAATAATAATTGGTCTTCCCAGCCAAGACACAATGAGGGCTAAACCATATTTTGCTAAATAAGAGTTATGCCAAAAATATGCTTTGGTTGCTACAAGGATACATTTTAAATGCTTTGTTCAAAACCCATCATTTTTACTCACATGTGGCAAAGAAAATATTTTAGCACTTTGTAAAATTGTGCAGTTTTAACAGACTTTAGTGAAGGATGTTTAAAAGAATGTAAAATTCGAAGACTGCTGTTTCAGACATCATTGGAAGTAAGGGACGGGGGACCTCTGTTTTTGAGCTAGTGCCTTCCTATTGTTCCCACCGCAATTGGCCCAGATCTTGCTGGACACACTGATGTACAAAAATTTGCAATGGCAAAACTTACAATTGATCAGACAGGCTTGGCTGTTTAGCTCATTAAAGTGAATTTATTTGAGATCAAAAATCCTATCTATCAAATAAAATAGCATGATTAATAGTTCCCTTGTTTGACTTTCTGTGTTGGGTAAGGCCAGATTTTTTCCACTCAGCCCAGATATGCTTCTTTTGTAGTGAATCAAATACAGCTATAATAGTAGTGCAATGAGTGTGGCCTGGCATCAAGTTATCAGGCAGGCAGGTATTTAGTTAGTGTGCAATGGCACAGGGCCCCTGTTGTAAAACAATTTAGGTCCACCACTTGCATATTTTTTTTGAGAGATGTACACTCATTTTCAAGGCGGTGTTGCCAATGCAAATGAGTAAGTCCCTTTTCCTCTGATACATGTCTGTATTGTGAGTTGTGCACCTGGATTACCTAACTGGCTAGGAGGGAGTTAAAGGTGAATAACCCAAAATAAATGCTAAATCCAGAGGGGGCTCTAGAAGTGGGCACTCCATGGCAAGTCATCCTGGCGCAGGGTGGCATTACCTGCTGCTCTTCTCAGAAGATGAGGAGTTTCACACTTTGTAGAGTTGGACCTGAAAGATCAAGGTTGAGCAGCTGTACTCTCTTACCAAGCAACTCACTGAGGGTGGGTAGGGTGCTCCATTGTGCAGGCACTGACTGCTTGAATTACACTGCCACTGTGGCACATTCCTCCGGTGTATGGTAGAGAGGGAGGCTACTCACTCAATCTCTCGCTTGTTCATCCCCCACTCTTCTCAGTCAGGACATTGATTGATTCATGTTCGCCTCTGTGTCCCTTTACATTGCAGCCACTGACGAATATTGCGCTATTGATCTCCTCACAGCAATGGTGTCCATTATTTTCTAATCCAATTGAAAGTAATTCACAGTCTGCATTCATCTTAGTTTAGCAGCCAGGACCGTGCCGGATAGGAGTTCTATCATCGCTTCCTCTTGTTGTGGGCATCAAATGTATCTGAGGAGTTTCCTCTTCATGTTCTTTGTCATCCTGAGTAATCTATAGCTAAATACAGTGATCTGTGTACCAAGTACCGAGCACAATGACGCCGGCAGCGCAGACACTGCTCGATTCGAGATACATGACCTCTGTGGTTCTTGTGATGTATAATCATTTCTCCTGACATTATCCCTCTCCTCAGCATGCTTGTTTTTACCTTCTACCTCCTCGCCAATCCTTATTACGTCCAGGTCTTTTTTCCCCGGAGTTTTATTTAGCGCAAACTTGACCCAGAGGTATTAGGTATCAGAGCGCTCTATATGAGCACCAGTTGTGTTACACAAGCATACATTAATTTTTGTTAGGTAGAGGGAGATTAAGGGGGCACATGCATCATTGTAGGCAATTGAGATTCCATAATTGCGATTATTAAGGAATCGCAATTATGGAATCGCAATTCCCAATGCATGTAGGTTACGAGAAAATATTAGAGATTCCTACATATTCCTTAATTCCGAATTGCAAATTGTGATTCCCAATTAAGGAATAACTTCCCATTCATTCATGAATGGGTATTGCATGCGCAATTTGCAACTACCAAATAGGTACTCACAAATTGCACATGCAATTTCAAGGGCGCAAGGGGGCCTAGAGGCCACCCCGATGCACTTCTGAAATTGGCATGTGATCACATATTGCGCACATGTATGCCATTATGAAAAATGCACTTGTGTGCATTTTTCAAAGTTTCCTTAAATAACGCGAATTACCATCAATATGAAATTGATGGTAATTGGTGATTCCCTAAACCCATTTGCAATTTAGGTAATCGCAAATTTAGCAATTCCCTAAATTGCACATTTGCATTTGGGGTGATGCGAATCTGTCCAAATCTGCCCCTTTGCGACCTGTATTTACAATGACGCATGCGTCCCTAAGTGATTTACCCAGAATCACAGGATGTTGAGCGTCATTGCCGAGACTCAAACCCGGTTTCCCAGATTTGTAGTCGACCGCCCTATCCGTTAGAACACATCTTCTCCCCATATCCTTCATTCTTGCTGTTAAATATGCTTCTTTACGTTGTAGAAGGCAGTGGTGTTGCATGAGTAGAACAGGCCCTAATGCAAGGAAGGAAATAGGGGTTGGTAGTAAAAGTCAACAACTTATTGGGTGAAGTGGAAAGCTTAGGCTTCTAGACACTGGCACCGCTACACCATGTCTAGGTTTATATATATATATATTAACGCAGACATTCCTATCCTGTATTGCTACTAAAAATACTTCTAGTTTGTGCTTTTTAAAAAAAAAAATTATTGACTTGTTTTTTATTTTGTGTACATTTGTAGGGATATGCCTGTCTTGGATTGCGACAATAATTAACCTATGTGCAGTGATGAAATCTGTCCACACGCTTTTGCCGCACTCTGAAACACGGATTGGTGGGATTCGTGTAATGTAGGGCAATCCATAATTACATTAATAATAAGCATTGTCAATGCCAATAGGTCGGCCAATCGGTCTGGCGTATGAATGCACTGTCAAGCCAGACCTAAAAAATCCATATAGGTTAATGACTGTCTCCGCCCATCTGTGCTGCTGCCAGAGACCATAAATTATCTAAGACACTTTAAACGCATTCCAATGGCAAGTGTAGGTCCCTGAAAGGTCACTCGCAGGCAACTGGATAAATAAACAATGTGATCAAAGCTGGGGTCTGGGGACCGCTATAGTGTCATGCCAGACCATAAAAGCAGGCTATTTCTGTAAAGCACTATTTTTAGGTCGAACCTGGGTAGTGCATGCGCTGCTCTGCGAGGCATGCTGTATTAGGTGTGGACTTAAAGCAATGCCCATGTTCCACCCATCTTTTCAATTGGCTCCTGTTACTTTCCTTTTGAAAACGTTCATTTTGATTCGTGAATAGGAATGAATAGTCTCTCCTTAGTACCGCCTTGTCTGCATTTGTAGCCTCCCAGGAGGACTGGACATTTTCCTTGTGTTATTACACAGTCAGTTTTATGTACAGTCTGTGAGCACCAATTTCCTTAATGTCTTTAGGTTACTTGCTAAACAACTCGTGGGACTGTACTTTCCCAATGGCAGCCACTTCTTTCCAAGCAGACCGGCACAATTTCCAAGCAGCCTGGGACACTGGCGGCCGCTTCTTGTTTTTTTTTTAATGTTCAGCACACCAGGCGCGCTTTCAATTTCCAAGCGGCCACTTTTTGTTTTTTTTATGTTCATAGTGCTGGCACACTTTAACTTTCCAAGCAGCCCGGTACAACTTTCAAAAAGAAAAAGAAAGTAGATAAAGCGAGAAGTATTTATTTATTTATTTATTTCGACAGTACACATAGCGCACTGACTCCCCCTCAGCCAAGCAGCACTTGATAAAGGGGCTTAGACCTTGCAGAAGGTGTTCGTGTCTAACTCTCTCTGGGGTTGCTTGCTGAAGAACAAGCACTTGCTGTGCAATAGGTCTTTCATTTTTGAAACTTTTACTTATTGTATTGTAAATCCCAATGCTTTTTTCATGTTCACTTTGTACTTGTAGTTTTCGATTGCAGGTTCATTAAACACATAAATAAAAGGCATTGTCATTTGCAATGCCAATAGCTCAAAATCTCGCAAATGCAAGATCTATTGCATTGAAAATGCTTATTCTATTTCCTTACAAAATAATATACATAGCAGATACGACAGTTGGTCAGACACACCTAAAAAGAATTAGAGGAAATTCCCCTGAACTTGGAAGCTGCCACTTTTCTCTTTAGGTTTGGAATTTTGTTGTGAAAGGCCACCATGCAGTTGACAAGGTGTGTTTTATGTGTAGTCCCTGGTGGTATTTCAATGTTTAGAAGCCGCGAGGACACAGTTAGAGCCTGATCTGTGTTTTCTCTTATCTAGAGTGAAATTACAAGGTTTTTGTTTTAGCTATATAAATCTATGCATTGTTTATTAAAGGAAAGTGCATCTAAGGAAACATGTTGTCAGTTTTATAAATGTCGTAACATAATGTCCAATGAAATTAATGTTTATTCAGATAAAATACGCTGTATGTTGTCAAAATATACTGTGCTTTTAGCAAAAGTTATCGGTATATTGTGAATCAAAAAGATCTATAGACTAAAGAATTTTGAACTAGAAGTTAAAAGATGGTTTCGTTTTCATGATTGAGAACAGGCCTTATTCAAGCCATTGACCAGATTATGTCCAAATATACTCACTTGTGGGTTTTATTTAGTAATATATTATACAGTTGGTCTCACAAAATAAGTTCTCATTAATTTATTTAACATCTGACCCTGTTTCTGTTTTTCATGGCAATAAATTGGTACGAAGTTATGAAAGAAATCAAGGTCTGCCCACGAGTAGGCATATATAGAATTTTATCTCATGCCCCTGCTTTGTAAACCGTCAGGCTGACACGAGTTAGCTGTCACTCTGATGCAATGTTCATTCAGCTATGTGCTGAATAAACATCTTTGCAAATCATTTTCTGAGAAATGCACAAATATCTTTGCGAGGCAGAGAGGAGTTTTCCTTGAGGCTAAATTTAAAATATGCATGCATGCATACCGCCTCAGTTGCAACATTGCCCGGTTCAATGTATGCCAACTTGGAATATTTTCCAAATGTGCGCTGTTAAATTCTAAGCACACATACCCTGAAAACATGCCTAAAATAAACCTTGGATACTTGCAGTCCTTTACAAAATGTTGACATGGGAGCAAATCTGTATTTTTATGGTATAAAAAAAATTCGGTTTCTATGTCATATTGTAAAATAATGCAGCTTGATTTATCCGACTGTATATTGTTTGTGACTGCTGAGTACGTTAATATCTAACATAGAGTGCACGAGATGTATGTAGTTCATCATGCGTTCTGTGGCAGGGAAAAGGAGAGTGTCATTTTGTGGGAAGGAAGGTCACTTAGGGACATATTTATGAAGTTTGTGGCAGAGGCAGCACAGAAAGTCACTTTGCTTTGCTGCCCTGCGTCACAGGGAAAGGGCAGAAAACACTGAGGCAGATTTACGTTGCCTGGCGCATCTCTGCAAATCAGCAGAGATGCGCCAGGAAAGATACGGCACGCAAGTTCATCCTTGCGCCACCCATGGTGCGCCGCATTTACAATGCGGCGCACCATGACGCAGGAATGAACAGATGCGTGTCGCATCTTGGGCGTAAAGTTGGCGCAGTGCTGAAGTTGTGTTGCGTGCGGCACGCAACTCCAGCACTTTTCCAACTTGCCCTATCTTTAACGTGGTGTGTCAAGACTTACGCCTGCTTCAAGCAGGCGCAGGGTTTTGACGCATCAGTGTTGGGAAAGTGACTCAGTGAAATCTTGTAGATTTCACTGAGTCACTTTTCAGGGGCGTTCCTGCGACGGAACGCCCCCCTTGCACCGGAACGCCTACATGAAACCTGACGCAGGTTTCATGTGGTGCAGGGCCTTACACCGTGACGCATCTCCATAGATGCGTCACGTTGTGAATGCCTCGTAGGGATGCGCTGCGTTTACGCCGCCTTGAGTGACGCAACAGCTGCGTAAACGTGGCGCAAGGGGCTTGTAACTCTGCCCCACTGTATTTATCCAATATGGTGCATTCCTGTAGTTTCCATTTCACTGGCTCCGTTTGTGCAGCCTACGGCTAACACAGGCACCCTGTGTTGTGGGCAGGATTTGTTTTCTGCAGGAAGGCACACCTTCCTGCACAAAACCCCCTGTTGCTTTTAACTCTTTCTATATGTGCTGTAGAATGAAGGACACCTAGAAAGAGGAAGTGACGAGGAGAAATAAAAATATTGTGACGAGGAGAAATAAAAATATTTCTCTTGTTACGCCTCACCTGGGGAGGCATATCTTTTTGGTGCACTCCCATGTTTACAAGGTCTTGTAAATCTGGAAATGCGGCAAAAACCATGGGAGTTGTGTGAGAATACCCAAGCAATGCCCATGGCACTTCTGCCCAGGGCAGAGTAAGGCAATGCAGCGATTTGCGCTGTGTTCCTTTACTCCCGATTCTTGGAGCCCTTAGGAAAGCCACACAAAGTGGCTTTGGGTGGCTTAAAAATCTGAGTAATGGTTTGTGTTGCTCTTGCACCACACTGCGTGGTGCAAGAGTGATGCAAACCAGGTCATGAATATGGCCCTTAGTCTATAGACAAGAGGAAAGCATATGTTCCTCTATTTATCTGATGGGGGAAGGTCCTACTTCATTGAAAGTGTACAAACTTGAGAGAAAAAAGCAAATAAAAAATACATTGTGGTGGTTCAGTGAGGTGAACCCTTGAGACTTGCAGTAATCTACAGCTCAGCAGTTTATATTCTAAAAAGAGTGTCTCGGGACTTTGGTCCTTCCAAGCTCTGTAATTTGAGGACAACTAAATATTATTTGCAGCGCTTCGAAATTACGTAAGTGCAGTAAGAAACTTCATGTAAAAATCAAGTTATTGTTCTATCAATATTTTACCTTGAAATTACCAGTAAAATTGTAGTTCATAATTTTGAGTAATCATAAGATTTCAACAGACGCATACATTTAATCTTAAACCATGATTTGAGATCACATTTTCTTTGCTGAAACCAATCAAATGTCACATGCAAGTGCTAAAAAGAAAACCATATCAGGAAGTGACAGGTGTACCACAAATAATATGGTCTACACACCAATACCTAGGACCCATAATCCTCCTGTTCTTATCTGGAATGACGACCTAGTGCATGAGAATTGACCTTACCAGCTGTTCTAGCTCATCTGTTAGTAATTTTCATTAGGAGCTGCAGATTTTGGCCAGGTATCGCTCCTCAATTGGAGCGTTAGAACGCCACCTTACCTCTTTTTCCACTGTCACTCCAAGGGTGTGTGATGGTTGTTGTATTGTTTCTGCTGTATAGGTCCATAGACTATCAGAGTGACAGAAAAAATACTTTGCACAGGCATGATGGGCTAACACTCCATTCTCAGTCCATCAGACATGCACAGTTTGTATGGATTGAGTATCAGTTCAATCAATCAATCAATTACTCAATTAATTCGTAGAGCGTACAGCTGTCAATAGTTGTCCCGCTGCTAAATACAAGAAAGGACCCGACAGCCAGACAATATTAATCAATTTCGAAGAGCCAAGTCTCAGGCTGGGACCTGACCAGGCTTTCCTTCTTAATAAGCTGCAAAGCCAATGGTGACGAGTTCAAGGCCTTGGATGCCAGGACAGTAAATGAGTGCCTGCCTTTAGTCATTAAGCGAAACCAAGGGCATTTAAAAATAGAGCATGTTCCGATCTAAGACATGCGCTGGCTGATGATGTCGGAGCCCGTTAGAAAGATGTCTAGGAGCCATCTGATGGAAGGTCCGAAATGCAATGACTAATGCTTTAAAAGTTATGCTCTGTTTTATAGGAAGCCAATGGTGTTCTTTCACATGGGGATATGCTGATTGAGTTTTAAGCAATCCTAATATAAGACTTACTTCTGCATTTACCACAATTTGCAAATGATTAAACAAATAGGTTGGTATTCCTAGATAAAGTGCATTGGAATCATCCAATCTGGAGATGATGGACACATGCACAATAGTTTTTCATGTGTCTAAAGGACATATTCCAATGTTTTCTTAACACCTGTAACAAAGCAAAACATGCCCCTACCACTGAAGAGAATGGCCAAAGGAGAGAGTGTTATCAAATTTAACCCTCAAGTTTCAAGCCACCGTAGGAGGAGGAGGGGGAAGCTCCAGCTCCTTAGGCAACCAGTCCTTAAACAATCCAGTAGCAGAATGTCCTAAGAGCAGAATCTCCATCTTAGAGGCATGCACTTTAAACAGATAATATGCATCCAATCTACCACATCCAGCAAGCATTTCTTTAGCAAACCTAGCTCAACTGGGCTCTGCTTCCCATTCCAAAAGAGAAAATAAGTTGGGTATCATTGCATATGTGATCACCTTGATACCGAATCTTTCAGCAATATGTGCAAGTGGAGTCATATACATCAAACAGTGTAGGACTCAACAAGGGGATCTGGGGGGTGCCATACTTCATCTATGTAGACATTGAGAAAAAAGGCTGCAAGAAAACCAATTGCACTCATCCTGGTAAGAATTTAGTGACATCAACTAAAAGCAGTACCACCAATCCCTCACTTGGCAAGTCTAGACAGCAATATCTGATTAGACAGTGTTGAAAGTCGCGGACAAATTCAACAGGATGAGTGCAGCCATCTGGCCCTGACCAGGACATTTTTTAATCACCTTGATACTTCAAGTAGGGCCGTCTCAGTACTGTATTTGGAGTGAAAGCTCGATTGTGATGAATGAAGTAGGTTGTTTTCTTCCAAATTCATACTCAATTGGAGGTTTACTAGTTTTTCCTAATCTTTAGCCACTGTTGAAAGCAAAGTTATTGGCCGTAAATGTTCTAGTTTAGTCTAATTCACTGCCAATTTTTAAAGTGAAGTGATGACCGCTGCCTGTTTCTAGCACTTTAGTACATAACTAGGGGTAGGGGTAACTCGTGTATATTCAGTATAGCGTAATCACACAGAAATACCTACAAATTGTGCAAGATTATACTTGAATTATGCGAGAGGAGTCCTTCTACATGTAACACTATTTCTTTGCACAAAAATGCCACCTCGTGTCCAAAATGGAAGCCGGAATGCGTTTTGCATAAGGAAATAGTGCTAAATGCAGCAGAACACCAATAGCGAGCGACCGCTCATGCTCGCTGAATATGCTATCACAATAGAGTTTTCTCCCCTATTTATTCTTGATTACACTAGGATGAGTAGTTGCATGATAATCGGTTATTCTGCATCAATGAGTAATGGAGAATTACAGAAATTATTCCAATGACTCTGGCAAAATGTTAATTTAACCCTGGCCTATGCATAACCAGAAGCAAGAGAAGCATTAAAAATGGTTAAAGACTGAATTAATCACCCCAATTGCAGGGGCTAATGCACTGGGAATACATGGAGCAAGAGGTGCACTAGATTAACAGTTGTATATCACCTTCTGTGAAGCTGTAACCATAAAGCAATCATACCTCAAAGGTGAGGCCAAGCCCTCTTTAGCAAACAAACCAAGAAATTCTCTATTTTCTCTACCACTCAGCTCTTGGGATGCTGGCATTCTAATACTGCAAGCTTTAGGATACAGAAACTGTTTCCAGTCTTAAAAGTTTATTGAGTCAAATTGTTTACCTTTTTTAATCTGGCTCCAAAAGTTCTGCTTGTGTTTTCTTGACCTTTTTGCAATATACTTTTAAAGCCTATATGTAAGTAGTTATACCTTCCGGACTGAATCCCTATGCACCAAAGATGTTCAAACTGTTTACAGGATTTCTTATCTTGTAGAAGATCAGAAGAGAAACAAAGGCTTATATAGTTCTGTGAGGAGAGTAAATAACTGGAAGAGAAGTTGCTTGATTATCTCCCCATGAGAGTCAGCTATGATCAGAAGACAAATCTTCATCTGGAAGGGCGATGAGTACTGGGTTAGAGCCCTGCAAAGCCATGAGTTAGACATGTCATCAAAGAGTGTTTTTCCCCCAACTTTTTGCCTCCCATTTTTGCTGATTCTTTTTGTTGGCTTTAGGACACTAAGCACTTTATCACTGCTAACCAGTGCTAAAGTGCACATTCTTCTTCCCTAAACATGATGACATTGGTGCATACCTAATTGGAAAATTTGTTGTTCTGGTAAGTCCCTTGTAAAGTGGTATACCATACCCAGGGCCTATACTTCATAAGCTACTAGGAGGCTGCAGCACTGATTGTGTCACCCACAGAAGTAGCCTTTCAAACCTCTCTCAGGGCTGACACTGCAGTGCTTGTGTGTGAAGTTTACTGCCACTTCAACTTGGCATTTAAAGCCTCTTGGCAAGCCTTAAACCCCCTTTTTATTACATATAGGTCACTCATAAGTTAAGCCCTATGTAACCCTAAGGAAAGGGTGCTATGTTAGAACTAGTACTAACATAACACTCTGTCCTTGGGGTTACCTATGTAGGAAATGTAACGTTATGCTTTGCATGTCCTGGTAGTGACAAACAGCCTATTTCATGTTTCACTACTGTGAGGCCTACCCCTCTAATAACCCAACATTGGAAATTCCTTAATAAAATTTTAAGCTATAATTCCTGATCAAAGAGCCCCAGCACTAGGACCTACTGGAAGGCGGGGTGGGGGGACAAAAAATCACCAACATGAGAGGCCATAATATATTGCCATCCATGAATCCAAGTTTCACCTCCTTCTAACTGAGGTGCTGCCCCATTATTGTGGACAGCTGCTTGTAATCAAGAGATTTCATGAGTAGTAGTCCAGTTCTGTCTGCTCTTAGCAATCTGCTGCCTTCTATGCGGCTGAGTGAAGTCACTACAAGAACTATCCTTGTTATCTAGGAGGCATAAATACAAGGGCATTGTGCCACAGGAACGTCACTTTTAACAATTGTTGTGTGGCCCAATTCCCTGCTCCATATTTACCAAGTTGTGTTAAGCCACTTTTTGTGGATTAGCCCAGCTTTCTAAAAAATATGGTACCCTTTCACGCAGGTATCTGCGTGAAAGGGGCGAGTAATGGGTGTTGTTGTAGGTATTCCCCTGAAACCCCCATTGCTTTTTGACGCTGCTGATTTACAAGGAAGTGTAAATCTGTGGCAGCGCCAAAAACCAATGCAAGAGCAGCCGTTAGAATGGGGCACAAGGAGAAATGCTTTTATTCCTCCTGGGATGGGGCAGTGAGCTAAATAACGGTGATGGATCAAGCCCTGATCTTTGGACTGGGTAAGAGTGGTCTGCTTAATTCAGACACTCTGTTCATCACCACCCCCTTTTCTGAATCGTTTTTGGCCACTATAGGTGTGGCAGGGTATACTCAGACATGAGTCCCTTGCTCACTGCTCCATCAGGATTCAAGCAAGCCGGGGCGACGAGGCTGAAATGCCAGAAACCGGTCCCCGGTAGCTTGTATCCTTTCTGGTGAAGAATTGGCTTGGTAGTTTGGTCTGCCCTGTTCCCATGATGCACTGGGCCAGGGACAGACTAATTTGCATATAGCCAGGTTCTGAGCTGGGATGGGGCAGTGAGCTAAATAACGGTGATGGATCAAGCCCTGATCTTTGGACTGGGTAAGAGTGGTCTGCTTAATTCAGACACTCTGTTCATCACCACCCCCTTTTCTGAATCGTTTATTCCTCCTCAGTTTTGTTTTTTCTATGTGTGCTGCATTCTGCAGCACACATAGAAAGAGCAACACCCCTGAATGATTGTTTATGTGCAGGAAGGTGCACATATACAATAATTAATTAATGCTGATTTGCTACTGCACACACAGGAGTGACAAATAGAAATAATGGATTGTTTATGTGCAGGAAGGGATGCCTTCCTCAACAAAAATAATCATTCCTTGCAATGCAGGCAACATTGCACTGTTGTGCAAGGGTGCCTGTGTTGGAGCTAGGCAACTATTTTTGAACGCCAGTGTTAGGGAAAACACAGAGATGTGCGGTATTGTAGTAAATACAGTGCATTCCTGAGTATTGAAAATGTTGGAGCGTGGTACTGCCAAATTTTTCACAGCTTAGAGCTCTGACATTTTGAGGTAGATATGCCCCTAGGTTCTTCACCCTTTAGTACAGAGATCAGCATCTGTTTCTCGAGACATACTGTAAAAGACTAATAAAGGGTGTTACACACAAGTTATGATGATCCAAACGCCCAGCATCGGAGACCCCAACTATATCAGCAGTCATAGGCAACTCCACCTTGCAGAGTCCTCCAGATCAGAATCCCCACATAGCATTCCAAGTATGATGTGATGGTTACAGAATATTGCATCTTCACCTGGTTACAGAACACCACATCACCTCCCTCAACCAAAACAATACCAAATAACTTCCAAAATAGCAACTAGAAGTCTGCATCACACATGAAAAACTATCTACAAGTACTTCTCATCCAAGCAGGTCAGCTTGGCACAGCTTCCGAGATAAGAATGTCTCCCTCATTACATTCCAGGCATGATACAGTGGTTACAGAGGTTTTTCTTGGGCTAGAAAGATGTAAGAAAATTACACACCTAAAAGTAGATGCACAAGCTTCCTCCTACTACGCTATGGTCTCATACTTTGATTTTATAATGAATCCTCCACCAAGGATCTAGCATTCTCATACTCCACAGGACAGTATCCGGCCACCCTGTTGAAATTCCAGATCCTGTGGTCACTTGTTTTTACTGTGTTTTTAAACAGTTTTATCATCTTGAACGGCTGAATAAATTTGGAAGCTTTACCCTCATTCCGTGCGGACTTGATTTTTATCCAATCCCCTACATGCACTAGAGTCTGCGGCACACATTCTGCAGCACACATAGAAAGAGGAAAAACCCTCTGGTGATTGTTTTTGTGCAGGAAGGTCCCTTCCTGCACAAAAATTATCATCCTTGCAATGCAGGCACACTTGCACCATGGTGCAAAGGTTCCTATGTTGTCGCCCAGCAGCCCATTGTGCGCCGGCGCAGGGGAAAAGGACAGGAATGTGCCATATCTTAAAGATACAGCACATTCTTGCCCTTTTCTTTTGCCGTAGGGCAGCGCAGCAGGAAGGCCTGTGGTGCTTTCCTACAGCAAAACCTCATAAATGAGGCCCTCAATTTCAGATACGTTAAATCTGCATTTCTCAGGTTTTAGTGTTAACACATATCTCTGCAACCTCACCAAGACTTTGCGTAACCTTTGATAATGTTCACCAACACATCAACACTAGTCCCAAACACTAATATGGCTTACCGATAAATCTTCAACCCTCTTCAAAATCTTCTCCATTGTCATTCGTGTCCATTGGGTTCTGGGATAGCATGTTACTTGCTGAAAAATGCTTCAACACCTCATCAGGGGTAGCAAGAACGGGCGTGGCTAAGCGCCCGATCCGAATGGCGGTGCGGCGGTAGAGCTCCGTCCGCGCCGGGGCCGACAGGCGGGCTGCGCTCATCAATCTTCACCGCGGATACAGCGTCAGGCATGGGACAGAGCCAGGTTTCCAACGTGCGGACTTCTGTTCCGGTTTGAAGTCCCTATTCACGCAGGCTTTCATTTTCGTTCCGGTCGCGGCTCTGAAGCGGCCGCGACCGCCATTTTGTCTGTCATCGCGGAGCTGCGCACCGACGCTTCAAGTCTGCCCTCCAGCACTACGCAGCCTCCAGGTTTCTCCACATCTTCTCTCCTGTTATGGGGACAGCTGCGAACTAATTCAGGTGACTTTTCTTTGCTCTTTGGATCCAACAATGGAACAAATTTGGCTCTTCGCATTCTCCTCAGAGCGAGACGCCATTTTGTGATGTACTTTCCTCATTGGCAATATTCTTGTGCTTTCTACTAGGAGTTTCCTTTCTCCTTTGATCATTTTGATATTTTTCTTGCTCCTCGATATGCATTGACTCTTTTTTGGACTTCCAGCTTTTCTTTTTGGACGCTTTTTGCCTGTATCACCCATTTTTTGCATGTTCAGACTCTGTGAGTGCGTCTTCTGCAATCCTTTACACGCACGTCTGCATGGCGAATATTACTGGGAAGACCCCCAAGCGCAACTACATCAAAAATTCCAAACTATTTTCAGCGTTAGCTCATTTAGAAGCTTCCACATCCATTGACGCCTCTGACTCAATGTCTGCAATGGATCCCTCTCCACAGAACTCCTCTAAAACTACTCCAAAGAGACTAAAGAAAAACCCCCCTTCTCCCACAACACCCTCCTCAGCCATCTCCATGGAGCTTTTACTTGAGGAGATTAGAGCATTGCGCCCATACATGGAAGAGACTAATGCCAAGTTGCAAACGCTCACTGACAATTGGTCTCAGATGGATGCCAGGGTCTCCACTGTGGAAAAATCTGTCTCAACTCTTCGAGAGTCAGCCATCAAAATTCCCCACATGGATGCGCAGCTGTCCTCTCTCCAGAAGCAGGTGGAAGACCTTGAAAATAGAAATAGACGCAATAATCTTCGTCTTTACGGCCTGAAAGAGGGCTGCGAGGGGAATGATCCCATCACCTTCTTCAAGTCCTTTTTGCCCAAGCTCCTGCATCTGCCCGAAGACACCACGCTCAACATCCAGCGTGCCCACAGGCTTGGCCGACTCCCTTCTTCTATTTCTCCAACTGCGAAGCCCAGGGGAGTCATAATGTATTTTCTGGAATATACAGATCTTTTGAAGGTCCTCTTGGCGGCTAAAGCTTCTCCACGCCTAATTTGGTCTGACTCCACCCTTTTCTTCGCCCAAGATTACGCCAAGGCCACAGCAAGTCGACGTAAAGCCTTCCTGGACATGAGAGCGGAACTTCGATCTATTGGAGCAAGATATGGCCTATTCCATCCTTGTCTATTCAAGGTTACCCACAACAACAAAACCACGACCTACGAAGATCCAGTGCGCCTTCGCAGTTTCCTCAACTCCTGTGGTCCTGGTAACATGGAATTCTCCGGCTCCGGTTCTTCATCATCATTTCCTCCGTGACTTTCTTGCACTGTTGTCCTTGGATTTCCTGATGCTCTGTTACCTTGTTTATCCCTGTTCTTCTCGTTTTACCGATTGTTCTTCCTCGACCTGGTTCATGATTAGTCTTTTTTGGTAGAGACCCGGTTTTGATGCCTCTTGCATCTTATGACACGTTTGTCTTATTTTTATTGTTTTCTCTGTGATATTTCTTCTCATCTAACTGTGCTGTTTTCCCTCTTTTTGCAGATCCCTGTTTTAGCGCCCCGTCATGTCTCCCTGGCTGGACGTTTCGTCGCCCCGTTTCCCGCCCTTCGTTGGTTGGCCTTACCCCCCTCATCTCTTCTCCGTTTTCATCCCTTCCGTCTTCTTTCCAGATTTTGTACCCTCATTTCTTCACCCTTGTAAGTATCTGGCCATTTTTCCCTCTCTAGTTATTAGTCTTCTCATCATTGTTAGTCGGTTTTGTTTACCTGAACCTGTCCTTTACATGTTCCTTTTCCATGTTCTCTCCCTTTTTTTATTCTTTTGGTCATTTTCGTATCTTTCTTCTTGTCCTGTTTACAATGCATTTTCTATATCCTTTCCTTTGTTTCTTCTCTCTAGTGACCTCTTTTCCTTTTGGTCCGCTTTTCTCTCTCTTTCCTTCTCACGACTCCATTTTCTTACCATATCGTTCTTTTTCTTCTTCTTCTTCCTCAAATTTTTCGCCATGGCTTTTCTTGTTGTTCCCTTTATCTGGCTCTTTTCTTTCTTTTCCTCTTCATTCCATCAATTTTCTTCACTTTTCCCGCAGTCTCTGATTTCCTCTGTAGTCTTCTCTTGTATTACTTATGCTACATTCTTTTCCGAGCTCTCTTGTCTTCCAACATTTTCTTCTCTTTCTTTCTCCATTTTCCTTCCTTTCTTCTCCCCCTTTTTCTCATCTCTTTTCTTTTATGAGGCTTTCTTATGTTCCTTCTTTTCATTTCCACTTTCTAATTATTCTTGATGTCAGTACGCGTTGTTTCCTGGAACGTTAAAGGTTTACATTCGCCCATTAAGAGGCAAAAAGTCCTTTCCCATTTAGCTAAATTGAATATAAATGTCGCCTTCCTGCAAGAGACCCATTTATCTGATATTGAGGCTGCTAAACTTCAAAGAGGTTGGGTAGGAAAGGTTTTCTCAGCTCCTGGCGATGGCAAAAGAAATGGTGTTGCTCTGTTACTCTGAAAGTCTTTCTCCCATTCGGTGTTGCACTTTGAGTTTGACCCTGATGGTAGATGGTTATTTGTCAAACTGTCCTCAAAAGGTGTACCTATTTCCCTGCTTAATGTTTACGCCCCCACAGGTGGGAACCCTATTTTTTGGAATGCATTTGCCTCTCGTATTACTGAATGTATTGATGACAATTTTATTTTAGCAGGTGATTGCAACATGCCATTGGATCCCTTTTTGGATAGACACTCCAAATCTTTTTTTACTCCTAACAAGTCCCATAAGCTGTTCGCACACGCCATCTCTCAACATAATCTAATCGACGCATGGCGCATTTGTAACCCTACCAGTAAAGAATTCACATTCTATTCCCCGGTTCACCATTCCCAATCACGCATTAATTATATTTTTCTTTCTCACCATGTCTCCCAATCCCTCACCCAGGCTGAGATTGGTCCCATTGTTTTTCCTGATCACGCCCCAGTTCTCATTCAGATTGATATTTTACCCAAACCCACCGGGCCTAAAAGATGGCGTTTCAACAATACCCTCCTTCTAGATCCTAAATTTACTGCCTCCTTTATTGAGTTCACTACCGAATTTTTTGCCATCAATGATACCCCCTCCTTAGCCACTCATACTATTTGGGACGCTTACAAAGCGGCGGCCAGAGATTTTATCATCAGACATGTTGCCGCTAAGCGTAAGCTTGCTCGTCAACGTACCATTGACCTTTTATCTCAGATCAAAGCCCTAGAACACTCCTTTTATACCTCGCATACCCAGGACAGTTTAACAGCCCTTGTGAATGCAAAAATGAATTATAACAAACAGTCTACTGAAGATGCATCGTTGTACTTATTAAAATCCAGTTCGAAATTTTATGGGGGGAAAAATAAGGCGGGGAAAGTCCTTGCAAATTACCTGAAAGTTAAACAAAACAAATTGAATATTGAGTCTGTTTTTGATGTTAATTCTGTTTTGCAATATAAAGATACTGCTATTTTGGAGGGATTTTCTCGTTTCTATTCTACACTTTACTCTTCTGAAACTCAACCCTCCGCTCAATCTCTTTCCACCTTCTTTACGACCATTCAACCTCCTCCCAACTTTCCTGTTGACTTATCCTCCCTTGAAACTCCCCTCACCATTCGAGAATTACATACTGCACTTCACTCTCTTAAGAAAGACAAAGCCCCCGGCCCAGATGGTTTTACTGTCGAATTTTACGAACACTTTGCCAAAATTTTATTACCCAAATTACATCACCTTCTTGATTCCTTCAAGACCAGTGGTGCCTCCTCGGGTACCTTTTCAGACGCTTATATATGCATTATACCGAAGGAAGGGAAGGACACCCAACACTGCAAGAATTATAGACCGATATCACTCGTCAACATTGATTATAAATTATATGCCAAATCTTTAGCAATTAGATTAGACCCTTTTCTCCCAGATCTCCTTGGTCCTGAACAATCAGGATTTGTTAAGGGTCGCTACATCTCAGATAACACCAGACTCCTCTTTAATGTTCTTTCTAAATCGTCACGATTTAGTGATTCCCTAGCCGCAATCGCCTTAGACGCCGAGAAGGCGTTTGATAGGGTTGAATGGTCTTTTCTTTTCTCTGCATTGAAATGGTTTGGGTTTGGCCCTAACTTTATTTCCCTCATCTCCTTCCTTTATACCAATCCTAGAGCAGCAGTTTGCGCTAATGGCCTGATTTCCTCCTTTTTTACCCTTGGCAGAGGCGTTAGGCAAGGCTGTCCTCTTTCCCCTTTTCTTTTTAATCTTGCCCTAGAACCCTTTTTATCCAAGTTACGTCAAAATCCAAAAATCCATGGTTTTCCTCTTTCTCATTCACAAGTTAAGTTAGCTGCCTACGCAGATGACATTTTACTATTCATCTCGAATCCATCTGTCTCCATCCCAGCTTTCCTTGCCGAAGTTAACGTTTATTCTCATCTCTCTGGTTATAAACTGAATAATGATAAGTGTGAAATTCTTCCCCTTACTAAATTCACCTTCAAGCCGGATTTTGCGACATCCAACTTTAAATGGAGTCCGACCCACATAAAATATCTCGGTTTGCATATCACCCCTTCTATCCCAGACACTATCTCATTATGCCTCACTAAATGTACCCAAAAACTAACTGATCTTACTTCCAGATGGCACCCCCTTTACCTCTCTTGGTGGGGTCGCCTTGACACTATCAAGATGATGCTCACCCCAATTGTTCTCTACACCATTTCTAATATCCCTGTTTCCATCCCTGCCAAATTTTTTGCAAAAATCAACACCACTTTATCTTCCTTTTAATGGTCTGGCAAGAAACCGCGCATGTCTTTATCACGATTGCGTCTCCCCAAATCGGAAGGCGGGGTTAATTTCCCTGCTTACCACAAAGCTTTCCTCCTGAAACAAGCTTCTATCTGGCTTAAAGATCCTATCGAACCTCTTCCCCTTTGGGCTGACCTTGAACGTCTTTCTCTTTCCCCCTTCTCTTTTGCTGAATATCTTTCCTTCTCCCGTAAACCCCAATTCTTATCCTCTCCCATTCACAAATACACTGCGAAACTTCTTTTAGCTTCCACTCCGGATCCTCCCTCTTCCACCACTGAATTTCTTACCACCACTATCTGGCATAATACTAGCATTCTCATTAACCTGAAACCTTTTTATTGGAAAACTTGGAGGCAACGCGGTTTAATCTGGGTTTCCCAATTATTCACGGGGTCTACCTTCATCACTTTTTCCGATCTTAGCCGTACATTCTCTCTCCCCCCCTCCTTTATTCATAAATACACCCTACTCCAGACTGCAGTTATGTCTGTCTTTGACTCCCTCCCTCACTCTTCTCCAACTACCGTCTCTAATGCCGCAATTTCTTCTCTACATTCTCAACTGCGTTCCAATTCTTCAGCGTCCTCCATCTATCATTCTTTTCATAACCCTCCTTCGCCTCGGCCAAAAACCATAGTGGAAGAGCAATGGGAATCTGACCTTGCCGTTTCTTGGCCCACCTCCCTGTGGGATAAAATATGGACTAAGCTTCGCAAATCCTCTAGAGCTGCCTCTCTTACTCAAACCCTTTTCTTCCTTTATAATCGACTTCTTTACACGCCATCTATCCTCCATAGGAGATTCCCCTTGGTCCCGGACATCTGCTGGTCCTGCTCTGCCCCCAATGCCACGCTCTTTCACATGCTTTTTCTCTGTCCTCTTACGCACGCATTTTGGATTATGGTATGGAATCAACTCAACTCTATTTTCCACACCTCTATCCCCTTTTCTATCCCTGACCTTTTCCTTGGCTCACTTTCTTCTTCTTGGTCCGCAGTTGAAATGAATGTTCATATTATCGACTTGTTATTAGCTGTTGCGTTTCAACAGATTACTGTGAATTGGAAAGACTCAAAGGGTATTACTTTCAAAGCTTGGTGGTTTAATGTATGTTATAATCATAGACTGGACACTGCCTTTGTTTATCCCCTCACCCTAGCCCCGAAAAGACACGCGCTATGGCTTCCTGTCACCCTTTACCTGGATGTCTGTGCCAAGCGTTCCTCTCATTTGTCCCCATTTCAGCAAGAAGTTTCGAAACCCCCTTGAGTTGCCTTTCGTTCCTTCTTTTTCTCTAATATTTACTTTTTTGCGTATATTTGCATTGTTTCCCAAATTATTATGCCTCCTACAATGTACATTTTATGCCTTTAGCCTCATTCCCTTTTAATTTTCCTCTTTCTTCTTCTTCTTCCTTTTCCCCTTCCGCATTCTTTACCTTTTGATACTTACTGTGTTACCCTAATCTATTACGCTTATTGATGATACTGTATACCGTTTTAATTTTGTACTATCAATTTTGTTTCTCCTAATGAAATTCTACTTGAACTTAAAAAAGGGGTAGCAAGAACTATATGAATGCACACCTTTCCCTCTTCTATCATTTTCAATCCAAATAGCAGACTAACATATCATCCGCTCAAATTAGTTCCATATTTCACTATACTAATTCATCACTAATCCTTTTTGGGATCCGGAGTAGCATGCTACTTGCCGAAAAAGCACTACAATGCCTCGTCAGGCGTAGTAAGCGCTATATAAATGCAATTATAATTATCAACAGAAAACCGTGTACACAAGGGGTTTGTAGTCACATCAAGTAACGTGGGCCCAAACACTCAATTCCCATAATTCCTAGTGAAATAATCTCTTTTCCACTGTTACTGCAGACATGCCTTCGATTACACTCTAATTTAATACAGTAACTTTAGAGATAGTCCTTATCAGTCATGTATTTCCACATATCTGCTACAAAGAAGCGTGTTCTGCACAAATAGTCACTTTGATTGTAATCATAGTATAATACCTCATTTTCAAACTCTCCAAACAGGCATGAGCATTTTCAAGTCCAGATGCAGAGCCAATACGGAGAGCTTCTTGATTGCACCTATTGTTGCCACAACTGTCACAATCCTAAATTGTGTGGTGAAGTTTGAACATTAGGGTAAACTCACATCCTCAAGCGAATACCGAACAGTTCATGAATGCTGTTAAGCATTTGGAAGGAAAAACAAGGAGAGTAGACATGATTCCCCATGCAATTTGCTTCTTTGTGTACTGTGATTAAAAGAAATGAAAATGCAGAATCATTCGCGAGGCAGATGGCGCAAAGACACCTTGTAGACAGGCGACTTCACATGGGACTCATCAGCTGCCAGGAAATCTCTATTGAGCTTTCAGAGCCTGATTACTTTTGGGAGCTGTTTTTATGCTCTGTTTAAAAGAAGTAAAGCTTCCTTAACTTATTGTACTGCTTTCGCGGGGAATTGACAGCTCTTCTAACAATCAGCACTACTTTTTCGCATCTTGTGCCTGTTTTATTACATCAACTTTGATGAAAAAAAATCAACCTTAACACACTTTTCCTATAAAAACTCTTATACATATATTTGATGGCTTTGTTGTATTTACACTATTCCATTAATCTGGACAGGTACTGAAAAAAGGCATTGTATTCCAGATTACCATCCTATTTTTTAGAGAAAACGCTTCTGGCATTTTCACAAGAAAATGTGGGAGTGCAGAGCTGCGCCCAAATTTAGCAGTGAAGCGCTCTGACATTTTCAAAACGCAGAGATGTGCAGTATTCGCAATAATACAGTGCACCCTTGCATTTCCCCTATAGCTGGTGCAATAAAAGCTGCCTAGGGCCAGCGCAGGCACCCTGCCACCATGTGGCAAGGGTGCTGGTGCTGCAGAGATGATTGCTTATGTGCAGTAAGGGACAACATCCTGCACATAAACAATCAATAATGGTGATTTGCACCTTCTATTGAAGCACACATGGAAAGAGCAAAAAACGAGGAGCAATTAATAATTTCGCCCTGTTGCGCCATTCTAACACCTAGTATTCCATAGCATTAGTTTTGGGCTCTGCCTTGCAAATCTGGGTCAGCGTCAAACAGCAACGGGTGTTGCAGTGGAATGCCAACAGCAACACACATTTCACCCCCCTTTGCTGCAGAGGACTGCGGTGGAAAGGAACATATTTATAGGGTGGCGTTAAGCCACGCAAAGTGGCTAGTGCCACCTTGTAAATATAGAAAATGGCACTATGCCACTGGAGAATCAAAATAAGTGATTCACCAGTGGCGCTGTGGGCTTGTAAATATGCCACTTCATTTCTTAAATATTCTGCACTAGGGTTAGTTAATATGTGCAAAATTAATGTTACATGCAATAAGGCTACCAATGTGGACTTGTTATCAAATATTATTATTAGTACAGCAGTGACTGTACAGGTGTAGCTCCCCATCTGCATATAAATCTCATATGCTGTTATTTACAGGCTCTAGTAAACTTGTGGAGTCTGGTGCAGAGCAGAAAGGTATATGCAGCATCATCTGTAGTACTTTGTCATAGAGTGCCAGTGCTACTATAAGTATTTTTTGGGCCTCTGGCAAGACATATTTGGGGGTCCTACAAGGAACAAATCAGAAATGTATTATCCTTTTTCTGCTAGTGCAGACCACAACATGGCAAATAGTGAATTATACTCACACTTTCAGAAAATGTATCCTAAAAAAAGTGCTGAAATGTGTCTTGCTCGGGGTCCCAAAAATCCTTAGAATGACACTGGGGAATGATGGAAAGAGTGTGAGGTAAATGTAGGCAGAGGCAGGAGTGTTTCAGTTGAATAAATAGGCTGTAGTGAGATAAAGAGATAGAAAGATCATTTGCACAGGATCCCGTTGGAGGGTGGAGGCCAGGCTAATTGCTAACTTTGCCCGTGGCCTAAAACGTCCATGTACAGTGCTTGTGTTGCATTGCATCATGCAACGGTGCATATCGATATAAAAATTTTGTGTTATGCAACATAAAACTTCAGGAGTGGGCAGGTACATGTTCTTCCTCAGAAATGGCTAACAGCACATGCGTACCACTTTTCCTCACAATAAACACTCTAGTAGACAAATGCATTCCCGCACCACGTCTTCAACAGAGCAAGCAGCTCCATCGCACCCCACCTGCGCAAAGTCATCATTCTCTCCCTCGAGACCGCGACCTTCCCAGAGATCTGGAAACATGCCGAGATCAACGCCCTACTCAAAAAACCTACGGTAGACCCAAAATACCTGAAGAACTTCCGGCCCATCTCTCTGCTCCCCTTCCCGGCCAAGGTCATTGAGAAAACCGTCAACAGACAGCAAACCCAATACCTCGAAGAAAACAGAATAATGGACCCTTCCCAGTCAGGGTTCCGCTGCAACCACAGCACCGAGACTGCCCTCATCGCTGCCATAGATGACATCAGGACCCTGCTGGACAACGGCGAGACCGCAGCACTCATCCTCCTAGACCTCTCTGCAGCCTTCGACACCGTCTGCCACCCCACACTACGCGCGCGCCTCCACGCCGCAGGGATCCGAGACAAGGCTCTGGATTGGACGACCTCCTTCCTCTCCGGCAGAACCCAGAGCGTCGGCCTCCCCCATTCCTTTTCAAAGCCTCCGAGATCATCTGCAGCGTACCCCAGGGATCCTCCCACAGCCCGATGCTGTTGAACATTTATAAGGCCATGCTTGCACACATAGCCCAACAGCATGACCTCAACATAATTTCCTGCGATGACGACACTCAGCTGATCCTCTCCCTCACCAAGGACCCCATCACCGCCAAAGCCAACCTCCACGAAGGAATGAAGGCCTTCGCCGACTGGATGAAGACCAGCCGTCTGAAGCTGAACTTAAACAAGATGGAGGTCCTCATCTTGGGCTCCAACCCTTCAGCCTGGGACGACTCCTGGTGGCCGACGACACTGGGGGCAGCCCCGACACCCACCGACCACGCACGCAACTTGGGAATCATCCTCGACTCAACGCTCTCAATGACCAAGCAAATCAACGCCATCTCCTCCTCCTGCTTCAACACCCTCCGCATGCTCCACAAGATCTACAGATGGATCCCGACAAATACAAGAAAGACAGTCACCCAGGCCCTCGTCAGCAGCTGACTGAACTACGGAAATGCCCTCCATGTAGGAGCCCTGACCAAGCTCATCAAACGACTACAACGCATCCAAAACGCCTCAGCACGACTGATCCTCGACGTACCACGCCACGGTCGCATCACCCCCCACCTGAGAAACCTGCACTGGCTCCCCATCAACAAGAGGATATCCTTCAAGCTCTTCACCCACGCACACAAGGCAATCCACAAGACCGGCCAAGCCTACCTCAACAGACGGCTCTCCTTCTACATCGCCAACCGCCAGCTAAGCTCCACCGACCTCTCACTCGCCATTGTCCCGTGCATCCGAAGAACAACCACTGGTGGGAGATCCTTCTCCCACCTCACTGCCGAGACCTGGAACGCCCTCCCACTGGGCCTACTACAGACCCAAGACCTGCTGAACTTCAGGAGGATACTCAAGACCTGGCTGTTCGATCAGTAGCCCCCCCTGCGTCTTGAGACCCTCGCGGGTATGTAGTGCGCTTTACATATGATTGATTGATTGAATGCATCTGTTAATGAAGCACAAGACATTCTGCGGAAATCAGAGGGGAAGCTGCCAGTTTCTCCTACACCTTGATGCAAGGAGTGCAAAGCCAAATGCAGGAGAAGAGACCGTTTTGCAGGGAAGCTCCATGCCTCTTTTTACCAACAACTACATCTTTCATGGGTCCCATTAACGAGCATTTTTCTTCCCTATTCTCCCTGATAAAAAGTCCATGGCACAGGGCTGCAAAAGCACTGGATCACCAGGAATTTCAGGCAATGAAGAAAAAGGCACACCTGAAAGTGAAAACATAGCAACTGAGCTGACACATGAGGAGCTATTCTTACTGCAGTGACAATCCATTGGAAGCTAATTTTAGCAGAGTGACATCACACTAGGAACTGCACTTATTGCAGCGTCATCACACTGTGAGCTGACTTTGAGTGGCATTGTGGGTAGAGCTGATCTAATTGACTGACATTGTACGTGGACCCTGTCTTATTGAATGACATTGTGTGTGGAGCTGACCTTATTGAGTGGCATTTTGTGTAGAGCTGATCTTATTGAGTAATATTACATGTGGAGCTGACCTTATTGAGTGACATTGCATGTGGAGCTGCTAATATACAGCATCCTCATAGGAGCTGACCTTATTAAGTGACATTGCATGGGTAGCTGATCTAACTGAGTTGCTTGCATGTGGAGCTGATTTCATTGAGTGTCATTGCATGTGGAGTTCCCAATATACAGTGTCATCACATTGGGAGCTGACCAGCTGACCTTATTGAATGACATTGCATGTGTAACTGATATTATTGAGTGACATTGGATATGGAGCTGATGTCATCGAGTAACATTGCATGTGGAGCTGCCAATATAAAGTGACATCATACTGGGCGTTGGCCTTATTGAGTGACGTTGCATGTGGAGCTGCCAATATACCATGTAATCACACCAGGAGCTGACCTTACTGAGTGATATTGCGTGTGGAGCTGACCTTATTTAGTGCACTGTATGTGAAGATGATGTCATTGAGTGACATTGCATGTGAAGCTACCAATATACCATGACATCAGACTGGGAGTTGGCCTTATTGCAATGATTTTACACTGGGATCCACCCTTATTGCATTGATATTACATCGGAGCCACCATAATTGCAGTGACGCATAACGGGAGCTGCCCTTATTGAGTCCCATCACACCGGGGGAGTACCCTTATTGTAGTAGCTGCTGCTGTTATACACACTGGGAGTCGCTCTAATTACAATGACATCACCCTGGGAGCTGTTATTATTGGGGGAGATCACACTAGGATCAGCTCTTCTTGCACTGAGATCAAAATGGGAGCTGCCGTAATTGCAGTGACATCACTCTGGCAGCGGTCCTTATTGAGTAAATTCACAAAGGGAGCTGTCCTTATTGCAGTGACATCACACTGGGCCCTTCCCTAATTCCAGTGATATCACACAGTATCCATGTGTGAAGTACACCACACACAAGTTTAAATTCAGTCAAATAGAAAGCACACGCAATCCATTGCCGACGTATTGCCCATATTTCCAGTTTCCCTAGGTACTCAATATGACGTCTAAATTGGCTGTTTCTATAAAGTGTATTTCTTTTTGCCCAAGTATGAACACATTGTTCATTTATTTATTTCTCTAAAATGAACGCCACAGCAACTTCCTAATTGCCATGCTATGTATACCAGTACTCATACTTTCCATAGTGTTCGAGAGAGGAACTTTTCCACATTCTGTGAACCAGTTTCCACAATGCCACATTACACACTTTTTTAAGTTTCCAGCATGCCCTCATGACACATGTACATAATGCACCAGAAACACCATATAAACAGTTTCCATAATGTCCTGAAATGCCCAATCTGGCTTCTGAACTTCTTTTAGCACCGAGACTGCGCTCGTGGAGGTCACCGAGGCCATTAGAGAATGTCTGGACGGGGGCGGCAGGGCGGCTCTGATTTTATTGGACCTCTCTGCCGCGTTTGACACGGTACCCCATTCCCAGCTCCTCTCTAGGCTGTCGGATGTTGGCATCACGGGCGCGGCCTTAAGCTGGGTTAAATCTTTTCTCACAGACCGTTTCCAACAAGTATGGATGCCCCCCTTCCACTCATCCAACAATAAGGTGAAAACAGGAGTCCCCCAGGGGTCCACCTTGAGCACCCTGCTTTTTAATGTCTATATGACCCCTCTCATCTACCTGGCGGAGATTGCCAAAATAATGGCCTAAGCCGATGACACCCAACTTCTCTTCACATGGGACGATGGTGACCTTCATACGGAGGGTATCCAGCAATGCCTGTCCTTGGTATTTGCATGGCTTGCCCGGGCCTGCCTCAAGTGTAATGAGGACAAGTCGGAAATACTCCTGTACGGCCAATTCCCGGTGGCCTTTAAAGAATCACTCTGGCCCAAAGGATCACCATGCCCCAAGGGTGACTGTGGGATTGCAAAAAACCTGGGGATTTGGTTCGGAGCTGATCTGTGCTTTTGCGAACAAATCACGAGGCTGGCGGGTACATGTTTTGGCACCCTAACCACCCTCAGGAAGTTTTTCCCTCTTCTCCCCCAAGTTGCAAAAGAAGCAGTAGCCAGGGCACTTATACTCTCACGCCTGGACTACTCTAATGCCCTTTATATCGGTGCCCCAGACTTTCTGATTCGCAAATTGCAAGTGGTCCAGAACACGACAGTGAGGCTCCTCTTTGATATCCCCAGGAGGCTAAGCGTGCGCAAGCAGCTCTGCGAGCTCCACTGGCTTCCTGTTGCCCAAAGAGTGCGCTGCTTCAAGGCCCACAAAGCTTTACATGGCCCGTGCCCATCCTACTTAAGGGCCAGATTTGCGTTCTACCAGCCAACACGTCAGTTGCGATCGGCCACCCTCAAACATGTGGTGATTCCTAGGTTCAAGAGGGTTCGTCTAAGTGGCCAATCTCTGGCGTTTAGAGCTGCCTCCTTGTCGGTCGCTCTGAGGCACACCCCAAACCTGACTAGTTTCAAAAAACTTCTCAAAACTCATTTATTTCAGCAAGCGTTCTAGCTCCACTGTTCTCAGCTGACACTATGTCTCTCTTCCGCGCCAGGACAGTCTTGACTAACAGTGCGCGTTACAAATCAATATATAACATAACATATATAACATTTAACCATTTTACAAAATAACATAGTATACTAGTCTTAAGTCATTCTATAACACCCCATCATGTCTACATTGTGATCCATTTAACCAGCTCCCTTAAAGACATGTTATACCTATTTCACTAGTTTGCAGAAAGCTGAGGGATGACCATATGTTTTCCATAATGCCTCATCGAGGGCGAAATCTCCATTTGAGTGGAGGAGCATTGCTCCACAAGCCATAGAGCTGGAAAATAAAAGGGTAATAAAGTTTATTTATTACCATTTATTTTTCAGCAACCCATCCCAAACTGAGTGTCAGGATGGAGCGGGCCATAGTGCTGAGTGGCAGCAGGGAGCTGTGCGCTAAAGTTTGAAATGCGCATGTCACTTTGGCCAGCCATCTTGCGACGGCCATCCAGACATGCACATTTTAAACCTCTCTAAACCAGCTGTTGCTGACAGTTGGGTTAGAGAAAGTGCAGGCCTCCAGTGCTATTAAGAGTGGGGAGTGAGGCAACCCTCTCCAAACCTGGTGCTTCTCTCATGCTGGTTAACAGCACGAGAACAGCACCAGGATTGGTTAGGGGAGCTGGCTGTGTGTCCCGCGTTGGAATCTGCCTTGAGGAAAGAAGAACGGAGGGAGGAGAACATTGGTGCAGCAAGCCAAGAAACTAAGTATATATATATTTTTTATGCCGCACGTCCCTTGGTACATGCCATACTATACTCCTTACCTGTGCTTAATTTGAGCCAGTGGTTTCTGAAGCCTGACACTGGCATTTAATTGGCAACGCCGGCACTTATGACAGTATGCCACATGGTGGGGCGGTTTGCCTAATTTAGAGATGAGCACAACAAAAGTTGTTAATTAATTCAATCGATATTAAAATGACTAATACCTAACATTCTTATAGCGTTGGGGGATTGGATTAGCCTGAACGGTCACACTTGTAGCAGTGTGATGATCAATAGTTGTGTTGGTACGGTCATTGACAGCTGCCGTGGGCAATGGATGGTGCAAGCTACAGTAGCTTCCTGATCACCGGCCCAGGCACTTATGTTTTTCACAAAAATAAGCACTGCCTCAGTTTTGTCGGTACTCAAGTATGCATAAGTACAAATTTAAAGGAGGTGACTCTAGCCTACATTACCAGTTAGCACAATACCCTAAAAGCTCATAACTCAACAGCACACATATAATACCAGATCCCACAATATCTCTTTATGTCCCATTCTCTCAGCTAGATAGTCGATGTGATCTTTGCAGAATGACGTTTTTCTGTCTGAGTTCCTGAAAGGGGTGGTGGTGGAGTGGCCAATGAGGGGTGAGTTGAACATTCTGCTATCTCCTACCCGAAGAAAGCAGCACCTCAATAGAGCCATTGAAGACATAGTTCTGCATCGAAGAAGCCTGGTTAGTTTCCAGGGCGTTCTTGACTATTTTAATGTGCCTTGTACAGCCCATGTTTTACAACCATCTCTGCGCCCTCTGCTACATCTGTTTCCGCCTTTCAGGGAGACTGTACAGTTTCTCTGAGCACTGCTACTGCCATGTTTAAACCTGACAGTAATTAAGAGGTCCTGGGAAACATGAAGAACGCTGGCTCCATAATGAAAGTGAAGCCGTGCCAAATTTACTGAATGGAAGCATCTAAGTAATTCATGCTGTGATGGCAGTACAATTCTGCATGAATGCCTAAATACATCGCATTATAGTGTCGAGTTGAGTGGTACATGTCGCTGGAGAGTCCAGTGAAGGAACCATTAATGCTGCAAGAATTACCTGTCTGAAATTGACAACACTGACTGCTTTCTCATCCCTTTGTGACTCTAATTCCAAAACTAACCAAATGTTCCTCTCATAACATCAGGGTCGACTTTAGCGCTCATGACCACTGGAGCGCCAATCTTTGTTGGCACTATCCAGTGGCGTCCTTCTCCACAGATTCCCTCAATACCACTCTCTAATGGTGCCCCTCATCTGTCCATAGCCCCTTTCTCTCATTTATTTAATTTCTTTTATAGCGCTATTCATCATCTCAGTGTAGGGCGTCAAGGGCTTTACATCACACACACACATTTTACTAAGACAATGATTCATACAGGCGTGGGAATCAATGTATAGGAAACTGAATTTAAGACAATGAAGGCTAGAAGATGTAGGAGTCACATACCATCCATACTGTTAGGAAATATATGCTAAGAGTGCTTGAGCTGGAGACACATAAACATAGGATTTAAAACGGAACACAGTAGTTAGGGTTGTGTATACTAATAATAATGTATTACTACCCAAAAGAGCCCCTTTTAGCAACCTCTCCTCAGAAAGCTCAGCTCTTTGAGTCTAATCTTTTTAATCGCTGTTGTATTTTTTTTTTTTTTTAAATAATTGTAAAAAAAATTGCCAAACCATGCCTATGAAAGAAAGGACACTGTAATAGTTTTGGATGGAATTGTATTTGTAGTGTCCTCAGTGTGGGTTCTCTAGTGGGGGAAGCGAACTACCATCGTCCACTTTTTATTGGCTGTGTCTTCACTCAGTTCCTGCTCTAGTGTACCACTTTCTTATCTCTGCCTCAAGTCAGCCTATTTAAGCGCAGCCATGGCATAGACACACACAGCCGGAGCGCCGTTGGCACGCTAAAGGCACGCCTAAGGCAAGCCAGTCTGCGCCCGTCTGGCTTGAACGGGACCAGGGGCCAGGAATCCAACACCCCAGGTTGGCTTTCTGACTCCGCTGCACAATTATTTGCGTTGCTACCCCCGTATCTAAAGCTTGTCTCCCTTTCTCTGACTTAAATGGTGCAATTACCACTAGGAAATGCCTTCATTGTAATTTTAGGTCTACCATCTCACATTCTGAATCTGTCTCGACTCCTACAGCCCATGCAGTGCCCCTTAAGGCTAACTCCGCCCAGGACGGTAGAGACTTTAAGTTTTTCAGTCTCAATTTCTGCTGTTTAGCGAAGTATCACTGGGGCATGTTTAACTTCTTGATAAACCATGGGCCAGAAGCAGCCTTTCCTACAGACACTTGGTTCAATCCTGCCTCAGGGGCTGACATAAGCATACCCTTATCCCCTTCCTATAGAATCCTAAGATTGGTCGAGACAACGAAAAAGGTGGAGATAATGCTGTTATGTTTAAAGAGCATTTTGGATGTAAAATAGATCACTTGTCGATTCTGGATTGTGAAGCTTTTGCCTTCTCATTATCATTGACTTATAACCTTACTTTGTCGGGAGCTCCCATTTACTACCCATCTGGCAATGCATCAAATTAAGGCTCTGGTGTCTTAGAAGCTCCTGCTTCACTTATTCTTAAATGCACTAACTTTACCATCTTAGGCGACCTCAATATCCCTTTTGACAACGTGGCCTGTAATATGCCTATAGCTTTAATTGTGGACTTTGCTGCGCTTGATATGCAACTTATACGAAGTCACCCACCCCTGTGGGACAGAAGGATGTATGTTAGAACACTGGCCTTAGATTACCCTCGAGACCCTGAGGTCCCTCCTCAAATCCATGAAGTCAGGCTCCCCTCGCGATCCGATTCCCATTAGTGTCTTAAATCAACTGGACAATCCTTCCCTAAGCATCATTGCCAACATGCTGAATTCTTCCCTCCAACTCTCTACGGTTCCCTCCCTGTGGAAACATGCCATGGTCAGCCCATTATTAAAAAAGCCAACAGCCAATCCTGAGATCTTCGCTAACTATCGGCCCATATCCCTTCTCCCGGTCTTTTCTAAGATCCTTGAGAGACACGTCCATTCTGCCCTTACCACATTTACTGAAGACAATTCCCTCCTACACCCCTCTCAATCGGGATTTAGGGCAGGCTACTCCACAGAAACTGCTCTTCTAGGAGTAACTGAGAGGATTAGGAAACTCCTGGATGATGGCCAAACGGTCGCACTCATTTTGCTGGATCTGAGTGCGGCCTTTGATACCATTTCTCACAATAATCTTCTGGCCACGCTCAGGAGAAATGGTATCAAGGGTCCTGCATTGGAATGGATTGGGTCCTTCCTCTCAAAACGCACGTTTCAGATTGCTTCTTCCCTCGCATGCTCTGATACGTTTAGTGCACCACATGGAGTGCCCCAGGGCTCGATTTTGAGCCCTTTGTTTTTTAACCTTTACCTTCGCCCATTGGCTGATCTAGCAGAAAGCTCTGGACTCTCCTTAATGACTTATGCGGATGATTCGCAAATCATTTTTTCATTATCGAAAGCCGATCCCTTTGCCCCTTCCCCTCTTAAACTTGGTCTCCAAGAAATCTTCAGCTGGATGTCTAACAACCAGCTGAAGCTTAATGGGGAAAAAACTGAGGTTCTCCTTTTAGGGAAAAATAAAGATTTATGGAGTTCTTCCCACTGGCCACCCATCTTAGGCAACCTCCCTACACCAGCCACTCAAGTTAGAAATTTGGGGGTTACCATCGACAATGCACTCTCTATGAAACAACAAGCAAATAAAGTCGTTGGCCTATGCTTTACCATCATGAAATGGCTGCGTAAAATCTTGTGGATGTTGCCCCCTGCTACCCAGAAGACCGTAGTCAATGCACTCATTACATCTCGGCTTGACTACGGTAACATCCTTTACCTGGGCTCAAATCAGGCGGTCCTAAGATGCCTGCATCTTGTTCAAAATTGTGCCGCAAGATTACTGTGTAAAATCCCGAAAACCACCAGTGTATCGAAACACCTTAGGGAACTTCACTGGCTCAGGGTCGAGAACCGGGTCAGGTTCAAAGCCCTGAGGTACATGTTCAGGATTAAAGCCGGTACGGCACCTAACTATCTGCAAGAGCTAGCCAGTCCCTACCTTCCGACACGAAATCTGCGCTCCCTAACAGCAGCCAACTTTGGGGTGCCCAGAGTTAAACTGGCAAGAATGGGAGGGAGGTCCTTCTCCCATCTGGGGCCCACCCTATGGAACTCACTCCCTTCCCACATCCGTAAAGAGGACAATTATGCAAGATTCAGAAGAAACATTAAGACCTGGCTTTTTGAGAAATGATTTGTCCACTCTTCGCTTTCCATACCTTCTTGCTCATCTATAATGTCTCGGCGCCGGGAAACCCTCTGTGGGTAGCTGCGCGCATTACAAGCGCAAAAAATACATAAATAAATAAATAAATGTTGCTGGTCATTTGCTGGATCCTAATTTCTCAAACTGAAGCAATATTCAGACAGACCAACCACTTCCTCTGTCGTGGTCTGACCATTTTGCAGTTCCGTTTTTCCTCCCTGCCCTCCCAGGAGTTCATACTTGGGGCAGCCAGTTGAGATCTTCTGTCAGGAATTGGCCAAAGTTAGATCTCTATGCCTTTAATTCATCATTGGAAGTTTATCAAACTGTATTGAGCCACTCAGTGGAAGAGGACTCAGACAACATAGATGCATAGATCATATCGTCATTGGATGCTTTACCTTCGATTACATGTAAGAAACATCTTCGAATCCTCCCTCCTGCCCCATGGTATGAGTTACTGCATCAGTTGAAGAAACTGTGTAAAGGGTGGGAAAGAACGTGGCGTAACACCTATCACAAGAAAGATAAACAACGTTTTAGGAGGGATTTAAAGGATTATCAGAAATAGTACCACATTGCTAGAGCTAAAAACTATGCAGATGAAATTGCTGTGGGAAATACTTGTACTAAAACCCTATTTAGGATGGTAAGAAATCTCGATGCCCAGGCTTTCATGGCCTCTACAACTTTACTTTCACAGGGCCAATGTGAAAAATATTGCAGATCTCTTTGGGAAAAAAATTGAGGATATTCAAATCACATTTTCTGAGACATATACAGCTTGTTCGGATAAATCGCCTCTATGTTCATCTGGTGCTTTGTATACGTTTTTGTCCATAGCTGGTAACTATGTTTAGTTCACTGTTGGCAACTAGGTTAGGATCTCCATTTGATCCTTGCCCCCATTCTGTTTTAGCTAATTTAGACATACCAATTATTACCCAGGTACTAAATGTCTTTCAGACCAAAGGTTGTGTTCCTGGAGTGTGGTAGCAGGCCTTGGTCATACCTCCACTTAAAAATACTAACCTTTACCTCTCACACTGTCAAATTATAGGCCCATCTCACTTTTAACCGCACTTGTCAAGGTGTTGGAAAAATATGTTAATCAACAACTTACATATTATGTTGAGCTCAATGGGATATTGCATCCATCACAATCAGGAGTCAGGGTAGGTTACAGTACTGAGTCGGCTCTTTGTGTTACAGAATATCTTCAGGCCAAGTGGACGCAGATAGTACTGCAGCACTGATTCTTTTCAATCTCAGTGCCACATTTGATACTGTGAATCACTCCACTTTGCTTTGTAGGCTACAAGGAATGGGTATACAGGGCACTGCCTTGTTTTGGCTAAGAGCTTTCCTGTCTAACCACACATTTCAGGTGCATTCACATCTATACAGGCCCAAACTACATCACCTAGCCTCAGGAGTTCAAGCTATATGTGAGGCTTCTTGCTGAGATTGTGGAATCCCATGGGCCTACACTTTTTTCTTACGCTGATGACACCCACGTATTGTGGTATCCTTATCCTTTTCGGACAACCACAATGCAGAAGCCCCTAATATCTGTCTTTCCCAAGTTTCAGCATATATGAACATCAATTTGCCGAAATGTAATGGGGAAAAGACAGAAGTTCTGCTTGTGGGCAATCATCCCCACATTTGGGGTCCTCCTAATTGACCTGCATACATGGTTTCCACCCCCTCTCCAGCTCAGGTAGTTAAAAGTCTGGGAGTGTGGCTAGACGATAAAGCTACTATTTGTTACCAGAATAACAAGGTGGCGGCTACCTGTTTTGGTATCCTTAAATGGCTGAGGAAGATCTTGACATGTATTCCAGTTTCTGCACAATGTACTGTGGGCCAGGCCCTGGTGGTTTCCAGACTGGACTACAGTTACATATTATATTTGGGTTGGCAAAAGCTTTGTTGGAAAGGCTTCAAGCTGTCCAAAATGTGCCAGCTGGCTTACTTCTTTATCCACCCAGTTTCACAGCCTTCTACACACCTTACATTGGCTACTTATTGAGCATCAAGTCCACTTCAAGCCCATTTGCTACATGCAAAGTGCCTTGCCAACATATCATATTTAAGACTGTTGGTGTCTGGGTACTGTCCAAATCGTACACTTCGATCTAGCCATCAGGATATGCCAATGGGTCCCAAGATCAGGACTTCTTGTCAGGGTGGCCTAGCATTTGTGTTTCTTCGCTCTAAGCTTTGGAACGATTTGTCACATTCGTTGAGAGCCTGCAAAGCGCTCACCATTTTTTTGAAGCTGCTTAAAACGTGGCTTTTTCCATCTTCCCTTTAATTGATAAGGTTATGGCTTGACTATTCGGGGCTTATGAGGAGGTTAGCGCTGAGAAACCTTTTAGTCAGCTATACGCTATATAAGTAAAATTAACAAAAATAACATAACAATAACAAAAGATAGTGGGAAAAACATAAGGGTCTAAACCTTTGCCTTCTAGTTACATGCAGCTCTTTGATGCTGGTTCATAACTTACTGTGTTCTATTGCAAGGATTGCCACATATGAACTGCAAATAACAAAGGGAACTCTGTGATAAATGCAGTAACCCACTCAGCTGTCTATGTGAAATACAAAACTGTGATCTGCATGATACACATATTATGCTTTGCAGCAGGTACATTAACCCTGTGTGCTACTGTATGATAAATCTACAATATGACAAACCAAAGATCTCGCCAGGAAGTACATTAAGCACCAGAGTTATCTGGTCATTATAATCCCCCCAAAATGCCTGTCTGTACACACAAAGATCCCTGCAGCAGGTGCCTTTAACCTGTACATTATTTTAAAATGCAGCGCCCCCGAGCTTGGCACCCAGTGTGGTGCATACGTCGCACCACCCTAAAGCCGGCACTGCATAACATTAACAGGTATGGGCACACCACTCACACTTCCATTATGCAGAGAGGCATCATGTTAACTCCTATTACAGTAGGAATGGTCTGTCGGTGAAATACCTTGAATGCTATTATTTTATTACAATGTATTTGATTTATTTTGGGATTGGTTTGAACGATGAATTCTAGTTTATTTTATTTATCTATTTTATGTGTATTGCCGAGAGCAATTTGTCCAGCAGAGCATAACTGGTAGTGCTAAAATTCCGGGGATTTTCTGCTTGGTTCCCCTGGAACTAGTCCATCAAGAGCTGCTATTATCCGTGTCCAGCACTGCTGTATCTTGAAAGAGGGCTTTAGAGGCTTTGCCAGAAATCCTGACTGTTTTCTTATCTTACCACCCTCCACATAGCTACAGTGAAAGGAAACGCTGAATGCTGGTCCATCGACAGTAAATTAGCAAACAATGCATCTTGACAAGCAATGTATATGAAAATAATTGCCATTTTTTAAAAATGTACTTTTTCGCAATTAGGGACAATGCTCAGCCTAATTTGATCTCAATTGAACTGGCCCAGTTAAATCTGCTGACCTCCAGGTTCGAAGTTTATATTGTTGCACTTATGCCCAGAAGTCATTAAACAAGTCATCCAACTGCTTAATGGCGCCAATTTGATATTCGTGTAATGCAAAACGGGATTTACCTTCCAAAATCCTTTACACCTTTGTGGTTCTTCAATTTCCACCATTAGGGAGTGAAAAGATAGTTTGCATTGTGCTCACTTTGCACAGCAAAGCACTGATTTGGCTGGCAGTCAATGTCTGCGGGGGTTGTGTCTCAATCTTATATCTATCAGCGGACCTTCACACTTATAAATATAATCTTTGTTTTTGTTTGCATTCACAGCGTTTCATGAAAAATGCACCAAACATTGCAATAAGGCGCTAAACGTGCCCCTGTCAATAAACACTAAACAAAGAAGGAGGCACTCACACACACACACTCACACCCTCCAGTGAAATCACAAAAGGCACTCAAATGACATTTCCACATAGAGAAGGAATTGCAATAATGGTTACCGTAGTGTTCCCCCACATATCACCATACCACACTCATTGCCCGGGAGTCGCAGCTCCTCGCGGGAGACGTATATCATAGTATATCAACCACCCACCCCGGATTTTGGGAAATTTCCGCAGGCACTCCCTACTTTTGTATGTGACCCATTCAGCCACCATATACATGTCTATTCCTCTTTGCCACTCCACCAATGTCGAGGTCTCAGATGTCCTCCAGTGTTATGCCACATCTCGCTTAGCCATCACAATCCCTAAATTGCAAAAAATAAGTTGTGGCCTAGAAATATCAACATCATCGGGCACTCCAAACAGGATGTATTTGGGAAAGAGACGTATGCTATCACCCACCACCCAACTCAGTCCTCTCACTGTATCTGTCAAAGTTAGGGAGCCGCGTGCAGTAGCAATGTTGATGAAGGAAAGCAAAAAGGAAACACTTGGCAACAAACCTTCTTCAGTTATGAGCCCAGGAATGCTGAAACAAATCCTTGCATCACTCAGCACTGCCCCATCCTAGTCCAATTCAGAAAAAACCTTAAAAAATGCTGCTGTGGAGAACACTATAACATGACATAGTAAACGTCTACCTCCACTCAAAAGGCATCTTCCATTCTATTCATTGATTCACTGTATCTTTGCCTTTGACCCTCTACAGCGCTCCTCTACACATATAGCACCTTCATACCTACATGAATGCATGGAAAGCTGCAATCTGGAGCATGATGAATACATTTATTGTTGCAGGTTACATGTAGGTAATCATCTGACTGAGCCTTAGGGTTTCAATTTCAGTTGTTTCTTTATATTCTTACTAAAAACATTCTCAAGCTGCAATTCAGATCCTCAACACTGTCTTGAATAGTTAAAGTATTAGTTTGGTGTGCAATAACCCATGTTTCATTTTTTTCAGAGTAGTGCTGATGGTGGGGCTCATCAGCAAGGTGGGTGGTCATGACCTGTTCATCTTCTTTAGAGACTGGGCTGGGCACCCTGAAATTCTGGTCCAGAAGCAAGAAGAGGTTTCAGCTTGCTCAACAAAGACAGTGGCTTATCAAACAAGCATTTGCAATGCAATCGGCCTCACCTTTGGGATCTTATATGTATTTAGCTATGCAGCACATTAGCCTGGGTGCTGAAACATCTACTGTTCTTTAACATGGATGGAAAGGAAGCATCAAACTGCATGACACGCCAAGTATGGGAACACATGGAGAGAAATATTGCCTTTCGGCTGAAAATGGTGTAGCTCTGTTTTTAATATAAAATCAGGGCCTTCGGTGGTCATATCACTGAAAATACAAGATTTGAAAAAATATTATTGTCTACGGGTGCTCGTGGAATACAATTTCTATGGACTGGAATCTAGAGAATGCTAAAGTGATTCTGTTATATTACTGACCTCTGCTGGTCGTTTTATTTCAAGAAAGTTAAATAGAGGCAGTTGCCGGAAAAATTAAAAAAAGAAAGTCCCTCAGCAGAAAGCAATTCTGGTATTTTACTGAACTCTACTGGTCGTTTTCTATCAAGACAGTTAAATAGAAGCAGTTGAACAGAAACAAAATTCCCTAAACAGAAGCAGACAATTCCTAGGGCTGATCTCCAGAGCCCACAAAGCACAAACAAATATAAGTATATACTATAGTATATGCAAGAGTTCTTGAATGCTCGACCTACAAATGAACAGCCATCTATAGCATTTAGTGATATGCCGCTAAAAGTTCGCATAGGCTGGTCGCCTCACAAATACTCATGGGCCTTGGTCTGAGCCAGAACACCTCAGCCCTCGTACTTTGAAGGAGCTTCACAGCACTCTTTAATGCTGCTAAATGGAGTCCTTGCATACTAACCATTCAGAGCAGTGACAAGCAAAGGTTTCAGCTCACTGGGATGTGTCGATGTCAAGGTGATGAGAGACTCCTAAAACTTAACCAGCGCAAGCGGGTTAAGAGGGTCCATGAGTTTCACAGGGGCTACAGGCACTTACATTACTTGTCCCACACCATGATCCATGTTCTCAAATTCTGATCTCCCAAAACATTGGCTGAGAAAATGAGTGAACCCTCCTCAATCCATACAATTACATCATTTATAATAAAGGTATATAGGGTGCCAGTACAAGGGTGGGATTGGTCACATGGATTAGTTGCTGAAGGGAGATGCTAAAAAAAGGGTGAATTTCAACTGCTGATGACAGCAAAAGGTATATGTGGCATAATTTAGGCTTGGTGAACTAATACAACCGTTTGCATTGCTGAAACTGTTATAGATATCCTGGGTGGGAATTGACTAATAAGTTAGGGATGTATGACGAAATATGATTGGGGCTTTCTTAACCTTCGCCCTAATTTGCATGATTTAATGAGCTATTTTTAATAATAGTTGAAAATGACCATCTTTTGTGTGGAATTCCAGCATCTTTTTGCTTTCTTTTACTGAATCCATTGTTGTTCGTCATAAGACTCTGCACACTTTACTCCTGCCTAGCTGGTAACAGTGACATATTCCTAATTAGCACTTTTAATTTACTTGTAAGCCTCTACTATGTGACAATATGTACCCATCCAGCTCAGCCAAGATCACATCGGAAGAGGAACAAGAAGAAAAACATCCTGAACAACATACCACTTCTACTATTGATAACAAAAATCGTCCTTTTGGCAAATACATACAGCCTCCTCGCCTGTTTATCAAACCTGCCCTCCCACACGCTGAACATCCTGTGATTCTGAGCAAATCAATTAACCTCCCCGTGCCTAACAAAAATGAATGTGTCCTCATGTAACGCAACTGGTGCTATGTAAAGCGCTCTGATACCCGATTTGGTTAAGTTTGCGCTATATAAAACTGCGTAAAATAAATAAGTAAATGAAATGCTGATAGTGGCTGTAGCTCTCATTGTACCACCCACTAAAGTAGCACTATCAAACATACTCCAGGTCTGTCTCTGCAATCCAGGTATGTCGTTTTTAACTGCTATTTAGACCTATCAAAATAACCTTATGCCAGGCACATACTAACTATATGCCATACATGAGGTAGACCTTAAAAACACATAGGGGGGGAGGAGCCTAGCTCGCGACCGAGATGGCCGCGCTTTAGCTCGGCTCCGTTCGCCCGCCTGTATTTTCACATTTATCCTGCTGTTATCCTGCCCCGGGAACCCCTCTTTGCTGTGTGGTAGTACTACGACGCCCTGCAGGCACTTACCTCTTGTTCCTATTGTCCTGGCTGCTGTGGATCCGGTGCGGTGCCCCCGATCGTTTTGGGGAGTCGGAAGCGGACTGGCCTGGATCTTCTTGCCGGCTCCCGGGCCGGACGGAGCCTGCGGTGCTGCCCTTCGGGGCGCGGTGAAGGTGGTCGGACGGCCGTTGTTCGTGTGGGCCGGAGGTCCTTCCTGGCTGATTCCCGTGGGGAGGAGGCCTTTGGTGGAGGCGCTGCCTTTCGTTGCCGGAGCTCCTAGTGTATCCGGCTTGCTCCCCCTTTGTTCTCCGGTCCGGCCATTTTGAATTTACCGCCCGGACTCGGAGAACGGGTCCGGTGGCGTTGGGTGGCCGGTGAGGTCCCTTTCTTCTGGTGGCCCCCCTTCCTGCCCGGGGTACTCTGCCGCTGGTCGGCGCAACTACACTTGCCTTGCCGTCGCCCCAGCGGAGGTTGGCGGCCGCGCGGCCTTGTTGGGCTCTCAAATGGCGGCCGACCCCGATTGTCTTGGCCGGGCCTGGACGAGCGCTGGGGGCCCGCCGCATGGCCCGGGTGCCGGATACTGTAAAGGTTTTCCTACACTTAAAGAGGTCCTGGATGCCCTGCTCTCCTGGCGACTCTTGGTGGCCGCGCCTGTCATGACTTCGGAGGTGGTTCCTCGCTGCGGGCCTCCCGGGCCCCCACGGCCGGATGTGGCTTTGCCGGTGCGGGGTGCGGCTGGAATTATCCTGGCAGAATTTGCCCCGGCTACGTCCGCGTCCGTGGGTGTGCGGAACTTGATGGCGCCTCCTCCTCCGGCTTTGTCTCCTTTGCCTCGGGCCCGGGAGCTGGATTTTGCTTGGCCTGGCCTTCATGACTCGCCGGTTTCCTTTTCGCCGCCACTGCCCGGCGATCTCTACTGTGCTGGCCCAGATGGGTCGGTTTCTTTGGACATATCCTTGGACCTGTGCCTGCATCGTTTACTACACTTCGTGACTTTCCTGGATCTTCCGTGTTGTACTTCACGGGTATTTTCTGGACTGCCGTTGGATTTTCCTGCTGTCTGCCTTCTGTTCTTCGTGACCTGGTCCTCGCTGGATTGGACCGTTCCCACTTTGGACAAACAGGGACAGGGCTGATGTGCACTGACATCGGCATGCGGTAGTCTTGTACTGGCTTGGATGGTCAACGTGTCCTGGTATGGTTATGTGTGACTGTTTGGTGCTCCTGGACTGTAACCTGATAATCTTTGGCTTCCCGGGTTCTTGGATCTTCGACTCCGGCGGGTGGCCGGGTGCGTTTCCTCCTGTCTCCCGGCCCTCCCCCGTGTATGTGTATGTATGTGTCTCCCGTCCCGTGTTCCCTTCCCTTGCCCTTCCTGTTTTTGTCTTCTGTTTCTGACTCAACTTTGCTCTGCTATATTTCGGGTTCTAATTAGGGCGACAGGCACGCTGCGGGGGGGTAGGCCGTAGCCTTCTGCAGGGGTGCAGGGTGGGCTTTAGGGGTGGGTGGGGGGGTCTGTCTCTATTGGGGGGTCCTTTTCCCCCCTTATTTCTTCTTTTTTTGTTCTATGGCTCTTGTGTATTCACCTTTTCGGGACTCTGTCTCCTCATGTGTCCCCCTAGGGAATTTCTGTGGCGTTCGTATTCCGGTGTGTGTCTGATTGTGGCCCGCTGGTTATTTTGGTATTGACTTTTTGGTATATCACTTGCCGGATCATGTTGTCCTGCCTTGTCTCCTGGGGGGGCGTGATTTGGTGGGAGTCCCTTCTTTCGTCCCCTTTTTCCCTCTTTCCCTTCCTCCTTTATGGGGGTCTCTTTATTTTCGTTGGGGTGCGTATCGTATTGTATTTTGCAATGGGGGCCTTTTTGGTTCTGTCTCCTCAATTTGGGTGGGGGCGGTGAAGGGTGAGCGCGGTTTGACTGATGCCATTGTAGCTTCTTTGTAATCCGATTATGTGTATAATCTTTGGTAGCTATGTTTGTATGGCTTTTTGTCTCTCCTGTGTTCATAAAATGGCGGCTTGCCGCGGCCCCTCCCCTGTTGTTTCTTTCACGGCCCGTTATACTTCTGTTCCCCCGCCCCGTATTAGAAAATTAACCTTTTGTTATCCTGTTTTTGCTGATTGCTCGATGGCCTTTGTGGTTTCTCCTGTGCTCCTGGTGTCATATCCTGTGAAGAACTTATTCTCCTTTGCTACGTTTTTTACCGTGTGGTGGCCAGCCCGTGGGGTTGTAGGCCCGTATTTGTGAGCTTTCTTTGTACAATAAAGGTTTTAAAAAAAAAACAAAAAAAAAACACATAGGGCAGGGTGCATTGTAAGTAAACTGTAGGACATGTATATTTAATGCTTTACTTATCCTGGCAGTGAAAAACCCCCCAAAGATATTTTTCACTGTAGTAAGGTAGGCTATTCTATACAGAAACACTGGGTAAATGATAACAACTTCCAATGCTTACTTTCACTTTGGTAATAGCTAGAAAAATGATGTAAGGCATTGTTGTTATAGTAATTATATTATAGCTCAATGATCAAGTCAGATTTCATATTACTTTTTTAGCAATGGAACTTATAGAAAGTTGTTATCTCTCAGATAAGTAAAAAGAGCCTTTTTGTCAGTGTCCAGTGGCAACTGACTGTTAAATGGCTCCCCTGTAGTGAGATGTGGATTGCTCCCATGCAGTTTACAAAAGACTTTGGCATGTAGAATGGGTGTTCCTTCTTGAGAAGAATGCCCTGGGGGTTTGGGCCCAGCCCCTTCCTGACCTTCAAAGGGGCCTACCGTATTATTGGTAGATGTACATCTAAGTCTCCCTTGCTTTGTATTCCTATTCAGACTAGCTCCAACTCAAGTGAGAGGGGGAGCTGCCACAAAACTGGTTTGGAGTGATCACAAGGGAGAGTATGCCCTTCTTCCTAGACACACCTCTGGGTAAGCACAGTAAGCTCTCAGCTTGGAAAAAAGGGTTACTATATGTTTGATGTAGGTAGAGCGAGGCACTGTGTGACACTTTACAGTACAATACACATGAAGTGCTGCAAAAATGGTTAGGTCACCCCTGGGAACTTTTACCCTAGTGGTTAGGAGGTGGTAATGAATGAATGAATGAAATGGAATGCATGAACCGCAACAGCTGCTCCACAGAGTGTCCCGGCAATAAAGACTCACGAATGATGAACCTTAATTAAACCTTGAATAAACCTGAATAAGAAACGTGACTTGCTTGCTTGCCTTGACCCCAGAAGTGACTTCAAGAGTCAGTTGACTAACCTCCTGTTTTCGTTATAGGCACACACCAAGCTTCCATAGGCAGCCTCTCTCCTTGCAACTGCGCAGCTGATCAGTTCCAAATGAACCTGCCCAGCCTCTCTCCTTCCAACTGGACCTGCCCAGGACTCTTCTGCTGGACTCTGTTGGAAAGAGTCATCACCTCCAAGTGGTGCCCCATATCCTGGTGTTAGAATGTACTCCTCGTGTCTAAACTGCAAAAGCTGGGATTACAAACCATTTGCCAATTTTTTCTCCAAAGAGCAGTTGGAAGACTAGGACCATTTTCGAGCAGAAACTGTTGATGTCAACTTGCTGGTTTGCCATGCTGCAGAAGATTTGACCTCCAGAATAGTTTCTAACTATGAATGTAGAGAGCTTCATCAGGGCTCATAAAGAGGCCTCCCTGGAGGCAGACTTTGGACATTGCCCACTCAGAGCTTTCCAGCCTTCGTTGATTACCGCGCTGAGATCTGGCTCTTCAGCAAGTCAATGTCATCGAGCCCTGCTGTGGATTATCCTTGCAGCTTGCCTCACTGGTGACTCGTTGTCAACCACATTATTTCCAGAAAAACTTCAAAGTCAGAAGGTAAACGTTCCAACGAGATTAACCTGGTCCCTGTATCCGATCTGTGCTCCATTTTATTTGGCTTTAACTTTTGATATTGACCTGGTCTAGCATGACCACAAGCCACAATTGGTGCTGTGTGGTTTTTGGTACTATTTTTAATTTAAACCTTAAAAAACCTTATCTGTGGCCCTACTTATGGGATTTTTGTTGTTTTCAGTCTATTCCATGGGTCACCACCATTGTACCTGCCTGTTGGACCAGTCAGCCTTAGCGTGGTCTCCCCCTACATTTTTGCCCTTGTGCCTCCCATTTTTACCTTACAATTTTGTTGGACTTAGGACTCTGGGCGCCTGTACTGTGCTGAGGTGCAGGTGCTCTCACCTAAAACATTGTGACATTGGCTTACCTGCCACAGGCCCCTGCTACCGCAGTGAGGCCTAACTCAGCATAGGTTAACATTGGGAACCCCCTTATGCAATAATTTCTGAGGGGGTCCGAATAAGTCTGTCATGTTTGGTCTTGTTGGACTTGGGGTGGAGAACCCTTTCCAATGATATATGGGGTTTGGGCCCTACTACTTTAGAAATCCCACTCTCAGAAAGTGGACCTTTTCATGCCTACACTTAGTCTGGGCACTGTAAACTCCTCCCTCCCCTCTGTATACTGATAGCGTGCCTGGGTTGGGAGGTGGGAGTGGTGATTCACACCTTCTCCCCTTGGATGGGCGGTGACTTGCTGCCCACTGTAGCCTTAATGGCCCTGTCTTTCGACAATGTGACAGCCAGGTCAGGGAAGGCATGGAACTTCCCAGAACTCCCTGGACTCTTCAGAAGCCCCTGCCCCCAGACCCTTCCAGAGACTTCTGCACACTTCTAGTAACTGGACTGTAGGGTATATAAGGGAGGGTCCTGCCCTCACATCTTTGTTACACTGCTGAACCTGGAAGAACCTCTGCTAGAGTGAGGATGGCGGCGCAAGAGGATTGCCATTGGGAAGGAGGCTGACTGCTCTAAGGAACTGCTGCCCCACAACTTGCTGAGCTGCCCTACTGTCTGCTGATTCTGCCCTGCGAGAGAGAACTGGAAATAACACCACCAGAGTGTCTCCACCATTTTCTGACTGCCCCCCCGGTTTCTGGGGGTTCATAAGGACAGTAAGCGATTGCAGGACTGCCTCTGACGTTGTGCATCTGCAACCCACTGGAGAGCTGTCTGTTTTAATAAGAACTTTTTGCATTCAAAACTGTTCATCACGCGGTGTGCCTGTGGCTGTGCACAACATGGGGCTTGCCCCATCAATAGAACTCTCCCGAGCTCACCGCTGCGGGACAGAGCTGAACTCCTGTGAAATTGCCCCTGATCTCAACCGCGCCAAAACCTCTGTGGAAATCACCGCCGTAGGCCCGGACTTTAGGCACACATAGACTGTCCCTGGAATCACAGCCGCATGCCCGGAAGCCTCGGGAACACCATGCACGTCACCGCTGACGTCAGGAGTCAGGTCGCGCTAGCCTAGCAACGAGGTGCTCGGCCTGAAGAGGAGCCGCGCTGAGGAAGGGAAAGCCTAAGTGCCGCCGAGCAGCCCGGCCGCGTCCCAACCATCAGCTGCTGCGCTTCAAGTTGCTCTGGGATGGGCTGAGGTAGCAAAGCTGTGTGAACAATTGCCTTTGCAAGGGGCTCTCGGGGATCGGAGGAGCCTCATGCTGGCGCCAGGAAACACTCTGAGTGGGGCGCTGGAATTCCCACGAGCCGGGCCCTTTGGGCATTCCTCCTGTAATCGGGCCTGAGACTGGGTTAGGTTAACCACGGGCCTACCGGGACTGCTTGCGCCTGCCTCCTGGGAACGAGGGTTATTGACTATGCCTCTCTGAGAGTGGGACTGGGCTTACCTGCATTATTAAAAGTGGGACTGTGATTACCTGCATTATTAAAAGCGGGAAGGCCCTCACTTAAAAGCAGACAACCGGAGGCTGCATTGTGAACAATAGGGTCTGCCAGGGAGGGACCTGGTATATTTGGGGGCAATTTAAAAGCACAGCCTAAACAGTGGACTCTGCCCCAAGCAATTGCTTTAAGGACGTAACCCCCCCCCCGGCAATCACGTGTTTCAGAGCCCATCCTCCACTCCGCTGGGGGAACCGTCTTTGTCTGAATGTACTACCCCTGAAAGTCAGTCTCTACTAGGAACTCTGTAAACAACCATCTTCAAGGACATCTGACTGACACCTTTTGATTGCAGATGGCGACCTATGACTATTTCTGGGATCTTGCATAATTTTAGATAAAGATATTTTTATTTTTATATAAAACCGGTGTGGTGTCCTTTCTGTGTGTGTCTTCACTGCGTTACTGTTGGTGTGTGTTGCACAAATACTTTATACATTGCCTCCTGCATTTAGCCTACCCGCTCTGCACCAAGCTACCCTGTCAGAAGCGGTGGTCCCTACTTGGGTGGGTGCATACCCCTGCCAACTAGAGACCCCGGTTCTAATACTGCCTTACTATTCAAAATTGGAGAAAGGGCAAATTTTCCATGCTTACATTGGAGCCCAGAGAACCTTTGCTGTACCAGTGTTTCTAAAGGTCTCGGAGTTCTTGTCCACTATACATAATATTAGTCTATTTTACCACCCAAAAGGGGATTGAGGGTCCTTTTTCTTCCTTGAGAGCATTAGGGCTTGACCACCCTTTCTGTGCCAATCTTGCTTTAGGTCTCAGTTCGATGTTCCATTGGAGGGGGCTAGGCCAATGCAGCATGGTTTACAGGCTACAGGCCCAGGTCACAAAATATGAACTACAGTAGGGCTGAGTAAAAACATGTTATGACTTTCCCAAACACTTAGCCATGGCAGCATGACAAAGGTGACAATTAAAGTATGATTTTGTCCTCTAACCAGAGGTTCGCGTAGCCAATGCCATTATTAGGTTGACATAGTTATAATGAGTGATACATCTTTTCACTCAGTCAGTCAGAAATAACTTTATTTCGCCAACACAACGTTGGCATTAAAAGTATTCTACAAACACATATACATCAATTTCCACTGTTATTAAGATATAAAATTACATGTATTAAAACAAGGTTTGTTAAAAGATATAAAAATTTGTTTAAACAGTTGATCATAGACTAAGAGAAAACATTAGTTCATAAATATACACACAAATATCGCACAATCCAATGCCTTGATTTGAAACATCTTTTCAATGACAAAATGTTTGAGCTTTATATAAATTTATTGTAGCTAGAATGTGTTTTTTTCAGCGAAAAAACATCACCTTTTAAAGGATTGACCTGAGCTTGAAAACCCTTCATTATTTACTGCAGGAGACTGTATTGTGCGTAGATTATCATGGTGGATAGATATATCTTTTCAACTGCAATTCACAATAGATGTATTTTTTTCAGCTTTTCTATACTTTCTATATCAGTGAGTTTGTCTGGAAAATGTGTGGAAAAATCGAAAAACAGAAATAGTAAAGATTGCAGCTTGCATCTACAACCTATTACACGATAATTATTGGATGACTGCAGGTCATGAGTCCAGGGTTACACAATAAAAATCCATTATATGAATAAGGAATGTAACCTATCAACATCTTTTCCATTAAAGCAATCCTTTAGTTTCTATACCCCATAAACTGAACTTTTGCAAACTAAGTTTTACAGTGTAGCAGACTTCATGCATATAGCAATAAAACTTTCAACTTGAAAAATTACATGTTAAGTAAATATATTGTATATATATATTCACTGAAAAAACCATAGGTCATAGACCATATATAGTTAGGAATTAGCATTTACAAAACCATTGAAATTCACTGAAAAAACCATAGGTTATAGACCATATATAGTTAGGAATTAGCATTTACAAAACCTTGAAAATTCACTGAAAAAACCATAGGTTATAGACCATATATAGTTAGGAATTAGCATTTATAAAACCTTATTTTACTCACACAAAACCATTGAAATTCGCATATATTGTTAGTTGGACTAATTATATATTTCGCGCACCCGCAATCCACTGCTGATGACGTCACATATTACATCATTCATGACATGGTCAGTGACATCACTGATGACATCACTGATGACATCTCAAATGACATCACTGATGACATCACTGATGACATGTCAAATAACACCACTGATGACATCACTGATGACATCTTATTTGACATGACTGATCACATCACTGATGATATCATTCATGTGATAATAAAATGAACTTCTTCAGACTCTAATATAACCTTATATACACTCAGTGTAAACAGACACTCACAGACTGTCACTCATCCATGGAGTTACTCACACACCTAGTCAGTCATGCAGAGAATCAATCACACCTCCATTTCCTCAACTATACAGTTATACACACCTTACTTATTCAAACAGATACTAACACAAATTAATCTCTTATACAATCCCTGATACAATTTCAGAATGATCCATACAGCCACTCACACATTCACTGGCTCTTATGCACAGTTATTTATATATGTCAACTCTCACATATACTGTGTTTTACACTCATGCACACAGTCAACCGCCCATACAGCTCTTTCCACATGCACTTTTGAACCCATACATCTAGTGAATCAACTGCTCACACATCTATGCACAGAGTCATACACCTCCCAACCACCCACACACACACTCAGTCTCCCATACAAATACTTGGGCAACCAATCAATAACCCATATAGTTACTCATATAGCTACTGATCAACACATGCAGCAGTTTACAGAACAACAGACATAAGGATGCACAAATTAAGACAGTTTAGTCACTAACCCATGCACTCAGTGAGACACATTTAATCATTCACTCATACAGTCAGTCATGCACCTACTAAATCCTTCATCCAGACACTTATACATCCACTCATTCTTCAATATGTAAGACATATTTAAATTTTACAGAAACATACAGTCACTGGATGTTGTTATCAGTGATGTCATCAGTGATGTCATTTGAGATGTCATCAGTGATGTCACTGACCATGTCATGAATGATGTAATATGTGACGTCATCAGCAGTGGATTGCGGGTGCGCGAAATATATAATTAGTCCAACTAACTATATATGCGAATTTCAATGGTTTTGTGTGAGTAAAATAAGGTTTTATAAATGCTAATTCCTAACTATATATGGTCTATAACCTATGGTTTTTTCAGTGAATTTTCAAGGTTTTGTAAATGCTAATTCCTAACTATATATGGTCTATAACCTATGGTTTTTTCAGTGAATTTCAATGGTTTTGTAAATGCTAATTCCTAACTATATATGGTCTATGACCTATGGTTTTTTCAGTGAATTTTCAAGGTTTTGTAAATGCTAATTCCTAACTATATATGGTTTATAACCTATGGTTTTTTCAGTGAATTTCAGAGGTTTTTTAATAGCAAATATCTATATGTATGAAAGAAATAATTTTTATTAGAAATTTTAAAATGTGTAAATATTTTTTTTTAATATTTGCCCCGGTACGCGCCCCGGGGCGCTCCCGGGGCACGTACCGGTGAACGTACGGGTGAGCGCCCCGGGGCGCGTACCGGGGAGCGTCCCGTGAGCGCTTTTCCGGCGAACGAAAACAACATCATGACGTTTCGCGTAGTCGCGTGATGCGCCGCGTAAACGTGACGCATCGCGTAACCGCGTGATGCGTTTCTTCGGCGCGCTCCGTAAACGTACCCGGAAGGGCTGCGTGGCGCGACCTGGAGCGCGCAACGTGAGCGCTCCGGTGCGCGTAGCGTAAGCGCGTCGGGACATGTGACCTGAAAATAACACTTTTCATTGGTTCTCAACTTTTTTTTTCTACAAATGATGAAAGCCCCCTCCTTTTTTCCTCATTCTTACTTTTTTCTTTGAGAAAGCAAGAGCTATTTGTGAGACATGGCTTCAGTAGTAGCTGCAGCTGGTGCACCCCCACCACCACCACCACCACCACCCAGAAAGGAAGGTCCACCACCCCAGATCCTTCCAGGAGTTGAAGAAGAGGAGGAAGAAGATGATGAGGACCAACAAACCAGAACATACTTGTCTGAAGAACCAAGACAAAGCCATGTCGAAGTTCATTATATATGGCACTATTTTTCCATCCCTGCTGGGCAAAAAAAAGTGAATGCCCCGAAGGTCACATGCTTAATTTGCAACGAGGTCATGTCCAGGGGCAACCCAAATAAAAAATATATTCTTTTGGGAACTACACAATGATCCGCCACATGCAGAGGTGGCACCCTAACAATCTGGCACAAGCTGAGGTACGGGATCTGGCTCAGAAAAAAAGAGACCATCAGGCCAGCACCTTCTCAGGTGAATCTTCAGTTGCAGCACCAGAAGGGCGCGAAACAGTACCAAATATACAAAAAAAAATTGGTGTAATAAAAATGGTCTGCATTTTTTGCGGAAAGACCCTCTGCTACGGGGAACTAAGCATTCACCTTATTAATGATTCCATCGACAACCACAACTGCAGCAAGAGAAGAAAGCAGTAGTTTTTTTGTTTTGCTCCTCTCGAGCCACTGTTAATTCCCAGTTTTTTGTTTCTTGTTTTTTGTTGAGCCCTTTATAATGGCTGTTTTTCGTTGTTTCCCCCCAAAAAAACAAAAAAAACATAAAATTGTTCAAAAAATACAAAAAAAACAAAAAATGTTCAGAAAAATTAAAAAAAAATATAAAACAACAAAAACATTAAAAAAAAGTTCTTTTCAGAACTACCTCCCATTTTTTAAAAATTACTAAAATTTTTAGCACTCTTGACTTCATTTTTCTCATTGGTGCGCTTCCCGGTACGCGCACCGGTAAGCGCTCCGTTAGCGCACTAAAAAACAAAAGAAAAAAAAAAACAAAAGAAGGAGAGCATAAAATGTAGAATAAGAATAAGTGAGAGAAGCACAGTAAAAATAGAGAAGTGAGGTAGATTGAGAAAATGTTAGTGATGGGTGATAACAAACTACATTTTTTTAGTCATACTTACCATATAATAAATGTAACTTTAATTTTTTTTACTACAGTTGGTATCTGTCAAAGAGAGAAAGAAAATATAAGTTATTTTTAGTTAAATATGTATTTTAAATTAAAAGATACATATGAAGAGCTAAAAAAACAAATAGAATGAGAGCCAATTACTAAGAGTAAGGCATATAGATTCACTCACAGAGAGGAAGAGAAGAACAGAGAAATGAACTGAAGGTAAGAAAGATGCTAAAAGAATGTGAGTTAGCAAAACTAAATCAGGAAACAGTAGTAGTTAAAAAGATAATGACAGAGACGGAAAAGAGTCTAATTAAGGATGCATTTAGAAGAATGAGGAATAGAAGATAACTGAGAGTAAGTGAAGAACAGTCCTAGAGTGAAGGGATGAAGGGAGAGAGGATAATATACAACGATTGAGGGAAATGGAGTCAGGAAGTTAGTAGAAAGACACACTAAGAGAAAAACTGAGTGAGGTGGAGTACAATGAGTGAGAAAAGGAAATGAGTAAGAGAGCAAAAAATGGAAAGAGAGGAGAAGACGACTAAAACAGTGGTACTGAAAGAAAATAATTTGGTGATGAAAGTAAAGAGAAGGACATTGAAAGAAAGGAAATGAGGGATAGTAATGGAACCAGAGTAAAAGAAATGGGATGAAGAACAATGAGAGAGGAGCAGTGATGTTGTTGTAAAAGAAGTGATAGAAGGTAGATAAACACAAGTGAAAATAACACAAGTAGAGTCAGGCACTCAGCACAGAGAAGTAGTGAACGAAAAAAAGAGAGAAGAGGTCAAAAGTAAGAAGCAAACAAAGATAAGTGAGGTAGAGTGGATGTCAGAGAATGGGAATACAATTTAATGTACACACTCCAAAGTACACAATAATTTCTACAACATGTTACATAGTTTATTTTTGCTGTTCTCAGAATATATTGAATTTCACTTAAAGCAGTGAGTTCAAATTACTCATCATATGACAGCTGGAAAAAAAAACACAATCCAAAAGATTGTGTTTTAAAAAAAACCTTAGAGACTGACAAATGACAAATGTACACTAATCTTGATTGACTTACTTTTCCTTGAGGCCAAATAGTATATCATGGACGTCCTTTTCTCATTGCAAAATACTTTGCTGTTCAGTAAAAAATCAATTTCATTGACTTTCTAGAAGAAAAACTCAAAGAACATCTGAAATATTTTCAATATTTTTATATACTCATTTTTTTCAGTCGTGACTCTTTACTCATTCCTGCACCTTTCCATTTGGCCAAATAGTGTCAGATGTATGAGTATATATCAGTACTCCTCCCGTCTTCATAGGCCAATTACCTTTACCTAAATTTTGGCTGTAAAAACACTAGGTATGAATTTATAAAGCCATAAGGCAAACGTTGTTTGAAAGTCAAATGAGTGTCGTTACAATGGCTCCAACCTTTAGAAGTTTTTAAATAGCATGTGTAATGCCCTGATGATGTAGAAGGACCATCATGAAAAATAATAGCTACAGTTGTAAATGTTCTTCCTGATATCGATAACTGAGAAGCCACGAAATTTTTAATAGAAGTTGTCAATTTAGTTCCATCAGGTCTACATCGTTGGAACATTAAAATTACATATTGACCATAATTTTGAAGATATAATGTGGACAGCATTGCAGACTTACATTGGGTACACACCATATTGTGATCAGCTGCTTTAACTAGATTATTAAAAGGCACTGATGTGCAGTCTGGTAAAATCAAATATATAAATCTTTCAGAGTCTATTCTAGTACTACTTGATGCAGCACAGTTATCACAGTCATGTTGCCATTGATAAGAAAGGCTAAAAAGATTTTTTATATCTACTCCTTCATCTTGCAATACATCAAACATATACATTAAAAATTCCTGACATTCCTGCTGAATATTCTGTGAAAATTGATTTTGACCTGAACAAATGTCCACAAGATTTCTAATTTCTGAAACACTTTCTATTTTTCCTGTATCAGTACTACTTTTCTCTAACACAGAATTCAATAAACAGCACAATGTTTGTTCCCGATTTTCGACAATCTGTTTTTGTAAATTTTGAAGAAAAAAAACAACATTAACTACTACATTAGCATAGCAGTTGACACCAGAACTGTTTTCAAACTGAAATCCAGCAACATCTTCAACAGAATCCTTTTTGTTTCTCTTTACAATTACACTTTTATCTACTTTATGCCTTTTTGCTGATACCTCACTGCAATTACTCTCATTTCTTCTTTTTCGGCCTACCACATGTTTTTCAAACAGAGGATATTGAGGCAAATGTGGAGCATACTCTCTTCTTAACCTATTGTATTCTTTAACAGAATCTAGATCTGCACAAATCTTTGTTTCATCACACTCAATCAAGTACAATCCTGATAAAGTTCTGACTCGTGATAATGCCACATATGCCATACCCTCTTTAAACACCGAACTTCCAATGTTCACCAAAGCACTATCTACACTTAAACCTTGAGACTTATGAATTGTCACCGCATATGCCAAACAAATAGGAAACTGTTTTCGGCGAACATATAAGTATTTCACAAGCAAAAATCTAGCTGAACAACGACAAATTTGTTCTATTTCATCAATGCCATCAAATTTAATTTTTAAAATTTCAATTGCATCTCTATTTTTGTAATTCACAAAACCAACAACATGACCCATTGCTCCATTTACCAGACCTCTTTCAACATCTAAATTCCTTCTCAAAATGATACGACAATTTAAACACACATTCAGAGTCTTTTCAAAACCAGCAGTTTTAGATATAGTCTTCTCTAATGAATCCAATTTTGATTTCAAATTTTCAGACAAAATAATTGTTGCTCCCATATGTTCTATTTTATCAATAGCTTCCAGTTTCACTATCTCTTCATTTTCTAACTGTAACATTTTGTTGTTGAACATGGAACATTCTTTCAGAGTTGGCATCAAACATATGCCAGATTTCTTCTCGTTAATTTTTTTTAAAATATTCTCTGGAAGAATTTTTTCATTTGGGTACAAATTTGAAATTAATCGTCCATGTAAAGCTTCTTTCCCTTGCTCACTTAGTTTTCCGATTCTTACATCTTGTAGAATATTTTTATAATCTTCATCCTTTGCCTGCCGCATATTTTGAAACAGTTCTGCATATTTGAAGTTTAACCATATATTAACGTTTCCGATGCTTCCTAGGCACTTCCTGGTATCTTCATGCGTGAGCATTTTGAACACAGGTTGTCGTTTCACTAAAGTGAGCTGCAGAAGATCTCCAAAAACAATAATATGTTTTCCTCCGAATAAAACATCATAGTCTGTTCTAAGAATTTCTTGCATTCTCAAATGCACAAAAGCAAGCATGATATTTGACACCATGCTTACTTCATCAATGATAAGAAGTTTCATTTTCTTCAGGACTCTTGAAACTTCGGAACACGCATCTCCTGATAGCTTGTGATACTCCAATTTGTTATCATGCTCCACTGGCAGCATCAGTAAACAATGTAAAGTAATCCCTTTAATGTTATGTGCTGCCAGCCCAGTTGGAGCAGTAACAACACAAGACAGCGGTGATTTAGTCCTTTTCTGCAGATAAGTTGCAATGGCTTTAATCAGAAAACTTTTTCCAGTTCCCGCTTCTCCGCTCACGTAGAGTAGTAGAGCCTTAAATGATGTACATGAGCACTCTTTTTTCTCATGACTAAATCCATGTTCAATCTGTTATGTGACTTTGTCATATATCTGTTTGTGCTCAAGGTTTAGTTGTTTCACCAAATCTTCTAAGTTAACTTCATCATCTTGAGCTTGCTCCATAGCTCTTTCCACCTCATCCATGGCAGTAGCAGCTTCATTTTGGATAATTGGTCCTCCTAGTGGATCCTGACTCAATGAAGCAGAACTCTGACTGCCTTGAGAACTGTCTCTCGCAATCTCTGCAGCAATTGTGGCTTCTTGTTCTATTTCTTCATTCAACATTTGCAGATAATTTGGAAAAACAGGACATTCTATGGTATCCTTCGTTGCATTAAATGAGTCTTCGTGACAGAGAAAATCTCCAAGAAGTTCCTCTTCTTCACGCCATGGTTTAAACAGTTGCAAAAGAGCCAAATAATAAAATTCTCTTTTATCTGGATTATCACAACTCAATTTGCGATGATTAATCAAGTGACCTTTTTTCTGTTTCACTAAACATCCTTCACATCCAATGACTCCATATATTCCATTATTGATATCTTCTCTGATGTTCCTCTTATAAATATATCTCTGCAGAACTTCATATACACAAGCGTTCTCAAGGTGATGACTTCTATTTGGATAGTATGTATCCAACATGTTTGTCTTCAAAATATCTGTACTTTCTGGTTCTTTCTCCGCCAAATACTCTATCTCTTGTACAGATTTCAAAACTCGATTTCGTGTTGGAGCAAGACCTAGACTCACCCAAATGATGGTTCTAGATTTGGCATAGAGACTTGCTGATGACAATCGATCAGAACATTCATACGCTCCAATTTCTCGATGCGACAACATCTTCAGACTGTAACTGTACAATTTCTTGCTTAGACTCTTTTCATGTGAAATGTCCTCCCACATTTCCTTCAGTTCTGTCTTTTCTTTTTTTGTGATGTAAGACGTCACATATCGAGCCACAGCAATAGAGTTGTCAGCAACTAATTGAATATCCATGTTAGCATTCCACATGGACAAAATCACTGGATTGTAGTCGTTGATGTACTTGGACTCTTCGTCTCTTTTTAAATTGTATGTATTTTTTGGTGATTTCCTCGTCACAGTATGTCGCAGAGAAGACATCAAATTATTTACTCTTCCTTTACAAATCACTGGTCGTGGAAAAGCGAAACGACATTTTGTGTAGAACTTGTCCTTGTTTCTGAATTTTCGACGACAGTACTTTCCACAACGATGGGATTGAAAGCGTAGAACTTGTTGCCTTAAACTGTTTTCTTCTGTAGTTTTCGGAACAGCACATGTTGAATACTCTTCAATGAAGCTCATCACTGTCTCATCCGAATCTGTTCCAATTTTGGGTGCATCTTTAATCCACAACAACATATGTATGTGAGGAGCACCTCTCGCTTGATACTCCTTTCTCCAAAAGAAATCAAAAACCTCTCCAAGGGAAGGATTTTTTTTGTTGGTAATGAAAGACATCATAGCTTCAAATCTATGATTAAAATATCTGCAAACATTCACTGGATCCAAAGAGCACAACTCTCCTGGTGTTTTGAATTCTATATTTTGTATATTTGCATTGGCCTCTCGTAGAAATTCAAGTAAATCGGCACAGCTAAGAGTGAGGAACCATGTGGGAGTTCCTAAGTTTCTTAGCATACATTTCAATTCCCCATGGCGACGGTACCAATACTCATTTGTACCACGCTGACATGCCATGAGATTGATTAGATGAGATTCTAAAATATTATCTTGCAGATTCACTTTCTCCATAAAGTCCCTCGCCGAAACATTTTGTAGATGTGCTCCACTTTTAAGAATATGGTTTAGGAGGAGGAGCTTGGCGGGCATCCGAGATGGCCGCGTGAGCACAGCGCTCCCCGGACCCCCGCCACTCCCGGCATAATATCCTGAACAAATCCTGATTTTCCACGAGGATTTGTATAGAGGACGTTGGGCTGATCTACCTGGACCTTTCAGAAATTCATTTTGACACCGGGTGCCGGAGTTACGGTGATTCGAACTTTTGGGCTCCGCCCTTGAGGTGCGCCCGGGAATGGGTGAGGTTCAGTGGCCGTCTTGGAGTTGAACAACAACGGCAGGGGGATTGGACTTGTGGGTCCCCCTCTTAAGTTTCGGTTTCGATTCTGCCTCAGGCTGAGACATCGGCTAGAGAGTCGGGCCAGAGCTGGGTCCAGGGCACGAGTCGGCTGTCGGGCCTTTGGCTGGACTATTCTCCTGTTTGGCTGTCCCTATCCTAGCGGTACCCTTGTGGCGGTCCTTGGGTCCCGAGGCCTCCCTTTCTGGGGCCCGGTCCGTTGACCCTGGTGAATCTCCTTGTGACGCATCTCCAAAATGGCGGGCAGAGGGGACCGGGAGACACGGAAGACGAAGACGCCTCTGCGCGGGGGTCCGGTCCAATCTAACGTCATGGACCGTTATACCCACTCTAAGGGGTCCCCCGGAGCTGCCCTGCCCGGTTCCAGCGCGTCTGACCACATCGTGGATGCGTCAACGGAGCCTTCCTTGCAGGACATCATGGGCGCCATTTCTGGCATGAGGGAGTCGATAGGCCAACAATATGAAACCTTGGCCCACAAAATTGACACCGTGGCCATTGATGTGAACTTAATTCGAGCCGATCTATCAAAAACCAATGAAAAGGTGAAATCATTGGACATCAAATCCTCCAGCCTCACGGCAGACGTCTCTGAGATACAGACGGAGATTGGCAATCTCCGTAGGGTGAACGATTTCATGACCCGGCTCTTGGAAGACTTTGAGAACAGGGCACGTCGCTGTAATGTTCGCGTGGTTGGTGTTCCGGAGAATCCAGAACCCCACTCGGTTGATCTCTTGGTTGAAGACCTGATCCAAAACCACCTCTCTCCATCTGGACTGAGTAAATTTTTCACAGTGGAGCGTGCACATCGTGTTCCGGGGGGCCAGGGTAAGCCAGGTGCCCCGCCGAGACCTATTGTTGCAAAACTTTTCCACTATAGGGATCGGGACGCTATCCTGCAAGCATCACGTGTGAAGGGCCCGGTGGCCTTTGAGAATGCCACGGTGAACTTTTATCCGGACTTTTCCCAACAGGTCCAGAAGCAGCGAATGGGATTTCGTGGTGCCAAGAAGCGTCTTAGGGACATGGGGATGCGCTACGCTATGCTTTTTCCGACCAGGCTGCGGGTTGAGTACAATGACCGAACTTTTTTCTTTGATCGGCCGGATGCTGTGAATGACTGGCTGGACTCCTTGCCTGACCGACCTCCTGATACTGAGTCCGATGCCCACCCGGGCGGTGCTGAAGGTGGTGTAGAGAGCTGAACATTTCGTCTTCGCCTGGTGCCTTGTCTGGAATAACTTTTTCCAGGAGTGTATGCCTACGTTCCTCTACTGCTTATGTGATTTGATGTATGCTTTTTCTCGTTATTGGTCTTGATCGGGGTGGCGGGTGGGACGGAGCCTTTCCTCCTCCGGGGTCTTTGTGTAGAATGGGGGTTCTTGGGCGACAGGCACACTGCAGGTTGGGGTGGCTTTTTAGCTTTTTGCAGGGGTGCAGGGTGGGGGGTGTTCTCTTGTTAGTTGGGGGGTGGGCGGTTGGGAAGTTCATTGTTTGTGTGTTCTGTTCTCAAGGCGACTCTATCCTGTATTTGATGATGTTTCTTGTGTCATGCTCATTGGTGGGGGGTTTTGGCGTTGTTGGGTGGGATGGGGGGTAGCGGGTTGAGATTTGTTTCGTGGAACGTTAACGGTCTGGGGGACCGTATCAAACGGAGTGTGGTGTTGAAATGCATACGACGTTTATCTCCAGATATTGTTTTCCTGCAGGAGACTCATTTGGTGGGCAATGTCTGTCATGCGATGAATAGGTGGGGCTATCGCCTCGTAGCACATTCGGGGTTTACCTCGGGTTCTAGGGGTGTGGGTATCCTTGTTCGGGCCTCCCTCCCCCTAGCTATTGATGATGTGATTCTGGATGACCGGGGGCGATATGCTGTCCTTGTGGGTCGCTATGAGGGTCGTGCCCTCTCCTTATTTACGGTTTATGTACCCCCCGGCCTGCAGACTTCTACCTTTTCCGATTTGGGCCGTGTGTTGTTGGACCTCCCTAATAGTACTCTATTTATGGCGGGTGATTTTAATTCGGTGTTCTCCGGTCTACACGATCGCCACCCCCCTAGAGATACTCCTGCGGCCCAACAGTGGTTGGGTGGGTTTTTGGATACATTTGGCTTGGTGGATTGCTGGAGGCTTTTGCATCCTACTCAGCTTCAATACACCTTTCACTCTGGGGCCCATGGGAGTCTGTCTAGACTGGATTATTTCCTGATGCCTGCGGCTCAGTCGCCAGCGGTGCGTGAGATTGTACACCTACCCAGGGGCATTTCTGACCACTCTCCACTCTGGCTCCGTTTTGAGGTTGGAGTGGAGGCGGTGGGCCGGGTGGCTCCTATCAACCCGTGGTACCTTACCTCCCCCGAGACGCGCAGCCTTTTGCTTAAGTCTTTGGACGCATATTTTCGGGATAACGAGGGGTCGGTTTCCTCTGCGGTGTCCCTGTGGGAGGCTTTTAAGACGGTGATTCGTGGGCAGGCCCTCTCCCTTATTGTGGAAGCTAAGAAGGCGAGGAATCGGGAGGTGGTGGACCTTGAGGGGGAGGTTTCTGCACTGGAGGCTGCTTTGGAATCGGGGGTCTCGTCTGCGAAACTCCACGCCCTGGGTCTGAAACAATTTGCCTATAAATCTGTGGTCACGGATGCTGCTAAATTGATGTTTCGGGAGCAGCATGGTCGTTTGTATGATGTGGGGGACAAAGCGGGTAAATTGCTGGCATGGTTGGATAAGAAGGAGAGAGCTAATCGTGTGGTGCCCGTGATTCAATCGTCGAGTGGTGAGAGTGTGACGGACCCGGTTGGAATAGTTGACTGTTTTGCTGAGTATTTTCGCGTGGTTTATACCCCTGTGTCTGTGAGGGATGTGGCTGACTCTCGCCTTCTGTTGCGTGATATAGCTCTGCCCAGTGTTTCCGATTTGGATCGTGTACCGTTGGATTCCCCCTTTACTGTTGATGAGATAGCTACTGCCATCCGTTCACTCCGTTCGGGCAAAGCATTGGGCCCGAACGGGTTGCCAATTGAACTGTACAAGCTACGTCCCGACAGAGTGGCGCCATATCTTCGCGCCATGTTTCTGGAGTCCCGGGAACGGGGTGTTCTCCCATATGATCAGCGTCTGGCCACGATAGTTGTCATCCCCAAGGATGGTAAACCGCGGGACCTTTGTTCATCCTATAGACCCATATCCCTGCTGAATGTTGAGCCCAAGGTATTGGCGAAACTCCTGGCGACCCGCCTTCTGACGGTCATTAGTGACTTGGTCCATCCAGATCAATCCGGATTTATCCCGCATCGCAACACGGCTCTTAACCTACGTCGTCTCCACGGTGCGATTGCGAGGGCGGGGCTTCTGACGGAGCCGGCCATTTTGGCGTCGTTGGATGCCTCAATGGCTTTTGACACTGTGGAATGGCCTTATCTTTGGGCGGCTCTTGAGAAATTTGGTTTCGGGCCTGAGTTTATTGGTTGGGTCAAGTTATTGTATGCTGAACCCCTAGCACAAGTAGTGGTAAACGGTAGAGTTTCGACCCCTTTCACCCTTGGCCGGGGAACCCGTCAGGGTTGCCCCTTGTCTCCGTTGCTTTTTGCACTTTCCTTGGAACCGTTAGCTGCATGGCTTCGGTGGGAGCCTTCGCTTAAAGGGATTCGCTGGTCACCGGACTTTGAGGACCGCGTCTCGTTTTACGTGGACGACATTCTTCTATATCTCACCTCCCCGCGTAAATCTCTGACTGTTTTATTTGATGTTCTTACTTCATTTGGAGCCAACTCAGGCCTCGTTATTAACTGGGCCAAGTCCTGCGTGTATGTTCTTTCGGGTGTTTTACCCCCATTGCCGAGCAGACTTCCTATACAGGTGGTCCAGTCTGGCTTCAAATATTTAGGGATCTTCATTACGTTGGACTCCTCGCTCCGATTTGAGCGTAATCTCCTCCCCCCGTTGCTTAGATTGCGACTGGACGTGGCCCGTTGGCGTAAGCTCCCTTTGTCTCCTCTGGGCAGGGCGGCCCTGTTTAAAATGATGTCCTTGCCGCGGTTCCTCTATGCGCTCCAGAATTCCTATGACGACATCCCCAAGACCTACTTCCGAGAGATCGAGAGTCTTCAAAGGCAATTGATTTGGGACGGGCGTCCACGTATTGCCCTCGCGAAACTCACCATCCCTTGGTACGACGGGGGCATGGCGCTCCCCGACATCAAGAGATATTATTGGGCTTCCCAGTTGTCTGCTATTAATCACGTGATGTTTTCACCGGGTCGAAATCCTGCATTTGAGATGGATAAACTCCAGCTGCCGGGTGGGGACTTTAATAGAGTGCTTTATTCTCGATCAGCCGGGCGCCATCTTGTGGGTCCGTCCAGGATTGCAGTCACTGTGTGGCGAGCCGCGAATGTGAGTTTGGGATGGGAGGATCGAATGACATTGGCGATGCCGCTTTATGCCTCTGAACGTTTGGGGTGCCTCTGGTCTACTAAGGGCTTTGACCGCTGGGATATGATTGGGATATGTAAGGTGGGTGATGTCTGTTCGAAAGGTAGTGTGAAGTTGTTCCAGGCCCTCCAGGCGGAATACGGTTTGAATGGTAGAGAATTTTTTCGTTATCTGCAGGTCCGACACGCCCTCGCCTCAGTCCTGACTCCTGATGAGACCCTGCCCGAGTCTTCCCCCCTCGAAGATCGTGTCCTTGATGGCCACCTGCCTGATAGCACTATTTCCCTGATCTATAAGAAGCTGATCAATAACCGGGCAGACTTATTGGTCCGACTTCGGGAGGTTTGGGTCGGCGATGGGCTGGAACTGGACGACGAGGATTGGCAATCGGCACTCTCTTCTCCGAAAGAAGTAGCCATCCCTGCCCGTCTCCGTTTGGTTCAACTTAAAATCCTTCATCGAGTGTATGTCACTGGTCCGCGTCTGGTGTCAATGGGCTTTTCCCCGGATGGGTTATGTAAGCATGGTTGTGGGTCGATTGCTACTTTTTTACATATTCTTTGGGAGTGCCCAGTGGTGGCGGCCTACTGGACTGCTGTGCTTGAGGTGATGACTGCTGTGACTGGTGTTGCCCTGCGGCCGGAGACACGACGGTGTCTGTTGAATGTGTGGGAACCCACTGACTACTCTGTAGCCCAGACCAGATGGGCTACCTTGGGTTACATGATTGCAAAACGGGATATTGCGCAACTCTGGGGCGCATCCAGACCCCCTGAGGTCTCGAAATGGGAGGACAACATGGACTGGTCCATGTTTCGTGAGAAGACTGTATATGTGGCCAGGGGCAGACCCAGGGCGTGGACGAAGATTTGGGGCCAGTGGAATGAATATCGTGGGGATATCTGTACCCCTCCCCTTGTTGGCACTACTGATGTTACTCTATCTCCCTAGGCGAGCGTTCCCGAAACCTTTGCGTACTGTCTTGTGCATTTCCGGTTCTCCCCGCTGCTCCCCCCCCCCCAACCTTATTAGAGTCTCTGGGCTCTTGTTATGTTCTCCTGATTGCTGACCATCCCCTCCGTTCTTTGGGCTGACCTTGATTACTATGCATTCGCCTTTTTTAGTGTTTGTTGTGTTTATGTATAAAACAGAAAATCAATATGCTCTGTGATATGTTTGGAGTAATGCTTGGTACTTGATTTGTGCCTGACCACGGGAGTACATTTCTATTTATTTCCTTGTGCCTTATTATTAGCGGCCAGCCCGTGAGGTTGTAGGCCCATTCTTGTATTTTTCTATGCTTGCTCAAATAAAGGTTTTTGAAAAAAAAAAGAAAAAAAAAAGAATATGGTTTACTGCATAAGAGAGCCCAGACAAGTCACTTTCATACAGTAGATGAAACAAATAGGGAATGCATTGACGAAACCTTGCATCTTCAGCATATAATCTTACAGTTCGATATTCAGATGCAGGAATTTGAAGTGGTCGATCGTCATATCGTCCACCTCGACCTGTTGGAAACAGCTGTGGAAAACAACGAGCTTCCAAACTTTCTTCCCATACACTAATGGGACTTCCTTTTGCTGCTTTCATTTGAAACAAGTCAATTGCATTCCCCATTACTTCTTTGGAATGCAAAGGATGAACAGTATAATGTTCATATATTTCTTCACTTCTAGAGACATCAACTTTTTCAATTTGGCCGACTGAACAATCACTGTCTTCATCTGTAGCTGTTTCCTCTGCTGCAACACATACATCTTTGTAGTACTCATTGTTTTTGACTAAATACAACGTTGCCTTTTTGACTTTCTTAACATCCACTGAATCTTGCCAGATTTTTTTACTCTTTGTTGGAACCCCATTAACTAGAATAACTAAAGGTTCCTCCTCTACTTTTTCTATACCAATTGTATCAATATTTTTTTTCAAATCTAGGGGCAAATAAACAACTCTTACCTTTAATCCTCTCTGCAAATCTGTAGGAGGCAATTTCCCTATCTTAGGCTCCATGCGAATAATTGCCTGAAAAGGATGGACACATTGAATCAAAATAGACTCATATGTATTTAAATCCATCAATTCACGGGGAATGTCTATCAACTCCAGATTATTATGAACAGCTCTAGCAGGCATTCTGTTTTGATTTAATTTGTCATAACAATATTTACAAATACGCTGATCACAACTCAAATCAAAAGAATTCTCCACCCACAAATAAGTTGCTAAATCTTTCCACTCATAATTATCCATCTTTTCACTTTTCGCATATAAATTAACTAACCTAGTCTGAATCTTATAATGTGTCCGTCGACAACACACACAAGTAAAATTCGGCCTTTCACTTGATTTCACCTTAAACCTGGTAATTTCCTTCTCAAACTTTTCTGTATTTAAAATCTGTACATTGTCTTCCACATTACCTTGAATTGCTGTCTCAATTTCTACACTGTCCTCTTGCTCACGAAAATAACAAATCTCAATTTCTTCACAAATCTTCTTCACATCTAATTCTGTTCCATGCAAAAGAGCACTGTTTAATTGTTTAAGCTTAAGTGCTGGACTTTTTGCATAATACAACATTCTCACTAATTTCCTCATTTTGGTATGATGCACTGCTAACATCCTAAAATGATGAAAAACACTCTGACAGACTTTTCTAGAAAGACAAGCCAGTGAATGGCCTTGCAAACCTGTGATTCCTCTCACTCTGCAAGGATCTAAGTCTTGCAACAACTTCATTTTCTGCTTTAGACTTTTCTTACTATATGTACGTAAGAAATTACAAAACAAATCAATTGATTCCTGTCGCACACTACAAATGCTACTACACTTCCAAGTGTACACTGGACCCTTAGTACGTCTCCCTAAAACTCCATCAGATAACAACTCTTCTGGTTCTCTAGGCACAAGTTTCTCTTTTTCAATCGGAGAACCATCTTTCACTTCATTCGCTCGACCACTGGTGTCAACTGCATGCACTAAATCATTCTCCTGGAAGTAACTCTCCTCATTAAAAAATGGCTCACAACTTGAACTGTGCATCCATTCTCCAGAAAAAACTTTACAAAAATTAGTCCGATTAATTACTCTTTTCCATCTATCTTTGATTTGAAAACATCAATTGTCTTGTTAAGTGTCCTAATTCTATTGATTATTAAAATAAACAACTTTCTCTTAACTTCAAAAGCCTGATCAACAATCTTCTCTACATTTTTCTTTTTCTTATAAAAAGCAGCTCTCTGTTTACCTTTCCTAATGTTTTTTAACATATTTAAAACCACCCTATTGCGAAACATTCGTCTACGAATGTCTCTAAACTGATTCTGCCTTCTATTCCTATACATGTTATTCTCTCCTGCTCCAGTTTTAGGATTCTTTGAAGTTGTCTCCTTCCTTTTCAATTTTACTCTCTCATTTTCTTTTTCTACATGGTGTCCATTATTTTTTCTGGATGTACATATCTTGCGTAAAAAAGACTTAGTTCTCTTACCAGGAGCTTTGTTCCTGTTTTTTGAAGTATCTGTTGTGGAAGAATGCTGTAATTCCGTTGCTGTTTTTGATTTTTCCCGGTTGTGCAGTTTCTTTGTCCTCTCTTTTGTGGGCATTTTTTCTTCAAATAACGATATCAATCTGTGTTAAAGAAAAACAGTAGCACATTATAGACCACTATTACCAAACAACAAAGCAATGAAAAAAAGCAAACAATCAATACAGGGTTTCAGATCAGGTGAGGATTCTCCAGTGGTGCACAAAAAGTGAGGATTGTATTGAAATATATAGTGGAAGACAGCTATGTCCAGAACTACAAAGAAGATCAGACCTATGTCTAACTCCACTGCTCTCTTATACACAGACTTGACCACCTATGCTTCCCAAGAAATTATTGAGTTATATAGTTATATAAAATTGTTTTTTATAAAATTGTGAAGGTCCATGAGAAAGCATTTGCCTCAGTCTTATTCCTGTTGTGAGGCACGTGCAAGATTTTACATGAGTCTTATCCCTGCTGTGAGGCAGATGATTGTAAATAGGATCTGTGCTGTGTTTTCTAAATGTGATGTCACAAACGATTTTGAAGAAAATGATTGGTTTTTACAATTTTGATTATAATGTGGCACAGAGGTTTAAAAAATAACGCATCTACCTACATGCATCAATTTTTAAATATGGAGCAAAAAAATACTTGTTTCGTTTTTCTTGGGGAGCGTAGTTGGTGAAGCTTGTGTCTAAAAGTTTGTATGGGTCTGTGTGTGGGGTGTGTCTGTGGGTGTGTGTGTGTGGGTGTGTGTCTCATAGATGTGTGTGTGTGGGGAAGGGGTAAGGTGTGTGATGGGGATTGTGTAGGATTTTTGAGGTGTGTTTGTGTGGGGGGTGTGTGTGTGTGAGTGCGAGGGTATGTGTGTGGAGTATGTGTGTGTAGGATATGTGGGTGTGTCTGTGGGGTGTGTCTGTGGGTGTGTGGGGGGGTGTATGGATGTGTATGTAAGAGATTGTGTGTGTGGGTGCATGTGTGTGTGTGTGTGTCTGTCTGAGGGGTGATGAGGTGTATAGGTGTGTGGAGGTATCTGGGGTATGTGGGTGTGGATGGGGATGTGTGTGGGGTGTGTGTGTGCAGGATGTGTGGGTGTGTGTGTGGGGTGTGTCTGTGGGTGTGTGTTTAGGGGTGTGTGTGTGTGAGGTGTGTGTGGGGGGGTTGGGTGTGTGTGTGTGTGTTTATGGGGATATGTGTGTGGGGTGTGAGTGTGTGTAGGATGTGTGGGTGTGTGTGTGGAGTGTGTCCGTGGGTGTGTGTGTGTGGGGGTGTATGGGTGTGTGTGAGAGAGTGTGTGTGTGTGGGTGCATGTGTGTGTGTGAAATGTGTGTAGTGTGTGTGTGTGTGTGTGTGTCAGAGATGTGTGTGTGTGTGTGGAAGGGGTGAGGTGTGTGTGGGGGATGTGTGGTATGTGTGAGGTGTGTGTGTGTGGAGAGTGGGTGTGTGTGTGTGTGCGAGGATATGTGTGTAGGGTGTGTGTGTGTGTGTAGGATGTGTGGGTGTGTGTGTGGGGTGTGTCTGTGGGTATGTGTGTGGAGGTGTGTGTGTGTGTGTGAGGTGTGTGTGTGAGGGAGGGGTGTGTGTGTGTGGGGGGGAGGGGTATGTGTGTGGGGTATGTGTGTGTAGGATGTGTGGGTGTGTGTGTGGGGTGTGTCTATGGTTGTGTGTGTGGGGGGTTGTATGGGTGTGTGTGAGAGAGAGTGTGTGTGTGCGTGCATGTGTGTGTGTGAAGTGTGTGTGGTGTGTGTGTGTGTGTGTGTGTCAGAGATTTGTGTGTGGGGAAGGAGTGATGTGTGTGTGGGGGATGTGTGGGATGTGTAAGTTGAGAAAGTGTGTGTGTGTGGATGCATGTGTGTGTGAAGTGTGTGTGGTGTGTGTGTGTGTGTGTATCAGACATGTGTGTGTGTGGGGAAGGGGTGAGGTGTGTGTGGGGGATGTGTGGGGTGTGTGAGTTGTGTGTGGGGGAGGGGGGGTGGGTGTGTGTGTGTGCGAGGATATGTGTGTAGGGTGTGTGTGTGTAGGATGTGTGGGTGTGTGTGTGGGGTGTGTCTGTGGGTATGTGTGTGGAGGTGTGTGTGTGTGTGTGTGAGGTGTGTGTGTGAGGGAGGGGTGTGTGTGTGTGTGGGGAGGGGTATGTGTGTGGGGTATGTGTGTGTAGGATGTGTGGGTGTGTGTGGGGGGTGTGTCTATGGTTGTGTGTGTGGGGGGCTGTATGGGTGTGTGTGAGAGAGAGTGTGTGTGTGGGTGCATGTGTGAGTGTGAAGTGTGTGTGGTGTGTGTGTGTGTCAGAGATTTGTGTGTGGGGAAGGAGTGATGTGTGTGTGGGGGATGTGTGGGATGTGTGAGTTGAGAAAGTGTGTGTGTGGATGCATGTGTGTGTGAAGTGTGTGTGGTGTGTGTGTGTGTGTGTGTGTATCAGAGATGTGTGTGTGTGGGGAAGGGGTGAGGTGTGTGTGGGGGATGTGTGGGGTGTGTGAGGTGTGTGTGGGGGAGGGGTGTGTGTGTGTGTGTGGGTGTGTGTAGGATGTATCGGTGTGTGTGGGGTGTGTCTCTGAGTGTGTGTGGAGCTGTGTGTGTGTGTGTGATGTGTGTGTGTGGAGAGGAGAAGTGGATGTGTGTGTGTGTGTGGGGAGGGGTATGTGTGTGGGATGTGTGTGTGTAGGATGTGTGGGTGTGTGTGAGGGGTGTGTCCGTGGGTGTGTGTGTGCGGGTTGTATGGTTGTGTGTGAGAGAGTGTGTGTGTGTGGGTGCATGTGTGTGTGTGAAGTGTGTGTAGTGTGTGTGTGTGTCAGAGATGTGTGTGTGTGTGGAAGGGGTGAGGTGTGTGGGGGGTATGTGTGGTATGTGTGAGGTGTGTGTGTGTGTGTGTGTGTGTGTGTGTGTTTGTGTGTGTGTGTGTGTGTCGGAGATGTGTGTGTGTGTGTGGAAGGGGTGATGTGTGTGTAGGGGATGTGTGGTATGTGTGAGGTGTGTGTGTGTGTGGGGAGTGAGTGTGTGTGTGTGTGCGAAGGTATGTGTGTAGCGTGTATGTCTGTAGGATGTGTGGGTGTGTGTGTGGGGTGTGTCTGTGGTTGTGTGTGTGGGGGGTGTATGGATGTGTGTGTGGGTGCATGTGTGTGTGAATGTGTCTGAGGGGGATGAGGTGTATAGGTGTGTGGAGGTATCTGGGGTATGTGAGTGTGGGCGGGGATGTGTGTGGGGTATGTGTGTGTAGTATATGTGGATGTGTGTGTGAGGTGTGTCTGTGGGTGTTTGTGTGGGTGTGTGTGTGTGTGAGGTGTGTGTGTGTGTGGGGGGGTGTGTGTGTGTACGGGGGTATATGTGTGGGGTGTGTCTGTGTAGGATGTGTGGGTGTGTGTGTGGGGTGTGTCTGAGGGTGTGTGGTGAGGGTATGTGGGTATGGGTGGGGATGTGTGTGGGGTGTGTGTGTGTAGGATGTGTGGATGTGTGTGTGGGGGTGTGTCTCTGGGTGTGTGTGGGGGTATGTGGGTATGGGTGGGGATGTGTGTGGGGTATGTGTGTGTAGGATGTGTGGGTGGGTGTGTCTGTGGGTGTGTGTGGGTGTGTGTGTGTGGGGGGGTTGGATGTGTGTGTGTGTGCAGGGGTATATGTGTAGAGTGTGTGTGTATAGGATGTGTGGGTGTGTGTGTGGGGTGTGTCTGTGGGTGTGTGTGTGGGGATGTGTGTGTGGGGTGTTGTGTGTGTGTGTGCGGGGGTATGTGTGTGGAGTGTGTGTGTGTAGGATGTGTGGGTGTCTGTGTGGGGTGTGTCTGTGGGTGTGTGTGTGGGGATATGTGAGTATGGGTGGGGATGTGTGTGGGGTCTGTGTGTAGGATGTGTGGGTGTGTGTGTGGGGTGTGTCTGTGGGTGTGTGTGTGAAGTGTGTGTGTGGGGGGGTTGGGTGTGTGTGTGTGCGGGGGTATGTGTGTGGAGTGTGTGTGTGTAGGATGTCTGGGTGTCTGTGTGGGGTGTGTCTGTGGGTGTGTGTGTGGGGGTGTGTGTTGGTGTGTGTGTGAGAGAATGTGTGTGTGGGTGCATGTGTGTGTGTGAAGCTAACGCTTTCTCAAGGAGCTTCACAATTTTACAAATTACAATTCCTCTATGCAAACAAACTCAATATGCTTCCTACACTGAGTCAACACATATAACAGCATTGTAAAGAGTCAAATTCACACCTGTGTCTAACAGTGCAGTCAGGGATAGGCTTCATGAAGTCTAGACCACTGCACTCTTAGACACAAGGCTCACCACCTATGCTCCCCAGGAAAGGCCAAACATGTACTTTTTTGCATCGTATTTAAAAAGAGACACATGTAATTAGATGCGTCACTTTTTAAACTGCTGTGCCACAATATACTCAAATATGTAAAAAACATTCATTTCCTCAAAATCGTTTTTAACATCACATTCAGAAAAAACAGCACAGATCATATGTACAACCATCTGCCTCACAGCAGGGATAAGACTAAGGCAAAAGCTTTCACATGAAGCCTCAGAATATTACAAATTGCAATTCCTCTATGCAAACAAACTGAATATGCTTCCTACACTGAGTTAACACATGTAACATCATTGTAAAGAGTCAAATGCACACCTGTGCCTAACAATGCATTTAGGAATATGCTTCATGAAGTCTAGTCCACTGCACTCTTACACACAGGGCTCACCACCTACGCTCCCCAGGAAAGCCCAAACATGTACTTTTTTGCATCATATTTAAAAAGAGACACATGTAATTAGATGCATCATTTTTAAACCGCTGTGCCACAATATACTCAAATATGTAAAAAACATTCATTTCCTCAAAATCGTTTTTAACATCACATTTTGGAAACACAGCACAGATCATATGTACAACCATCTGCCTCACAGCAGGGATAAGACTGAGGCAAAAGCTTTCACATAAAGCTTCACAATTTTACAAATTACAATTCCTCTATGCAAACAAACTCAATATGTTTCCTATACTGAGTTAACACAGGTAACATCATTGTAAAGAGTCAAATGTATTTCTATTAAACATGCACACATAATCTTTATTCCTTTTAAAAAATGTAAAAACTATTTTTCCACCCAAAATCGTTTTTTACATTTACAAAACACAACACAAGTCCTACATAGAAGCATTCCATGTCACGTCTAAAAATTCACAATTTCACAACATACATTTACTCTATGCAGTAAAAACTTTTTACCAAGCATTATCAAAAAGCATGACACAAAGCAACATTTAAAAACCACAATTTGCTTTCAAATCTTTTCCATAGAGTATACAAGTGTCTATGTATATTAAATGAATCATAACTCACCTTTACAAATTGTTTTGGAGATTCACAGCAGTGTCAGATACACACACCAATATTTCTTTAGCAGAGCAAAAGGTATGTTCTCCAGGCACTGCAAACCATAAAGGCACAGAAAACCTCTAACTCTACACAGATATTCCTCATGGTAACCAATGAAAACTCTTCCCTCTATATTTTCAAACCAACACCCTTCCCCCCCTCAGCCCTTTCTACCTGTTACCATAGCAACTCCCTCCTCACTGAGCTCCCAGGGTTAAAAGTTTATTGTACAATGTTGCAAATCACCTCTGCAAGGATGTTTGACCTGCAAATACACCAGCTTATCTGGTGTAAGGATTCTTTAAATGACTTTTTTTTAACCATTCAAATCACTTCTTACACAGAACACAACCATGCACCCTAACTTTCAGTTTTCACCTATCTCATTCTACCAATCATTGCTTGTGATTCAAGAGCACTGAAACTCCACAGTGTTTTTTGTTGCAAACTCCTAATATTCCACCTGCCATTTCCTTTCCACACTTCATCTGACTGCACCAGAACCTTCTCTACCATGTATTCTGTCTGGATTATTGGACATAGTTATATCCACTGGGCTCAAAGGTATGCTAGAACCAGAAATTTACAAAACCTTGATTTACAAAATGTGAACATTAGATGGATTGGGCACAGAGGATTAAAATGTCACCAATTGATTCCATTGGTGAAAACCTTTTTGCATTTGCCACACCCTGACCTGTTAATTGTCCACTCTGGAGGAAATGACTTGGGCACTTTGACTGGGGTAGGTCTGGAAATGCTTTTAAAGGACACCTTTGAGCAATTGATGGCACTTTTTCCACAAACTGCCTTGGTATATTCCAATATATGCCAAAGGCAGAAATGGAAGTGGTCCAACCAATTTTGTCCACAATTTGAGAAAGCACGGAAACATGTGAATAAATCTGTTTCTGCTTACATGAGAGACTATGGAATGGGTTCAATATACAACAACAACTTGCGTTACAACATGCAAGATATCTACAGAGCAGATGGTGTGCACTTCTCAGATGAGGGGAATAGAATATTCCTCCTGAATTTAAGACTGTGCATTGGTACCTACTTGTAGGTACCTAAATCAGCCACAGAACCCAAAAGCCCTTTTCAGGGCTACCCTATCTCTGATCACTCCAAATGATTATCTTTTTCTAACTTTTTCCACTATTTTTCACCAAAATACGCTCCCCGGTGCGCGTACCGGGCGCTTTTTTTTGTTTTGGTCTATATGGGCCTACTAACACCCCCTCAGAAAACCTAGGGGGTCAAGCAGTGCCTACGATGCCCCCTTATACCCATTCCCAACGTTGTTTGTGCTCCATATTCTGACTGAAATGTACCGAAACACAAAATGGACGACTCTCGTAGCGCTGCCGGTACGCGTACCGGGGCGCGCACCAGGAAGCGCTCTAAAAATATTAAAAGTTAATTTACATCAAAACCACTGGAGACACTTTCACCAAATATAGAGTAGCTCATACTACATACCAATCCCTACCATTTTCCCAAATTCGATAGAATTCCATTGAGCCATTTAGCCTGTATACCTCTCTAAATACCCTGAGGTAAATTACTTCACAAAAACACATCTGAAGTGTTAGAATTGACAACCAATTAAAATGTTACTTTCAATTTCCACTTTTTTTACCTGACATTTGATTAGTTATGTACCTGAATATATATAAAGAAAGAGAGGGAAACACAGCCATTTTGACTACTACTTCCTGAAGTACATTTCAAGAGCATTTTCACACAGAACTTCATCTGCTTTCTCAAAGGTAAATAATTATTTTGAAAACTGAAGTATGTTGTGCACTTTAAGTTAATTTGGAAAACTTTCTCTGATAGTTATATACTATCCCTCTGTAATAGTTATAGATTGAGATAGACTTCTCTATTATAGTTATGGATGGAGTTAGGCTTGTCTTGTATAATTATGAATTTACTTAGGCTTCATCACATATATTTTTTTATATTTATACTTCCAGTCTGATACCATACACTGCCCAAAGATAACTTCACTTTTAAAAAATCCAAACTACCTGTCTGAACTTAACCCAACAGTGCCCTATATCTACTAATATATTTATTTGTTATGCAAATTTCAGCACGAAAATGGAAGGACAACAAAAAATGTCCTTTGAAATTGTCCTACAGAGCAACAATGACGAAATTATAGAACCCAATGATAACTTCGAATTCATGGATGAATCAAGGGACTATGAACTACTACAATGTGTAGAAGCAGTGGATTTGCTCATTCAAAATGAGGACATTTCTGACAGTGAAATGATAGAAGTTATGGTTAATTCAGAAAAAGAATCTGAAAAATAAATTTATATTTAATAATTCTATAATTGTTTGAGACATTATTCATTTTTATATGTAATTCTTAAAGTAGTACCAAATTGATTATAATGTAAAATCAGACTTATAGTATACTGTGCAACTTTTTTATGCTACATAGTAATTTTGCTCATAGATACTTCCTTTCTCCCAATATATTATCTCCAATGTGTATTTGACATCTCTTTTTCATCTCCTGCCTCCATGTTGTTTCTGCTTTCCTGACAGACTATGATATGGATTCCATATACCACAATAACTTCTGTAACAACATGCAAATTATCTACAGAGGAAACGGTGTACATTAAATTTAAGACTCAGCATTGGTACCTACATGTTGGTACTTAAAACACCCAAACAACACAACAACTCTATTCAGAGCTACCCTACCTCTAAGCACTTTAAATTATTATTTTAGTGTTTCACTGAGTTTTCCCCATGTATGTGGCGGAGAGGTGTGTGTGGGGGATGTATGGGGTGTGTCTGTGAGGTGGGTGTGTGTGTATTTCTGAGGGAGGATGAGATGTATAGGTGTGTGTAGGTGTGTGGGGTATGTGGGTGTGGGTGGGGATCTGGGTGTGTAAGGTGTGTGTGTGGGTGTGGGTGTGTGGGGTGTTTGGGTGTAGGTGGGGGTGTGGGTGTGGGTGTGTGAGGTGTGTGTGGGGTGTGTGTGGGTGTGGGGGATATGTGTGTAGGATGTGTGTGCATGTGTGGGATGTGTGAGCGTGTCTGTGAGGTGTGCGTGTGTGTGTTTGTGTGGGGGGGAGGTGTGTCTGTGGGATGTGTGAGGTGTGTCTGTGAGGTATCTGTGTGTGCGTGTGAGTGTGGTGGGGGGGTGAGGTGTGTGTGTGTGGGATGTGTGTGTGTGTGGATGTGTAAGGTGTCGGTGTGGGGGTGTGGGGTGTTTGGGTGAGGGTGGAGGTGTGCGTGTGTGAGGTGTGTGTGGGGAGTGTGTGGGTGTGGGTGTGTGGGGTTGTGTGCATGTGGGTGTGTGTGGGACACACTTGTAGGTACCTAAAACAGCCACAGAACCCAAAAGCTCTTTTCAGAGCTACCCTACCTGTAATCACTCAAAATGATTATTTTATTATTTATTATTATGATTATATAATTTTTTTCACTATTTTTAATTATGGTACGCTCCCCGGTACGCGCACCGGTGCGCGTACCGTGCGCTCCCCCCGCAAAAAACTTTTTTTTTTTTTTGCCCCGCAGGACATTTTAATGGCCCCCACATCAAACCTAGAGGGTCAGGGGGGGTCTACCCTGCCCCCTTTTGCTCATTTCCCCCTTTGATTTTGCCACCTCTTGTGTCTCGATCCTACCGAGACACAAGATGGCGGCCGCTGCGGACTCTTTCGAATGTTTACAGACACCCGAGAACCAATCAGCTTCCCGTGCGCAAGTCGCGTGGCGCGCCCGGAGCGCGCCCCGGTACGCGTACCGGGGCGCGCTTACAGATATATATATTTTTTTGAACCTAAATTACTTAAAATCCTCTGGAGCACATATCTTGAGACATAGCAAAGGCACATCAGGCTACCAGTCCCTACAATTTTGCCAAGTTTGGTGAACATCCATTCAGCCGTTCGGGCTAAAACTGCGACAGACCGCCCTATGGAAATTAACATGGGGAAAACACGTTTTGTGACCCCCTTTTTATCTCGGCCCCCGTTTGACGAATCCCCCCAAACTTTCAGAGAAGGAGCGGAGCGCCGCGAGGCAAAGTTGCTGAAAAATTCAGCCTGATTGCTCAACCGGCACCAAAGTTATTCCAAATAGAATGTTGCGATTTCCCTATGGAAATCGATCCTAACTATATATACCTACTGGCGACCGCCAGTAGGTAATATATATATATATATATATATTTTGTACCAATCCTGGTGGTGGCGAACAGACAGGCACTGACTCCATGATATGGTGACAACAATGAAGTTTTAATCCTTCAACGACCTAGACGCGTTTTGATGGCGTACCGCCTTGCTCATATATGTGTGTATATATATATATACTAGCAGCCTGCCCCGATGTTGTCCGGGGCAATAAGGCTTCAGGGCCAACCGCCCGCCCAGGCCCCCGCCCGCCCCAGCCCCTGCCCGCCCCGACATTGTCCGTGTCCCGGAGCCACCTCCCGCCCCCGGCCCCCTCCCTTCCTGACATTTTACGTGTCCCTTTGCCTTACCTGACCCGGCGCTCCTGACTTCACCGCCGCTCCCCACCGCTCATGTCCGCCGCTTCCCCTCGTCATCACGCACGTCGCGGCCAGCGCGACGTTGCAGCTAGCGCTACGTCGCGGCCGGCGCTACTTCCAGGGGACTACTTTTTTTTTTAAAGTTACATTTTTAAATTTACGTTTAATTTCTATTTTATATAGCCTATGTCCATCTGCACACCCTGACATTTTCAACGATGTATCGGGTGTGTGGATTGGCGCTGTGGTTCCCGAGTTTACCTGGCTCAAAGGTTTGTATTCTCTTTATAATAGTAGTATAGATATACAAATACATATATGTATTTGCATATATGGATATATATGTGTGTGTATATATATATATATATATATATATATATATATATATATATATATATATATATACATCACCAAGAAGATGCCTGTTTTAGAAAACAACATCACCACAGGAAAGTATCAGCCACCATTTGTTTATTCAGATAACAGCAGCAGCGCACCCTCATTATCAGTCCACAAATCTGTACATTCCCATCCCAACGCGTTTCCTTCCATGACCTTCCTCAGGGGATTTCGGGTAAAGGATTAGCAGGGCAAGATTTGGCGGCACCTTTTCAATTCCAAGGACCCACCCAAGTGGGCGTGGCCTACACAGTGGCCTTGTGGTTCTTGTAGTCCCAACCAATTTTATTAAATGATTAGCTCGCTGTTCAGTTCCAAAATTAATATCCGTATTCTCCAAGTGGATCGTGGTTTGATGAGGTCTGCAATGCCGCTGTATGGTTGTTTGAAGAAACCGGCTCCTGTGCCCTATGTGAAGCCGCCGGTTTGGCGGACTCACAGGGATGCCGAGACAGCATCGGGTTGTTTTCCGCGGTGGGTCCTTGGAATTGAAAAGGTGCCGCCAAATCTTGCCCTGCTGCTCCTTTCTACCCGAAATCCCCTGAGGAAGTTCATGGAATGAAATGCGTCGGGATGGGAATTTACAGATTTGTGGACTGATAATGAGGGGGCGCTACTGCTGTTATCTGAATAAACGAATGGTGGCTGATACTTTCCTGTGGTGATGCTGTTTTCTACAACAGGCATCTTCTTGGTGATATATATACACGTATGCAAATACATATATGTATTTATATATATTGATGAAAGAAGACACTCAAACATATGGATTCGCAAAAGAACACAAATATATTTCCACTACAACATTTCGGCTTCCGTCTTCCTCAGGTAGTAGAAGATTGTTTGCTCAGTGGTTGCACATCTGACACTGCTGAATTGTTGAAAAAAACATCATGAGTGAAGATTCCATTTGGAACACAGAATCAATGGAGTCCTGGTATCTCTTGCAATGTGACGTATTCAGGTGTTATTATATTGTTAGTAATGTTCAGTCTATATGGTAACACTGATTGTAAACGGTACAAGCTAAAATGTTTTTCTGAAGTCCGGTAGTTCTTCCTTTAAGACATGTTCCACACAGACAATCTTCAAATTTGATAGCAAATAGACCAATTGGTAACAAATTAGAACCCTTTCTCTGTGGAAATATCTCAGATAATAGCCATGAAAACCATAACTTGTGCACTAATTGCAATGCTCATTACTTCACCCTTGATTCAACAGGTGCAATTATAAATGTTGTGAACATATCACATTACCCTTACCGCTTTGACAGATATAACTATGAACGTAGCATAATTTATTTTTTGACTACTTTTTGTGGACTGATGCTATCAGCTGAACAATTTTTATTTATGAACATTTTTTGGTGCATTTGTTTCAAGGTTCTTTTGTGAAGCTGGTGCGGGTATGTTTTTTATTTCGTATCCATCAGGCACCAAATAGTTTATGGGATATTTACCCACTACACATTTTCTTATTTTTGTCTCTCACATATGCAACACATTCCAAGATTATCACACACAGGCCTCAACTTTCATGGAAAGCAATGTAAGAGGGGAGCCAAAAACATATTAAAAACACAGGAATGGCATAAATAAACTATTGGATGTCTTCTTGCACTCCTAACTAAGCAACAGAAAAATAAGCTTTAGACTCAATCAGTCCCAGTGAAAGGAAGATGCCTTGTGGGTTTGTTGAAACATGACCTGTAAATTATACAATAATGTCATTATTGTGTATGTTAGGTACACATTAATGATTATTATTCTCAATTTTAGGATACTGAACAATATTCTCATTTTTTAACTTCCGTGTGACAACCGGACTTAATTAAACCTTCCTTTTCTCAAGTGGGAAGATGGGAATTGAGTCATAAGAATATACTCAGTAACAGCTCCCATTGCATTCTGGTAAATGGATGCCATATCACTATAGGCCAGAGTACAAGTGTAGGTGCTATTTATTTCACTTAGTAAATAACAATACCACAAGCTTAGTCATAAATAGCCCAAAATACAAATTTCTGGGGATTAATATGTGGATTTTGTTGTTTTCTGCACCAAAATCTGCATGATACTGTAAATACCATATTTTTTTTGGCAGATTTGATCTGCAGAAAGTTAACAAATGTTGAGTTATTTAACGCAAGATGCGTTAAAATCAAGCTCATAATTCGGATTTGTGCATAAACGAGAGGTTTATATATTTCAACGAGGTGGCATGGAAGACATGACTGGCTTCTGCCAACATGTCCCGACAGATAGGAAATGCTGCCTTATTTCTCACAACTATAAATGAAAAAATGTATGCTAAAGAGACACGGTGATAGATGTAGCATCAACGGTTTAGCTATCATTTAATTGGCCTGCTAATGTTCAGTGTATTATTTGTTTCATCTTCAAATTACAACTATGTTAAATTTAGCAAAGCATATGCCTAGTCAAATGTTGCACTTCAAGTATGCTTGAAATATCTTGTAATGTATTACGGATTTCGATGTCCTTAATTCACTGTTGCCATTTTACATTTGTTATTGCAGCCATTGGCAATGTACCCTTTCTAATTAACTAACTGAATGTGACACTTATCCATCTTTATTCCCATGCACCCACCATAAACCCTCAGAATGACCTAAATTTCCATTTACAAACCCAAGAGCTGTGCTTAGTTGCTCCTAAACTAAATGTATAAATATGCTTTTTTAGATCCGCCACAGATAGGCCCCAGAGCATAAAAGACTGCTGCCTTATATTATTATTTTGATTGCAGTATTTGTTTAAAACTGTTCATTGTTGCTTTGAACACAATGACTAGGAAGCCCAAAGGACTTGGAATTTTTATGATGAATAGCCAGTGGTCTTTATTTACTTATTCAAACTATGCAAGTTTCCACATACATTCAATTACAATTATACATACAGTTTAAAAAGTTAAGAAAGGCTGAAAAAATTTATGAATGCTGGAATTAGTGTTACAGGAGTCCTCTTTTACATAGCCTTACATTCATTTGTGATTCAACAGGAAATGTCCTACTCCCATGGTAAAAGTGCAAAAAGAGAACAATCTTTTCTTATTTTTGCTGATTTTATATCATTATTTCCTGATTTTTCGCATTGTAGGAATTTTGGGGGCCAAATTTCAAAGGTATCTACTCCAAAATGCCTTTGTGGAAAGGTCCTAATGTTTATTAGACCAATAGAAGGATACTAAAGATAGCAAAGCTTTAAGAGTGCACAGAGGGAAATGATAAATCCCCAGATGCATATTCTGAACTCAGGAAGACCTTTCCAGAATCTGCTTTTGAATATTTAGGGTACTTTCGCATCAAACCCTAATTGGTCCTCCTGTAAATGCAGCTCTGGTAGGCTTCCTGACGCCTTCTGACAAGTGCGGGATGCATTGCTTTCTATAAATCACATTACAAGACTACATAGCAAATGAACTAATGATGCACTATCAATTTATATCAAAGTATCTTCACACTGTAAAAGCATACATCTTACAATAAATACAGAACTAATAATGAGTTCATGAATACATGGGTTCAAAAAGAAGGAAAAGTTCAAAACATTTGACGCAGAGAGCAACTAAAATACATTTGATCCATACATTTAATTGATTTAAATAATAAATTGTATTACGTACACAATATGTCTAGTCTAGTCAAACAACAAACCCCATAGTCTTTGTTCATATTACCCATTTTTTTATAGTTACAAAGGGCCTGCAACAATAACACACTCAAACTTGTGCCCCTAGAAAATGCAGATGCCACACAAAGTGAAAAACCTTGAACGTGCACACTTTACAATAAATGTCCACAATTTACACTGAACATCCATAACTTTCACATGTTCATAATCCAAGCAGGTGTTAAATGTAAGATAAAACAATTCACCTGCAAAAGCAAAATGTGAACAGCTCAGTAAAAACATTGTAAATGAGGTTTACGCCCAGAAAGAAACAAATCCCTCTTGATTCTCAAAACACAAACAAATGATTTCAACTTGTTTACCACTAACACTCACACATTGTTCAAATCTTGTGAAAGGCAGTAATTGAAATAATGAAAAGAAAACAAGTCTAACCAGGAATCCAAACTGATATTGTGCATTGAGCCAATATTAAAACAAAACTATCATGTAAATAATAAAGATTCATGTCAGGTGTCCTGTTAAAATACTTTCATATGCAAGTAAACTTCTTATTATATGTACGTGACAGTTCCAAAAAAAAGAGATGACTTAAGCAGGTTTATGCCAGTAAACAAATGGGTGTAATTATGCCAATTTAGCATCTGCATCGAAAATGCCTTGTTTTTGTGTTCCCCATTTGTCATTATTCGTTTCGAGGTGCCAGCAGATTTCAGTAGCAATTTATAGACACTATAGCGGGGAAATGTGTTTTACCTGTAGCCTTCCTAGGTTAGTGGATCCTAGATTTCAAAGAACTGCCTGACCACCAAAGATTCTATAAGGGATACACAAAAAACATTTTGGGGCTAATTTACAAGAAAGTGACGGAGTGTGGCACCGCAAGCCATTTGGCTGTGCCGCGCTGCATCACTTTCAAAGCACAAGGATGCAACATATTGTAAACATGTAGCATCCCTGTGCTTACCCCTGGGCTGGCGCACAATCGCCTGCCATGCGTCAACGCAGGAAACAAAAACAACTACGTGATGTGTTTTCCTATTTCTATGAGGACTGCATTCTGCAAGAGGAAAAAAACAAGAATACATATAAGTATTTCTCCTTGTTGCTCCTCACCTGGGGATTCCCAGGTTTACGAAATGTTGTAAATATGGGAATACAGCACATCTATGGGTGTTGTGTGGGACCACCCATGGCATGTCCCTTTCATGCGAAGTGCTGTGTGAAAAGGGGCCATATTTACAAGCCTGTGCAAAGCAGCGCAAGTTGGCTTTACGTGGCCTTGTAAATATGTAGCACCGCGCCGCCTGCGCGTCAAAAAAAGTGACACACCAGCGGCGCAAGAACTTTAAATGCGTGCTTTCATAGCTACACCTAGGACAACAGGAAAAATAGCAATTTTTTCACACACAATTAAAACTTATGGGTGGAGATTTAGATTTCTCACCAAACGTTTGTGTTTTTTGGGCATCCATGAACATTTCTAAAAGGACACCTGGAAACTTGCACCAAACAGAGCTTTCAAGGCATATTTCTAGAAATATCATGTGGTTGTTCCCAAAGACTACAGTTACCCTATAGAGAGTTCTCCATGCTGAAGAATAGTACATTTGCATAGGATCAGGAGCCACCTGTTCAAATGCTAATTATTTTTTTCCCTTTTTCTCTACATGGAAAATAGTTTTCCTCTGCAGAGAAAGCACTTTTCCTACACCCTCAACATCTCCATGGGTGCTGCTCTCTCTTTGTATCTTGGAAGGAAAGTTATTCTAGCCTGTGAGTGAAGTCAATCTCCCACCATTTCCAGAGTAGAAACGGGTCAGAGAGCAGTTTAAGAATTTCTGGATGTTCCCAAACTTCCTGGACAAATGATGCCTTGAACCCTCCATGTGCTGCCTCTGGAGTGGAATTTATTTTTGCAAAAGACAGAGCATCTAAGGCATACTTCTTTAAATATCATGTGGCTGTTCCCAAAGGCTCCAATTGCCCCGATAGAGTATTCTTCATACTGAGGAATAGTGCATATGCACAGGACTAGGAACCACCTGTTCAAATGCAAATTCTTTTTGTTTTCCTTTTCTCTACCTGGAAAATATTTTTCCCTGCAGAGAAAGCCCTTTTGCTACGCTCTCTGGGTGCTGTATTCCCTTACTGTCCTGGAAGGAAAGTGACTCTAGCCTGTGAGTGAAGTAAATGTCCCACCATTTCAATGGTAGAAAAGGGTCAGAGAGGAGTTTGAGAAGTTCTAGGTGTTCTCAAACTTCCAGGGCAAACCATGCCTTGAACAATCCACTTGTGACCCCTTGAGAGGAATGTATTCATGTGGATTTCTCCACACAAGTGTCTGAAAAATCTGCAGTGGGAAATAGATTTAGAGTCACCAGAAAACAGTGTGTGGATTCCTAGAAGGTGTTAAAGTAATTTCAGTAATAAACTCACTTTAACTTTAACAACCAAATGTACATTTTTTAATAGGACCCACTATTCTCATAGTACCTGTATGTTTGTTATAGTTACGTGCTACTTTTTGCATGATCACCCCCATTTCTGCTACTACTGGTTCTTTGACTGTGCGCTAGGACTCTGCTACCTAGGCCACAGAGCATGTGCTATGACCCCTAAAACATGTTAAAATTAACTATTCTCCTAAGTGGCAGAATTAACTCCTCTTGAAGTACTTAGTATAGGGTACAAAGTGTTCTCAGGGTCTGTAAGTTAAATATCACTAGTGGACAGATTTGACTAGAGTGACAGTGTCAAATATAACTGCATATCTACCACTGTAGCCTATCTGTGCAGCTTTAAAACTGCATTTTCAACCTGTCCAAATTACCCCTTTGACAGGCCTATTCCCTACTTTTGAATATTAATAAGTCACCTCTAAAAAGGCCTTTAATACTCACAAGGCAGGGTTCATGGTATATACAATTTCGACGTGTAAAACGGTAAAAAGTTAACGGTAAAAAAAATTACATTTAAAAATGTTATCTCCACCAAAGAAACAGCTATAAAGTACAGTTTTGAACTTCCTAAACTATTTATTGCAAGTCTAAAGCACTAGGAATGTCAATCAACAGCAATCAATCAATCAATAGGTATGTTTGTAGAGCACGACTTGTCACATGTGGGGGTATTCAGGCGCAGAAAGGGACCGGAGTCTAAGTCAGATTTCCAGGTCTACAGTGCCTTTTGTAATTCCTGGAGAGTGAAGGAGGTCCTGAGGTGCAGAGGGGAGGCCGTTCTATGGCCTAGCTGTGAGGTAGGAGAAGGAGGGTTCTACTACCCTGCTCCGGCATATACAGTGGTGTGGGCCAGTGTGAGGGAGGCAGAGCAGAGGTGTCTGGCAGTTTTATGGAAGCTCAGGCAGTGGTCGATGTAGGTGACTCTGGAGTTGTGAAGGGCCTTGATCAGGTGTGTAAGGAGTTTGACTTAACATCCCTTCTGCACAGGGAGCCAGTGGAGCTCTCTGAGGTGGGGGTAATGTGGGTGCAATAAGGGGGATCAAGGATTAGTCTTGCTGCAGTGTTTTGCAGGCTCTGGAGTCTTTGGATGATGTAGGGCACGTTTACCACATAGAGAGCGTTTCCATAGTCCAGTCGACTGGTGATAAAGGCCTGGGTGATGGTCCATCTTGTGTTTTGGGGGAGCCACTTGAAGATCTTGAATAGCATGCATAGGATGTAGAAGCAGGAGAATGATAGCACCACGACCCCTGCCCCTCCTGCCCCCTGTAGGTACACCATCACCCAGCTCCACAACATCAACTCAAGACACTGCAACAAATACTGCCACCACTCTGACCATGCTCCATGGTAGGACCTTTTACTTGCACCCAATGCCACGTCACCTTCCATAGCACACACACCATCCCACCAACCAACCCCCACCCTGCACACACCACAGACACCACCTGAATAAAAACCCCAACTCACGTGCCACCTTCTCAATAAACACATCATCTTCCTCACCAAGACCTGGATCAACACCACATCTGCCCCAGACACCCCAAAGGATATAAAATCACTTACCAGGACCCCACCTACAACCTGGGAGGAAGAGGAGCTATCTTCAACAAAGAGACCATACAGTGCACCATCACCAACCATCTTCTCAACGTCAAGCTCCACAAGGATGGCAAGACAACCATCAGAGGCACCCTTGCGTACTGGCCTGCACTCCAGCTTTTGCAACCCCATCCTAGACTTCATTGCGCCCCTAGCCTTAGACTCCATGGAATACATATTCCTCAGTGAACTACATTTCCACATTGACAACCACAATGACAACATCACCACACACCTCCTCAACAGTATGACAAGCCCTGTCCTGACCCAGATCATCCACGCCTCTACACACACACTGCAGGCCACAGATGGGACACCCATCATCATCTCCAGAAAACAAGTCAAATACAGCCATGTCACAGAATTCACATGGACTGATCACTCCATCATTCACTTCAGCATCTCCAGCCCCCACACCACCACCCCCAAGATGACTAACGCCCCCTAGTTGAGGTGGAACAAAATCTCAACATATCCCACTACAAGCTGATCGAAAGACTCTACAGCATGCAAGGAGACGCTCTCAGATGGATCACCACCTTTCTCACTTGAAGAACCTAGAGGATTAGTCTCCCACCTTTCCCCTCTGAGCCCAAGGAGATCACCTATGGTGTTCCCCAGGGCTCATCTCTCAGCCCCATGCTCTTCAACGCATATTTTATTTATTTATTTATTTAAACATTTGTAAAGCGCGAAACGAAGGCCCGTGGGCATCTCGGCGCTAAATAACTGCAATGTTTTAACCAACAGGAGGACTGGGAGATCATTGATTAAAAAGCCACGTTTTGAGGGTTTTTTCGGAAAGACCAGAGGGACGTGCTGGTCTTAATCGAGTGAGGCAGTGTGTTCCAAAGTTTTGGAGCAGCCACAAGGAATCTTCTGTCGGCCCAGTTGACAGATTTAGTTCGGGGGAACACCAGGTCCAGAGAGCTGGCAGAACGCAATGCTCTAGATGGACGGTAAAGAGTAAGGTTCTGGGTGAAGAATGCTGGGGCGGTGTTATGTAAAGCCTTATATACCAGGCACAAGGTTTTCAACTTAATCCTCTTCCTCACCGGTAACCAATGGAGTTGTTTCATGGTGGGTGAGACCGGGTGGAATTTAGGGATTCGCCCTAGGAGCCTGGCGGCCGCGTTCTGTATGGCCTGCATTTTTGTTAGCACTCTCTCCTGGGCCCCTAGAAACAGCGCATTGCAATAGTCTAGGGTGGAGAGCACCAGGGAGCTTACCAGCGTTTTCGCCATGTTTTCAGGTAAAAAAGGCAGAATTTTTTTGATGAGCCTAAGTTTATGAAAGGCTGAAGAGGATATCTGGTTGGCATGTGGAAGGAAGTTCAGACGATTGTCGAACATGACTCCCAGGTTCCTCACTTTGTCAACAGGGACTGGGGGCTGGCCCATGGATGACGGCCACCAGAGGGGGGACCACTCCGGAGAAAGATTGCCGAAGATTACAACCTCCGATTTGTCGGAGTTTAGCTTCAGACAATTTTGTGACATCCAATTTCCGATAGCCGACATGCCTTGATTAAATATGTTAGCTTTCTGAAACCCGTCATTTTTGACGGCGAGGACCAATTGAGTGTCGTCGGCGTATGAAGTGAGGCTCATCCCGTGTGCCCTGATGACATTGGCAAGGTCCGACACATAAATGTTAAATAGTGTCGGACTAAGGGATGAGCCTTGGGGAACTCCACACGGAAGTGACAAAGGGGGAGATTCAAAAGGTCCCACGGTGACGACCTGGGTCCTGTTGGCCAGGAAGGAGGCAAGAAGATTTTTGGCGTTACCTTGAATGCCAATGTTTTCGACACGGTCGACCAAGGTGGTGTGGTCGACCGTGTCGAAGGCCGCCGACAGGTCTAATAGTATCAGAACGGCGGTGCCTCCCGCATCCCGGATTGATCTGATGTCATCCGCCGCTTTGACCAAGGCCGTCTCGGTTCCGTGGAAGCGACGGAACCCGAACTGAGATTCGTCTAGGCATTTATTATCCTCGATGAAGGAGGAGAGTTGGACATTCATAATTTTTTCCACTATTTTTGCTAATAGCGGGAGACTGGCGATGGGGCGATAGCTTTTGAGTTCTTCTTTGTCAAGGGTGGGTTTTTTAAGCAGCGGTTTAATTAGGGTTTTCTTTAATGTCTCGGGATAAATGCCAGAGTTAAACATGGAATTGCAGATGTTGGTTATAGAAGGTAGGACAGCATCCATGATTGGTCTCAGGACCTTCAAGGGACATGGGTCGAGGGCCGATCCCGATTTGATGGTGGATATAATATTTAGTACCTGCGGACACGTGACCTCGCAAAACTGCGAGAGAGTGGGTCCTTCAGGTGGAATTGGTGGTCTGTGAGAGGGGGTGATGTTGTTAGCGAAAACCCTGTAGATGTCATCAACTTTACTAAAAAAGAACTTTGATAAAGCGTCACAAATGGTTTGGGATGGGGGAGGTGTGAGATCCACAGAGAAACCCGCTAGTTGTTTGGTGGTCTCGTATAGACATTTATAGGAGTTATGAGCGGTTTCGATTTTGTTGCAATAATACTTTTTTTTTGCATCCCGGATAAGGTGTTTGTATTTTGCCACCGAGTCTTTATATAGGAGTTTGGCTTCGGGTGTGTAATCCTTCCGCCAGTTTCTCTCTCTGTTTCGGCACTGTTGCTTTTGGGAACGCAGTTCCTCTGAATACCACGGGGCCGAGGGGGTGGATCTATTGCGTGACCGTTGTTTAACTGGGACCAGATCTTTTGCTGCTGAGCTCACCCAGTTGTGGAATTGGGACGTGGCGTTGTTAGGATCCGGAGATAACGTAGGGCGGGTATCATTAAGCATGCTTTCCAGCCTGCGAACATCTAAGTCGTCCCATGCCAAATAGGGGAGACAGGGTTTGGGGTAGGATTTGTCTACCAAGGGGTCGCCCACTGGGAGTGAGGTCAGGATGAGATGATGGTCTGACCAGGTTAGAGGAAGTATTTCTCTAAGTTTGAGGCCCGGGGCATTAGAAAAAATGCCATCTAGTGAGTGACCTCCTTCATGCGTAGGGGAATGAACCAGAGGGGATAGACCAAAAGTGGACATGTCGGCTAAAAACATGGCTGTGTCAGGATTGTCGGGTACATCAAAATGGAAATTAAAATCACCTAGAATGGTGAAGGAGTTCTCCAGCGCGGATGTTTCCAAAAAGGATCTATGAACCCTCAGGAAGTCACATCTGGGTCCCGGAGGTCGGTAGAGGAGGATCCCTTTAAAGGTGTAGGAAGGGGTCAGTTTTATTGCGAATTCTAACGCTTCGCAAGAAGTCTGGGGAATTAGCGTGTGCCTTACAATATAAGTGTCACGAGCAATGATAGCAATGCCACCACCTTTTTTCTTGGTTTGCCTGTCCAATCTGTAAGTGGTGAACCCCGCAGGGACGGCTATGACAAGATCCGGATCAGAGGCTTGTCCCATCCAGGTTTCCGTCATAAACAGGATGTCTATTTTATAGTCCTGTATCAGTTCATGGATGTCCTGGCTGTGTTTGCTCAGTGAACGGACATTTGTGAGCGCAATAGTATAAGATTCCATAGGAGGGTGCTTGCCTATCTGAAGAGGTTTGCAAATGGGTCGTAGCGTAGCGCGACAGCCCGGGCAATATGCTGTAAGCTTTGTGGCATTAGGGTGGAATGTGCAGCATAAATGATTGGTCGTGGGGCGTAGAGACCGTAGGTGAGCAGCTGTATAGCGGAGTCGGGGGGTAGGGAGGGATGAACCAGGGGGGGTGGCCCTGGGCCCGGGCCAGGCGCGGACGGGCGCAGACGGGCTTGCCTTTGGCGCGCCTTTGGCGCGCCCGCTGCGCCCGCCCGCTGCGCGGTCGGGCGTGTCTGTCATTGATATACATAGTAGGGCGGGGCGGGAGGAGGGTGGGAGTGGCGCAGAGCAAACCGGGCAGCCTTCCCAAGTCAAGATGGCGCCCAAAGTCAGGCTAATAGCTTCCCAGCGCGTTGTAGCATCGCTGAGGGAAGATAGTGAATCCGAGCCTCGGCGAATTAGTCTCGCCTGGGTGGGGGGGCGGGAATATAAAACCGAACTGTTTAAAATATTTACAGGGTTTAAAACAGATCAGAACACATTAGCAATCAATGGTTTTTAAATTCAAATTACACAGAGTACACAGAGCAAACCTCCGGCTTCCGCCTCAGAGGGAAAACATTACAATTACTGGCTGCTCGAGAGAACGCCTGTTATATACCCTGGGAGGGCGGGAGTGGCGCAGAGCAAACCGGGCAGCCTTCCCAAGTCAAGATGGCGCCCAAAGTCAGGCTAATAGCTTCCCAGCGCGTTGTAGCGTCGCTGAGGGAAGATAGTGAATCCGAGCCTCGGCGAATTAGTCTCGCCTGGGTGGGGGGGCGGGAATATAAAACCGAACTGTTTAAAATATTTACAGGGTTTAAAACAGATCAGAACACATTAGCAATCAATGGTTTTTAAATTCAAATTACACAGAGTACACAGAGCAAACCTCCGGCTTCCGCCTCAGAGGGAAAACATTACAATTACTGGCTGCTCGAGAGAACGCCTGTTATATACCCTGGGAGGGCGGGAGTGGCGCAGAGCAAACCGGGCAGCCTTCCCAAGTCAAGATGGCGCCCAAAGTCAGGCTAATAGCTTCCCAGCGCGTTGTAGCGTCGCTGAGGGAAGATAGTGAATCCGAGCCTCGGCGAATTAGTCTCGCCTGTATATAAAACCGAACTGTTTAAAATATTTACAGGGTTTAAAACAGATCAGAACACATTAGCAATCAATGGTTTTTAAATTCAAATTACACAGAGTACACAGAGCAAACCTCCGGCTTCCGCCTCAGAGGGAAAACATTACAATGCATGGATATATGATGCATATATGACCCCGCTGGCCAACATCGTCAGATTCCACAGTCTCAACATATTTTCCTATGCAGACAACACCCAACTCATCCTCTCACTCAGTGACTAGCCCACCTTAACCAACTTCCACAGATGCATGACATGCATCGCCGACTGTAGAACAACTGCCTGAGCAGAACAACACGGAAAAACTGACCTGGCATCTTTTGTTGTGGTTTCCCCTTAATTTTTTCCTTCTGTCCTCCTGTTTTGATTATGTACTAAACTTCATATTTGCTGGTTTTAGGACTCTGTGCATAATTTCACTGCTGGCCAGTGCTAAAGTGCATGTCCTCTGTCTAAAATGCAATGGCATTTGTTTTCTCCATGTTTGTCATAGCTGATTTACTGATACATCCCTAGTACAGTTCACCTCATGTGCCCAGGGCCCCTGTAATTCAAATGCTACTAGTAGGCCTGCAGCACTGATTGTGCCACCCACATGAGTAGCCCTTCACAAGTGACTCAGGCCTTCTACTGCAGAGCCCGTGTGTGCAGTTTTAAACTGCCATTCCGACCTGGCAAGTTCACCTAGTTCACCTAGTTCACCTAGCTACCAGGCCCAAACCATCTCTTTTATTACATATTAGTAACACCTTAGGTAGGCCTTAGGTAGCCCAGGGGCAGGGTGCAGTATATTTAAAGGGTAGAATGGACTGTGGAGTTTTACATGTTCTGGTAGTGAACAACTGCTAACTTTGTTTTTCACTACATCAAGGCTGTTGGACTTGGCCCTTTTTGCAGGGTCATCCCTGAACTTCTTGCCTTCCTCCTGTATTTTGTCTGACCTGTTCTTGTTGGTTTTATGACGCTGGGCACTTTACCACTGCTGATCAGTGCTAAAGTGCCTATGTTCTACCTATTATAAATTGATGTATGGATTAGTGATTCCATGATTGGTTGGTTTGGTTTACTTGTCAGAGCCTAGTACAGTGCACTGAATGTGCCCAGGGCTTGTAAACCAAATGCTACTGGTGGGCTTTCAGCACTGGTTGTGCCACCCACAGAAGCAGCCAGTAAAAGTGTGCAATCTGGTACTGCCATGCTGACTGAGCAAGTGCACCCACTTGCCAGTCCCTAAACCTTACCTTTTCTTCATATAAGGCACCCCTACGGTAGGCCCAAGGGCAGGGTGCATTGTAAGTATAAGGTAGGACAAGCCCTGATGTGTGTGGCATGTCCTAGTAGTGAATTACAGCCATTTTCGTTTTTCACTCTTTCAAGGTTATCTACTCCCCAGAGGCCATAATGGGCAGTTAGAATATTAAATCTTATAATCCTAACTGACTCAGGGAATTAGGTAGAAATTTGAGAGTGAGTATGCCTGAACTCAGAATGATAAAATACATCTTTTAGTGAAGTTGGTTTTAACATTCTGTGTTTGAAAATACCACTTTTAAAAAGTAGGTATTTTCTTGTTTAATCATCCAACCCTGCCTCAGCTAGGTTGTGTATTCCTTGTCTGGAGTTTGAGTGACAGGGGCTGGGGTATTTCAGGAGACAGGGTGAGTCAGCACAGGGCTGAATAGAGAGATCTGCATGTAGATGGGCGGGAGGAGTTGCACCTGGGACCTGAAAAGGGCTGTGCATGCCTTCCACAATGCCGGCTCTACCCCCTGAGGTGTGTCTGATGTCCCTGGCCCACACTGTCAAAGGAAAGGAGGAGTCATGTAAACAGAGTGCTCCAGGACTAACCAGAACTGGTTTGGACTAGGCAAAGGCCTCTCTGCCTTCAGAGAACAAAGAGAAACTGTGCATAAAAAGGGGGACCCAGACCCCAGAACTTTAGATCACTTTTGGGAAACAAAAATAAACCTTTGCTGAGGAGAGGAACCAGAGAGACTGAGGAGAGACTGAGGAGAGACTATCCCTAAGCTGAATTCCTGCTTGGGGGATTGGCCTGCAGTGGTTGCCTGACTACCAAAGAAAGGAGAGAGGAACTTTGTGTGTACCTTCATCAACTTGTAAGGATCTCCTAGGGCTTGAGGAAAGACTTGCCTCTTACTGAAGTCTCAGTGACAACACCCACCAGCTCCCCAAGAATTCTTTGGAAGTGCCTGCAGTTGTGCATGACTTTTTGACGAACTGCACAACGCAAGGAGCTGGAAGCGCGACTCACGAGCAAAAAGCATGACACCGAACTGCCGCTGCAGCTTCACAACACGAGAGCGCCACGCATCGCCGGAGAAGAGGATCGGCATCGCAGCAGATGCCGCTGCATCACCGGAAAGCGTATTACAGGGCCTGTTGCGGCCCCCAAGAACCGCTGAGTCATCGCAGGGCCCCCGAAGCACCTCGCATCGCTGGAGAAGAGGATCGACGTTGCAGCAGATGCCGCCGCATCACCGGGAAGCGTGTCGCAGGGCCTGTCATGGCTCGCATCGTTGTTATAGCACCACGCATTGCCGGAGAAGAGGATCGACGACGCAGCAGACGCCGCCGCATCACCGGGAAGCGTGTCGCCGGGCCTGTCACAGTCCGCATCGTGTCGCACCAAGAAGAAAGTGACATCTTTATTTCTTTGCACCAGATCTTCATTGCATCACAGCATTGTGGTCCGCATCGGCATGGAAACACAGTAAGAAACCTACGCATCACCTCCCCTCTCAGAGAAGAACGAACGCATCACCGTCCCCTATGCAGCAGTAGGGAACCAAAGCATCACAGTTCTTGCGTGTTAGGAACCGATGCATCACCTTCCCTACAACACTTGCATTGTATTGCGTTACGCATCTTAAGGTACATGAACTCAAAGTTTCGCATTTTAAGATCAAAAGAGAACTAATCTAATTCTACCATTTTAGGTACAGTATTGTGGATTTTTGTAGTTTGTGGTCTTGTGTTAAATCTATATAAAAGAATGCTTATTTTTTATATAAAACATGTGTGGTGTCCATCTGTAGTGTGGTCACTTGATTACTGTTATCTGTTCACAAATGCTTTACACACTGCCTCTGAGATAAGCCTGTCTGCTTATGCCAAGCTACCAAGGGGGTGAACAGGGGATATTTTAGGAGTGTACCCCCTTACCCTGACTAGACCCAAGGATCCCTATTTGTCACAGGTACCTACCTGTGCCAACCAGAGACCCCCAAATCTAACAAATGCCTATCTCTAAAATAGGTAGGCATTGAAGCTGCCTTGTAACACTTTACAAGTGTAACTTCCAATTGGGAAAAAATAGGAAGAGTGTGTTTGGTGTCTCTGGACTCACAATTTAAGGGACATCTTTTTAGTGAAGTTGGTTTTTATATTACATGTCTGAAAATGTAACTTTTAGAAAGTTGGCATTTTCTTACTTTAACTGTTCTGTGCCTCTGCCTGTCTCAGGAATAAACATCTGTGTTGGGTGACAGCTGGGCTTTGTGCATGCCTTCTCGAGAGGGACACACAAAGGGAGCTGAGGTGTGCCCTGCATATCCTGATGGCCCATCACCAGGCTAATGGGTCTTCCTGACCTAGAGTGACCTGACACTTGTACCTGAATAGGGGTAAGTTCTGTCCCCACAGAAAGAGCTGCATACCCCCCTAAAGTGTGTCCGGAGCTAGGGCGAGGAAGGGCAGGGTATCGTGCACTACAAAGACTTTCTTTGAAGTCTTCCTACTTCAAAGGCTAAAATGGGTATAAGTACTGGACCTTTGACACCATATACTCAGAACATTTCTGGACTGAGGACATTCTGCCAGGAAGACGAGCTGTTGTGCTTTCAGGAGGGACTGTCAATTTGCTGCTTGCTTTACTGAGTTAGCATGCTGCCTGCTGCTTCTTGCCTGAGAGTGAGAGGGTTGGACTTTACATCCTGCGTTTCTGAAGGTTCTCTAAGTGCTTGTTTGGGCTTGCCTCCTGTTCCTGAAGTCTCAGGGATGTCAAATACATCACCTGCATCTTACTACCAGTACCTGGACTCCTCTGCTGTGAGTCCTGCTCTGACAAGTGGTGCCAAATCTAGTCCTAGGCCCATGAAAGTGAGTGCTTAGTGATGCAATCTAAGACACCAATGCATCAACATGGAAGCTTTGTTCCGAACCTGCGCACAACTTGCGAAATCGGCGCATTGCCACCGCCTGCATCAAAGCAGTGGGCACCGCTCACCGAGTGTGCGATGCAGACATCAACTTACAACACAGAACAATTTTACCAAAATAGGGCCTTTGAACCACCCCACTTTGATGCATTCCCGGCCCTGTGCAGCTTGAAACCAACGCAGCGCCTTCAGCTCAGCTGTTCGATATCGACTCCTCACAACCAAGGCACTGCGCTCTTGACATTGACACATCAATGACTTTGCCCTATGTTAGAAATTGGATTTCTGGTTGGCTAGGTCTTGCGCCTAAGCCAGGCAGAAACCACCACTCTAGTCAGGGCAAGGGAGTTACACACTGAAGATAACCCTTGCTCACCCCCTTGGTAGCTTGGCATGAGCAGTCAGGCATATCCCAGAGGCAATGTGTAAAGCGTTTGCGCAACACACACACACAGCAGCAACACACCAGGCACACTACAAAAGAAACTCCACACTAGGTTATATAAATAAATAGCCTTTGTATTATCCAAAACACATTAGAATTGTAATCACACAGATACACTGTGCCAACCGGCACTAGGCAATATGTACAGAGGACTATGTTCATCTGGCAGGGCCAATCGGGCAACTGTCAAAAACTTTTAGAAAACACCAGTAACAAGTAGTAAATAACACACAACCAGTAACTACTGGCAGAATAATGACCTCCGCAGTAGATCACATTACCATAGGTACCATGGGCATAAATACATTATGCATAAAATCACTTTAGATCAGGCATTAAACATCATAAGCATAATCATGAGACATCACATTGGGCATAAAACACATTATGCAATAATCATTGTGCATAGCACACTGAAATAACCCCCAGGCCAACTGGCCTCCCTATGGGGCTCAAATGACCTATGTCCCAAATGCCCGGGCGTAGCTGCAAATGCAGCGAAGCAAAGTGTGCACGGCGCTGTGCCAGAGGAGTGTATCTCACTCCTTCCTTCTTAGTTACAAAATGAAATGCCCCCTTTGTGGCAGCTGCCCTCTGTCCTGGCGGCTGCAAGAAATTGGCTTTGGCACCACTGTGCCTAGGGAGCCCCACTCTGGGGCTCCTACAACAAAATTGACCCTTGTTGCAGCTGCCTGAGCTCCTGCGGTGCAGCCGGGTGTAAAAGAACGAGCCCTGGCACTAATTGTGCTGCTGCAGCCCCACTCCGGGATTCCTCAACAGATTATGGCCCAGCCCCACTCGCCAGGGCTCCGTGCAGGAAACAAAACAAATGGGTGCCACCGGAGGCACCAACAACAGTCAATCGTAGCCCCACTCACCAGGACTCTTTTAGGACAGCTTCTGCGCAGGTTCCATGCACCAACAATGGACCTCGGTGGGCCTGCGCTTACCGTGACATCCTCCAGACTGGCTCCGGTCTTCCTCCTGCAGGTACTGCGCGATCTCCGCAGGCCTTCCTCCCCTTCTTCCAGGTGGGGGGAATGGGAGGGAGGCAGCAAAGGGAGCCGAGCCCGTGAGGCTTTGTCACCCCTCGCTCCTTTCTTGTCTCCCGCCGGAAGATCAACGGCACCTCGCTCCTGCGGCTCTGCCCACAACCAGGCAAGATGCCTGTCTTCCGGGGCGCGGCGGTGCCTTTTCTCGGTGGTGAAATGCGGGGTGGGTACCCGCTGTTAGCACAGGCATATATGTGTGGTAGGCTCCCGCAAAAGCACTCTGAAATGCTGGGTGGGCTCCCGCTCAATAAAATAAGCAAAGATGCGGGGTGGGCATCCGCTCCTCACTTCCAAAACACGGGGTGGGCTCCCGCTGAATAAAATAATAAACCGCAGTGCGGGGTGGGCACCCGCTTCTGTGGCAAAATGTGGGTTGGGCTCCCGCTATCCCCACAGCAGCAGGGGGTCCCCACGCCGGGATTCCCTGAACAGTCTTCACAGCGGCAGGCTGCCAGATGCCAGCGCTCCTCCTGAGCTGGCAGCAAAAAGATAGTGCTCATGAGGTGCCAAAGTCCCCAAAGGTCAGGGGGCACAGCTGGGCACAGGCAGGCCAGCACACAGGGCCCTCCAGCAGGGAGGCAGTCCCTTGTGGCGGTTCCTCCTGGGCCCCTGCAGCAGCACGCCCCCCAGCAAAAGGAAAAGCACAACAACTTCATGGGGTCAAATATTTATACACCATAATCTCTTTGTCTGCCCTGGCACAGGGCTTGGGGGAACCAGTTTAAACTGGTTCTGGGGGTTTTTGGAGCACTTTGTTGACAAGGCTCCTCTCTCCCTTTGTCAGGTGGGGCTCATCATCAGACACCACAGGGGGGCAGAGCCAGCATTCACATAGACAGGCACAGACCTATTCAGGGTCGGGGACTACTCCTCCCACTACTCCAAATGCAGATGCCCTATTAAGCCTAGTGCTAACTCACCCTGTCCCTCCTGGAGTCGCACACACCTCACCAGCCCTTTCACCCCAAAGCCAGACATGCAATCCACATCAGGCAGGCAGACACATAGCAAACAGAAATTCCAACTTCTAAAAGTGGCATTTCTAAAATAGTTCTAATAAATCTGCGCACACCATTGCGCAGCGTTTATTACCACTATTCCAAATATACCAAACTTGAATTAAATTGAAATTAAATGTATAAAGCGCAGCTCATGCCCGAATTACCATTGAAACACTTATCAGGGAATCTCCTGTGCATTCCTATGAAAGGGCAGCATCACAGTAGTGAGAAACCAAAATGGCTGTTCGTCACTGTCAGGACATGTCACACACTTAAGGTACATGTCCTACCTTCTACCTACAATGCACCCTGCCCATAGGGCTAGCTCGGGCCTACCTTAGGGGTGACTGACATGCTGTAAAAGGGGGGTCACAGACATGGCACGCACTTTAGGTGTCACGTCACAGCGGCAGTAACACTGCGCACACAGGCCATGCAATGGCAGAGGCCTGATACAGGTTTGCAAAGCTACTTTGGTGGGTGGCGGAATCACGCTGCAAGCCAACCAGTAGAATTTAATTTACCAGCCCCGGGTATATGAGATACCACTTTACAAGGGACTGACAGGTAAATTAAATTGGCCAAACAAGTGTAGACCAATCTTACCCTGTTTAACACAGTGAGCACACACACTTTACACTGGACAGCAGTGCTAAGGTGCCCAGAGTCCTAGAACCACCAACACCAGAAAAAGAAACAAGGAGGAAGGCAAAACGTTTAGGGATGACCCTACATAAAGGGCCAAAAACAACACCCTACTTTATAATAATAATAATAATAATAATAACAATAATAATAATAATAATAATAACAATAATTCCTATTTGTAAAGGGTGAACATATCACCCTTAAAAGTTTCAAGGAACTGGGGGCCGTCGGAGAGATTAAGGGCCATATGTATCAAGCCGTTTGCGAATCACAGAATTTCGGCCTTTGCAAATCGCAAACGGCCTTTTTGCATGTTGGTATGTATGTAACATTCGCAAAATAAGGAATAGCAAAGATTTGCGATTCCTTAAATGCTATGTATGTACCATTTTTGGGTTGCGAATTATGGTTAAGAATTCGCAAATTACCACCAACTTGCAGTTATTTTGCCATAGCATTTAAGGAATCGCAATTTTGCGATTCCTTAAATGCTATGTATGTACCATTTTTGGGTTGCGAATTATGGTTAAGAATTCGCAAATTACCACCAACTTGCAGTTGATGGTAACTTGTGAATTCTTCAAAAAATGCACAATTTGGCATTTTTTTATGTGGCATGTGATGCACACACATGCCCATAGGGCATGTATGTGTGCCATATGCATACACATGTACATTTCAGGGGTGCAGCAGGGTGTCTTAGAGACACCCCTGCACCCTTGAAATAATTCTCAAATTGCGATTAGCAAATTGCGAATTCGCAATTTGAGAATTATTTCGCAATCATTCCTATGGGCCTCCTGGCCCTTAGGAATGCATTGGAAATTATTCCTTAATTGCGAATTCGCAAAATGCGAATTCGTAAATAAGGAAGATTAAGGAATCGCTAAAAAATAGCGATTTTCTTCATACATACCATTTTGCAATTCCTAAATAGCGATTCCTTAAAAATTGCTATTTAGGAATCGCAAAATAGTTTGTTGAAACATATGGCCCTAAGTGAGCTATTGCCCATAGTCGCATGATGCTGAGCTGCTGCTGGGGATCGAACCATGACCCTGTGCTCTGGATTCAGCTCGTCTGGCCACAGCTCTCCCTCTCCCTTCTTTGGAATCAATGCGTTGCCTGTGACAGCAACACATTTCATTTCAATGCATTGTCCCCGAGCATCGACGCATCCAAGGTCTGCTTGACTACTGGGGCTGGCCTGTGCTCCTTTGTGGTCGGACTGAACTTTTGTATTTGCCCTGGTCAAATGCAACCAGATAGCCCCGGTTGGAGCTACTGATTTCTAAGGACTGTATTTTGATTTAATCTTGCAAAATGTATATCTTGACTTCTGTATGTTGGATATTTGGCATTTTGATCTTGTTATACTCAGATGAATATTGGCAAATGTTTCTAAATTGGTGTGGAGTACTTTTGTGGTGTTTTCACTGTGTTACTTTGTGTGAGTGCACAAATACTTTACACATTGCCTCTTTAGTTTAGCTTGACTACTTTGTGCCAAGCTACCGGAGGCTGAGCACAGTTAAACTCTTAGAGTGTACTACACCTGCCCTGACTAGGATTGTGGTTCCTGCTTGGACAGGGTGCATACCTATGCCAACCAGAAACCCAGTTTTAACACTATACTATGTGCAGACCGTCCTATTGCTATTTAAGAATGACTGACTCTTGGTTGTGCCATTCGAACCCCAAAGGCAGTCTGCCTGCTCCCATCCACTCTATCCCCAGGGTCAAGCACGCTGTTTGATTTGGTCCAGGTCCGGCTCCTATTGATCCGTCTTGTGAGCTTCTATTGTCGCTTAAATTCTCACCATCCAGTGTTATTTGCCCTTCAGCTCTCCTAAGTCATGATACCTCATTAAAATATATTTTGCCCAATAGTAATGGGATGAGTTTGAATCACTCAATGACCCTCTAGGAGTATAACGTGGTAAATTATATGTAATATACATGTGTGAACTCAGTTAAGTCATAAGAATGTGCCTTAGTTAACGTATGTTCTTTGATAGCCCATGCAGTAGTAATCCGAATGGTCTTGTAGGAATACACGTTAGACTGTTTGTCTGGAACAGAAAATGGATATAGGTAGATTCTGGACCTAAATCATTACTGTTGGACCTGGCCCTTTTCTGGCAGGTTCACCCCGAAACTTTTTGCTTTTTCCTAGCCTGTTTCTGTGACATGGTGTTGGTGATTTTAGGCCTCTGTGCAGTTTTTCACTGTGGTACTGTGGTACAGTGTAAAGTGCGTGAGCTCTCTGTGTATGTGTGGTGAGTGACCTGCCCTCCCATAGGAATGCATGGGGAATATGTGTGACCATGGTAGTTCCTGATGTGTGGGGAGTGCAGGGTCAAGTTTGGTATGTGCGAACTCGTGAGATTGAATGCTGCGTAATGATGTATGTGGCATGAATGTGTCTAGTGTGGAAGTGCCACTTCTAGACATGGGTGTGCGTGTGGAGGGAGTCTGCTGGCACGTGATTGGCTGGAGCCTGGCTCCAGGAGTGTGCCTAGGCCTGCTTGTGGATTGACTGTCTGGTTTGAGGGTGACAGGGGCTGGGGAGCCCCCAGGAGGTTTTCTGAGTCAACCCTTGGTTGAATGACTGCATCTGCAACTAGAGTGGTGGGAGGAGATAGCACCTGGGAGTGAATAGGACTGTGCCTGCCTGCCACAATACTGGCTCCACCCCCTGGGGTGCGTCTGAGGTCCCCAGCCTGGCCAGTGAAAGGAGTTCCCTATAACCAGTTGTAGCTGGTTCTCACATTGCCTACAGCCTGCTAGACAAAGGATTTTGGGCCCGATGTAGGTCGGTCGGTAACGGCCGAAAATCGGTATTTTCGGCCGTTACCGATCGGTAAATAGGTGATTGGCATGTAGGGGGCTTTATTTTACCGAATCGGTAAAATTACAGATTCGGTAATTTTACCGATTCGGTAAAATAAAAAATCGGTAAATTTACCGAATCTGAGCCACCCATATGTAGGTGGGACTCTTCAGAGTCCCAGGAGCCTTACCGAATCGGTATTTTACCATCAAATCCAATTTGATGGTAAAATACCGATTCCGGTGTGCATGCACATGTGTGCATGCACACCTATGCCATGTGACAGGCAGACCTGCCCTTAGGGCATGTATGCCTGCCACATGGCACCCGAGCCTGTTTTGGGGGTGCCAGAGGGTGTCAAAGTGACACCCCCTGCACCCTTGTGAAAATCGGTATTTACCGAATCGGTAAATACCGAAATCATCCGATTCGGTATTCCAGCACATCTGGAATACCTACATGTCGACCCCATAGATTTACCGATTTTTAATTACCGAATCGGTAAAATTCGGTAATTTAAAATCGGTAAATCTATTTCACCTACATCTGGCCCTTTATGGTATAAAAAGGGGCTGTGTCCCCTTACAAAATGTTCTTGTTTCTGACTTGAATCCTGCCAGGGGCGGGCTGCTGCTTGGGCCCAGTGGAAGGCTTGCCTCCCTGGACCCTGCCCAGCCCCTGGATTGCTGGAGGACTTCTTTTGGACCCTTCTTCCTGGCCTGAGGATGGCTAGGGGACTTTCTCCTTGCTCTGGGAGACTTTCCTGTGGGGCTGGATGGTTGCTGTGCCCCAGAACCTAGTAGGTGTTTGTTTCCCCTAAAGGAGCCTTTGTTTTTGCCCTGCAGCACTGGGCTGCATCGTGTGCTGGGGATTCCCCCCTTTGTGCCTCCGCAGGAGCCTACCCTGCGTTATGGCCCGCATATTTAATTATTTTTAGCCACCCCATTTATTTAATTGCCTAACGGGTGCTCACCCCGTTTCTACTTTTATTTTTGCAACCGAGGGTGCCCACCCCTCGCTGTGCCCCGTTGAATCACCGCCGCGGCCCTCGCGCCGCAGAAACCGGAAGTCAGGCCGCTTTTGGCCGGGACGGGGGCGGGGCCTGCAATACGGCAGGAAGTCCCGCCCGCTGCCGCCGCCGGCTGGAGAGAGAAGCAGCTGGCCGCGGAATGGCCGCCCGGGGCCCCATGAGCTGTGAGGGAGCCCCGGAGGAAAAGTTGATCTGGAGCCTTGCGGCTCCACTCTGGAGGGCCGGTCCTGCAGCAGAGAGGAGACACGCCGCGACCCATGAGGGAGCCGGTGAGTTTAAACGGCTGTGGGAGGGGGCGCAGGAGCCAGTGTGCTTCACGATGGCAGAGGGCTGAGGCGGGGGCTCCATGTGTGCGGGCTTTCATCTGGGGGCATTCCGGTATTTTTGAGCCCCCCGAGTGGGACTCCAAGGAAGTCGGGCAGCCTTCCTTTCGAGCCTGAGGGTCCAAAACGTCTTTGGGGCATTAGTGTGTTCAGAGTCCGAGTGGGACTCCAACATTGGCGCTATATTTGTTTAAGAGCCGCGAGGGCTACAGCGTGGCCACCTGTCTTCCTGTTGTCCCTTGTGGACATGTTTTCCGGCAGTACTCGCCCTGGGAGCACAGTTGATGGCCCAGAGCCTGTGTGGCTCCAGCATGTAGCGCAGTGTTGTTCCGAGGGCCAGAGGGGCCCGTGTTCTTGCCCCGGAGGGCCCCAGTTATTTAGAGTCCAGAGGGGCTCACCGCCCAAATGATGTTTAGCGCCCAGTGAGGCTCTTGAGGGACACGAGTGTTTTCAGAGCCTGTGTGGCTCCAACAGTTGGCGCAGTTCTATTCCAGGGTCAGTGAGGACCCTGTTGCAGTGTTGATTCCCAGCTGCCCAGCCATTAGTGGGCAGTTGCACAGTTTAGGCGCCAAAGGAGAGAGAGTCCCTGTTTGGGACAGAGATGGCACAGTGGTGCCAGGCCTTCTACATCTGCGCAGCACTTAGTGCCAGCTGCAATGTTTAGGCCATGTTGGTGTTCCCAGCTGCCCAGCAATTAATGGGCAGCTGCAGCGTTTAGGTTTGCGCCGGTGGCGCACCCCTGATTGGCGCTGCATTGGCAGCGCGCCCTGACATTCTGGACAGAGGGCCTTTTGAGTCCCCTTGTTGGATGGCCAGTTGGCCAGGGGGCTGGTATGTGGGTAGGGCGCAAGACCCTAATGTGATTTTTGCGTAATGTGATTTTGCTATGTTTATTTTAGTAATTGCCTAAGGTGATGTTTTGCGCAATTGTTTTCCTTCCCTGCACCTCTGAATGTGTTTTTGATGCATCATGTGCCTTGTTCTTACACCGCTGAATGTTGTGATGCATCATGTGTAATGTGTTCTTGCTTATACCCCTAAATGTATTTTATTCTTAGGTGGTTGTGTTTTGCCTAGTAGAGTTTATTCTAGAGAGGTTATGTGTCCATGCGTGATCTAGGCCTATGGTTATTAGTATTGCGTAGTGTGTACCTACCTTTACCAGTAGTTACTGGTTGTGACTTATGATTGTTCTTTTGTGTTACCTTTATTCTACGATCTACAAAGCGCTATTTCTAAAAGTGTTGATTCTGACAGTGGCCCATGTGGCCCTGTCCTGTACATAATCCCTTGTGAATATTGCCCGTGCCAGTTGGCACAATGTATATTGTGTGATTACTATCTGATGTGTTTTGACAATACAGAAGTTATTTTTATATAACCTTGTGTGGAGTTCCTTTTGTGGTGTGCCTAGGATGTTGTTGCTGTTGTGTGCGTGCGCAAATGCTTTACACATTGCCTCCGGGATAAGCCTGTCTGCTCGTGCCAAGCTACCAAAGGGGTCAGCAGGGGTTATCTTGGCGTGTGACTCCCTTGCCCTGACTAGAATGGTGGTTTCTGCCTGGCTTTGGCGTCAGCCTTAGCCTACCAGAAATATCCAGTTCTAACAATTACTTTCATTGCCTCTGGGCTATGTTATACCTTCAGTCAATCGAGCTACTAGAACAGGTAGAGGAGTAACTATCATTTATAAATAAAAATTCAAATGGTTATTGATTATTGTGGTCCACATTGCCATTTCAGGAGTTATCATTTCTCACCATTTTGCTAACAGTTAATTGTTCAGTAAAAATCTTGTTGATTTAAAGAGCACTGGCTTCAGCGAAATACTTTTAGGATCACTTCAAGAGGCATTATCAGCTGCTTATCTTGAGACCAATTTTTTTGTCGTACTTGGGGACTTAAATATTAACTATGATTAAGCTTTTGACTCTATTACTATACAACTTGCCAATGGTTGTTTGTTTTTTGAACTGCAGAAGCAGGTTTGATTTCAATTTATCAGGCTGGGCATACTTTGGACCATATGTGTGTCAAGGTGTTAACTATTGATTCCTTCAGGGAAGTAGTGTGGTCAGACCACAAGCTGTTTTGTTTTTGTCTGCTCACGGACGGTCCCCTTAGCCACAAATCGCCCTATTAAGGCTGCTCTGAACTTAAACGTGAACAACTAAACTGTTTAAAAAAATTCCAACCCTCATTAAATAGTAAGGTAGAGAGTGCCATTGCTCAGTTTATTACCTGGATTTCAATGCCTTAGATGAAATGTTACTTCAAAAAATCAGCGCCCTCATCAGAAATCCTCGTATGCTCCCTGGTATTCTGAAGAACTGATACAAGGCAAAAAAAGAAGTAAAAAGTGAAAGAAAACACAGGGACTCTCGCACGTGAGAATAGATAAGGAGGCATACAAACAGGAACCCATAAAGTATTAATGAGAACGATCAGATGTAGTTATTACCAGAATAAAATTTTGTCCGCAACAATTCCCTCTTTTGGTTTACAAATCCTTCACAAAAAATAAGGACAACTTGCCCAAGGTCCCCAGTTCGGAAAATATTTGCATAGAACTGGCTGAGTTCTTTCGGAACAAGAATTCAGCCTTACTGCCATCTTTTACATCCGTCACTACAACTGTTAAAATGTTTGGTTCTGCAGACCGGTTTGTTACTGTCTGGTCTAATTTTATGCCAATAACGGAGGAGCCTGTAGCATCCACATTTTCACTCATAAATTCTGGTTCACCTCTGTATCCTTGTCCAATTAGGATTTTTATTTTTAGAAATAGGCTACACTTCCACTCTACTAATAACCACACAATGTAGCAGGACTGTCCCTGCTTTCTGCAAAGCAGTATAGGTTTCCCTCTAGTAAAAAACTGAAAATTAAGATCCAAATTTGCCTTCAAGCTATCACCCAATTTTCCTTCTTCCTTTTTTTGCTAAAATCTTAGTGTTGTGTGAACACACAAGTATCTTCACATATTGAGGAACATTGTATCCTCAATAAATACCAATCGGTCTTCAGATTATCATTCAGAACCGAAACGGTGCTCCCGGCTGCTGTCAATGATGTTCACATGATTCTGGATAGGAGGAGCTCAGTGGCTCTAATCTTTCTAGATTTGTCTGCAGCTTTTGATTCTGTCTCACATGGTGTCTTGGTGTAAAGTCTAAACTCAATTGGTCTGTAAGATAACATTCTGCACTGGTTTGAATCATTTTTAAAGAACAGAACACAGGCTGTTCAGATGACTTCATCTCATTTGGATTTTAAAGTTGTATCTTGTGGGATCCCCCAAGGATTATCCCTAAATCAGACCTGGCTGACCTGATTGCCTTGCTTGGGTTTCAATTGTATGTCTATACAGATGATGCTCAGATTATCATCTGCATAGGGGCGTAATCTCAGCCAATGTCAAGACCAAATTAAAACCTGCTTGGTGAAGGTGGCTTGAGAGATGAATGCAATTCCTTGTGGCTAAACTCGGACAAAACTAGGGGGTAGTGTTTAGCCTTCCCGCTGACTGCTCATCCCTATGGTAGCCTCAAACACTAGTGCAATGTCCTAAAACGGCAACTACTGCCCATAATTTGGGCATTCTGCTTGATAACAAATTGTCATTTGCACATCATATAATAAATGAATGACTACATGCTTCTTAATGATGAAAGAGGTAAAACATATCTTCCCATTCATACCCTAATATTCTAGGCAGCTATTAGTCCAAACAAAGATTCTTAGCAGACTAGACTATTGTAATGCACTGTATGATGGTCGTCCTGCCTATCTTTCACAATGATTAAAATTAATTCAAAATGTGGCGACTAGACTGATATTTGGTATTGGAAAATTTGTCAGTGTTTCTACTTACCTTGAGAAGTTACACTGGCTCCCAGTTCAAAAAAAGATGCTGGTTTGAAGCATGGGTCACAAGGCCTTCCATCTAGCAGCCTGCACTACCTACTACTCTGGTATGTTTAAAAAGCATATCCCATCTAGGTTGCTTCGCTCTGCCTCTGTCTATCTGTTCAGCATCTTCAAGCATCGGCGTTCTAGACTGGGAGGATGGGCTTTCTCGATGATTACTGCTTGGGAATTGACCAACCTTCCAATCAAACTACGTTTGGAAACTAATGTTTTAAACTTTGTAAGCCTCTTACCCACCTCTTTTCTGAATAATTTGAACTAGTCATTAATATTCCCCTTCCCTCCATTAGTTTTAAATATTTTAGATGCAAAGTAAGACACCTTAACTTAGCACCAGGACACCTTTGAGTAATCACGCACTTTACAAAATTAATAATAATGATAACTGTCAAAGATTAGGTTACTGATTCTCACAAAGCTTATTAGCATGGGCCAACACCTTTAAATAATGGCTCGTCAGGAGGCCACTGCAGGTTGCCCCAAACATTGTCCCCTCTCTGCTGCCAGTATAGTAGCACAACTACTAACCATCATACTCCTACAAGTGTGACAATTCGGACTATTTCAGGCCCCCAAAGCAATAGGAATGATGTGGGCAGCAGGAAAAAGTCATTTTTAATGTATATTGAATTAATCATCAACTGTTGTTATGGTTATCTCTATATTAGCCACAGAGCGACACCTGGTGGCAGACTGTCACAAGCGCCGGTGGTGACAATTAAGTGCATGTGTCGAGCACCGGAAAACACCCGATAAAATTAGGCACTGTTTCAGCATCTGTCTCGTTTACACTCATGCATAACCTATGACCCTCAGCTAATCTATCCCCATACCATATTCATTTCAATATGGCTAATTCAGTCACAGAACAATAAAATGTAAGTTTCCTTTAATATTATATTAAACGTAAATATTCATTTGAATGAATGTAGGCCATTTTATTTAATATCTATGTGCTCATACACGTTAAGGTAACATACAATATGTTATGTTATGTGTGTTGAGAAGACATTGTCCATGTACCCGTGATTAAGATGATTATATTATATGAGTTCACATTGATGTTTGCTTAACGAGCAAACGTTATTTCCCAGCCTAGCTGTAGGCGTTGAAACATTACATTTTTATGTTTTACTTTGAAGTTGAGCATATTGTTCTAGAAAAGCCCTATAAATGATACTGTCTGTTTTTTTTGTTTTATTACTGTCATCTAAACCATAGAACCATCCAGCATAAGGTATTTAATTCTCTCTTCATGTCCCCAGTGCATCATATTAACACTACTCAATGTGGTGCATATTTGAGTTGTCTTTTTTAAATGAATTATGTCTTGAGCTGTGTAGTGCAGAGGAAGCAAGATGGAAATGAGAATCAAGTTTAAAAAATTCACGTTTGAGAAAAGGACTACACAGGATGTTAATTCTCTCTGGCTTGTTTTATTTTAAATCTATGAAAACCTTCATGAGCAGAATAAGAGCAGGCATGACAGTGCGATAATTATGTGTCAGAAGGAGAAATAGATAAGAAAACAATACCAAGTCACGTAGCAGCAACTGTGAGCCAGATGTACTAAGTACTAAGAATTGGTCGCAAAATACCGTTCGCAGATTTGCAACCAATGCCGTAAGTTGTGAACTGACTTATGTAGTAATAGGTTGGTTTGCATATTACTGATTCCTACTGTCGTAATTCGACCTAACTCATGAATGTTAATAAGATAGTGAGGTTGGTTAAATTATGACCCACTAGGTATCACAGCCATCACAGGGATGGTAGTCTGCTGAGGTCAGCAGACCACTAATTCTGTAATTGCTTTTTAACCCCTTTACTGCGGCGGCTATTCCGCCGCAGTGCTAAGGGGGCGGGGCGGCCGCGCGGCGGCCGCATGCTGGTGACGGAACCGCTCCGTCACCAGCGTCGGTTGAGCTGTGCTCGTGACGGAGCGTGTCCGTCACGGCCCGCCCCGCTCAATAGAACGCTCAGCGCAGGCGCGGAATTCGCGCCGCGCATGAGCGTTCTATCGAGCTGGGCGGGCCATGACGGAACCGCTCCGTCATCAGCACAGCGCACCCGTAGCTGATGACGGAGCGGTTCCGTCATCAGCATGGAACGGGTTAATAAAACAAATTTTTTAAGCAACCTGTTTTTCTTTAAGAAAAACAGCATGCTTTTGAAAATAAAATATGTTTGTTTTATTTTTTAAGAGTAGACTGTGGTCAATGGGGCCAGTGCCTACTCCTACAAATGTGTTTGCCAATGTTCACAAATGGGAAGTATTACCTTGGGGACCCCTTCCCATTTATAAATGACTTACCACCACCCTTCTTAATGAGGTGATAAAAGATTAAAGTTTTGCAACCAGAATTTGGTTGCAAAACATTAATACATACCAATCTGGGCCTGTTTTACAGATAGGGTGCACTTTCCATGTTTGCACCATGGTGCACCTTAAAGCAGGTGCGCCTCGTTCAAACATGGAAACTGCAGCATATCAGGAAGAATGCACTTTTCCTGCAGCACCCGCAAACTCACACTGCCCCCAGGGCAGAATATTCACGAGAAATACAGAGCAGCTGTTTCAAAGCTGCTCTGTTTTTCTCTGTGCAGGCAGCAACTTGACTGCACTTTTAAAAGGGATTAAAGATCCCCTTCCAGGCAGGTGCATCGAGTGATTGCACCCACTTGCAAGGGGATATCAGTGAGTTCAGGACGCCCCCTTTCATCCATTTCGAGGGCTGCATTTAGAAAGTGCACTGAAAGCGTGCCACGTTTTTGTGGCGCATTTTCATTGCGTCTTCTAAAGGCATGTTTGCCTCTGAGCCCACTTTGTTAATATGGTCCGGCTGCAGAAGCACATTGATTCCCTCATTTGCATGCATCCAAGGCCGAAGCAAATGAGGGGATGCTCTCTAATGATAGAGCTGGAGCTTTATGTGTACTAGCGCTATCCATATTATAAAAGGGGCCACAAAAGCATTTGCGCCCCCTTCTATAATACCAAAGGGCCCGATGGGGGTGCCCAAAGTCAGAGCAAATGCCAATTTTGCCTCTGGGGCATTTGTGTAATAAGGCCACTGATTTGGTATTTGAAAGGGAATGCCATAATCGCGTTCTTTACAAATACCAAATTGGTCACTGGTAGAAATTGGGTGTTGGGTGACTGGGGTGTGAACCTTAGTCATACAGCAACCACAATTCTAGTCAGGGTAAGTCACAAACACACAATAAATTAACCTGTGCTCACCCTATGGTATTTAGGCTTAGAGCAGACATGCTTAACTTTAGAAGCAATATGTAAAATATATGTGCAATGCTTCGGACAGCACAATGAAAACATTACAAAATGACTTGACACTACGTTAGAAAACTACAACTTAATTATTTAAAAAAAACAACACCAAAACAACGAAAATCCGATGAGTAGAAGTCGAAATATACATTTTTGAAAGAATAAACTGTGAAATAGCACTTAGAAGTAGTAAGCACTAATGTAGACTATCTGGTCGCACCGGACCAGGACAAAGTCAAAGGTTTAGGCGAATCACAATGGAGCCTGGGCCGTGTACAGGAACCCAGTTAGGCCAGCTGAACAAAAGTACCATGTTCTGGATTGCGCCATGGGCTACAGCCAAGACGATGCGTCAAGCCACACAGTGTAGGAGATGCATCAATTTTCTCCATGCAACGGCGGAGACATTTCAGTTCTGAGTGCAATGCTCTGGTTCTGAATGCAATGCGCTGCTACTGCACCTGCAGCAGAGGATGTGTAAGCTCACCCAGTCGACCCCAACCGACGGATATGGGAGCTCCGGGCGAGCAGCCCAGTCGACCCCTGACAAGCACTGCTGTCCCTGACCTGGGAGCTCCGGGTAACTCACCCAGTCGACCCCAGCCAGTTGGCGTGGAAGCTCCGATGGAGCAGCTCAGTCGACCCCAGAGAGGCACTAGTGTCTCTGTTTTGGGAGCTCCGGCCTGCTCACCCAGTCGACCCCAGCCGGGTGGCGAGGGAGCTCCGGTGGAGCAGGCCAGTCGACCCCAATGGAGCACAAGTGTCGCCGAGCTGGGAGCTCCGGGCAGCTTATCCAGTCGACCCCAGCCAGTCGGTGTGGGAGCTCCGGTGGGGCAGCCCAGTCGACCCCAGCCAGCTGGCGTGGGAGCTCCGGGTTGCTCCCCCAGTCGACCCCAGCCGGCCGCGGCGGCCTCTGGGGCGGGCGATCTGATCTTCTCACCACCGCGGTTGGATTCCTTCCCTCTCCCGTCCTTTGAAGAATTTTGTAAAATGGCTTGTTCGGTGTCATCTGGATCTCCGCTCGATCCACTGCCCCCCAAATTTTGGAAAACTTTTCAGGAAGAACTGTTCCCGCCTCTGTTTTCAATCTGTCGCCAATCTCTGGAATCGGCTTCTGTCCCGGGCTGCTGGAAACTAGCAGTGGTGTCGCCTCTGCTAAAAAAGCCAACCTCGGATCCAGCCGTCCTTTCCAACTACAGGCCGATTTCCTTGCTCCCCTTTCCAATCAAGATCCTGGAGAAATGGGTAACTCGCTCTCTCTCCGGCTACCTGGAACATATTGGGTGGTTCGATGAGGCCCAGTTTGGCTTCCGACCTGGTCACGGGACGGAGACCGCACTTGTGACCGTGTTGGATAACCTGCGTTCGCGTGTCGACAGTGGTCGGGCAGCCTTTTTGGTGCTGCTCGACATGTCGGCCGCGTTCGACACGGTCTGCCATCGGACCCTGGTTCAGAGGCTGGAAGAGTGCGGGATTTGTGAGGGGGCCAGAGACTGGCTGATGTCATATCTCGAGGGCAGGCAACAGCTGGTGTCACTTCCGCCTTTCAGCTCGGAACCAAGGAAAATCGGACAGGGGGTGCCACAGGGCTCGGCCATCAGCCCGCTATTGTTTAATCTGTACCCCCGTCCACTTGTCCAGCTAATAAAATCTTTTGGGGTCTCGGCATTTAATTATGCCGACGATACTCAGCTGGTGTTTTCCTTGGAAGGAAGCAATGCAATCTCGCTGAACACCTTCCATCGCTGCATGGCAGCTACAGCAGATTGGCTTCAAGCAAATTCTTTGCAATTTAATAGCTCGAAGACGGAGGTGATTCACTGTTCCACTGATCGGATCCCGCGGGTTTTACCCACCAACTTCTGGCCCAGCACTTTTCCCGAACCGGTGTCGGCATCGGAGTCAGCCCGTAATTTAGGGGTCATGTTCGGCCCTAATTTACAACTTGACCTACATGTTAACAAAACCACGGGAACATGTATGATGCTGCTCCGCATGCTCCGCAGAGTCTTGCCTCTGCTTCCTGCTCGATCCAGGCCGGAGGTAGTCCGCGGGACTATTTTAAGTCGGCTGGATTACTGTAACGGCCTCCTTTTGGGGGCCCCAAAAAATCTGATTGGGAAACTGCAGAGGGTGCAGAATATGGCTGCTAAACTGGCCCTTTCGCGTCCCAGATCCAGCTCCTCTACTCTGGCGCTTCGTGACTTGCACTGGCTCCCGGTAGAACTACGGGTCCAATTTAAAGCGGCCTGTTTGGTATTTAGAGCGGTTCACCTCTTAGGCCCCCTTCCATTACAAAACATGTTTGCATGGTATTCTGCCCCACGGCTCCTGCGGTCGTCATCGGCCCACCTTCTGGTGGTGCCCAGGTTTCAAAGAGTGAGGATGGGCGGCCGCTCATTTAGAGTGGCGGCAGCTAAATTGTGGAACTCTCTCCCACTCACTCTCAGGAGCTGCAAGGACTATCTTCCATTCAGGAAAGCCTTAAAAACTCATCTCTTTCCTAAGTAATGGCTGCGTGTCTGCTCTAGTCTTGTGCGATGGGTTCTCTGATCAAAGCGCCAGGATGCCCTCTGGGTGACAGGTCTGCGCTATAAAAGTATGCGAAATAAATAAATAAATAAATAAATATCGAGGGCAAAGTCCTGGTTCCAAAGGTGATGCACCAGTTCTGATCCCTCCAACAGCATTGATGAGCCTTTCTGTTCCAGTTCCAGAGAGGATGCATGGGTTTGGTTACAGAAAGCACCTTAGGTCTCACTTCCAAGTGTCCAGGACTGGGGTGGCACCACTTGGCAGGGCAGACTCACAGATAGCTTCCAGGTGCAGTTGTAGAAGGGTTGGAAGTCTTTCATGTCCCTGAGACGTCAGATGAGGAGGCAACCCAGCAAGTCCTTGGTGTCACTCTGGGTTCAAGTGGTTCAGGTTCGGTCCTTCTCACCCAGGTAGCAGAACAGCAGGCAGCAGGGCAGCACAGCAAGGCAGGAGTCCAGCAAAGCAGAAGGCCAGCAATGCAGCAGTCAAGCAGAGTGGCTGTCCTCTCAGCAGCACATGCAGGCCCAGTTCTTCTCACCCAGGCAGGAGAACAGCAGGCAGCACAGCAGCACAGCAAGTCAGGAGTCCAGTAAAGCAGCAGTCCAGCGGAGTGGCAGTTCTCTCAGCAGCACTTCAATTCTTATTCCCAGCAGCGTGGTTACAGGTTCAAATGTGTACTGAAATCATGGTGTCAGAGGTCCAGTACCTATATCCAGCTGTGCCTTTGAAATGGGGGGGCTTCAAAGAAGGGTCTTTGAAGTGCACACAGATCCTGCCTTTCTGTCATGGCTCCACACCCAGTATAGGGGGTATGCAACCCTTTGTGTGTGGACAGGACACACCCTGTTCAGGTGTAAGTGTGAGGCTGTGCCCAGCTTCTTCCTCCAATCTCCCAGGATGATCCATCAAGTCACACCTAAGCTCCCTTTGTGTGTGGCTGTCTAGCGGGAATACACAAGGCCATGCTGTCACACAACCCAGACTGAACACAGACGGGCAGCAGGCACAAATGGATGAAGTAAGACGATGCCAGCTTTCTAAAAGTTCAAAACAATCAAGGAGTCAGGCCCAAAGGGAGAGGATAGGGCTGGGCCATTTTAACAATGCAAAAAAATGAAAATGCACCTATACCTCATATTTTTGAAAAGAGTGTTACTATTTTCTTCTCACAAGACAAACAATTTTATGTTTATCTCAGTATTTTATTTTACTGTTTCCTTTTTGGTGTTTTGTTTGGTTAGATTAATTTTATATTTTACACGAAGAATGAAAACATAATCAAATCATACATTTTAAATACACATACAAATTAATTGTGTTTTACATGAAAAGACATCACAAGAAATTATACTTTACATCTGTGAAAAAAGCTATACAACAATAAACTATACCCATCAATTATCTACAGCAAATCTTCTTACTACAAAATGTTTCTTTGTTCATGGAATACAATTTTTATCTTTTTTTCTATTGATCATGGATTTTAACCACCAATCCTGAGCATTTCCTGAAACTTTGCCGACGCGTTTCGAGTTCAGATATTCTTTTTACTGGACTCTCATCAGGGCTTTCACATTTGTATCTGTAAAAGATTTATGTGACATCAACATTTGTTTTCAAATATTTAATTGTCTTTAACTCTCATTTTTCCACTGCAGTTTGATTATATAGCCATCCTACCAGAGTGTTGTTGTTTTATTCACACTTGGAACAGCTGGCAGTACAATAAACGTTGGAGGATTATATGGAACAGGCAAGGTTTAGGTCTCGCAAAAGGGTTGTTTTGCCAGTTCGACATGGCAGTGTAAACTGCACACAAAGGCTCTGCAATAGCAGACGTGAGACATGATTAAAGGATTACTTAAGTAGGTGGCACAGTCAGTGCTGCAAGCCAAACAGTAGCATTCAATTTACAGGCTCTGGGAACAACGGGTAACACTTTACTAGGGACCTATAAGTAAATCAAATATGCGAACTGGCGATGAACCAATACTACCATGTTTGGGGGATAGAGCATTTTCACACTGGTTAGCAGTGGTAAAGGGCACAGGGTCCTAATACCAGCAAAAACGAGATAAAAAAAGTGGAGGAGCTAGGCAAGAAGTTGGTGGGGAAGACCACCCTAAGGTTGTCAGGTCGGGTAGTCACAAAACTAAATTGTGATTCAGTAATGTGTTACTGAATCGCAATGTAGATTTGTACATAAGAAAAGGTCTTTTTACATTTGCAAATGGCCTGAATCTGTGAATCAGACCGTTTGCGATCACAAAAAGGCTTCACACATTTGGTACAATGTTCCAACCATCAGGGCCGTTGTTAAGGAAGGGAAAATGGTGGAAGTAGTTATCTCCTGAAGATACCGCTGTTTGGGAATTACCTCTTGATTACAGTTGGATAGCATTAATGGGTTGGGACCTCCCATGGCAAGAACTTCCTGATGGAGGTACCCTGCTCTAATCAGCACCAGTGAGCAGTTAGGGCCTCATGTGCGAGGTAAACCCATATGCAACGAAGAACCAACTCACCATCATTCCACCAATAGATTCCGATTCAGTATTAAGTTGGCGGGTATTCAACAGCCCTTTCCTGGCATTTTCTTGAACAACTTGTCTCCCTGAGATTGATCAACAAGTGGTTTTCCACTTTCACCTTTGGACAGGATGGCACATAGCCTCTTTCCTAGGGCGAGCACTTTTACCACCATTGCTGACCTTAATGTGTTTGGACTCCTTTTTGTATATGCCCTCAATGCAGAGAGATCATGTACGTAATCTATCAAACCTCCTGGCAAAGAGAAATTCCACCTTCGAAAGCAGATGCTTTTTCTGCTGTAATAAGGTCCTAGAGGTCGGACAATTTTCTTTACAATGTTTAACACAACCTTGATAAATTAATGAGTAAATTATTGAAGCAATGCTTTTTTTCCCATGGAAGGAATTTGAACATAAGGATCTGGGTTCTTTGCAACTCCGCTGTTTTCTCATTTGTTTATTTATTTAACCACGTGATAGCACAGCGAGATGTAGGTGTGCTCTGCAATATATCATGAACAATGGCTCGCATTTCCTACATCGAACACCTCGATAACATTCTGAATAAGTTGGATCACAAGAAAGGATGGCTGTATGACAGAGGAGTAGAGGCTGAAAGCAGTAAAGGGAAGGGAGGATGGATAGAGAGGTAAGAGAGAAGGGAGTAGAGGTGAGAGGGGAAGGGGCATGTTACAATGACATAACGTTGTAGGGCAAGGCAGGTACAGAGTAGAAGGAATTAGGGCGAGAAAGAAATCAGTGGAGAAGTTAAAGGTTAGTTAGGAAATACGTGCTAAAATTAGAAAAGAAGCAACTAAGAGGGGAAGAGAGAAGGTGGGGGGCAAGGGCCTAGAATGATGGGAAGGGGCCTAGGAGAGCAGTGGAGGGGGAACTGGAGTTAATGGAGGAAGATGGAAGGACAGTGGGAGGAGCTTTTGTCTGGTAGGAAGCGCTGAGCCAAGGAAAGAACAGAAAAAAGAAGAGTAAAGGGGGCAAGAAGTGACCAAGGCTTAGTGGGATGGTAGAGGACTGGAGAAGAAGGAGGAACAAGTTGAGGAGAGTGTTGAAGGATAAATAGAAAGAATGGGAAAGGCCCGGATAAGCTAAAGAAGGGGAGCAGGGGAGATCTCCGGGGGACTTAGGTAAAGTAGGGAGAATTGAACAGAAAGTACAAGGAGACAGGACGAAAAGAGGGAAAAGTGAGGAATGAGGTGAAACACTGAAAGGGCAAGGGGGAAAGGTGGAGGGTGAAGTAAGAGTGCTAATAGTTTCTGGGTCAATTTGGCTCAAAGTGCCAAGATAGTCAACTATACATGGAGATAGAAGCAACTGAAGACATACAGCAAAATATAAATTTTGGCATCTTTGAGAATATTCGCAAAGGTGACTTACACTTGTGAGTAAGTCACTTGTCAAGTTTACTTTTACACTTTTGAGTAACTTTACTACTTTGGGTATTTATCATCTAGTGGCTATCCCTCCATTAAGGCGGAAGAGTGTCACCTCACTAAGTAATTCAAATCAGAAAAAGAAAATGATAATAACGCAACGTTATTATCATTATATTTAACCGTACTGTCTCAGTTGGTTGGGGGGGTGGATGGGGTTGGGCTAGTTATGGCTGGGGGAGGAGTGGTAGGTACTTCCTAAGTGCGCATGATATTTTGGTTGGCCGTTTCAGTCTGGCCAAACAGTCATGCACACTTTTCATGTTCTCCATCCAGACTGCATTACAGCCTGTGTAGAGAATATGTACAGCCCCCAGCTCCTGTCAGGGCGCTGAACCACGGCGCTCACACTAATCATAATGCTGCTCTAAGGCAGTGTTAGGATTTGTCAGGGGAGTCTGGGTGCTTCCTGGTTCCTGCTGCCCAAGAGAAGAGAAGAGGACGGAGAAGAGGTGCTGGCCGGCCAGCGGGCAGGCAGGCCATATCCAGGTAAGTGTTTTTTTAAAAATTCCCTCTGCTTCCCCCCACCCACTGGTCCCCCCACCCCGTTTGGTAGCAGCCGCTATTGTCATCATCTAGTTAAAAGTTACGGAAATGTGTAGACCTACATGTCTTCATACTCTAAAACAGGGGGTGGAGCCGACATTATGAGTATTAGTTACTACTGCCAATAAGGAGAAGTAAAAAGTCTAACACTATACATGGCCAACCACCAAAACCGCAACACTCTCTCATAGAAAACAAGCATTGGCAAAACCATTTGCTTTGGCCTTTGCTTTGGCCTTTGCTTTGGCATTTGACCAATGCTTGTTCCCTTTGCTATAGTTCAATTTAATTTTAGCATTCCAAGATGGCTGACATATGGAAGCATTTTATCAGCCACCTTGAAAAGGTAAACAATGGTAAATGCATCCCAAGATGGCCCGGCAGTGGCAGCTACAAAATCAATTAAGGATAACGGCCTGTGCATGCCCATGGGCAGCTTACTTAAAAAGGTTAGTGTCAAAGTCAATTGTGTGGTCTATTCAGTATTTCATCCTTTTGAGGTCAATAAAATGAGTTGGACATCAATACATAGTGATTACTCCGCACCAAGATGCCACAGACTCTGAATATTTGCAAATACTCATATTAATAAAAGAATGACACAATTTGTGTGGTGGAGCTTCTCCATTACCTTTTTATGATTGTGAAATACCTCTAGAAAAAACGATATATATTGCTTACGTGTGCTAATGCTTGCAAATGGCGTTGTACATGCTCACGTTTGCATGCTCTTGGACAATAATGCCAGAACCTCTTGGCTTCGCTAGCAAAACATCACACCATTACACTGCTTAGCAGAAATGTATTGTTACACAATTTATTTGTGCCCATGTTATCGATCCAAAAGGATGAAAGACTAAGTGGGCCCACTGGAATTCAGACCTGTAACCATGAGGTCAGCATTCCTGGAGTGAACACTTTGGAAGACTGAGCCACTAGATTAAGTTTATAATGTTCTTCATTGTGCCTTCTTTGTTGCATTGAGCAAATGCAATTAGACTACAGCTGAAACGCTAATAGCTAAAGCAAAAATAAAGATAGAAAGTGAACGTCATATTTCAACAGCCTAAAATGCTCCTCCATGGGTACCTGTCAACTCGAGGAACTAGGAATTGCAAAAGGAAAATGAGACAACATAGAAAATAAACAAATATATAAGTGCACTCTTAGGAAGTTTCAGCTCATGCTGAAATAGAACTGCCATTTCGTACTTTTTAATTGTATTTTTGTGAAATCGTGTTAGAAACAGCCTAGAGAAATCATGAGTTTAAAGCTGCCACCAACATCATTAGAATAACACCACACTTGATATAAATATGTTTAATGCAAACATAATTTGTAGAAGACCTTGGTAAGAGGCTGTACATTGTAAATGAAAATATATAAGCTTTCCTATTTAATGAAGAAGTGAAAGCTCGCTTAGCAGTGGCGCATTGTACCTAACAGCTCCTTCAGCTTCATATAAAAATAAAGGCTAGTACTGTGCATGGGGAGAAGAAGGCCAAGGCCATGTTTATGTTAAATGTCCCTATTGCTGTAATGTAAGAAAGCACACATGCCAAAACTATTGATGCTTTCCAACTAGCACATTCATTAGAGCTGACTTTGAAGAACTTGCTCGTACATTTAATCAGAGAAAGGTCGTCAACAGGAAGGGGCTCTAGATAAACGGTCTGTGTGCTATCACTGTGGGTGTAGGTAAGGAGAGTGATGCAATTTCCCAAAGTTTGCATTTTGTGTGTATTTCAATGCCTTATGTAGTAGCTGTAGTAGCGGTAGCGCTGGCTTTTGCAGAAATGTTATGTACCCTAGCGTTATAAACAGATAAATTACAATATATATATTTCCCTCTCTCTCTCTCTATTACCTACTGGCGGTCGCCAGTAGGTATATATAGTTAGGATTTTTTCTCTATGGGATTTTTGAAAATTCTATGTCTAATAACTTTGGCGTTTGTGGACGGAATTGGCTGAAATTCTCAGGAAAATGGCACATTTTGTTTCTGAGCAGCCCTTGAAAATTTGGGGGGGGTTCGTCAAGGGGGGGCCGAGAAAAAAGGGGGGTCCCAAAACGTGTTTTTAACATTGAGTTTTCCATAGGGCGGTTGGCCTCACTTTTAGCCCGAACGGCTGAATGGATTTGCATGAAACTTGGCAAAATTGTAGGGACTGGTAGCCCGATGTGCCTTTTGTAGGTCTCAATATATGTGCTACAGTGGATTTTGAGAAATTAACGTTTAAAAAAAGATATATATCTGTAACAGCGGACCGGGCAGCGCTCCAGGACGCGTACTTTTCGCGCAACGGAGCTTTGTGAAGCGAAGCTGATTGGTTCTCCGGCGTCTGTCAACATTCCAAACAGTCCGTAGCGGCCGCCATCTTGTCTCTCGGTAGGATCGAGAGACAAGAGGAGGCGAAAGCGAAGGGGCAAATGACCATAAGGGGGAATAGTAGATCCTCGCTGACCCCCTAGGTTTGATGTGGAGGTTTTAAAAGGGCCCCGCGGGGCAAAAAAAAAAAAAAATAATAATAATCGAACGGCTGAATGGATTTGCACGAAACTTGGTAAAATATTAGGGACTGGTAGCCCGATGTGCCTTTGCTAGGTCTCAATATATGTGCTCCAGTGGATTTTGAGAAATTAACGTTCAAAAAAAGATATATATCTGTAACAGCGCTCCGCTTCGCGAAACGGAGGTTTGCGACGCTGATTGGTCATTCTGTCACTGGGCTATAGTTGGGCTACATCTGGCTGATATTTGGGCTACATTTGTTTTTTTTCGTCTCTGGCGGCCATCTTTGGGCTACATTGGGCTACATTGGGCTTCATTGGGCTTCATTGGGCTACATTGGGCTACATTTGGGTTCCAACATATATATAGGCCAATGTAGCCCAATATATATTTTTCAAAGTTAATTTTCGTAAAAACCACTGGAGCATATATCTTGAGACATAGCAAAGGCACATCGGGCTACCAGTCCCTACAATTTTGCCAAGTTTCGTGCAAATCCATTCAGCCGTTCGAGCTAAAAGTGAGTCCAACCGCCCTATGGAAATGAAGGAAATGAATGGGTAATTTGTAATTAGCAAATAGCTCATCGCAAACTAGGAATGGTAAAGAATCGCTATTTATTCCTTAAAGTTCGCTATTTAGGAAACGCAAAAAACTTTGATGATACATATGGCGGTTCATCTCTAACAAGATAAGAAGCATAGGGATAGATTTATGATGACTGGCGCATCACCAGGGATGTGTTAGTCATTCTGTGCCGCTGTTCCGTCACCTATGGTGTGCTGCATTTACAATGCGGCGCATCATGGGGCAAAAACAGCACAGATGCGTGATGTATCTGTGCCGTAAAGGTGGCGCATTGCTGGAGTTGTATCGCAAGTGTGATAAAGCTCCAGCAAGGGTCGGGGGTGCCCCTGTCGCAGGGTTTCTGTTCTCACACAGAACTGTGGACAGAGGATTGGAACCTCGGCGAATTAGGGTGTCCCAAAACTCACCTTAGTAATCAAAAACCCCTTAGCAAGCTAGGTACAGTGTCACATTGGATATAACAAACTCTCAATGTTTAGACAATCCAGAATATGAACTTATAGTACCTCAGGATACGTGGAACTCATGAACAGTCGGTCGTTATATATTTCTTAGAAACCAGAACATGGAGTTAAGAAGAACACATGTGTATTTGAAATGTTTATTTACTAATGCCGTCTTCTCAGGCGTAGTATCTTAGATAATACAAGTACACATATTATCAGTAGCAAAATTACCAGCATAGTTACTAGTACATAAAAAGCGAATGGTGACAGTATGTTAACATGCTGTAAATGAATAAGAGTTAGCAACACTTATAAGCAGCCGCGGGCCGTGGAGGGAGTTACGGTGGGGCAGGGAGGCGGGGAGGGGGAGGGGCAGGGTGGAGAGGGCTCCACCCTGCTTCTCCCCCTCCCCGCCTCCCTGCCTCACCGTAACTCCCTCCACGGCCCGCGGCTGCTTATATCTCACCCTCCCTAATACACATATTATATTATTTGCTAAGAAGGTCTCTTTGTGTTGGTTTAGGGCGTGCCCATACTTTAGTGTCTTAGATTTGAAGGAATCACATCAGCATACACCAGCTCTCTCTTCATGTGAACCGCATCAAGTGTTGTGTATGTGTGTTCGGCAAAGCAATATAAAACCCGCCTCATGCCCAGAATTGGCAGAAGTTGCACTTATGTTATGAGTATGAAGTCGTGGAGATCAGACCTCATAACAATTCTGTATCGTGTTGTTCTTGAAACTTTAGCACTCGCTGTACAGATATAGTTTAACAAGCAAAGCAGATAGTAGAGCAATAACATATTATTCTCATGTAAACCACGATGAACTACTAGGTTGAAAGCTAAAGCAACAACTAAGTGTCGTGTGCAGAAGTTGCAAAAAAGGAAAAATGGCGTTTAAACCGGTAATGAGCCCATGCTAACTTAACACGGTGTAAAGATATCCAGGACGTAGATGACAACTCCCCATGATCCGGAAACGAACTGAATAAGATAATATAAGTGCCATCTCATGAGAGCAGATTGCAAGTTTATATGTGGACGGTCCGCAAGGTAAAGCATTAAAAACTAGGAAAATTTAATGCTAAAGAAAAATAAAACAGCCAAGTACTTTATCGAGTCTTAAGCCAATAGGCAAGGTAAATAATAAAAACTTGACAAATAAGTCAATGAATTGTCAATGAAATGCTAGTACTCAGCATATCAAACATGAAAAAGGTCTATGACATAACTGTGTATGCAAAATAAGCTGCAACAGCCTCCAATAGGAAGTCACCGTCTTCATCCGAAAACAGTTCAGCCATCCAATTTAAAAGCGGAAAAGAACATACGTGCTCTCCCAGCACCGGATCCTCTATCACCATCAGAGGACAGCTCGGTGGGTTTTCAAGAAAGCTCTGTTCCAAGAAAGACTGTGTTGCCGCCAGTAAATTCCAGGGACCAATTAGTCCATGCATCAATGCCACAGCCATAATCCTTTCGCCAGGACAAACCAACTCGTGAGTAATGATAGGAGTCATCAGCTGATTAAAGTCGACGTCAGGAGAAACCGGTCCGCAGAGACACAAATCAATGGCCCAATCGAAATCACAGGTCAGGCAGTGAAATACAGGCTGGACACAGGTGAAGTAGGAGAATCGAAAAGATAATCCATATGCCGTGCTTAATATCGCCAACGGCATTGTGCCATAATATTCTAGCATGCGATTGCGGAACAGTGTCAGCAGCTGCAGGGCGGGAGGTTGCATAGGAGGGACATCCATATTTAAAAATGTAAAAAAGCACAAGAGCGTCCGCTGGTAATGCAAGTAAAAATGGCAATCCACGAAGCAGAGTGGAAAAAATACAATGAAAGAAAGCAGGGATGACTCCAAAGATTTTCTCAAATGAAGTCACGAGACCACTGGTAACAACTTTAAAAAAGTGCGCCAGGGCCTTTGTGGAGGATGCGTTAGAGATAGTCCGAACCATCTTGCTGAAATGGAAAGGCAAATCTGAATTGAAAAGGGTCTGCACCTCTGTACGGGTGTTCGCTATGTGAAGCACGAAAGTTTCACGGGCCGAACTCAAGGCCACCTCTCTCTGAGACAAAAGAGCTCTTATTCTTGCCATGCCGTTGAAATCTGCTCCCAAGGTTGGTATTTGTGGCGAGATTGAAAACTCCCTATGTTCATGTGTGGGAGGAAATAGAACATTTCTGCAGCAAATAACCCGTTCACTTACTGTTACGATAAAAGGAATACTTTTAATTAACCCAGAACAATCTTCATTATTGAGCATCAAATAACTACCATTTTCCAACAACTTGAACGTGGGGATGATAGCAGGAACTGGCGTGCCTTGCAACACGCAAGCCATATTTGGTCGGTGTTTGTTGCATGAACCGTGTAACTGTATGTGCCTACACATTAGTGAATGATCTGGCGTCTCAGTGCATTCCTCTCCATTCAGATAAACTTCTTGATCATCTTTGAAACATCTGTATGTGTATGGAAGCGACCAGACCTCATGAAGAAAAGCACTACCTAAAGGTTCATAACGACCTATTGGTATATATTTCATACAATTTGAAAACTTATATAAAGCAAAAGGCAGCGTTATTAAACCGTGGATAAGGCACGTTGCCAAAAAACCCGCAATCCTCTGCTGATGATGTCACTGAGCATGTCATGAATGATGTAATATGTGACATCATCAGCAGTGGATTACGGGTAATAGTATCTCTAGTTTACTCCCCTATAGCTGTCTTTCTTTTAACATAAGTGTCTGTTTCCTTCCCTTATACTTACTGTTTTTGGTTCGCTTCCGGTTCGCGTACCGGCGAGCGAACTGGGATGCGAACTAAGAGAAATAGAGGTTGGCACAGTTCCAAATATTGTACCAATTTTTTAATAACGGGGAGGTAGTTCTGAAAAGAACTTTTTTTTTTTATTGTTTTTGTTGTTTTATATTTTTTTTATTATTTTTCGGAACATTTTTTTACTTTTTTTGAATTTTTCTGAACAGTTTTATATTTTTTGGGGTTTTTCTTGGAGGGGGCAATGAAAACGATTCATTGCAAAGGGCTCAACAGGAGCAACAAAACAAAAAAAGAAGTATTTATTATTTTGGGCGTTTCGTACAAACTTGCATATGATAGTCAATAGCTCTGTTGATCAGAGTGATGCTTCTTTCTCCGTAGGAAATGAATCCATCGCAAAATACGCAGATGTGTTTTACTTCACCAAATTTCATTTGTATATTTGGCACCATCTCCCTGCCCTCTGGTCCCGTTACTTCCGGTACAACAGATCTTCTGGCCATAATAGGGAGATTATCTAGGTCGTTCCGAAACTGTGCAGCACTGTAGTTGTTAGGATGCCACCTAGTCATATGGCGATGCATTGTGTAGTTTCCGAAACTGTATTTTTTCTCGGTTCCTCTGGACAGTCTATCTTGACATATAAGGCAAGTTACGTATCTTGCATTTACTTTTTTCTGACCTTTGGGAATTTTAAAAAATTGCCAAATGAAGTTTTCTTTCCGGTGAGACGTCCTGGGCTGCTCAGGCAAAAACTGCCTCTCTTCGTGCTCGTCGTCCTGTTCCTCTTCTTCCTCTTCTTGTTGAATTATAACTTGAGCAGGTGGTCCACTCTTCCTTGGATGTGGTGGAGGTGGTGGGGAAGCACCAGCTGAAGCTACTAATGAAGCCATTGCTCAGTGATCACAAAGGGTCTTTCTCTCACAATGATGAAAGTCAGAGTGAGGAAAGAAGGAGGGATTTTCATCATTTGGGAAAAACAAGAGTTCTCAACCAATGAAAAGTGTTCATTTTAGATAATATGACCTAGTCTTACATCATTAGGAAACCAAAAGTGAAATGAACCAATGAAAAGTGTTATTACCAAGTCACATGACCTGCTGTGTTTACGTTAAGCGCTTTGCAGGGCCTCCCGGTTTGCTTCCAGAAACCTGCGCTTTGCGACTCGCTTCGCGTACCAGTTCGCTAACGTAGCACGTCATATGACGTATCACGCGACAACGCAAAGTGTCATGCGGACGGGAGGCGTCACGATGTTGTTTTCTAACGCGGCAGTTGCGGTAAAGAAACGTTTACCGGCTCGCGGTCTATTTCGCGGCATCAAGGTCAGCTAACGGGAAGCTTCCCGATTCGCGAAGCGGGAACGAAGAAAAAAAAATATTAAAAAAAAAATTTATTCATAAACATATAAAATATATTTTTGGATTTAAAGAAGAATACATTTTACAGCTACAGATATTAGCTGTTAAAAAACCAATGAAATTCACTGAAAAAACCATAGGTTATAGACCATATATAGTTAGGAATTAGCATTTACAAAACCTTGAAAATTCACTGAAAAAACCATAGGTTATAGACCATATATAGTTAGGAATTAGCATTTACAAAACCTTATTTTACTCACACAAAACCATTGAAATTCCATATATAGTTAGTTGCACTAACTATATATCGCGCACCCGCAATCCACTGCTGATGATGTCACATATTACATCATTCATGACATGGTCAGTGACATCACTGATGACATCACTGATGACATCTCAAATGACATCACTGATGACATCACTGATGACATCTCATTTGACATCAATGACCACATCACTGATGATATCATTCATGTGACAATACAATGCATCTCCTCACATTTTAATATAACCTCTGTTTCACCCAGTGTTAAATACAGAGTATAATTTTTGAAACCATTGACACACCAATACTAGTTACTACATACGCACTCACTGATTCCTACGTCTACACACACCTTCACTCATTCACCCATACAATCATTCATACATACAATCACTCATCTTTACAACACTATGATATGCACTCATACACCTATACAGACAGTCACAGTCTGCCACTCATCCATGGAGTTACTCACTCACCTAGTCAGTCATGTAAAGAATCAATGACACTTCCATTTTCTTGTCTATACAGTTAAACATAGAGCACCTTACATTTTCAAACATATACTAACACATACTTACCTTCTTATACAATCATTGATACAAGTACACATTGATCTGCACAGAGTCACACACCTCCCAGCCAGCCACACACACACTCAGTCTCCCATACAAATACTTGGGCAATCAATCAATAACCCATATAGTTACTCATACAGCTACTGATCAACACATGCAGCAGTTTACAGAACAACAGACATAATGATGCACAAATTAAGACAGTTTAGTCACTAACCCATGCACTCAGTGAGACACATTTAATCACTCACTCATACAGTTAGTCATGCACCTACTAAATCCTTCGTCCAGACACTTACACATCCACTCAATCTTCAATATGTAAGACATATTTAAACTTTACAGAAACAAAAAATCACTGGATGTTGTTATCAGTCATGTCATCAGTGATGTCATTTGAGATGTCATCAGTGATGTCATCAGTGATGTCACTGACCATGTCATGAATGATGTAATATGTGACATCATCAGCAGTGGATTGCGGGTGCGCGATATATAGTTAGTGCAACTAACTATATATGGAATTTCAATGGTTTTGTGTGAGTAAAATAAGGTTTTGTAAATGCTAATTCCTAACTATATATGGTCTATAACCTATGGTTTTTTCAGTGAATATATATATATATATACACACACACACACACACATATATATATGTATGAATGTGTGTGTAACAAGGGTACGTGCTTGTGATTTTGCTGACTCAAGATCTTCTGCGGGGGGCACGATGTATGTGTCGGTACCGCGTTACAACTGTGCATTCTTTGAAGCTTGATTTTGCGGGGGGCACGACTTTGTGCTTGCACCGAATTGTGCTGTTTAGATTATCCTAATTTGTGTGGGGCTCGACTAAGGTGCTCCGCACATTGCGTTTTATTTCTTTTTTACGAAAATATTTAACATCGCGGCCCCTGTGTGTATTCTGCTGTGAGAGGGCAGGGGGACACGGGTAGCAGGCATTGTGTGCTTATGCAAACATTTTAATACTCATATCGCATTTTAAAAATCAGAAGAACACTCACTGTTTGTATTTGCTCTTCCCCCTCCCCGTTCCTCCCAGAGCCTCGCTCGTGGGTGGAGGGAGGTCTCTCTTTCCCTTTCACTTCCGGCGGAAGCGGGGGTGAGCGGTCTAGTCAGCACACCGCCGCCTCCCTATTTAATGCAGGGGAAAGTAAGGCTTTGGACCTACGAACAAGGGTACGTGCTTGTGATATTGCTGACTCAAGATCTTCTGCGGGGGGCACGATTTATGTGTCGGTACCGCGTTACAACTGTGCATTCTTTGATGCTTGATTCTGCGGGGGGCACGACTTTGTGCTTGCACCGAATTGTGCTGTTTAGATTATCCTAATTTGTGTGGGGCTCGACTAAGGTGCTCCGCACATTGCGTTTTATTTCTTTTTTATGAAAATATTTAACATCGTGGCCCCTGTGTGTATTCTGCTGTGAGAGGGCAGGGGGACACGGAAAGCAGGCATTGTGTGCTTATGCAAACATTTTAATACTCATATCGCATTTTAAAAATCAGAAGAACACTCACTGTTTGTATTTGCTCTTCCCCCTCCCCGTTCCTCCCTGAGCCTCGCTCGTGGGTGGAGGGAGGTCTCTCTTTCCCTTTCACTTCCGGCGGAAGCGGGGGTGAGCGGTCTAGTCAGCACACCGCCGCCTCCCTATTTAATCGATGTGCTGGCCGACGCGCAGCGGACGAGCGCAGGGGGCGCGACGATGGCGCGCCGGAGTCGCGCCAGAGTCCAGCCCGTCTGCGCCCGTCCGCGACTGGGCGCGGCCAGGGGCCACATCTCTGGTCAGTAAGATCTCAGCTTCTATTATAACATACTCCAAAGATATACTTTTGGCCCTTAAGCCTCCCCAATGTTCGCACGCTATTCCCATGGATGCTCAATTATCCCCCTGCTCCTGTCCTGACTGTTTTTTCAGCCTTTTAGCACTACCCTCCCTGTTGGACATTTCGTCCTCAACTTTTCCATGTAAAAACAAACAGAAACTCCCTCAAAACACAATGAATTTTATTAACTTAAACTGCAGATCTCTTCCTAAACACTGCAGAAATATTTTTGATCTCCTGGTTTCGTTTCAACCGGATGCTTTGTTTCTGACGGAAACCTGGTTAAATGACCATTCGGGTCCTGACATTGCCGCATCTCTTCCGGACAGTTATATCTATGTTTCCAGGAACAGAGTAAAAAAGGAGGGTGGAGGGATTGCGATCGTTTTAAAAAAACGCTATTCATGTAAATGGGAGGACCTAGACATTCCCAACTGTGAAGCTGGGTTGTTTAAAATATCTCTATCTGCCAACTTCACGTTGTCTGGTGTCCTTATTTATCGCCCCCCGGGCCCAGCTGGGTCATGGGCCTCCTCACTTGCTGAGCATATAGCTCCATTGCTACTCAACTCAGCAAACTTTGTACTCGTTGGAGATTTTAACATTCATTTTAACGACAAAGCTTGTCCCAGTAGCTCTATTCTGTTAGCTGACTTAGCTGCCTTCAACATTAGCCTACATAATTCCGGCCCTACTCACAAAGCAGGCAATCTACTTGATCCTGTGCTATCCAATCTTGTGGCGGTTGAGTGTAAGCCAGCCTTACCGGTTCCCTGGTCTGACCACTTTCTTGTGGAGTTTTCCATCAGTACTGAACCCGGTCGAACTCCTCCAGCTACTCCAGCTACACCTAGACTGACTAGAAACTGGAAAAACTTGGATACAAACAAACTTAATGCTGCCCTCTTGGTCTCTACACCACTTAGTGAGGTTAGTTGTCTTGCGCAGTCGGACATTATTAACAACTGGCTTACTTCTGCTGTTAACTCCTGCCTCCCTCTTCGCAAACAGAAATTGAATTTACATCACCCCCGACCCCCTGGTTTAATGACCAGCTAAAAATAGCTAAATCCGGCTGCAAACATCTTGAGCGGAAGTGGCGCTCCAATTATGACCCCCTCGCCAAATTAGAATATAAAGCTGCGTTATCCAGCTATCATGCCCTCTGTAAAAATGCTAGAACGGAATATGTGAATCTCTCTATTCTTAATGCTCAGAACCGCCCCAAAGCTCTGTTTAAGGTGGTTCAAGAACTCTCGGGCGCCACTAAGCAACCCAAGGCACCCTGCTTAGATGAGACGCAATGTGATGCCTTAGCCGATTTCTTTATTTCAAAAATTGAAAACATTTACTCTGACTTCGGCTCCATTATCCCAGTTGTTTCTACTACTTCCCCTCCCTCGTCTAATTCCCAATCTCCGGAACCAGATCTTTGCATATTAGAATCCAGAATTGCTGCTTGGACTCCCTTGACCCCACTCACTTTACGTAACATTATTAGTACCATTAAATCGGGTTCTCCTCTAGACCCTATCCCCCCTCAAATTCTGTCCACCCTTGATTCCCCTTCACTCAATCTCATTCTGGAGTTACTTAATACCTCACTTAGGGAGGCTAAGGTTCCCCAATTATGGAAACATGCGATGGTTGTACCACTGCTAAAAAAAGTCAATGCTGATCCGAATAATCTGGCTAACTTTCGTCCCATCTCCCTTCTTTCAGTTTTCTCAAAAATCTTGGAGAAGCACATTAATCAAAAACTTACTAATTATATCGAAGCCCACACTATTTTACATCCTTCTCAGTCGGGTTTTCGTTCAGGCTTGTCCACTGAATCTACACTATTGGGAGTGTCGGAAACTATTAGGCATCTGGTGGATAGAGGGGAAACCGTGGCACTTATCCTGCTGGATTTAAGTGCCGCATTTGACACGGTTTCCCACTCTATCCTTATTAACACCCTCAGATCTATTGGCATCTCCCATCGTGCCTTAGAATGGCTTACTAGTTTCCTGAGTAATAGGACGTTCCAAGTTTTCTCAGCCTCATCAGCATCCAAAACCCATACATCAGCATACGGGGTTCCGCAGGGTTCCATCTTGAGCCCCCTTCTCTTCAATCTGTACGTAAGACCTTTGGCTACGATTGCGGAGCAAGCGGGGCTCTCCATTTACTCGTATGCTGATGATACTCAGTTAATCTTTTCATTATCCACCAGCCACACATCCCTCCCTTCTTCCCTACGTCTTGGGCTTAGTAAAATCTCTGCTTGGATGTACGAGAATAAATTAAAGCTGAATGGAGGGAAAACTGAGCTTCTTCTGTTTGGTACTAATTGTGATCTATGGGAGCCCTCTCACTGGCCTGACCAAATGGGCACTCCTCCCTTGCCCTCCAGAACTGCTCAAAATTTGGGCATCATTTTTGATGACGAATTATCAATGAGGGACCATGTTGTGAAAGTCTGCGCCACTTGTACGGTCATTCTCAAGTGGTTAAAGAAAATCATCTGGATGCTCCCTCTTGACACCCAGAAAACCGTAGTCCAGGCACTAATCATCTCCCGCCTGGACTATGGGAATGTTCTCTTTCTGGGTGCCGGCAAGGAGATTGTCCGGAAATTGCAGACTGTCCAAAACATGGCAGCTCGCCTTCTTGGCAAACTCCCTACCAGGTCTTCCATCTCCCCCTTTCTACGTAGTCTTCACTGGCTCCGTATTGAGAGCCGGGTTAAGTTTAAGGCTCTGTGTTTCATACACAGAATTATTGCGGGCAATGCCCCACAATACCTTAAATCTTTTATTATTTCCTATGTCCCTTCCCGCACTCTCAGATCATCCTCCCAATCCAAGCTTCTGATTCCAAGGATCAAGAGAGCAAGAATGGGTGGCCGCTCCTTTTCTTTCTTGTGTCCATCCCTTTGGAACTCTCTTCCTCTCGGTCTTCGGACTGAGTCCAACTATCTGAAGTTCCGCAGGGACCTGAAGACATGGCTATTCAACCAGTAATCTGTTGCAATTTCACACCTTTGTTGGTCAGCGCCGGGAAACCTTTTGGGTAGCTGTGCGCTTAATAAAATTAATAATAATAATAATAATAATAATATTAATAATAATAATAATAATAATGAACAACTGACTTAAAGTGAGAAATGTATGCTCTTTAAATAAACAAACGAAACACAGATCCATAGCTTTAGTAGATGTATGTCATCCAGTCCAGAGACTGCATCGTCAGCACTAAGAGCAACAATATATGACGTTAACCTTTAAGTGACTGTGATTGGCGGACACACAATGGGATTAACACCATGACAGATGAACGTATTTAAAGGGCAGTCTCAAGGCCCCCTATCTCTGTATGTATATATGTATTTAAGACTTTTTTTGTAGAAACAAAAGATTTGGCTAATGCCAAACCTAATAATGGTGGCAGGGACTTAAAATAGAATCCTATAGGAAACAATGTTAAATGTAATTCATTTATTTCGAATGTTAAAACACACGCACAATTAATTTAAGGTTAACGAATACATATAATAATTTTTCTCGAGGTGGTATATATTTGTAATAAATTAATAGTGTTGTAGCATTGTTGTATTTTGGTCTATGTTTAAAATAAACATGTAACATTTGTTTAAATGCATAATTAACATAAACATGTTTGTACTATTTTTTCAAGTTTAATAAACTTTTTTACTTTTCCCTAAACTTTACCATAGAGAAATTCCAGTGTTTAGCTAACAGTACTGAACATGTCGAGTCACCCCATTTCTTATGTCTGGGAGAGGAGATACACAGCAAGTGGGCCAATTGAGATCACAGGGGTAATTTAGGAGAGTAACAAGTCAGTTCATCTGTAGGTATTTGGGGTCGGTCCTGTGCAAGGCATACCATAGTCTGTCCTTTAAAGATTATCCACTTCTTCACAGGAATCCATTGTAAATGGCTACTATAGTTGGATAAAGAGGTGCATTTAGGCATTTTAAACTGAGGGCGAATGGCCATATTCATACCTTCTTAAGTTTCTGGATAAAGTAGTCTGCTATGCTTATGTATAAGATATTTGTATAATCGAGTCGCGACAAGATTAAAGCATGTACCACAATTTTCTGGGAATCCCAGGGCAGGAATTTTAGGAATTTCTTCAACATCTTGAGGATTCAGCAGGAGGGTTTCATTTCAACGGATATCTGGGGCTTGAGGGATAGATTAGTATTGATCAGTACTCCTAGGTTTGTTGTCATTTTGATAGGAGGAGGTGCTGTACAGTTCACCGGCCAGGTCCCTGACCCGCCGAGTAGGAGATTATTATTGCCAAAGGGCAGGACCTCTGTTTTGTTGGGATGGCATTTCAGAGAGTTAGCCTTCAACCACCCCATCACAGATGACATGCAGGCTGCAAAGTTGGGTATTGTATCTGGCTCATTGTTGTTGAAGGTCAGTAACAATTGCATGTAGTAAGCGTAGGAGACAACACAACTGCCAAATGAGTCTATAAGATGTTCTAACGGCATCATATAAATATTAAAAAGTGTGGGACTCGCCATAGTTCCATTTTTTGGCATCAGAGTAGTGTGGTTTGAACCACAGTGCCTGCTCCTTATCCTCAAGGAAAGACCCCAACCAAGTCCATGCCTTAAAATTGAATCATGTAATTATATTTGAATAAAAATGTGTCAATTATAATTATACATTATTTATATTCCATTATAAATTATTGAAACATATTTTACAATAAAATAATACATTTTTTGTTTGTACATCCTCTTTTTAATAAGTGACATTTATTCATATTTTAACACGTTTAAATATTTTAATTTCCTTAAACCTTATGTATATGGAGTTTTAAATCCCTACTTCCATTATTTTGTATGGGAGAGTCTAGGAGAACAGTGGTTGGCCATGTGTGGTGCTTGAATTACTCCAGCTCTCAGTTGGAATGCATATACTACTTGTTAGAAATGGCCCTTTTTGCAGGGTTACCCCCAAACTTTTTGCTTCTTCCTCCCTTGTTTTTCCTGACCTGTGGTTGTTGGCAATAGGACACCGGGCACTTTACCACTGCTAATCAGTGCTAAAGTGCATATGGTTTTTTAATCCTGTGTTCGAAAACAGCACTTTTAGAAAGAGGCTGTTTTCTTGTCTGACCTTTCTGTGTGCCTTGGCCAGTTTGTGAATTGCCTGTCTGATTTGTGAGTGACAGGGGCTGGGGTGGCTCCCAGAGGCTGAATGAGTCATCCCTGGGCTGAATAGCTACCTCTGCATCTTGAGTGGTGGGAGGGTATAGCACCTGGGCCTGCATAGGGCTGTGCCTGCCTTCCACAATGCTGGCTCCACCTCCTGCTGGGCGACTGACGACCCTGCCCCTCTCTCTCAAAGGAAAGAAGAAGTCAAGTAAACAAAGTGCTCCAGGACTGACCAGAACTGGTTCTGACTAAGCCAAGGCCTCTCTGCCCTCAGAGAACAAAGAGAATATTGGTATGAAAAGGGCTATCCAGACTTCAGAAAATTAGATCATCCTGGAATCAAGAAGGAACCTCTGCCAAGGAGAAAAGTTGGAAGACTGAAGATGAATGACTGTCCTGCTGTGTGTTTGTGGGCTGACCTGCAGTTGCTTTGCTGCTAAGGAGAGGGGAAGTACTTTTCTGGTGCTGTGTCCCCTTGCTTGAAAAGATCTCCAAGGGCCTGAGGACTCGAGGAGAGCTGGCCTCCTGTTAAGAAGTCCCAGGAACAAAAGGACTTCACCCCCAGCTTCCCCCTGAACTCTATTGTGTGAGTTCTGACCTGCCTAGAGTGCTTGATCCATTTGTGGGGCCTCTGGAGGTTGTTGGATGCTGTTTGGGGAGCTGGAAAAGAAGAAGGAAAGATCTACAATTTTGCACGCGTTCGCTGTCTTGCGGAGCGCATCGTCGACAGTGCTAGAGAATTCCCGATGCTGCAAAGATCGTCGCAGCGCCTGTTACCGCTGCAAGAACAGACGCATCATTCACTTGCGGAGCGCATCACCCCGGTGCCGGAAGATTCCTGTCACTGCGAATATAGTCGCAGAGACTGTCGTCGCTGTGAGAACCGTCGCACCGCTTGCTTGTAGACCGCATCCCGTCGCTGTGAACTATGTCGCAGAGTCCAACGCCATCACATCGAGGGGCCGCGGCAGAAGAGGATCAATGCTGCACCAAAGATTGTCGGCGCCCCGAAAATCGTCGCATCGTGCCTGTGCGAGATGCTTTCTACCGGAGAACCTGCAAACCAGAATCCATACAAGGTATCACATCCCTCCCCATACAGATCAGATTTGTCGCAACACGCACGCTGCGTCCAGCGGGGCTGTCGCATCGCCTCTCCAGGGTCTCAGGAGTGATGCATCGCTTGTTTTTCAACGCTGCAACTTCCATTTGGAACTTTTGTCGCATCTACAGGTACTTTGGGCTAAACGTGATGCAACTGTGGGTTATTTTGAGGCAACCCCTAGAACTCTTTTAAAATCATATTCTTGAACTGTGTATGTTGGATTTTTGTCGTTTTGGTCTTGTGTAGTTTAGATAAAGATATATATTTTTTTTTTACTGGTGTGGAGTCCATTTGTGGTGTTTTCACTGTGTTACTGTGAGTGTTGGTACAAATCCTTTACACATTGCCTTTGATAAGCCTGTCTGCTTGTGCCAAGCTACCAAGGGGGTGAGCAGGGGTTATCTAAAGAGTGTATGCGCCTTGCCCTGACTAGAAGCAAGGGTCCCTATTTGGACATTGGTACCTACCTCTGCCAACCAGAGACCCCCAGATCTAACACTACTGTTTTGGGCCTTTGCTAGCTGTAATTGCTCTAGAAATATAGTTTATGAAAAGCAATATTCTCACTCCTTTGTGGGCAGGTAAATGGCCCTCCCTATACCCCTTCCTAACTATCCTTAAATATATGCTTTCTCCTGACTAAACCCCACTCAGTAGTAAATATGCCTCTTTTTCCAGCCACTCCCCCTTGTCTGTTCCACATTTACTACTAAGTAGTAAACTTACATGTGTGAGGATCTCCCCATCAAAGAAATAGGAAAAGTGGATATTTACACTCTGAGGTGTGTGAATTGCATTTACTTCACGTAGTACAAAATGCAGTTTGTGAATTTGGCCCTTTTAGTTGGATGCAATCTGAAGGAGTGAGTCTTTAAGTGTTGGTGGAAAAACTGGAGAATGAGTTTTGTCCTTGGTCCATGGTGCAAAAGTTCTATAGGAGTGTAGTAGCTCCTGAAACAATTTGGTGCCACAGTTCTCAGGTTTTGAAGCTGAACCTCTCAAGAAGGCCTCTTATACCACCTGATAGTTTGAAAAAAGTGAACTAGAAAGGGGGAGAGCTACTGTGGACAGCTCTGTGGGTTAGATAACACTGCTTATATGATATGTTACTTCAATAGGGAGCCAACATAACTTGATGAGGACTGTATTGAATTACCTTGAAAATGTAAAAAGTTTGGTTGTGGTATGTACTAGAACTCTGACTGACGAGGGAAACTTGAGTGACAGCCACAATGGTGGCATTTCTTAAGACAATAAGTGCCAAGATTAAAGCAGGTGCTACCGTCTGTAGCAAATGAGCGATAGGAGCATCTTTATTTTCCTCCAGGCCCGAAGTTGATAGTTACCTAGATGCTTTGAACATTTTGTTTTCATGTTTGATCATAGATTTGGATGAGTCTTGTGTGATTCCAAGCAGGGAAATAGTGGGTGAAAGTGAGGGAGAGAAGTCCTCGATATTTAGCAGTTTCAGCCGTTCAGAATTAAATTACTTTTTATGTCTGGGGGAGAGCAGGATGAATTTATTCTTTTGTGGACCAACAGTAACAAAGTTTTCTGACATTCACGTTAAGATGTTTATAAGTAAAGATCAGAGTGTGAGGATGTTAAGCACTGAGGAGGGTTTAAAGTAGACTTGGGAGTTTTTAGAAATGGGGTCTTTGGTTGGCAGTTGTTTGCACCCTGACCAAGTAGGGACCTTCACAATAGTCAGGCTAAGGGAATCACACAGCTAAGATAACCCTTATTCAGCCCCTTGGTAGCTTGGCACATGCAGTCAGGCTTATCTCAGAGGTAATGTGTAAAGTAATTGTGGACAAACACACAGTAACACAGCAAAATCTCTACAAAGGATGTCCACATCAGTTTAGAAACATAGCCAATACTTATCTGGGTAAACCAAGACCAAAACAACAAAAATCCAACATACACAAGTCAAAGTATCACTTTTAGTACCTTAGATGTGTCAAAAATCAAAAACGAGACACGGCAGCTGGTGAGGAGAGGTGCCAGCAAATCAAAATGATGCGCTGGTTCCTTATTACACAGGGGAGATGATGTGTCGGTTCCTTACTGCTGCAGGAGAGGTGAGGCTTTTGTTGCTTTCTGATAGACAGGGCAGGTGATGTGTCGGTTCCTTACTGGTGGGGGAGGTGATGTGTTGGTTTGTAGACCTCCATACTGCAGACCAGTGTTGATGAAGAATAAGTGCCCAGGGATGATGTGTCGAAAATCTAGATGCACTGTGTCGGTTTAACAGCGGAGAAGCAGACACTGCATCCATTCCACAGCTGTAAAGCAAGCGCTGCTTCTTAGTCGGATTGGGTTTCACGGACATCTGTAATGCGGTGCTAAAGACTCACCCAACTGCGATTCTTCTAAGGCCATGGTCAATGCGGCAAGCCAGAATCACTCTTCAGTGCAGGCAGCGGTGATGCAGCAATCTTCACAGCGCAGAGTCGTTTCAGACAGATGCTGGGAGCTGGTGCATGGATTTTCTCCTAAAGATCACCAGATTTCACTTACAAGATCCCAAAAACTGGATTTGGCGCTGAGACTTCTCAACAGGAGGCAAGCACACAAGCCCTTAGAGAACCTCGGAAGCAGGATGTAGACAGCAAAGTCCAGTTCTTTCACTCCCAGAACAGAAGAAGCAAGCATACCAGCACAGCAAAGTATCAGTCCCTCCTGAAGTAACACAGCTCTTCTTCCTGACAGAATAACCTCAACCCAGAAGTGTTCTGAGTATATGGTGTTAGAGGTCTAGTAGTTATACCCATTTCAGCTATCACGTTAGCAAACTTCAAAGGAAAGTCTTTGTAGTGCACAAGACCCTTCATTTCCCTGCCCTGGCTCCAGACACACTTCCGGGGTGGAGACAGCTTTGTGTGAGGACAGGCACAGTGTTATTGTAAACTCCTCCCTTCACTCTAGCTCAGGAAGATCCATCAGACTGTTGATGGGCCATCAGGATATGTAGGGCACACCTCAGCTCCCTTTGTGTGAATGTCTCGAGTGAATACAAAAATAGTCCAACATTCATCCTAACCCTAATGTGTATTCAGCAGACAGGCAGAGCACAGGATGATTAAGCAAGAAAATTCCCACTTTCTAAAAATGGCATTTTTAGACAGCCAATTTAAAAAACAACTTCACCCAAAAAAGTATTTTTGAATCTTGAGTCCAGAGGCCCCAAACTCCAAATCTCTACCTATTCCCAACTGGAAGATAGACTTGTAAGATGTTCCAAGGCAGCTCCAATGCTAGCCTATTGCAGAGATAGTACTAGCTGTAGTGAAAGCAGTACATCACTACCAGGAGATGTTAAACGCAACAGTACATGTCCTACCTTTTAAAAATATTGCACCCTGCACATGGGCTGCCTTGGGCCTACAATAGGGGTGCCTTACATGTAGTAAAAGGGAAGGTTTGGACCTGGCTAGTGGGTGCACTTGCCAGGTCGAAATGGCAGTTTCAAACTGCTCACACAGACATTGCAGTGGCAGGTTTGAGATGGGTTTGCAGGGCTACTCATGTGGGTGGCACAATCAGTGCTGCAGGCCCACTAGTAGCATATGGTTTACAGGCCCCTGGGCACAGCTGGTGCACTTTACTAGGGAATTTCTAGTAAATCAAATATGCCAATCATGGATAAACCAATCACCAAGACAATTTAGACAGGGAGTACTTGTACTTTAGTGCTCTTCAGAAGTGGGAATGCGCCCAGAGTCCTAAAACCAGCAAAATTGAAATGTAGCACACAGTCAAAAACAGGAGGACAGAGGCAAAAAGAGAGGGGAAACCACGCCAAAAGATGGCAGGTCTAACAGGTGCCATTTGTTTGTTGATGAAGGGACACCTGTTCCTACAAATATATGGGGCTAGAATAGATCCCTTGTTCCGAGGGTATTGCCGTCAATCTTTATGATTTCAGAACATTTGGAAAGGAATAAGATAAACCACTTTAGCACAGTACCCTTAATTCCAAAGTGGTGTTAAAGCATGGATAGCATTAATTCATTTATGTTTGTGTTGATAACTGCGGTCCGGTAGAGCAGGATCAGGAGTAAGTAGTCCCCATTTTCTAGCTTCTTTTGGATATCACACAGAACTTTTAACCTGGCTGTCCATGGCCCGCTCTGAACCTAGATTGATGAACAGTGAGATGTTTCTTAAAATTGATGTAGTCTGCTAGCTGTATGGAGTACATTCTTCTATAGACTTGCCTATTGAACAAAGGTTTGAATTAGGACATTAGTTTGATGACAGGATCTGGCCACGGTTAGTTTTTTTTTTTAGAAGAGGGGTGATATGGATTAGGAAATCTAGAAAGGTTCCTTGGCTAAGGGATTTGCTGATGTTTTTTCAGCAGGATGTATGACGGTACGACGCGTACCGTCACAACGCATGCTTTAACAACGCGTCCCTTACAACGCAAGTCGTTACCACGACTTGCGTTGGGGGCGCAGATTGAGAATAGTATAATTTACTATTCTAACACCAGTCCCCGTGGACACTAGGGAAGGTGTTGGAATAGTAAATATACTATTCTTAATCCTCTAGCGCCCTCCAGCGCAAGTCGTGGTTGCGACTCGCGTTGTAATGGATGCGTTGTTAAGGCCTTGCGGAGTACAATCCACATGGTAAAGGATGTTTCCCCTTCAGCAGGCCTCAGCAAAGTAATAAACATTCGCCTGGATGATGTTGACTAGGAGAACATCACTGTAATGAGAAGTGTGTATTAGATTTTTAGTCTTAATGAGGAGGCCTTCCTGGGTGACTCGTAGTTGTTTTCAGATTCACTGTATACAGAGCATCCCAATGTTTACTTCAGTAGAACTCTCCTTCACTGCATCCTGTAGGGGCAGTCTGGAATAATGCTGCAGCTTGTAACTTAGGCTGGGTGCAAATAGGCAATCAGCTCATCTACCACAAGCAAGGGAGAGTTTGACATTACAAGGTGTAAACAGTGCTTTTTGCTAGAAGAGGTGGGAGCAAAAGGCATCTCTTCCAGGTGCCAGATATTCTCTCACCATCGCTGCTAATAAGATTCTCTTACGTCTACCACACAACATATAACAGGTTTACATGACGCTCTAATTTAAAAAAGCTCATGTTTCTCAAATCCATGCATGAGTAGCTTATAAAGTCCATGGGGTTTATTTACAAGCCCCTTGCACCACCGGGAATTCATTTTTTTCAGTGTCCAGATACCCCCAGGGTTGACAGTGTTGTGCTTTACAAATGCTGTTTGATTGATTGATTGATGTTAAAAGTGATGCAACGGCGGCGCAAGGGGCTTTGAAATAAGCCCCTAGGTTTTTGCTTTATTTTTTGTGGGACTACCCAAAGCAAAAGGCAGTGAAAGCAACCTGAACCGAATGAGCTTCTTACGCATTGAGGGGCATATTATAATGAACTGCGTTAAAATTATCGCCGCTTTAGTGGCAGGAAACTGCTGCTAAAGCGGCAATATTGGGCTTGATAATATGCCCTTATGAATTCCCATAGAAGCCCAGGTTCTGGTGTGAACATGGGCTTCTAAGGGAATTCCCAAGGTCATATTATCAAGCCCATTATCGCTGCTTTAGTAACCGTTTCCTGCCGCTAAAGCAGCAATAATTTTAACGCCGTTCTTGATAATATGCCGCAGAGCTGGGTAACATAGGAGTTCAGGTACCACTGCATAGACTTTGCTTTTCCAGCATGCACAGAAACATCGACCAGTTGGACTCACAAAGTGTGCCTTACTAGGATTCAACCTCAGGACACTAGGGTTACTTTCTGAAACTATTCATTTATGTATTATTTGAAGAGTTGCAATTTGTGTTAACACACTAGAAAAGTTGCATTTTGTATGCACCTACGAAAATTGGTTTGTGTTTGATTAACAATCAGTTTCATAGCAAGACCTTTGGCTGCACCTGGTGGCCCCTTCGTTTGCCGCCCCGCGACGGCCGCAGGTAAGGGCAGGTGGGTTTCTGGTGATCCCTCGCATAGCCGCAGGTAGAAGCTGGGGAGTGTCAATCCTTGCGTTTGCCGCGACAGCCCCAGGTAAGAGCAGGGGGGGGGGGGGGTGCTGGCTATCCATCGTATGGCCGCAAGTAGAAGCGAGGGGGGGAGTGGCAATCCTTACGTCTACCGCGGCAGCCGCAGGTAAGAGCGGGGCTGGGAGGAAAGCTGCCGCGCCAAAACTTGTGCTGCCCGGGGCGACCACCCCCCCCCCCCCTTGCTACGCCATGGTTAGTAATATTTCCTATTTCCGTATGTTAATCACGTTTGAAAAGGCGAAACAGACTTTTTCATTCAAAACTGTATTTGAATGCACGCACACATTAACTTTTGATATTAGAGCCCTAAATATCAATGCCAGCGTGAGACAATGTTGCTCTGATCTTGTTTAAATAATCTCTGAATGCCGATAAGAACCACAGCATACATTATAAAATAATACCGCGAAAGATGTTCCCGTTGAAGGATTTTCAATCTAAGTTCCATTTGTACAAGCGGATGCAATATTTTTTATTCTTTTATTTTAAATAAAAGTGTAACAAATCTTATTAGGAAATGGTTTTGTGTACACAATTCAATACAGATGCAGGGAGCTTTTATGCAGGACTTTGCAGATTTCGCAGGGCTTTTTATGTGTTGCTTTTTAGTTCCAGTTAACAATGTCTGATTTCATGTCATCACATTCTCTGTATAGCTTCCCCATCTGTGATGAGACACAGATTCTATGCTGCCTAAACCGATTCCGCTAAATAAAGTGAGGGGTGCATTTATCTCAGTGCAAAGCCCACATCTCCAGTATTCGCTGAGCTCCTTACAATGAATTCAACGCCATCTGTCATAAATATTACACCCAGACAGATCATGATTTAGGAAGCCTTTACCCAGACATACTTTTGGAAAATTGGATTTCTGAGCAGCTTAACTGGAAAATGACTTTTTCAAAATGAGATTTATTAGGGTAATTCATGACACATTTTTGCTAGCTTCAGAAATCGATAGATTTCTTTTTTTTTTAAACTTTGAATTATCTTAGCTGTTGGGGCGGATTCGGCTCACTCTGACCGTAAAAGGTAAAACAGCGTGTGTAACCCTTACTTATGTTTAAGAGCCTTTCACATTCATGAATTGTGCTATGCAACTTAACACACAGGAGACAAGCTTTTTATGAGTTGTTTGTTCATGTTTGAATATGTATTTATTTATTACCTCATTTCAAGGTGGTACTCCAGCTCTGCGTTCCCGTTTCTTGACAGAACAATGTCAAGTTGTCAATCATATGCTAGGGTCCGCAGCTGCCTTGATTATCATCACCTTTTCTAGTTATAGAGATGTGACTATTCTTCATCTTCCTGTGGGTAGTGACCATTACAGGAGTGGAGTGGGTTCAAATGTTATGCTTTTGGAATTGCCTACTTATGTTGTGCCTGGACAACACTATGTGAGGGAGTATTTCTACCACAATGTACCAATCAGGGGTAGAAATTACCATGCCTTACTACTTATTGTGTCATTTGTAAGTGGCATAGAATAATAACCAATATGGTCAATATCATGAATGAACAAATATATGAATTAGTAAAGACACTGGTAGGTTCTATAGAGGAGGGAGTCTGCTAGGATAGAGGGTAGTTCCTCGTTTTGTTCCAACGTGTTGGAGGAGGAAGGCAATGCTCATGCTTGCCACTGCCACAAATGAAAAATATTGAGGTACTCAAATCAAAAATGTTGTCATCATTTCCGTCCTACATTTGTTTTGGAGAAGGGCACATATTTTTGGCTATCTGGGTCAGCCGTAAAGCAGGAAACATATCAACGCTGGACATTTTTTAAACCTAGAGACACAGTTGACTCAATGATGGTGTGCTTGCATGGATTTCAGCACATACTCCTGCCCATTGCCCTGCATATGCAAAAATATGCCTAATGCATTCAATTTCGTCTCACGTGCCAGGGTAGTGGTTAAAATATTCAGGCTCTCTGACAGCCAGAACCCTTGGAACCATACCAATCCTGGACATCTAAAAAAAAATAGAAAAGAAGGAAAATCCAGAATGATGTGACTTGTGTGAATTATAAACTGTTTTCTTATCTGTATGCCTGTGTGGTATCCTCGTGTGGGCTCGTGTCTACTGCTCGCTCCTGGAACTCGGAACGCTCTGTGTAGTTGATTCCGAGTACACCAGTGCGACGGTTGGCGCAGGCTCCTTTAGATGTGATTATACCTTGCGGAATAAATAAGTAATATTTATTTACTTACCTGACTACTTCGTTTCCTTCATCGTGGGATTCTTCACTGGCGACGAGGATGAGCCAACTGTGGATGAGGGATCTAATTAATGGCAAATGTAAGAAACCTGGTTCTAGTTTAGTCAGTGCTGCTGTTAGTAGCCCGTGTAGTGTTGGTGATTGGGTACGTGTGAGGAAGTCTGGTTTCATTAGATCTGGTGAGTCACATTTTTCTGATCCTATGCTTGTAATTAGAGTGGGTAGACAGGTTGTGGAGTTGACAGATGGAAATGTTTGGAGTCTTTCCAAGATTGTTAAGGTTCCTAGGTTGGGTGGTGGTTCGTCACCTATAGATGGTCTTCCTCATAACAAGGTTGGTGGTGCACCCATGCTTCATGGTGGGCGGTTCTCCTCTTCTGTGCCTATGCGCATTGCTGCTCCCACTTCCTATGCCAGAGAGTCAAAACCACGGTTAAGAAAGCCTCCCTCATGGTTCAAAGACTTCAAAGTGGGAAAATAATTTGTTCTGCCATTATGCAAAGTTTATTGTACTCTTTGCTGTTTCTGCTTTATTTATGTATCGATTTAAGTGGTTCATATGATGCATCTTTATTTGTTTTATTTTTTTTCTATACCTTTTTATATTTGTTCTTTTCAAGGAAGGAGGATGTGTGGTATCCTCGTGTGGGCTCGTGTCTACTGCTCGCTCCTGGAACTCGGAACGGTCTGTGTAGTTGATTCCGAGTACTCCAGTGCGACGGTTGGCGCAGGCTCCTTTAGATGTGATTATACCTTGCGGAATAAATAAGTAATATTTATTTACTTACCTGACTACTTCGTTTCCTTCATCGTGGGATTCTTCACCCCTTTGAACATCAAATAGTAAAAAAACACAATATTACCTACATTTTTGTGACAGAAATCACAGGCATTTCCAGGCAAAGTCCAACGTTTTACCATCCTGCATTCCCACAATTTTCCTTATAAACATACTATTGCTCATGTGTGGATGGGAAGAACACACCTGATAGGAACGGATCAAAGTGTGACCATGGGAAGACCACATTGACACTACATTACCTTCCCACAGTCTACGTTTTTACCTATTCCTGCTGTGGGCAATCGCCCCACCCACACAGCTGAGGTATGTGTTTTGTTTCGGAGAAGTGTGGAAATACAGGGTGGCAGGGTTTTTGCCAATCCCCATATATTCTGGAACTTTCCTTCACAGAGTCATGAGACAATCCATGATTTTAGCTAAAGTTGAACATTTCCAGGACAATCTGGGTGGTCAAATATATAGAAGCCACAACAGCACTCCCAATACATCTAGTTGTCAGAAATGTCTAATGTTTTAGGACTTTTGGCAATCATCAAAGATTTTAAGACTTTCCATTTCAGAAAACTGCAATAGATTTGGTAAATGTTGATGTTTTCAGTGCATTTTGGGTAAGAAAAGTGGAAGTATCAATGTAAATCACACCACACTGGACTCCCTCTCAGGTGCCTAGTTTTAAGAAATGTCTGGGATTACGTAGATTTCACTGGGAGGTGGCTAACTTAGGCCCAAACACCACAGCTACCCACATCACCTGAAAGATTGAAATGTCATGTAACCTCTTTAGCTTCTCCATTTTGTATTGTGGCGCCTTTCCTGTCACGCTTGATAGGCCCACCCACATAAATGGGGTACCATTTCTATTTAGAAAACTGTAGTAATACAGAATTGTGGAATCTTTGTCATTTTCTATTGCATTTCTCTCCATGTTTCAGTGATTAATTTGAACCAGTGGTTTCCATCACTTGCACTTAATTGTCAACATCAGCGCTTATGACAGTCTGTGATATGGTGGCGATATCTGCTGAATTTACAGATGAGCACAACAACAGTCGTATATTAAATCAATATACATTAAAAATTACTAATACCTGCCACTCAAGCCATTCCTGAACTCAGATTCTTAGTTAAAAAATGCATAGCATTCCTTCATACCCAATTTTCCATTATTAGGTTGTACCATATGGATTTATGCAGGATCATTATAAAGAAAAATCATTATACGTTGTAATTCAGTTGATTGTCCTGGGGATTGCATGTTTTTTGGACTTGCAACAAACACTACATGCCCCTCTGAATACAAGAGTCTAATGGAAAAAATGGTACATTACTTTTGTAGATTGGCAAAAAATTGCAGGTGAAAACATTGAAACCTATTTCTGTTTTTCCTACTTACTTTCCTTACTTTTTGATTTCAATGATTAGTTTCTTGGGAAAACCCATCACTGATCTGTGTCAATGTCCCCTGCGTGAATTCAGTATTTTGTCAATTTTTTAAGAAATCTGCAGCTCTCTGTGGTCATTAATTGGCTTTACACCTTTCCCCCCCCACAAACACAAAGCACCGCAAAAATACGAAATATTGACTGTTAGACCTGGCATAGTTGGCGTGGGTTTCCCCTGTATTTTTGCCTATGCCTCCTGTTATTTTGCTGCGCGTTGGACTTTGTATTTGCTAGTCTAGATGCGTTGGGCACTTTGCCACTGCTGTTCAGTGCCAAAGTGCAAGTGTACCTTGTAAATTGTTTTTATGGATTGGTGATTCCATGATTGGCATATTTGATTTACTAGTCAGTCCCTAGTACAGTGCACTGTATGTGCCTAGGGCCTGTAAATCAAATGCTGCTTGGGGCCCTGCAGAACTGATTGTGCCACCCACATAAGCGGCCTCTAAATGTAACTCAGACCTGCCACTGCAGTGTCTGTGCTGTGCGCAGTTTGGTACTGCCATGTCGACTTAGCAAGTGGACCTACTTGCCAGGCCCTACCCTTCCCTTTTCTTACATGTGAGTCACCCCTAATGTAGGCCCAAGGTACCCCTGTGGGCAGGGTGCATTGTATGTGAAATGGAGGACATGCCCTGATGAGTGTGGCATGTCCTGATAGTGAAATACTGCCAATTCTGTTCTTCACTATTGTAAGGCTTTCTGGCCCATAGGTTAGAATGGGGAGTTTGATTATAACATCTTATAAGCACGTCTGCCTAGGGGAACAAGATGGGAAAATAAAGTTTAGTATGCCTGAACTCAGAATGCTAAGATGCATCCTTTAGTGAGGGTGATTTTTACATTCTGGGATTGAAAATACCACTTTTAGAAAGTAGGTATATTCTTGCTTAGTCATCCAGTGTGCCTCTGCTAGGTTGTTTATTGTCTGTCTGGCTGGGGATGTACAGTGGCTCCAGAGAGTCTTGATGAGTCAGCGCTAGGCTCAATAGGCCCGGTCTGCTTTTGGAGTGGTGTGCCTTTTGTTCAGACAGCCCCTCAGGGGGGTTAGGTGTGTCCTGCCTTTCCAGGTTTAGCCAGACGTGGGCTGAATAGACCTGGGCTGCATTTAGAGTAAGGGGAGGAGATTTCATTTCACCTGAATTGGCCTGGTCTGTCTTACACAATGCTGTCTCCACCTCTTGCCAGAAAGCTGCACCAGAGAGGACCGAACTGGTTTTGTCTGAGCACTGGGCTTCTCTGCCACCAGCGAACAAAGGATTTTGCTGTATAAATATTGGGTCCCAGACCCCAGAAGTTTAGATTACTTTGGACATCAGGAGGAACCTCTGCCAAGGAGAAGAGCTGCAAGAAACTGGAGGAGTACTTCCCCGTTGCTGTGCGCTGTTTGGGATTGGCCTGCAGTAGCTGTTTCTTCCAAGGAGAGGAACGGTATGTGTATCCTGCTCGAGAAGAGTCTCCATGGCTTGGAAGGGGAGCTTGCCCCTTGTTCACTAGGTCTCAGGAACAGCCAATACCTCACCATCCTTCTGGGCACCATCTCTGAAACCGCTGGTTTCAGTCAGTGCAGAAGAGAAGGGCCACCGACTCTATCACCAAATCCGTTGCAGGATTCCATGTCCTGAAACCGCCGCATCGCATCCTTAATCTCACCGACGCTGTCTGGACGATCATCACCAAGCCGTTGCTTGCACTGTGTCCTGTGGGCACCGCACTCCGCACTGCCTCATCTCACCCTGCCTGGATGTCACCCACACTGTTTCTGCCCGAGCGGTACATTAACCAGCTCTGTCACCTACTCCGCAACCTGCAAGCACCGCATCAAGCTCTACCTCACCCTGCACTGTAAGCCTTGGGCTTTCTAATGCCGTCTCGACGATCGTCACCGAGCCACTGCCTGCACCACATCTTGAGGGCACCGCACCCTCCACCGCTTCCATTTATTTGCAACGGAACCCCAAAGCTTGAAATTGACCGACTTGCACCAACGTGTAGGCCGCAACGAGAAAGGTACTGTGTTGTAAGGTAAATTCCAAAGATGACTAGAGGTAGCTAGGATATATATTTCAAGTAGAAGGTTTATTGGTTGGTTCAGTAGAAGTATGTTACAGGTCTTATAGAGGTCCCACCAGGAGCAGCATGGTTGCTGCTCAGCCCACTCCCTTCACCTGTCATTCTCTCCACACAAGCAGGCACACTAACATTCTGCCCTCTCTGTCATCAGGCATTCTAATGTTCCGCACAGTCATTACATTCATTCCGGCTGAGCAGCTAAGGAGCAGATGCACTTGTAGGAATCAAGGTATAACATACTGTTCATGAGTCTGTCAATGCTTTATCTGGCCCGTGCCAACGCGGTCGGTTGGAACTGTTAAGACTTTGTTGTTTCAGCATAAAGTTAGCCCCGGATGGAGCTACCGACTCTGAAGAACTGTGTTTTTCAGCTATTTCTGCAATTTAAAGGTTATCTTGCAAAGTAACTATTTTTAGTCTTGTATTGTGGATTTTTGTCGTATTCAGTCTTGTGTGGTTTAGATAAAGATTACTTTTTTTCTATACTGGTGTGGTGTCTATTTGTAGTGTTTTCACTGTTTTACTGTATGTGTGCACAAAAGATTTACGCACTGCCTCTGAGATAAGCCTGTATGCTCGTGCCAAGCTGCCAAGGTAGTGAGCAGGTGTATCCCTCTTACCCTAGGAAGAAGGCTCCCTACTTTGACAAAGGTACCTACATCTGCCAACTAGAAACCCTCATTTCTAACATTGACTACCACTGCAAAATCTGTGGTGAGAAAACGATTTTTTGACGACTCTGCCTGTTCCAGACAGTTGGAAAGAGGGCATTATTTGCACAGCAAACCTGTTTTTGATGTCAGCTTTAGGAAAAAAAAAATCTTCCACAGCACTTTTTATCCATTGTTGTATGAAAAAAGCACAGAATGCTGCTTAATTTGACTATAATCTCTGTTCCCAGCATGGGCCTTCACAAACACTGGGCACCTCTAGAATCCCCAACCGGTGGAAAAAAGAAAGTATATTTTGCTTGCATATCCATTGTGGAAAAACAGTTATGAAGTCTTCATTGCAAACTGCCACTAATCTGAAAAAAGGTCTCAACTCTTAAGGGGTTAAAATGTGTTTATTCTAGGTCTGGTGTCTTCTATAAATTAAAGATCTGATTCAGCCCAGCTGTTCAAAGCAGTATCTGCATCCTGACCCCCTTGCAGCTAGGCTCCACTTCCTTCAGAGCCATGACTACTTTGGTGCTAGCTTTTTAGTAGACTGCTGTCTTTAAAAGTAGGAAAGTGCAACCAGAAATGTAGAGTCCATTGCTTCAGAGAGCATTAAAATGTACTGTGCTATGCACGAAAGCACTAAACCTTGAGATGTCTGGTATTTCAGTGTTTAATGATCAGTGTGTGAACTAAAAGCCCTTAGCAAAGCATGCAGTTGTTAGCTTTCTCGAAGGCAGTTACATGCAGAAATGAGAGAATACCAAAGATGGATGTTATCATCATAGTTATTTAGTGGGCGGCAGAAATATTGGTTTATTTGCCACTGAAGTAATGGACTGTTGTGGTTTAGCTGTTTTATCAGGAGAATCAGTCACTCCTTTGAGGTTAACTGCTGGTCTTTCCTCTAATCAGCATGGTGGACACACGCTATTAATTTCACAAACAAATGTGGCTGTACATCAATTTGTGAAATTCATATTCTGAAAATGGAAAGTCCTCAAATGAAATGAAAACATCAAACTCAGGCGCAGTAATTGCATTGTCGCTTATCTCACGTCACCCTTGCTCTGCACACGCGCTCAAGTGGTAGATCATTAAAAAGTTCTATCTCTTCCGGCATCAAAAATAAATTCTCTGATGCAAGTACAACATATGAATGCTAACAATATTAGCAACACTTACAGCTATTATTATTATTATCATAATTCTTATTGTTATTATTATTGCTAGTGGTTGGGGTAACAAACAAAAATATTATATGTGATAAAGGACTCTCTGCTACACATTATAAGGATATTGCAAGCCACGGAGGAGCTCTGTGACTATATAGAGGAAGAAGGTTGGCTTTATTTCATGTTCTTGGTGGTAGGTTAAGGGTGTGCTTAGTGCAAACATCATTTACCGCCTTATTATGAAAGAAGGTTTCTGAAGGTGGTAATATCAGGCAAGAATGTTTACCGTATTTGTTGTGTAGCATTTTGATGAGATAATGATGTGTTCTGTCGTAAGCCTCACTGAGCTTTTCAAGGCATAATTTAGGGGTGACGTGTTAATATATAAAAATATGTTTTCCTATATGACAAGGGCACCCTTCTATTCTATGTGTTACTGCATTGCCTTTAAACTGCAGCCCAGGCAGAGCACAGTAATGCTCCTGGCAGTCATATATTTCTGTCGTTATGTGGATAGGGTAAATACAAAATGCTCCACAGATAAGACATTTACCTTCCATGTCTCCTTATCATTCCTTATAGCTACCTAATTTTTCTCTATTTTCTTTATCTCACATATTTCTAAATCATCTCCATCTGTACCCCTTCTCCCTCTACTTTACGTCTCTTGCTATACTGTTTTGATATCTGTCCATCTCTTGTATCCATCCCGTCCCATTTCTCTTATTCAGCAGGGCAGTCAGTGAAACACAGTCCTCTAAAGAGGAGAAAAGGAGAAGGCATGGGAACAGCATTTGTAAGAAAGCTATTACATTTTGACCAATTGAATGGTGAAAATCCTCAGAACAGCAATTTGATTTTCACTGCTGCACCAAGAACACCAATAAAGAAATATTTGTGATAGAAAATATTGGGCAACTAAAGCTACAATTTCAAGTGAAATGTCCATAAGTCTTACTTTCATACTATGCAAAATCTAGATACAAACTCAAAAAGAAATGGCTGTATCAAGCTTTCTCAAGTTTCTTTGTTACTGTTGGGTTGGTGATCATCAGGTAGCTTGAGCTTTTAGCTGTTTTTGTATGCCCCTGTTTTTGAAGGTTTGAGATATAATTCAACATTATTCACCATCACAAGGACTTAACTGAGCCTAAAAGGGCTCATACACCCAAAGTTGCTCCAAAATATATATTGCCTATGGCCACATAAATTCCTAAGATGTCACAACTTGCTTTGCATTGGAAGACTTCCCACATGGATACAAAGTCTACATTAAGCATTGCGCACTCTGGGTCATGCAGGGGACTTACACATTCAGGTGCCTGTCTCTGACAGCACAGTCAGCACCTCCAGGGCAGAAATGGCCTTACCAGGTGAAAAATCCATATTGACCAAGCTAGAGAAGATTTAGTAGAAAGGCATATGATAAACACAATTAGAACTCTATGAAGTCATGAAGGCTGGATGGGACAGATCAAAAACCACTTTTACGGGAAAGAAGACCTCAGAGTGAAATGAGCAGTGTGGCGCTCCGTTCAAGACACATTATACCTGGATGGCCTTATCTGCTTCATTTCTGTCTTCTGGAAATTAGAAATTAAATGCTTGGTCTTCGTATTAGGCAAATGTCTCACAGTCCTTTCAAATTTATAAGCAGAAATCAGATAGTTCAGCAAAGCTTTTAGGTTTACTGATCACTCGGGCTTTCACATTCTGTTCCTTTTCTCAACTATTTATATTTCTGTTCAAACAATAATAATAACAACTCAAAATCAAGGGCTGAACAAGATTTTGTAATATTATATTTATAGTGCATAAGACCCTGGAAATAAAATCTGTCACAAACTGGGGTACTATGGGCAAAAAAATGAGTATGGAAGCCAATCACTGACCACTGTTACAGCCTATCTGTATATTTATGGACGAGCATCTAGCATTTAGTACTCGGTGCAAAGAGAACAACAAATCATGTAAAAAAGATGCACAACCTGATTGTTTCATACTCTTTCTAGACAGAAAATCGGTCTAATTTTGCTGCTGGTTATCCCTACTTAGGGTCTCATTTACGAGGCCCTAGTGGCACTCTTGTGTTACTTTTTTAATGCACTCTTGTGTTACTTTTTTAACGCTCCAGTGGCTTAATGTGCCACACCATATTTTCAAGGCCACACAAAGCTACTTTATGTGGCTTTTCATGGCCATTTAAATATGTGCCCCTTTCACGCAGAACACTTGAGAGCACGTGCGGAGTTTGTAGCCAATAAGATTCTGGCCAGCAAAAACCCCGCAAAGACCATCTTCTTCCTGCTCAGTGGCATGAAGAGTGCGGGTGCTCCTAGAGTCTCTCCCATTACTTCTAATTGCCAGTGTGACAAACTAGCGCAGCACTTCATGAACAAAGTTGAGCTGATCTATTGGGGTCTTTCTAAGGCGACTCCACCTTTGGAGGGGGTGGCGCCTGGAAGGGGGGATATCATGAAGGGCAATTGTTTATCATCATTCCCACCCCTGACGCCCCCGGAATTTGAGGCCTTGTGCCAAAAAATCAAATCAGGTTCCCCGGCTGACCCTATGTCACCTGCCCACTTTTGCCAGTTCCACTTTCTAATCTCCCCTGTGAGTTTAGAGTTGGCCGATCTGTCTCTGAGGTCAGCTTCTGTACCTCAGGTGTGGAAGCATGCCAAAGTCATCCCTCCGATAAGAAAACCCTCTCTGGATCCGGAAGAACACGGTAATTATCACCCTATTTCCCAGCTGCCTTTTTTGGCTAAGCTGGTGGAAGCGCATGTGAATTCTATTCTATCTATATTCTTTGAGCAGTAGGACATCTTTGATCCTTCACAGCACGGCTTTCGACCATGGCATAGCACCAAGTCGGCGCTACTGGCAGTGTCGGAATCCATTCGGAGTAGGTTGGATGTGGGAGACTCAGTGGCCTTGGTCCTGCTGGACCTAAGTGCCGCATTCGATACGGTGTCCCATGAGATTCTTCTTGAAAGCCTTCTGGAAGTTGAGCTCAGGATGGGGCCTTGGATTGGATCCAGTCTTTTTTAGAGGAACGGTCCTTCCAGGTCTTAGTACCACCTTTTCACTCCCGGGAGTTTGCTCTGCACCAGGGGGTACCACAGGGCTCCATCTTAAGCCCACTTTTGTTCAATCTATATGTGATATCCCTAGCGGAGGTGGCAAAATGCAGGGAGCTGTCCCTGGTGTTGTATGCCGACGACACCCAATTGGTAATTGCCTTTTGAAAAAATTGCAGTGCCAATTTGGACAAGTTCAAGGAGGATCTCCTGGCCATCTCCGACTGGATGGCGGCAAACTGTTTACAGTTAAATGCCAGTAAATCGGAGATCTTGCTGTTTGGCAAGGCTCGGGAGCTATGGTCTGAGCAGTGCTGGCTGGTCCGCCTCAAACCCGCCCCTCTCCCTAAGGAGACTGTGAAGAACTTGGGCATGTGGTTTGATAACGGACTGACGTTCGATAAACAAACGAAAGCCGTTGCTGCTGTCTACTTCGGGCTCCTGCGAGGCTTTAGACCCCTGCTTGTTTTTTTCCCTCCTAAAGTTCCCCAGACTATTGTTCAGGCATCCATTTTGTCGCTCCCGGCTCACATTAGTCATTCTGCACCTTCTGGTGTTTCGCAAGGCCATAAAGACCTGGCTCTTCCCTACGTCTGATGTTTAATCATTAGGTTGTTCTCTCATGCTCTTGTCTCTGGTCTCTGGTTACGCTGGGACGCCTAGTCGCTGAGACAGCCATGCGCATTACAAATCCGTAAGTAAATAAATAAATGTTCCCAAAGAACACCCATGGAATCTGAAGCATTCCCAGATTCAACAGGAAACATAAACCTGGGAATGCGTCAGATTCTAACACCACCCTAGTGGTGGTGTTAGGGAGGTGCAATGAGGTGAAATATCCTTATTTCTCCTCGTTTTTTCCTCTTTCTATGTGTGCTGCATGCTGCATTGGTGCTAGGCTGCTTTATTAGCGTCGGCGCAGGGGTCAGTACAGGAATGCACTGCATTCTTGTAAATATGGTGCATTACTGCACTTTTAGAATGCCGCAGCGTGGCGTTGCATAATTGCATGCGGAATCAAGCTGCACCATTCTATTGTAAATTAGGCCCTTTGCTCCTCTACTGGGGAGACAGACAGAGATGTGCAAGCCTTTGCATTGCCTCCTTTCCCCCCCCCTTTATTTTTGGTCCACTTCTACTTTTTTGTCTTGGCCTGACATATTTCACCAACTAAAAGCTCAAAGGTAGTGTTGCACCTTACATCAATTTAAGACTGAATTCTGCGCTTCTGTGTAAATATCACTCAATTTACTAAATGTAAATATTGGGTGACTTTAAAAAAGAACACATATTCCGTAGACTTCTTATTGTAGCCTCGAAATCACTTATTGTAACCCTACCCTGACCAAGGAACAATTGATTACCGAAAATTCCCCATAACAAAGAGCAATTTATGTGTGGCAGCATAATAACAATCTCAAGTTCTTTTATTAATATACAGAAACACAGGTTTACCAATATCCCTTTGTAGGATATAAAGATTTTCATTTTTAGAACGCATTTCTGTTCCACTGAGAATATCTTTTTCACAGCCACTGGAAATAGGGTTTATTAAAAAATAAACAAAGTGAAGGAAGAGAAAGGAACGTCTGAGCTGGAGGACGAGCCTTCGTGATTAAATTGTTATTCCTTGGACCCCTGGAGGTTCTAAATACTGGCAACCATTTTAAGATAACAATTGTGTTAAAGCAGTCTACAAAATTGTTACCTCGTGTTATCTGTGAAATGCTGAAAATCTGTATTGATGTTTACACAGCTTGTGCACTAAAATGATGATAAGGAAAAATGTGCTGCTCTTGAGCATTTGAAATGGTCTTAAAACAAAATCTGTTTACAGCCAGAATGTGATATACTTCTGTTTACATGGGCGACTCTTTTAGAGCTCTTACCAGCATGTGTCCCCTTCCACTAGGGGCAAATGTTAAAATATTTCTTATGAAGCAGCACAGGGAATGATATGGAAATTGTATATATTCATAGATTTTAATAAGTAGGGGTCAGATGAACAAACCATTTTTACAGTCGCAAATAGTCTGATTCGAAGTTTGTAATTGCAAAAACAGTTTTTCAAATGTACCATTCACATTTTATGAATCAGTATAGCTTCACCGGCTAATAAAATGTTATTGCGATTAGATAGCCATTTGGTATTTGGAAGGGGCATATACTGAATCAGTATCCAATGTATCAGTGGTTTGCAACTGTAATTCCAACCGGTCTCAAAACCTTGAAATGTTACAAACTACTAAGATATATACACACACACACACAAACATATACATTTACATATGCACACATTCTCACATATATCTTATATATATATATATATATATATATATATATATATATATATATATATATATATATATATATATATATATATATATATATATATATATATATATATATATAATATACATAATGGCATTCTTTATAAAACAAATATTTAAAATCAGCCTTAGGAATAGTGGTGAAATGTTCCCATATATGAGTTTAGCAATAAGCATTGTATTGAATGACCTCTGACATACTCAAGTTTGGCAGCATTAAAAAAATATTTTGCAAACCATTGAAATAAACACAGATTTTATATTGTCAAAGGCAAAAGTAAGTAGCCTTTCAGGATAGAAAAGAGATGAAACACCCCCATATATAATGAGTATTTTCCTTGAGGAGCAAAAAAAAGTGGAGTGTACTAATGTACCTTTCTGCAGCATTAGATCATGCACACTTGTCCACCTAACTGGAATTCTGCATGACAAGAAATTGTGCCCTGAACATTAGTAGACTTCATAGAATACTCTTGAAATTATTTGTGAATCAAATAGAAGTCAGAAATCCATTCTGAACATAGGAGCAACCCTGCGCCTCAAGAGTAGATTTACAATTTGTATTGTTAGAGCTTGCTCAATGAGAGCCTCAAACATTTGTTCAGGTTCTTTATAAATTCCCTTGGGCCAAATTTGCAAAGTGTTTCAATGATCAAGAATATGGGCAGATTATTATGCTAAAAAATAGAAAATTCAGGACATTCTTGCAGGTACTTAAATACAGTAGTCAAATCTTTAACTAAAATAGAAAGTAATGGGTCCGCTTTGACACCTTCGATGGCCCGCTGTAGTGCACTAGCCAATTTCTTTGTTAATAACATTTCTGGAATATACAAATGCTTTAGTGGCACTGCAGTTAAAGGGATATATCAGATGACATGAATCTAATCAAGAAGAATATAGAGACCTTCTCCTCCTTTCATCAGAAAAGAAAACGTCCTTCACATGAAGAACAAGGTAAAATACGACTCCCCATTGAACTCTGTACCACCCTATCTGTTGAATCCGGGAGAGAAAATAATATTGCCAACTTTGTTTAGAGTACTTAATCCCTCTGTACAATTGGGTTTAGTACCTCCCTCCTGGAAAGACACTGTGGTAAAGCCACAATTGCCCCCGGCAAGTTGAAAACTATAGAGCAATATCCTTGCTTTCCATAATTACAAAGGTTCTGGAAAAACATATTAATCAGCATCTTTCTACTTCTCTGGAACATAATGGATCTCTTCATATGTAAATTGGCTTTTGATCATGTTATTTCTCTGAAACAGTGCTGTAAATCATGGTTGAGGAACTGAAAATAAATCTGGGTCATGGATGCACTGCAGCAGTAATCCTTCTGGATCGAAGTGCCACGTTTGACACTGTTTCCCATGAAATGTTATGGCACTCATTAACATTGGTAGGAATATCAGGAGCAGAATTTCACAGGCTCTCCTCATTCCTAGATGAAAGAACCTTGCAGGTGTACAAGAAGCCATTCTTTTTGGATACTTTCCTACTTAAATGTGGAGTCTCTTTTAGTTCCTCACCGAGTCCCACACTTTTTTATCTGTATGTCAGTCATCTAGCAGAGATCGTTTTAAACTTTGAATTGCCATCGTCTCGTATGCAGATGACATGTAGATTATCATCTCCCTTACCCAGGATGATCATTGCAACACGGACCAACTGGAGCCTTGTCTAAAGTAGATTTCAGACTTGATAGCTCATTTTTGTTTGAAACTCAATGGTGACAGAACTGAGGTGTTGGTCGCCAGTAACAATATGCACCGATGGACAAAGGTTTATTGGCTGGGATCCTTGGATAGTCGGCCCCAGCCTTAACCATTAGAAAATCTGGGTTTCTGACTGGATAAAAATCTCACTTTTGAAACCCAACTTTGTAAAGTGGCCTCTACTTGTTTTGGTATCATGAGAATACTTATAAAGATTTTAGACGTTCTCTCATCCTTCATCTCGGAAGATTGTGGTACAGGCACTGATTCTTTCCCAGTTACAGTAAGAAAATGACCTCTACCTGGTATGCCTGCTCTATGTGTTGAAAATACTCCAGTTAATCAGCAATACAGTGGTGAGGCTGTTACTGTTTTTGTAATCCAGGTCCTTGGCTGCCTTGGATTGGCGTGCAGTTAAACATAGAATTCAATTGAAATCGTTATGTATTTACCACAGAGCTTAGCATAAAAAAGCCCCTCAATTTCTGTTTCCCATGGATCTTCCATACGTGCCCAGGAGATAGTTGAGATCATATTCCCTAAAGTTAGCCGAAATGCCTACTGTGCAGAAAGTAAGGATTTGAGGCTGACCTTTCTCCTTTGTAGCAGCAAAACTATGGAATGATTTACCTACTAGGTTGATGATGATGGAGGAAAGAGGTCTGTTCAGGACACTATTAAAAACTTGGCTGTTTGGTGATTAAGAATTAACAGTGCTCTAGTGTATTCAGCGCTGGGAGGCCCAGGGAGGGGAGGGCATCCTTTTTTAAATGTGAATTGAATTGAATCCAGCCGGGTGTGTGAGTTACACCTAAATGCTCAAACCCAATTTACAGGGCACTTTCTTTTTGTAGGTGTGTCATACTCCAGTCTTTCGGTGAGACGTACATGTGAATTGCCAATAGGAAGGCTTGCATATTCATGTTTTCCATGAGGCTGTCTCTCAATTCATACACATTGCTCTGTGAATCAGGCCTGCATCTTGATGTGCATTTCACACCTAATACAAGAGTAAGACACAACCACTCATGGAAAGAACTTTATGAATCAGGCTCAGAGTAAAAGACCAAATGCCAGAAAGCAGATTTTGTAAAACGCGTGAATGAGTGCGTCAAAAGAAACTTTACTGGGCAGTTCCACATATCCACATCTACGAGAGCACTAGTGCCTACATTTATGCATTTCAGTAAAAGGGTTGGCAGTTATGGCAGTAGATGTCCTGCCCGAGCAGTGCATCTTGTACTCACTATTGGGGCCATTATGATGTTGGGCGGATCGCCACCGCCCGATCAGCGGTGGCGATCCGCCGGACATCTTTCCTCGCCTGCCCTTCAATTACTCACTGCCATATTACAAAGGCTGTGGGTACAGCGGTGGACGGAAAGACCGTCCGCCGCATTACCGCAGACAGGCAATTGTTATGATTGCCTGCTGTGCGGTCCTGGCCCATAATATGGTGGCGGTGCCTGGCAGGCACCGCCCTTCAAATTATGATGTGGGCGGATTACTGCCTTTCCATGATGGTGATGCCGCCTTGGAAAGGCATGTGGTCTTTTGCATTGGGGCCCGTTGCGGACCCCCGGAGTGTTAGGGGGTGCACTTGGGGGACACCCATGGTACCCCCCTACAGTGGCCTGCACAAGGTGGCTGTCACGTTGTGCATGTTAATGCACAACAAGCCACTTTTACATTGCGGCGGGTGCCACTTGCAGCACGCCCACTGAAATGCAATAGATGCGGGATGCGACTGCCAGGGTGGCGGTCTCATCCTGATTGCCCCCACGGGACCACTGCACCTCTGGTGGTTGGTCCAGTTTTCTGTAACGGTTGTCTGCCCGCCATCATAATGGGGCCCTAAGTGAGGTGCTTCCATGTGCATTTCATGGTTTTCTGCAAGCAGCAAGGTGTGCTTGAGAGAAGTGACACATCAAACAGTGAACAATGCTGATCCTTGGGTGGTTGTCTGCAGCACTTCTGAGAAGTGTGGGTGAACTGCAGGGATGTTGCAATGGAGCACTTCTTTGCTCTCCTTGTTATAGGATATATGGAAGTGCTCCGGGCAAAAAGAAAAGGTAGGATTTATTTCCTTGACATGCAGAAAGAGTTCATTTCTTCCTTGCTAACCAAATCAGTAGGTCAACTGCAGTAGAGTATGTATGTCATGGTAACAGTTTCCATTTCTGAAGACTAACTTCTGATGACCTCCAACATATTTATTTAATTGGTTTCATTAATTACTGAGCTACGAGTGTATCACTTCTTCCACCAAAAGGTTTCAACCTATCATAATAAGGAAGGTAATTTTTTATTTTTTTAATTATTTATGTATTTGATAGCTCTTGACAGCATTAGTAGAGCTTGAAAGGCTTTTTAAGCCCTAATAGCACATCTGATTAAAAAAATATATATGTATATAAATAAATACATATATATATAAATACATTTCTCCAAACTCGCCTTCACTTCTCTCTGCCACACGAACAGACGAGCGTGGACCCATATATTTTTTTAACTAAATATTCTTTTTCTTTACTGTTTTAATTAATGACAATCTTACAGAAATATACTTTGAAGTCAATCAAGCAGTGATGCTCGGTGTCTGGTGGGCATTGTGAAATTGTCAAATAATGGTCGGTTTCAGACATATGATTATGCAGGATTTTCATGACCTGTATTAATTAATGGGCACAGTTTTCTGTTTGCACCAAGGTGCACCTTTAAGAAGGTTTGCCAGGCGCTATCCAGAACAGTGCATCTTATTGCAATCCATGAAATGCTCCCAGCGAAGCCACAAACTTGAGGCTGCCCTGGCCCAACACATGAATTGAAATATAGGACAGTTGCTTAAAAGCCATTTCAAAGTGCATGCAGCAGCCACCTGCACTTTAAAGAAGTGATAGACCGCAGGCAGGTGCAGTGAGTGACTGCAGCCGCCTTCAAGGCGATGTCTAGGATGTTGGGTCGATGGGACCACCAGTCACCTTTCAGAGAGCTGACCTCATGAGGTGCCCTGATTGTGTGCTACCTTTTAGTGGCTTTGCACCTTCTAGGGGCCTGTTTGCCTCTGCTCCCGCATCTGTAATAGGACACAGGCTCAGGGGCAAAGTGATTCCCTCATTGCATGGGGCCATGCCCAACGCTATAACCCATAAATTGTAATGTGTTCTGGTTTCCGATAATCTTTCCTGCATCATGGATATGTTCTGTTCCACCTTCGCCTTAAACCAACTAAAGCTCAGATGAACAGTGAAGAGCCACCTATTAAGATAAGCAAATTGTCTGCCAGCCTCTTCGATGCTCATGACGGCTCCCGGCCGTCATGAGTCACGGTGGGCGTGTGCTGATGACGGCCGGGAGCCGTCATGACCACGCCCGCGATCGGAATGTCAGCACTGCGGCGGAATTCGTGCCGCAGTGATGAGGTTAAATGCCTCTGCGGGATTATCCTGACACATCCCAAAGCCTCCACTCCCCAACTGGAAGTGGGCTCTTCCGGTGGAGAAGCATGTGACTTAAGCGTATAGTAACATAAAAAGAAAGGACGGACTGGGTGACATCAGTATTTGAAATAATGGATGTATTTATGTATCTGTTCATATTTTAATAACTGGCAGTCAGCTATATAGATCAATAAGACAAAAGTAGATTTGCAGCGGGGTTAGCACAGAGATCCCCGGATATGTGGGATTGCAGCAATATCCTTGAAGTTGGCCTCGCCAATGGCTTTGGCCAGCAGCGGGTAGGATTAAAAGACTGTCACCCGCCTCAGCTAACACCCTAAAGAATGCATTATGCAAAAATCTGGGAGTAAATTTAATGGAAAAAGAAAGGATTCTATCTGCCATGTCAGGGATACAAACCCCACGTATTCCGCAGCAGCTGAGACCATACACACGATCGCGAGAACAGTAAGTGACAACCTTACAGTATTGGACAAGTGAAAGAGACCCTATCAGACAGAGCTGTAGTGAAACAAACACATCTATTACGGCACGCTGTTTGCCATTCGTTATTCATTGACTCCAACATGTATGGATTTTCTGCCTTGAAAATCAATCCAATAATCCTCTTCGCATAGGCAGATCCTTCTAAGCAGCTGCGTTGCTTCTTGCGCATAAAATGTTATGTTTGGCTCTAGCAGGACAGAGAGCAGCCTGGAAATACACTCCGGTACTGGCGCAAAGATGCTTTCGCTCTCAGTTCCTTTTCCTCTTTTAAGAAGGTGACATTCCATGATGGTACGGCGTCAGTTAGGGTGGGGTTTTGGATGGAGGGATGGATGGATGATTGGGTGGGTGGATGGATGGAGGGATAGATGAATGGGTAGGTGGCCTGCTGGCTGGCTGGATGGATGAAGGGATGGATGGATGGATGGATGGATGGATGGATGGAGGGATGGATGAATGGATGGGTGGATGGATGGATGGATGGATGAAGGGATGGATCGGTAGGTGGACGAATGGATGGTTGGACTGGTGGATAGATGAATGTAAGGATGCAGGGATGGGTGGATGAATGAATGGACGGGTGGGTGAATCGACAGATGGGTTGATGGATGGATGAATGGATGGGTGGACGGTCAGATGAATGGATGGATGGATGGGTGGATGGGTGGGTAGATGGATGGATGGATGGATGGAAGGATGGATGGATGGATGGATGGATGGATCGTCGGTAGACGGATGGACGGGCGGATGGATGGATGGCAGAGTGGATGGATGGATTGATTGATGGACGGAAGGGCAGGCAAACAGGTGGGTGAGTGGTTAGATCAGTACAATACAAGGTGTGTAAGTAGATGAATGAATGGATGGCTCATTCAACAAAGGTATATATAAAAGTGAGTGAATATCTCAAGGTTACAACCTGAATTGCCGCAAAGCATTTACTGCTCTGGAAGTTATGTAGATTCCGAAAACACGGAGCTCCTTTTCTGGATGAAAGATTGTTGCCAGCAGTTAAGATTGTCTTGGACATGTTGCCTACAGTTACCTTTATTGGACTATGAAACCGTGTATCACAGGGGGCGGAAGAGAATCGACTGGAACACCAACCACATACTGTTTTATCACTTGAGGATTTTGATGAGGCACTATTGTAACAAGACACAGCAGTGATTTTTATGAGCAGCGCTGTCTTTGAATCCGACCCGACTATACGTGAATTGGATAATACTCACATTGTTCTGTCAAGAATATGAAGTTTTGGTGACTTCTGAGTTGCAAAGAATATTCTCATGCTGTCTTCTGGTGGTGCAGTCAGCATCAGCCCGGCGGTGCACCCCGTGCAGGTGAGATACTCCACGACCACCCTAGTACTTGTGCCATTGCAGTGCATGCAAAGCGTCATGAAGCACAGATAGCACTCTACCACAAGGGTGGTCTGCAATCTGTGCTCCAAGACTGGGGGCAGGAAGTATCCTCTTGGGGTCATATAAGCAGACCTGGATACCCTGCTGCCAACACTTACAGATGTTCCAAATATGGAGCTAATATGACAGTATACGCAGCTAACAAGTCTGATAAGCTCTATGACATTACTCCTCTGGATTTGATCTGTTTAGCAGTTAGCGCGGGGACACACAGCTTTGTGCAGCCAGGCGCTTTACAAACGTTTTTATTATTATTATTATTATTATTATTATTATTATTATTATTATTATTATTTAACAACGTTATGAAAGCAAACATCTGAATGATGGAAAACTGTCTTTGATGAACATCAGCAGTGATAGAAAAAATGTTGTTGTCAGTAACGAAATATGGCAGGATTTCAGCAAATAATTGTACCTAATTCGCTAATGACAATTCTGACGAAAGCTGAATCTGTTGTGAGCAATAGATGTGTTGTATGTATGTATTCTGGTACCACTGCAGCGGCGCCTGAGGGTCTACAAAAACTGATATTATGCCCTCATTTACAAATTCTTGCAAAACCTGGGGCTAAATCTGGTGCCTGCCTTTGGAGAGCAGGAGGCACTACAACTTCCACACTTTACACCATGTGCAGGAGATGGCAAGCTCACAGTGGAGGAATTGGTCTCCTTTCTTCTGCAGGGTACAGTTTATGTGATGGGATTGGGCAGTGCACATATATTTGCATACTAACTCATATAGGTAACATACGCCCAAATACATTCAGGGGGAAAATGTGCTCAGCAGTATCTGAGTTCAACATCTTGTGTGTGGAATTTCATTGGCCCTTGGTCTCTCTTCATTGTTTTCGCTTCAAGCTGGAAACCCAGTCTCAGCATGAGCATTCCTATTGGTTAAAGCTATAGCAGTCAGCTGTCCGAGGCACTATTAAACTCAGATTGAGTTTATTGTTTGGTACTCGTTAACTCCACGACAATACTTTGAATATCATCAAATTTTGCATTCGTTCCATTCTATATTATCTCTGAGTGCATGACCACTGATTGTTGGTTTTACTTCGAGTTCCATTTTTCCAAGCACTCATTTGGATGAACGTCACACATCAACAATCCTCATATAGCTAATTCAGATTCAAGGTTTTAGAATGTTTAAAGTAAGGTTGCATAGAATAGCTGAGCATGACATAGACATTTATTTTCCCAGTCTGTTTCCTGTAGAAGATTCAGAAAGGAGGTGGCCGAAGCATGTCAGCCTTCTTTTTCTGAGGCAGGAGCTTTCAAATCATTGCCCCAAGTAAAAGGTTTCCTGCAACTTGTACTGTGATCAGATCAGGATCACCACATTTGCTGAAAAACAGTCTTTTGCCTGCAATCAATTATTCGAAATCTTTAGGAGAGGCAGCTGCACTAATAGAAGACATGATGAGAGAGCTGGTGTACCCTTTCTTGTGTTAATCATTTGAGGGCACTGATGTAATTGATACTCAACGATTGTATAACTGTACAATGATGTAATTCATAGATACTGTTCAAGAATGATAGGCCATGATGAGATAGAACTATATTTCATTCTTGGTATTGAGAGAAACTAAAGTGCCTAGGATCTAGTTGTCTAGTGGACTATGATAAAGTAAGGTATTATTAATGCATCAAATTTAAAAACATCTAAATAAACATCAACAGGTCTGGTTAAAGAAACTGCAATAATTTGTAAGTCGGTTGTTATATTCAGTTACATTTTGTGAAATTCACAAATGCCTTTTTTTAGATATCTGCATAATTTCTGAATACGGGCAAGATATGCAATTTTAGGATCAATCTAGAGATAGTAGTACCACTTCTACAAAATATCTATAGAAAACAATATAAGATTAAATGGAGTGAGTGCAGAGCTTAATTTGTAAAAGAATAGGTGGTGGTACCAAAGCTCTGCTAAGAATTTCGCACCTTTTATTATTAAATGTTGGTGCACCAAATGTGTAGTCTTGATTCCACCCCATGCCTCTTTTATCCACTACGGGACACAGGCTTTCACTTTCTGATCCTCTTGCAAGTTCCTGTTTTCTTCGTTTGTGACGGGTTTTCTGTATTTCTCTTTCACCTTTTTCCCATTTGTTTCTTCTTCACTATCTTGCTCTCAGTCAATGTCTGATGAGATAAAATAAGTGCTGGTCTCCAAAACTCTAGCTCCAATTGAGTACTTCACAGTTTGACCATGTTTTACCCCAGAATTCATTGCAGCTTCACCCGCTGATACCTTCACCTCTCTTTCTTCGATTGGTGTCTATGGACTCACTATTTAAAAGTTTAGTGGAGTTGGTTTTTAAATTGCAAGTCTGAAAATGCCACTTTTAGAAAGTTGACCTCTTCTTACTTCAACCATTCAGTGTCTCTGCCTATCCCTAGAATACACGTCCGGGTTGGATAACAGCAGGACGTTGTGAATTTACTGTAGACAATCACACACAAAGGGAGCTGAGGTGTACCCCTGATGGCCTATTACCAGGCTGACAAGCCTACCTGAGCTAGAGTGGTGAGAGGAGCTGACACTTGCACCTGAATAGGGCTGTGCCTGTCCCCACTCAAAGAGTTGCATACTCCCCTGTAGTGTGTTGAGCGCCAGGTACAGGAAGGGCAAGGTCTTCTACACTACAGACCCCTTTCTTTGAAGTCTCCCTACTTCAAAGACTAAAATGAGTATAAGTACTGGACCTCTGATGTCAAATACTCAGAACATTCCTGGACTGAGAACATTCTGCCAGGAAGAAAAGCTGTTGTGCTGCCAGGAGGGACTGCCACTTTGCTGCTTGCTTTGCTGTGTTGGACTGCTGCCTGCAGCTTCTTGCCTGGGAGTGAGTGGACTGGACTTTATTATCTTTATCCTGCTTTATAAGGTTCTCCAAGGGCTTGACTGAGCTTGCATCCTGTGGCTGAAGTCTCAGGGACATCAAAGACTTCACCTGCATCTTGCTACCAGCACCTGGGCTCATCTGCCAATGTAGCCCTGACTTTGCTACAGCACCTCCAAAGAACCACTACTGCTTGAGTCTCGAGCACCGCCTCACGGACGTCTGTGGTGCACCACACTGACGCAGCTATTGCATGAGTTTTGACCAATGCATTGCATTCAGCCCGGCAGTTCGACTTTGATGCCGAAGAATTGATGCACAGCACTCTTTACATTGATGCATCATCAATGCCACGTCACTTCAGGAACCAAGGCCTTGCACCGATGCATCGCCTCCTCTGCACAATGCATCATCCCTGAGCGTTAAAGCTTCAATTACCTTGCACCAGCATAAGAAACTGACACATCACCTGCATCTGCAATGCCTCACCTCTTCAGCACCACGCATCATCTTAGATTTACGACACATCGAAAGTACTGTAAAGGGATTTGCATGACTCCTGTATCCGGCCCATGCTCTATCGTGGTCAGATTGACCTTTTGGATTTGTTCGAGTCATGCGCGAGAGAGATTGATTTCTAAATACTATATTTTGATTTTATCTTTAAAAATTCATATCTTGACTATATGTTGGATTTTTGTTGTTTTGGTCTTGTATTGTATTATATTGTATTGGCTATTGTTCTAAACTGGTCTGGAGTACTTTTGTGGTGTTTTCACTATGTTACTGTGTGTAAGTGCACTAATACTTTACACATTGCCTCTTTAGTTTAGCATGACTGCTCTGTGCCAAGCTACCAGCAGGCAAACAGAGGTCAACATTTAATGGGTACCTCACCTACCCTGACTAGAGTGTGGGTCCCTACTTAAACAGGGTGCATAACTCTGCCAACTAGAGACCCCATTTCTAACGGAGTGGATAAAGAAAACAAATGGTTTGTGAGAGATTGCAGTCCTTGAATTTGGAGGGACAAGATTCTTTTCTTTTCTGACTTTGCATGAGTGCTGCACTGTACTGCACCCATAAAGAGTGGGAAAAGCTTTTAAACTTCCCTAGGCATTTTATTTTGTACAGGAAGGATACCCTTCTAGTACAAAACCTAAGCTAGACTCACGCACACACCCTAGTGCTATGTCGCCAAAGTGTGTGGGTGGCGCTCGGCCACTCAAATCGGCACCAGCACTAGGGAGAGGGGAGGAGAGAGCCATATCTCTGTAGATATGGTGCTCTCCTGTGCCCTTCCTGTCATGCAACGCACCACAGCAGTTTTGCTGCTGTGCTGTGTTGAGTGACAATTTTGAAAACCTGCTCAAAGTCTTTTCTGGATAACAATGGCATCAAATATACTAGAAATGAACAAAAATGGTCTTATAAACTTTATGCAATTTATTCCATCTCATATAAAATCTCATTAGCAAATCACAGTGCCACAAAAAGAAATTAAAAAAATGTGTAAATACACATCAATAATAATATAATACAGTTTATAAAGAGACAATGAAAAACAAGTTATCAAGAGACAATTAAAAACAAGTTGTCGACACAGCGTTTCGGTTTTTGTGATAACACCTTCATCAGGACAAGGTTCTTATTGGCTAAAAGATTTCATTAAATTCGAAATATGTTCCTCTGTTATCAATTCGAGGGGCTTTTCATACACCTTCAGGACACCTCCTTATAGTTTAGATGTACTTGTTTTTCATTGTCTCTTTATAAACTGTATTATATTATTTTTGATGTGTATTTACACATTTTTTAAATTTCCATTTTGTGGCACTGTGATTTGCAAATGAGATTTTATATGAGAGGGAATAAATTGCATAAAGTTTATAAGACCATTTTTGTTCTTTTGCATATGTTGAATTCAAAATGTGGTTTACTTTTTTAAGGGTCTCTTGAGTTATGGTGGTATATAAATAACAATCCATTGTGTGGTACTATTAGGGATTTGTTTATTTTTTCTGCTCATCACTCCTCGTCCCTAAATCGGAACTGTGAGGAGACCTCCCTTCTTTTTTATAATCAAATGTACTAGGACATCTTTATATCATCCTGGATGTAAAGTGTTGGTTGAGCACTTCAATCAGACCTCGAAGGTCCAATTGCAGCTGGCTATGACTAATAGAATACCTTGAAAGCAAGTGGATGAAAATATGTTGTTGACATACAGAACAACACCCAATGTGTTGGCAGGCATGTCTCCATTTGTGCTTATGAAGATACGTGTTTCGGGGTCCAAATAAATAGAGAATGGATGAATAGGTGACTGGTTGATGCCACACATTTGTCTGATGTGGTTGACGTGAGAGAAAAGGTACAAAGCAGATATGCTTCTGTGTCTAGAGATACTAACAATTGGAACATTGTAACTGGTTGTTGGGTCAGGATCAAGAAATCAGGATGGGTACGCAAAGGTGAATCCAGGTTTTCTTTTCCAATACAAGTTACTAAAATATTTTCGAATGTGGTGCATTCCAGTGATTGAAAGGTTTGGAACATGATCATGATTGCTGTTATTCCCGAAACAAAGAGAGCTTTGTTCAAGCACAAGTGGACACAACAGAGAATGGGGTTGTACCAAATGATTATATTTGCAAACCGCAGGTAACTCAGTCACATGATGTTAGGCGTATTATGTCTGTTAATTGATAAAAGTTTGTTACTATAGCTTTAAGAAAATATATCTTTATTATGTTCTTACAGTGTAAGGAAATGGTTGTAGCTAGTATGTAACAACTATTCCATTTGTTCTTGGTTGTATTTGGGTTAGTAGTATTTTTGTTTTATGTTTTACCAACTAACAAGCGTGGTGTTGCATGTTTTTTGACAGGAAGTAAACAGGAAGATTTGTAGGTAGGAATATCGTTGGTTGAGTTGAATGTGGTTGTCAGGGAAACGAAAGGATGATTTTTGGGAGACTCTAGCAACTATATTTTCATTTAAGGTCGGCGTTCTCCATGGACAAAAGGGCACTAAGAATGAGGAAGGGGGAAATATGCAGCAGAAATGCTCCTGGGCACACCGAATGTGGTTGTCAGGGGACCCAAAGGAGCGATCCTCTAATTGAAATTACTGCTACTATTGGGAGAATGATTTTGGGCATTCCTAGCATTCTCATTACTTCACTGAAGCTGGGCACTCTCCATGGAAATCATCACCATCAAAGGAGGTGCCTATGAACTGCTCTTTCACAAACATTTCAAACATAGTAGTATTACACAACAAGTATTTAAATCTACAAATGTAACATATATAATACTACAAACGAAAGAATGCGGATACAAGCATTAGGTAAGCCAACAGGTCTTGTCTTTTTTTAAACAAACTTCTCTAGAGCCAATCATCTGGCTTTTAAATCAGAACTATTGGCTTTGGCAAGCCTGTGGGAGGTAGACTGCAGTACAGACCACATAATGTTCAACGGCAGAGTGTGCCAGAATTTTTGATACAATGCTAAGCCCCACACATGCTGAGGCTCTTTTTGTGGCTAACGTGGGGGCAAGTTGATGCCGGTGCTTGACCTCCCGGCTTACATCAGAGGACTTAATGCTTCTACCCTAGTGCCTACAACATAAACCAATGTCCTGCTTTTGCCCTGCATACGCGCACTTTGACCTGCTCTACTTGCTCGGGCTTTCAGGACTTCATGGGATTAAGCGTGCCACATCTTGCAGCTTGTGCAGAGTGGGACTGTCAATGGTTGAGCTGGCGGCAGGCGTGTTGGTTACGCATGTGTGCTCGGGTGGCCCCTATTATAAACCAGCTAGTGGCAATCATTCATAAAGGAGAGCTGCTGGGTGCCCTGGTCTGGATGAGCATCCATCAGCCAAGGGAAACAAGGGAGTAATGTGTTCCCCTAAAATAATCCTCGAAATTATATGTGCTGATACAAATTGCAGTGGATAGCCCATGCAGCCAACACTTGAAGGAGGCTAAGCCCACCAGCCAAAGGCTGAAGAGAGTTAACCAGAAGCCCCATTCAGTATGTATATGTATTTGTATATATGTGTTTGGTGTCGCTGTGTATGCGTGCGGTGTGGCTGTGTAGTTGTAGTAAGAGGGCTTGCCTTCCAGATTATCGTGAGACCTAAAAATAGGTAACTACCTTTAGTCTCGTTCATTGGCTCCAAATTAAGATAATTCTCACATCTGTGAACTGCCATAATTAGACAATGACTGACGAGATATGCCCTTTCTATGTGTTCCTTGTTACATATTATGCCATACAGTGTGTGTTCAGGGTTGATATGCTATTGCTGATAGCAGTGAAATAGCTGCTGTGAGAGCTAAAGCTGTCTGTAGGCTAGACCCAAAAAACATATGGAGGTCAGCCTTGGGCCTCCTCATGTCTGTATTAAATGATGACCTGTTGTGTACATGAATAACACGTAAGGGATATGCGGCAGGGGTTATATTATTGTTCTCGCCTTTGCCGCATGTGTGATCTACAATTCAAGATGCTGAGTCACAAAATGTACTCTTTCTGTCTTTGATCTGAGCAGATGGTGAGCAGCACAGTTTAGCAAAGAGACCTCAAATTAGGCGCGTGCCAAGCCTGGAAGCAAATTGACAAATAGGGTGTAAAGCAGAGCAGCACCGAAGAGGCTTGGCCCCGCTGAGTGCGGCAGAGGAAAGAGGGGCGACTTCAGATGAGAGTAAATTATTGCATCGAGATGAATTCATTTCCTAAATTACAGGGTGACCCTTTTAGCCCTCTCCTTGCTATTCCAGTCTCTGAATTATAACTGCGTGTGGTCTTCAAACTGCTGCAATTTGTTCCAGCAAGAAACAAGCCTCAGCAAACAGCATAAATGATGGCATTCTCCTTTCTGAATCCGCAGTGGCGCCTTGTTACTTTTAGGGAGCAACATTCAGCACAGCTGGATGCACCGTGTGTGCTAATGACTGACAAGCCATGCCAGAAGAGCAACATTGTAATACGAAAGCGGAAATGTATTGACTGACGCTTACTTTCCTTAAATTACAAACATTCTAAACGTAGAAATGCCGTGTAAATAGAAATACGTATATTTCACTTGTCGAAAGTAAATGTAATTGTTTTTGTACTTGTATAGCGCACAGCTACCCGCAGTGGGTTTCCCGGCACTTGTAAGAATACCGCAAGGGAACCCTTCCTGGCTTTCCCTGTGAAGTGTCCACTACTGGGCACCCCCATGGTGCAGACCAGGCATCCCTCGCGTTGTGGGGGCCGTTGTGGAGACTAAGCAAGCTATTGCCCAGAGTTGAAGCGTGGGACCCATGATCATAATAGGCACTGAGGCGAGGATATCCAGTCAGGGGAATTAATGAGCCTGAGACTCGCCGAGGCAGGAATCGAACCCTGGTCCCTGGCCAGAGCTCTGCATCAAGGTCTGCCTGCTCTAAACATTGAGCCACACTTCTCAATGCTTAAATTCATTACTAATGGCTCCTTTATCACCACCTGCCCACGTCACTTCTCACAGTGTACCTTTCCCAAGCGGTCAGAGAAACACAGCTGCTCAATACCCTGACAGCCTAAAATATCGCGTAAGATTGTTGGAGGAGAGTGTCCATCGACATTTAAGGTTTGTGTTACGACACTGGTATTTGTTGATCGCTGGTGTACTCTCTTGGTGCTTGTCGTCGGTGATAAGGTTCAATCCTTCTGGACTTTCTGGGTGCATGTCACTTCGCATGCTACACAGAGTTGGACCGGCCCTTCTCATAGCTGCTAAGGTTTCAGATTGCTATGTGTGACATTTTCATAATTTCAGTGTAATTGAGTGACATTTCAACGACTATGAGTGACACTTACTCGCGTGAAAAATCAAGTAATAAAGAGAAGGGAAATATATAAATATCAGAAATTACACCCATTTAAGCAACGAGAAATTCTAAAAAGTGAAGTGCTGCAAAGGACCAGAAAAATATGCAGCCAAGGAACAAGCATTTTGTGAAATTAAAATACAAAACACTACTTTGTTTCTTAATTATATTTGCAGGGTGATAGCACAACACTGCAGTATGTATTTTGTTCCTGTGCTATTTTCTATGATAATGCTTCAAGCTTACAAGTGCACACTCACCCGGTTGAGGAACCGACAATGAACCAAGGAGAAAGTTTCAGCAAGTGGTTATCAGGGCATGAATCACCCCATACGGGGTATCTCTGAGCTGAGAATGCTTGTGGCCTTACGATGTTGAAAGTTGGACTGAGACCGTCAACATTATCGGCGCCCTCTTGCTCTCCTTAACCTTTTTGTGCGCGTAAAACAACCGCCATTTTGAACACCATGGCTTCCCTGCTCCCGCCGAGAGCCAGCGCGCCTCTCTCCCACTCCTAGCTTCGCCGGCATCCCCCCCCCCCGCATACTGACAACCCCCCTGCCTGCATCTGCCGCGAATCATAAAACCCCTCTTCAGCGCTGCTCTGCCCCAGGCCCTCGTCCTGTTCCCAGCGCGACACCTCCCTTCTTCCCATTTATGATCCCCGGCCCTTTGATGCAAACCCCTTTTCCCCGTGTGCCCGTTCGTCTTCCTCGTTCCCAGGCCGACACCCAGCTCTGCCGATACTGTTCCTTGCCCCTCCCCGTACAATAGAAAGTTTCCCCCCAGCAAGGGATCCCCGGGTTGATCAAAGCCCCCCGCCCTACGAGACCCGATCAAACCCCACACACTCCGTGAATCGGCGGAATACCCAGCTGCGCGATGATCATCACCTGTTGTGAACGGGGCGGGGACTTCCACTGTAACCTTGCGTGGGAACGGGCTGGGAAAGGGGGGGATTCTGAGGATGTCTTTCCGTACATCAAAGTATCGACGAGAATGTGTTACATGCAATAAACAGATAAACATGTGTATAAGAGGCCAGGCCTCAGGGATGCAGTTAGAGCACCTCAGAACGATACCTTCTGTCCGTTTCGTTGTGTTCTCCTCCGGAGAGAATAAAAAACCTTGTTTCCTGCCTTCCAGTCTCCAGCGCCTGCCTCTTCAATAGTTTAACTTCTTTGTGGGTTCAAGAGGCGACACCGCCGGGCAATACTTAAGGATCTTATATTCTGGTTGGTAGTGCCCCCCAATTATTTTCTACAATTGGCGTCCCAAGCGTGGGGCCCATCAGCGACCCATGGATCCAGTGGGAGAGGTCCTGACGACAAAGTGAACGACTGCAACGATCGGGAACGCGTCTGTCCGATAGACCCTCGTCTGACAGCCGATCATCCGAACTTCACTGGTTCCGAACAGACCTCTCTCGAGTGATCTACGGTCCTGACTGGGAACCATCAGGAGTGCCGCGAGGATAACGAAGAAGAGAGGACGATCGGGCGCTGGATTCGGAAGACAGGAAACTGTCCATGCGGTCCGGGTAAGGTCGTGTAACCACGACAAGTCGCGAAATAATTGCTTGATTGCTTGTTTGTTTAAAAATACTAGTATTGCTCTTTTTATTTATTTGGAGATTCACTGTCTGCAAACGGAGAAACAACGGGCTCTCTCTTTGCAAGCAGTGGAGGATAGGTAGGGCAGCAGCCGTGCTTATTTTTTCTCCCCCACTCAATAATCACTTGAAACTGAACTGTTGTTCGCAAAACTATTGTTTCCTGGAGATTCCCTGTCTGCAAACAGGGAAGAGACCACCCTTTTTGCAGATAGTGAAAAGGGTAGGTAACGCAGATCTTTGCGGACCTACTCATTCTCCCCATTGTTATTTATTGGTCTTTTGTTATTTTTGATCCATGAGGTATTCACTGCCTGCAAACAACGTAGAATAGAAATATTCTGTCCAGTCTTTGCACCTAGTGATAAGATAGGCAGTGCTGACTTTTTAGTCCCTCGTTACGAGCCGTCATGTCTGTCTTCTCCCCACTGATTAGTAGCCTGTTTAGCCCGGACCGCCTATTAGAGATGGACCATCCAGCCCCACTGGAAGGCACCCCTAATAAGGACATGTTCATGAAGCATGGATTGACCGCTATAGCCTATAGTAAACTATGGCATAAATATACAAAAAAGGGTCAAGAAAGTCAATGGCCCCTGATAGGATCCTTCGATGATGATAAAATAAAAACGCTAGAAACTGCCCTGGGTAAAAACAAGACAACACCTACTATGCTTGACAGCTTCGGCATGTGGCGAAAAGAAACTGAACAACGTAAAAAGAAAACTGAGAGTAGGTTGGAAAAAGAGCTGCGAAAAGCAGCCCACCTAGCTGCTCAGAAACTAGAAAAAGAGATAAAAGAAAGAGAGAAAGCTAAACAGAAACTAGAAATGGAAACGCCAAGCCAGTGTCCGGTTAGAACCCCCTCCATGCTCTACCCTGATTTACCCTCGAAACGACAAGCCAATGAGGACCTGCTGTTAGGTCCTCCTATCATCTACATGCCCCCTCCATATGCCCCTTCTCAACGCGTGGCGCAGCACGCGCCACCCCCAGGTACAAACGAAGGTACCGCCACAGCGTCGGCCCCAATGGCCTCTGTGCCAGCCGAACCCCTTGTATTAAAACCCGCATCAACAACGACGTTAGACGAGCATGAGACTCGAGGGGCTGGCTCTGCAAGAACAAACAGACTAGACAAAGATGAGCGAGCGGGGATCGACAAAATAGCAAGGACACTGGTAGAAAGGAAGGATGATGAAGAGTACATCACAGATATGTTCAGCTCGTATACAGGGAGTCACAGACGACATTTTACCGTACGACTGTGTTATCATGTCTTGAATACATACGAGGACCGATATCGAGACAAAGGTCCCGAGAGCCTAAGGACTCTGTACCGGAAGGTCGATATCGGGGATGAGGGCGAGTGTGATGTGTCGGACCTCCTTACGCGTACGCTTGAGGTTTTCCGCCACCTCACTGAACGAAAGCCGGGAGCTAAATCCGCAGCCCCCGTAGTGACCGAACCACCAACCGAGCAATCTAACACCATGATGCCGATACGTGAGGCTGCCCCTTACTGGGTTCCTCCTCGGGGTACAGGGACTCACGATGATGCAAACAACCAAGATGCGAAGGGAAGGGTAGTATACAACTGGGTCTACCAGCCATGGGACCGGCAAGAGATACTGACATTCCGGAAATCTCTACCCGACCTACGTAAAAACCCCACTGCCTTCTATACTGAATTGGGTACAGCCCTGGGTTCAACGATCATGACCCTGGCTGACATCGACTTGTTCTTCGGGTTATGTCTACCAGCTGATGTGTGGAAGCAAATCCGGAAAGTCGACCACCTTGAGCTGTTTGGACATACCTGGTCACAACTCGATGACCTGGACAAACAACGGGGACCAGGACAAAAGCCGTTGAAATCCATTCTAGACCTCCCAGATAAAATCGTAGAGAAATTGAAAACCCTAATCCCAGAAAAGAAAGTGGACTGGTCGATAGTAACAGCCTGTCGCCAAAAACCCCAGGAGGATGTATCGGAATACTTCTCCCGGTTTGAAACGGTGTTCTCCGATTACAGCGGCCAGGACATGACCACTGCAACCGGACACCATCTGTTTGTCCAGAATTATGTTAAGGGCCTATCATCGGAAATCTCCCAGAAACTACAGGCCAGCGAGAGTAGTTGGGCAGCCTCCAAACCTACAGCGATTCTCCAAATGGCCCAATATTATGAGCATCAGAAAAATGAAAACGATAGGGCGACAGAGAAAAAGAAGAAGGACTTAAAAGAGAGGGTGATGATTGCCAAACTGCAAGGGGTGACTATAGGACGAGACCAATACCGGGGAAACTACCAGACAAACGTCCCTAAGACTACATTTCCCCAGGACCGCACTCTGACTTCCTACAGTGGACGCACAGACCTTAGAGAAGACCAGTGCGCTTTCTGCAAAGGGACTGGCCATTGGAAATCCCAGTGCCCAGTTCTTCTGGAAATGATCAGAAACAAAGACCCCAGGGATGTAGCAAACGGACCGAGACCTAAGGGACAACAACGAGGGCCCCCAAATGACGCGACTAATGACCGATCAAGCAGACCAAATACGTTCGATCGACCCCGGCAGAACCAATATCAACAATCTGACTATGACGACACTCACACCTTCGCATAGGACAGCCAAGGGCGAGGGAGGGATCCAGTCGAGCTCTATGTTGACCAGCAGGGCCCTTATGTCACTGCTAAGGTCCTGGGTACCAAGTCTCCATTTCTGGTAGACACTGGCGCAACACGTAGTGCGTTATCTAAACGACTGATTCCAAGGGCACCCTTGTCTGGCTCACTCATAACATCGACAGGTTTCGATGGAACGCCCTCCACCAACCCTTTGTCTGCCCCGATTCTCTTTGACGTAGAAAACAACACCACCGACACCACGTTCTTGCTTTCCTCCAATAGCCCTGACGCCATTATGGGACTTGACTTACTGAAACACTTCCGAGCGACGATTAGGTGTTCTCAAGATGGAGTTCGAGTGTTTCTTTACGACAACCCCGTTCTGCTTAGACATTGTTCCCCCCGACACATGTTTTCCATCACCGACGTTGACGCGTCCCTGCTTGACACTCTACCTCCGTATCTGTGGGCCAAAGCGGATTCGGACGTAGGGCGTATGTTAATTGACCCAGTGCACATTACTGTCCGACCAGACGCAACACTCCCAAAACTCCCACAATATCGGATATCGCCAGAGGGCGAGAAGGCATTGGTAATGATTATCCAGTCACTGATAGACGCAGGAGTGGTAGAGGAAGTGGTTAGCAGCGTTTGCAACAGCCCTATCTTGCCCATTATCAAGAAGCAGGGAGAGGGAGATGAGAAAGCATACCGTTTCATCATCGACCTCCGAGAAATCAACAAAGTGGTGGTACCCCAGTACCCTGTGGTCTCAGACATCACCACCATCCTGACCTTGATTCCATCCACTGCCACCACCTTTTCCGTCATCGACCTCAAGAACGCATTCTTCTCCATCCCCATCCACCCAGACAGCCGATATCTCTTCGGCTTTACCCTAAAAGCCCGCTCATATAGGTTTTGCCGAGCGCCTCAAGGCTACACGGAAAGCCCTAGCATCTACAGCCAGGCCCTCAAGAGACAACTAGACCAAGTCCAGTTACCCGACGGGGTGGTGTTGGTACAATATGTCGATGACATCCTTTTGGCAGCCGACACCACCCCTCTAGCGGTTACCGCCACCATTCAACTCTTGCACTTCCTTGCGGAAAATGGCCACAAGGTCTCCAAGAAGAAGTTGCAATTCTGCCTACCCCAGGTCACTTACCTAGGCCACCTTTTGTCCAAAGATGGAAGAAAACTCACCCCTGATCGAATCCAAACCATTCTAGATACCCCTGTCCCTAAAACCCAGAAGCAGGTTCGCTCCCTATTAGGCCTCACCTCCTTCTGCCGACAATGGTTACCAAACTTCAGCCTCGTTGTAAAACCACTGCTTTCTCTGCTAAACAAAGACGTCCCTTTCCCACTCCCTTGGACTCCTGAGTGTCAAACTTCCTTCACAGAACTGCGAGATGCCCTTTGCTCAGCCCCTGTCCTGGGTACCCCTGATTACAAAAAGCCCTTCTCCCTTTACACTCACGAAAGGGAGGGGTGCGCTTTATCTGTCCTGACCCAGGCCATCGGCCCTAAGCAACGACCGTGCGCTTACTTCTCTGCCACTCTTGACCCTGTCGCCAGAGCCTTGCCTGCCTGCCTTCGAGCTGTAGCTGCTGCTGCAGTCTCTATCCGACAGAGTGAGGGGATTGTACTCTCGAATTCCCTCACGGTACTGGTACCCCATGCAGTCGACACCCTCCTGAACCAAACCAAGACACAACATCTGACGAGTGCACGACTGACTGGATACGAACTGACCTTGCTTGCCCCCCATATCACCCTGAAAAGATGCACCACACTGAACCCAGCAACTCTGTTACCCTTGCCAGAGAACGATCCCAATGTGCACCCCGTACATGACTGCGTGACTCTTACGGACGAACAGACCAGGAGTAGGGTCGATCTCAGAGACACAGCTTTCCCTGACCCCGACGGGGAGTTGTGGGTGGACGGTTCTTGCACCAAACTCTCCGATGGTACCACTTCCGCTGCCTATGCAGTCACCACGGCTCGAACTGTAGTAGAAACAGCCCGCATCACCCAGCGATCTGCCCAGGCAGCGGAACTGATTGCTTTGACGCGAGCCTGCATCCTGGCAACAGGAACCACAGCGAACATTTACACTGACAGCCAGTATGCCTTCGGGGTGGTTCACCATTTTGGGCTCCTCTGGAGGGAGAGAGGATACTTGACCTCACACGGCACACCCATTTTGCACGGGGATTTAGTCTCCGCCTTAATCGAAGCTGTCCTCCTCCCCAACAAACTTGCCGTTATCAAATGCCAGGCACACAAGAAAGTGACAGACATTATTGGACAGGGAAATGCACTAGCCGACATCACCGCCCGAACGACAGCTGAAAATAGAACGACAACACATATGTACGTGACCAGGTCACAAGCAGAAAACTGGACTGACGCCAAGGACACAATTAGAGACATACAAACGGCTAGCACACAACACGAATTGACTGAATGGACACGGGTGGGATTGAAAGACGATGAAGGCTGCTGGCGGACAAAAGACACGAACAGATGGTTGCTACCTGATTCGTACTTGATTCCCATATTAACCATGGCACACTCCCCTGCCCACATAGGATCAGCCCCCATGATCGAACTTGTCTCCAGGGTTTGGCACAATGACAAGATCCCAGATTCCGCCAAACGCCTGGTCCAACAATGCTTAATATGCCTGCAACACAACCCCGGGAAAGGAACTGTAGTACCCCGGGGGGGATTTGGGGTCCCAAACCACCCATTTGAAGTCCTGCAGATGGACTACATCCAGCTAGACAGATGCCAAGGCCTGAAATATGTACTCGTCGTGGTGTGCGCATTTAGCAAGTGGGTGGAAGCATATCCAACCCGTGACAACACCGCTATGGCCACTGCAAAGGTTCTGTTAAAGGAGTTTTTCCCCCGTTATGGCCTCTGTCGTGTTTTATGGAGTGATAATGGCCCCCACTTTGTAGCCAAAGTTATCCAGCTCATCCTAAATGGGCTGGGTATTAAACAGAAATTCCACGCAGTCTTCCACCCTCAATCTGCTGGGCTTGTCGAACGACACAATGCCACACTAAAGCTTAAACTGGCCAAAATAGTGGCTACGACGGGCCTGAAATGGCCAGACGCCCTCCCATTGGCATTGCTATCGATGCGCTCTACCCCCACCCGACATCACTTAACCCCTTATGAAGTTGTCTTCGGTCGACCCATGAGCGTCTGGTCTGCCCCGAAACCAACTTCCATTCATGACGTTCCGGATGTCCTAATGTCTGATTATCTGTACAAATTGACTGAAACTTTGTCTGTCCTTCATCAGCAGGTGCAGCAGGCCATCCCCGATGCTTCCAGGGGTCCGGGTCACGCCATCCAGCCGGGGGACTTCGTGCTGATCCGAAATTTTCAGCGATCAAAGAGTTTGGAACCCCGGTGGACGGGCCCCTGGCAAGTGCTGATCACCACTCGGACCGCACTTCGAGTGGAGGGGAAGAAACACTGGCTGCACGCTCATCACTGCAAAAAGGTCTCTCCAGCCCTGGCCACGACAGACACCGTCAACACCCAAGAAGAGCTCCTGAACCAGGACCGACCATCGTTGAACTGCTACCCTGATACTGAGACACTTGAACTTTCAAAACATCCTGACCCCACTGTGCCATCTCGAGAAGGGTATTTCCTGCGTCGAAAGGAGGGAGCTTCGGCTAAGTAGGCCACGGACTAGGTTAAAGGATCTCAGAACGGTGACCCAAACTACCAAGGGTTACCCGGAGAGAAGCTAAAACTAAGTCTGTGGTCCTGCCCACTACCGAGCACCTTGAAGACGAAGATGATGGAAGCGCCAGATAAGAAGATGATGGAAGCGCCAAATAAGAAGCCGACGGAGACAGCAGGAAATACCCACTACAGAAATCCGAGAATAGACAGACTCCATAGCTCAAAGACAATTGCACTCTTCATCGTAATCCTCCTCTGTTTTCTCCTCATGACTACGCTCTGGATTATGGAAGAACACGCACCTGCTCACGAAACATTCCTAACCACTGCTCAGCCTACCACCATGAAGGAACATTATCTAATTTCGCTCTCTCCTCAACTAAGAGAGAGGCGAAAGGAGTTTTGGAACAACTCTTTCGTGCAGCTACTTCACCAGCACAATCTTGCCACCAATACCACCAACTGCTGGATCTGTGGGTTGCTACCCCATGCCACTGGACATTCAATACCATTCATCCCTTCACCCTTCTCTGTCCACGGCTCCTGCCTTGCCTGGCTGATCCTCCTGCAAGAGAGCTATACGGGCAATGCCACCTCCAGCAGAACTGCAGCACATTCTTCTCATGGGGCCGGGCGAAACAAGACAAAGACACACTTCTGCCCGCTGACCCCCAGCGACTCGAACCAAATGGACATCCCGGCTAAAGAACGAATCGAAATGCAGGTGTTCAACAATCCAACCAGACCCACCTTCTCCTATCTGCGGAAACGAACGGCTGCCACTCTGACTGTGGCCCTGACGGTCATCAACGTCACAGGCCACATGTGTGTAGAAGGACTTGGGACACAGCTGGTGGGTCGCAGCGCTTGCCGCTTTACCAGAACTCTGGATTCCACGGATCCACCTTCCTTTGTGTCATCCCCAAACATGTATTTCATCTGCGGCACGAAGGCCTACACCTGGCTCCCCAAAGGCTGGGGGGGCGCTTGCTACATCTCCTTCGTCCTTCCTCCAACTTATGTGGCCCCAGCGAATCACCACAGGCAAAAACGAGCCAAAGACGTTGAGCAAGCCGACTCAACAGGGGCGCAGTTCCTCGATGCTATGAAAGGACTCGTCCCCCTCTGGGGCCCGATGGCAAACAGCCGTGCCATCCGACATTTGACTCAGGCAGTCGAGACGACCATGAACATCACAGCGGGCATCTTTGCCAACAACACTGCCGAGCTCCAAGCGGTCCGTTTGGTGGCTCTTCAGAACCGCCTCGTTCTAGATGTGGTTCTGGCGGACCGTGGAGGAGCATGCCGCATTATTGGGTCCAGCTGTTGTACATACATACCGGACAACTCACCCTCAGTGTACAAAGCCATCGAACATCTTCACAGACTCTCTTCGGAAGTTCACCAAGAGCAAGAAGAATGGTCGCTTGGTGGTTGGTTCTGGGACACCGTCAAAAGCTGGGGCTGGAGACTGCTCACCATTATCCTGATTCCCGTAGTTATAATATGTGGCCTATGCTTAGGAATTCAATGTTTGCCACCTATGTGTTCTTTATGTGCGAGTTGTATTTTTCCCAAAACTGTGGACATTGGAAGCGAACATATGAGAGCATTGTATGATACCGAAGTTAGGAATTTGATGAAAATTGACATTGAGTAAAGCAAGGTGGCTAGATATGTTGAAAAGGGGGGACTGTTGAAAGTTGGACTGAGACCGTCAACATTATCGGCGCCCTCTTGCTCTCCTTAACCTTTTTGTGCGCGTAAAACAACCGCCATTTTGAACACCATGGCTTCCCTGCTCCCGCCGAGAGCCAGCGCGCCTCTCTCCCACTCCTAGCTTCGCCGGCATCCCCCCCCCCCGCATACTGACAACCCCCCTGCCTGCATCTGCCGCGAATCATAAAACCCCTCTTCAGCGCTGCTCTGCCCCAGGCCCTCGTCCTGTTCCCAGCGCGACACCTCCCTTCTTCCCATTTATGATCCCCGGCCCTTTGATGCAAACCCCTTTTCCCCGTGTGCCCGTTCGTCTTCCTCGTTCCCAGGCCGACACCCAGCTCTGCCGATACTGTTCCTTGCCCCTCCCCGTACAATAGAAAGTTTCCCCCCAGCAAGGGATCCCCGGGTTGATCAAAGCCCCCCCGCCCTACGAGACCCGATCAAACCCCACACACTCCGTGAATCGGCGGAATACCCAGCTGCGCGATGATCATCACCTGTTGTGAACGGGGCGGGGACTTCCACTGTAACCTTGCGTGGGAACGGGCTGGGAAAGGGGGGGATTCTGAGGATGTCTTTCCGTACATCAAAGTATCGACGAGAATGTGTTACATGCAATAAACAGATAAACATGTGTATAAGAGGCCAGGCCTCAGGGATGCAGTTAGAGCACCTCAGAACGATACCTTCTGTCCGTTTCGTTGTGTTCTCCTCCGGAGAGAATAAAAAACCTTGTTTCCTGCCTTCCAGTCTCCAGCGCCTGCCTCTTCAATAGTTTAACTTCTTTGTGGGTTCAAGAGGCGACACCGCCGGGCAATACTTAAGGATCTTATATTCTGGTTGGTAGTGCCCCCCAATTATTTTCTACAACGAGGGGAACTAGAACAGTTCAGTATTCGGAAGTTTTTTGAAGGCTAGGAAATTTGTGGACTGGCGCTTCTGAATAGAGAGTTGATTCCAGTACTGGGGGGGATAGATGGGAGAAGGCTTTGCCTCCCGTGCATACCAGTTTGACACGGGGAGTAGAGAGAAGTGCTTGATGGCTAGACCTAAGTGACCTGGCTGGAGTATATCTGACCAACTTTTGGGATAGATAGCTGGGGCCCATGTAGTGTAATGATTTATACACCATGCAGCAGATTTTGAACTTAATTCTCTTTTTTATTGGGAGCCAGTGGAGTTTGTGGAGAAGTGGAGCAGAGGGTATTCAGGGGGGGCATTGCTCACTAGACGGGCAGCAGTGTTTCGAACTATCTGAAGTTTATTTAGGGATTTTTCTTTAGCAGGGCTCAGTAGGGCATTGCAGTAATCCAGGCGACTGATAATCAGTGCCTGGATTAGTGTTTTTCGGGTAACTGATGGAAGTAAGGGAAAAACCCTTCGGAGGATGCCAAGAGTATGAAAGAAAGTCCTGGCTGTGAAGTTTATGTGTTCCTCTAACATTAATTCCTGATCAATTTGCACTCCTAGGTTTTTCACTGTCTGCTTTGGGGGCGGGCTGGTCCTAGTTCCCCTGGCCACCAATTTGGAGACCATCTCAATTTTGCTTCTCCGAATAACATGATCTTGGACTTTCAGTGTTCAATTGGAGGAAATTATCCCTCATCCACTGTGCAATGCCTTTCATCCCTTCCGAGAAGATGTCTTGAATGTGTGGATTTGATTTGTCAAAGGCGAGGAGGAGTTGTGTGTCATAGGCGTAGGAAATGGGGGTGAAGCCTAATTTCCTCAGTAGCCCTGCCAAGGGGGTGACGTAGATATTAAACACTATGGGGCTCAAACAGGAGCCCTGTGGAACCCCCTTGGTGACTCTGGTGGTCTGGGAGCGGTAGGGGTCAAGGTTGATTGTTTGTGTCCTGTTGTTTAGAAAGTCAATCAGCCAGTTCAAGGCTTTGCCCAGGATACCTATATCCTTATGGCGTTTGAGCAGGACCTGGTGGGATATGGTATCGAAGGCTGCAGATAGGTCGAGCAGCACCAAAAGCACTGCCCGACCACTATCTGCTGCCATTCGTATGTTATCAGTAACCTCCAACAGTGTCAACTCTGTTCTGTGCTTTGGGCGAAAGCCAGACTGTGACGTGTTGAGGCGATTAGTGGATTCGATAAACTCCGATAGATGTTTGTTTATATGTTTTTCTAGGAGTTTGTTGTATAGAGGGAGCAGAGAGATGGGGTGGTAGTTGGTGACATCCTCTGGTTGAACCTTTGTATTTTTCCTTATGGGAATAATCTGTTCTGCTTTCCACTCATTTGTAAGGGTGCCTTCTTCCATGGAGCTGTTTAGGATTGAGCATATAGGCCTGGCAGGAGTATTAGACAGAGTGGCAGAGATCTTGGCAGGTAGAGGATCGAATGGGGAACCAGATTTGACAGTTTTTAGAAGAAGGTCTACTTCAGTAATAGTGAGGTCTGGGTAGGCTTCTATGGTGGGGAAAACAACTGCGATGGGTGATGGATCAATGTGAGAGTCTGAGTCGCGAGCGGAGACATAGGTGATTTTTTGGTATATTTTTTCAATTTTCTGAGAGAGGTGGTTTGCAATGTTGTCACAGAGACTTTGAGATGGAGCTTTCTTCAGTATTGCATACTCTTGGGTTGGTGAGTGAGTTTAGTATCTGGAACAGAGTGCAGGAGGAGTTTTCTGCTTAATCGATCTGCTGAGCAATGTGTGATTTGAGGGCTAATTTCAGGATTTTATGATAAGCCACTAATGTTCTTATTAATCAATTTTTATCCAGTGGGTTGTGTGAAAGGTGCCAGATACGTTCTAATTTTTTGCAAAGGCATTTTTCAGTACTGAGGGTGGAGGAGTACCATGGGGCATGAGTGCATTTGTTGGGGTTTGATTGGGGCTTTAAAGGGGCTAAGTGGTCTATGGTGGCGAGAAGATTAGTAGTTAAGTAAGATAATCGTTTCTCTGTGCTATCAGATTCTACAGAGAGGGGTGGGATGAAAGATTCCAGGGAGGATTGTGGTGAGATTTTGTGCCATTGTCTGTATTTCCTGATAGATTTGGTTTTGTAGCCAGCACCTCCGTGTCGGCCTCTGATAATGAAGTCGATCATAGAATGATCTGACCACTCCAGGGGCCTGAAACTTTGCTCCTAATATTTTCACAACAAACGTTTTCAAGCTTCTGAGGACTTATTCTACCTTTCTCATGCACCTGTTGTGGATGCAGCCTAATCCTGAGTCAGTGTGTGCTTTGCACATGTCTTTGGCAGCTGGAGATGGCTGGGGAGGGGCAGGGGTGGTAAAGATACAGATGTGTGAAGCGCTCAAGTGTCTACTCCTTACACACTGACCTGAAGCAAAGCCCCCTTGAGGGGGGATGGGTTGCTTAAGTTGTGCTGTGGACAATGACCTCAGAACTGGGGACGGATTACAGGGAACACTCCTTGCAACTTCCTGCTGTAATCTCAGTTTGAGCAGTGGCACCAAACCTTCATCATGCCAGAATCAACATTATACAGGAATATATGGCACTACTGTAATACCAGACAAAAACAATTCCACAACATAAAAAAGACTATTTCAATTCAAGCACCCCTACCACCATGTTAACAACTTTTTTTTAGACTTTTATATAGCACGAAGTAGACCCGAGACATCGGGTATCAGAGCGCTTTACATGAGCACCAGTTTCATTACAGATGGACACATTCATTTTTGTTTGGCACCTTAATGTCCACCTCTCTTCTCACCCTACCATATACCTGCACTTAGACTATACTGATGACTGTGCCAAGTGCCAGCTGCACAGCATGTCAAGCAAGAGACAGCCATCAGCCTGTGCTTCCTTCTTCTGGTACTACGGGGCTTATTTACGAGCCCCTTGCGCTGCAGGGACATCACTTTTATTCCCCATATTGAAAGTGAAGCACCAGCGGCATCAGGGGATTGTAAATAAGCCCCCTAGTTTGTTTGTTCCTGCACACACATGCCATGTAGCATTTTAAATAGTGCTTCGTGTTCCTCCCAGAAACACAAGCTCAGTTGAAAGGATGCTGACTCGAGTTAATGGAGCAAGCGCGTCACTGAGTTGGATGTTAACACAGACATGGGAGAGGCTAGAATGGGAGTGTTTCAGTGATGGCTTAGAGGAGCACAGAAAGTGTCAAGACTCGACCATGATCCGTGGAACACCAGACATTAACTACTCTCTGGCCTGCCCCTGGTCTTAGAGGCATATCAACCCAGTGGAAGAGAATCCATGGTCAGGAACAGAAAGAGAGATCAGACTCCCAGAGAGCTCTTCACTTTAGGGCATGACAGTTGTTTCCTAGTCGTTTTGCTGTTGCCAAAGAAAATAAATACAATATAAAGCCAAAATAATATGCAAATACCAAAATGGTAATGCACTTTCCAGTTTCTTTGATCTTCAGTTTCTCTCACACACATGCTTACACATACACGCCCATTCACACTTACACATACACAGTAGTGGCAGCTACTGAGCAATAGTGGTGGGGGGTTAAAAAAAAGAAACCTTCCGGCTGACACCTCATCTCCATCCAACTCAGGAAACAGGAAGTGCACAGGCTCCCAGTTGCCCCTAAACCAATCACGATGCTGCTGCAGTCAACATGACAGCAGCACCGTGATTGGTTCAGCGCCCTGGTTTGGCGCTCAGACAGTGAGGGGGAAGCTGTGCTTATTCTCCACCCAGGCTGTGCAATACAGCTGAGTGAAGAAATGCTTAAGTACACATGACTGCTTGGCCAGCTCAAGACTGCTGGTCAAACCGTCATGTGTACTTAGAGAGTGCCCACCACTCCTCCCCTTACTTCAATGACAACCCAGCCCGGCCCCTCCTGCACCTAAACAGAGCTAGTACAGAAAAATAAAATATTAATAACAAGGTGTTATTATTTAATTTTTCTTGTTGTGTGATGCTCCTCCACCTTAGCAGAAGAGCCGCTGCTGCACATACACTCTCTCACGCAAACACACACCTGCCCGCAACAACACACACAATATACATTTTTGCTTACTATCCTCAGCAGCCAGGGAAGATCATATTCCAGCTAATTGTACTCCATTTTATACTACATTAGTAGTGAATAATGAAGCATTATTTACTATTAGTTTAATGATTTTTTTTAGAGAAAACAAAGTGAGTGGAGTCCCAACCAGCATCCATAAGGATGAGTTGCCACTGTGTTCCTGGCATTCATTTTGCCACCTCTGAGGTGCAAAGGCAGTGTTAGCGGTTTTAAGGGTCTAGCCACTGGGGCACCCCTGGGGTAAGTCTTAAGAGGTGAAGCAAGTGGTAGGTGAAAGGCAGGGCAGATAATTAAGAATTTCCATGTGTGTTCTCACTATCTATGAGGTTTGCTCTTATCATAGGTGGACATGAGGGAATAGTTGAAATGACTTTAAGCTGCAATATTGGCCTACAATGGAGCAGCCTCATAATGTTTCTTCTCATTGGATTAACAATGACAGACGCTCTCCTGTTGTAAAGAGGGATTCGTCATTAATAGCTTAGAAATGCAACTTCTAGAAAGTGGGCATTTCTCTGTTCCAAAACACTTTGTGTGCCTTTTAGTTTGACTCCGGTCCTCACTAGAGGCTGGGGGAGCATATCTGTGAATTTCCCAGAGACAGCTATAAACATTGGGCATACAACTGGAACTACAGATCTCTGCCATTTGAGGGCCTGGCTGGATAGATTGGAGAAAGAGGTTTTGACACGTGGCCCTACTAAATATCATGGCCCTACTAAAGATTAGGATCTGTATTCCATGGCCCCAGGGCAGACTGGACTGAAATTTAGGGGAGACATCTGTGGTTAAAAGGGAAACCCCTTTAACCACCCCCAACTTCAAAGGCACACTACATTAGAATTAATGGTGCCATATTACAGCAGGGTAGAGATACACTTATGGGGATGTGGGACCGGAGATCCTGGAACTGCGTGGTTAACACTGACAGAGAAATCTGGTGTTTACAAGGAGCATTACTGCCATTTGAAGGGACCATGCACACTTTCTGAATAGTGGTTGGCCTGGGCTGACTACCTGCTTCTGTGTGGCACCCTAAGGGCTTGTTGGCTTCCCCCCATTCTCTTGTGGACATCTCAGGGACATCAAAGACCTCCCAAGAGGAACCCACACATCTATTTGTGACACCTGGAAGGAGGTGGAAAATGGTGCCCTATTAAGTGCCCACATTGTCTGCTGGATCCCAACTGATAGCGTGGCATGAGTGTTTGAACTAAATATTGTGCCTGGAGACCGGATTCCCTTGTGCGGAGCCCCAAACATACTGCCCGCATCTAAGGAGTGTGCCCCCTGCATCGTGAGGCTTTAACGAGCATAAATGTCTTGTTGGTGGTGAGTGGAGTCACCATTTGCAGGACCCCATGTTGCCCGCTTCGTCTCTTGTGCCGCATCTCTCTTGTGCAACACGCCAACTGCATGCTCATTCTGTGTGTTGTCCGATTCACAGGTTGTGACCCTCGGAGGTGATGGCGTACTTCTTCCTCATGCAGTACTGCTGAACTTGCGCCTGTGTGTGTGACCGGAATATGTCTGGTGCAACCCGGATCAACATGCACCAGATGTTGTGCCTCATTTCCAGGGAGGCATGGCATTTGCAATTCTTCACTGTGTGTAACTGGAATTGTCTGGTGTGACCCTTAACAACACGTACTAGACGTTGTGCCTAATTTCCAGGGAGATACGGAATTTGCAACTTTGGCGTCACTGGGGTTGGTGTCACCCGGTGCGGGTAACTCATGGTGTCACCCCCTCACGACTTACCGCTTGGACCACCTCTGTCGGAAATGTACGGCGCTAGGTACTGTCTTACTCCCTCTAGCTCCCTCTCTCTGTCTAGCTCCCTCTAGCTCCCTCTAGCTCCCTCTTTCTGTCTTACTCCCTCTAGCTCCCTCTGGTTCCCTCTCTCTCTGTCTTACTCCCTCTAGCTCCTTCTCTCTCTGTCTTACTCCCTCTAGCTCCCTCTCCCTCTGCCTTACTCCCTCTAGCTCCCTCTCTCTGTCTTGCTCCCTCTAGCTCCCTCTCCTACTCCTTCTAGCTCCCTCTCTCTCTGTCTTACTCCCTCTAGCTCCCTCTCTCTCTGTCTTGCTCCCTCTAGCTCCCTCTCTCTGTTTTACTCCCTCTAGCTCCCTCTCTCTGTCTTACTCCCTCTAGCTTCCTCTCTCTTCCTCTCTCTTGTTCCCTCTCTCTCTCTTACTCCCTCTAGCCCCCTCTCTCTCTGTCTTGCTCCCTCTAGCTCTCTCTCTCTCTCTCTGTCTTACTCCCTCTAGCTCCCTCTCACTCTGTCTTGCTCCCTCTAGCTCCCTCTCTCTCTCTTACTCCCTCTAGTTCCCTCTCTCTGTCTAGCGCCCTCTAGCTCACACTCTCTCTCTCTTACTCCCTCTAGCTCCCTCTCTCTTTCTAGCTCCCTCTCCCTCTGTCTTGCTCCCTCTAGCTCCCTCTGTCTCCCTATCTCTGTCTTACTCCCTCTAGCTCCCTCTCTCTCTGTCTTACTCCCTCCAACTCCCTCTAGCTCCCTCTGTCTTACTCCCTCTAGCTCCCTCTTTCTTACTCCCTCTAGCTCCCTCTCTGTCTTGCTCCCTCTAGCTCCCTCTCTCTCTGTCTTGCTCCGTCTAGCTCCCTCTCTCTCTGTCTTACTCCCTCTAGCTCCCTCTCTCTCTGTCTTAGTCCCTCTAGCTCCCTCTCTCTGTCTTGCTCCCTCTAGCTCCCTCTCTCTCTCTTACTCCCTCTAGCTCCCTCTCTCTCTCTGTCTTGCTCGGTCTAGCTCCCTCTCTCTCTATCTTACTCCCTCTAGCTCCCTCTATCTATCTAGCTCCCTCTCTTGCTGTCTTACTCCCTCTAGCTCCATCTGTCTCCCTCGCTCTATGTCTTACTCTCTCTAGCTCCCTCTCTCTGTCTTACTCCATCAAGCTCCCTCTCTCTGTCTAGCTCCCTCTAGCTCCCTCTCTCTTGTTCCCTCTAGCTCCCTCTGTCTCCCTCTCTCTCTGTCTTACTCCCTCTAGCTCCCTCTCTCTCTGTCTTACTCCCTCTAGCTCCCTCTCTCTCTGTCTTCCTCCCTCTAGCTCCCTCTCTCTCTGTCTTCCTCCCTCTAGCTCCCTCTCTCTCTCTTACTCCCTCTAGCATCCTCTCTCTCTGTCTTCCTCCCTCAAGCCCCCTCTCTCTCTATCTTACTCCCTCTAGCTCCCTCTCTCCCTCTAGCTCCCTCTCTCTCTGTCTTTTTCCCTCTAGCTCCCTCTCTCTGTCTAGCACCCTCTAGCTCCCTCTCTCTCTGTCTTACTCCCTCTAGCTCCATCTCTCTCTGTCTAGCTCCCTCTCTCTCTATATCTTACTCCCTCTAGCTCCCTTTGTCTCCCTATCTCTCTGTCTTACTCCCTCTAGCTCTCTCTCTCTCTCTGTCTAGCTCCCTCTAGCTCCCTCCCTCTGTGTCTTGCTCCCTCTAGCTCCCTCTCTCTTATTCCCTCTAGCTCCCTCTCTCTCTGTCTTGCTCCCTCTAGCTCCCTCGCTCTCTATCTTACTCCCTCTAGCTCCCTCTCTCTGTCTAGCTCCCTCTCTCTCTGTCTTACTTCCTCTAGCTACCTCTGTCTCCCTCTCGCTGTCTTACTCCCTCTAGCTCCCTCTCTCTCTGTCTTTCTCACTCTAGTTCCCTCTCTCTCTGTCTTTCTCACTCTAGCTCTCTCTCTGTCTTACTCCCTCTAGCTCCCTCTCTCTCTGTCTTACTCCCTTTATCTCCCTCTCTCTCTGTCTTACTCTCTCTAGCTCCCTCTCTCTGTCTTACTCCCTCTAGCTCCCTCTCTCTCTGTCTTGCTTCCTCTAGCTCCCTCTCTCTCTATCTTACTCCCTCTAGCTCCCTCTCTCTGTCTAGCTCCCTCTCTCTCTGTCTTACTGCCTCTAGCTCCCTCTCTCTCTCTGTCTTACTCCCTTTATCTCCCTCTCTCTCTGTCTTACTCTCTCTAGCTCCCTCGCTCTTATTCCCTCTAGCTCCCTCTCTCTCTGTCTTGCTCCCTCTAGCTCCCTCTCTCTATCTTACTCCCTATAGCTCCCTCTCTCTGTCTAGCTCCCTCTCTCTCTGTCTTACTTCCTCTAGCTACCTCTGTCTCCCTCTTGCTGTCTTACTCCCTCTAGCTCCCTCTCTCTCTGTCTTTCTCACTCTAGCTCCCTCTCTCTCTGTCTTTCTCACTCTAGCTCTCTCTCTCTCTGTGTCTTACTCCCTCTAGCTCCCTCTCTCTCTGTCTTACTCCCTCTAGCTCCCTCTCTCTGTCTAGCTCCCTCTAGCTCCCTCTCTCTTGCTCCCTCTAGCTCCCTCTGTCTCCCTCTCTCTCTGTCTTACTCCCTCTACCCCCCTCTCTCTCTGTCTTACTCCCTCTAGCTCCCTCTCTCTCTGTCGTACTCCCTCTAGCTCCCTCTCTCTCTGTCGTACTCCCTCTAGCTCCCTCTCTCTCTCTTACTCCCTCTAGCTCCCTCTCTCTCTGTCTTCCTCCCTCTAGCTCCCTCTCTCTCTATCTTACTCCCTCTAGCTCCCTCTCTCTGTCCAGCTCCCTCTCTCTCTGTCTTGCTCCCTCTAGCTCCCTCTGTCTCCCTCTCTCTCTGTCTAGCTCCCTCTAGCTTCCTCTCTCTCTGTCTTACTCCCTCTAGTTCCCTCTCTCTGTCTAGCTCCCTCTAGCTCCCTCTCTCTCTGTCTTACTCCCTCTAGCTCCCTATCTCTCTGTCTAGCTCCCTCTCTTTCTCTATCTTACCCCCTCTAGCTCCCTCTGTCTCCCTCTGTCTCTGTCTTACTCCCTCTAGCTCCCTCTCTCTCTGTCTTACTCCCTCTAGCTCCCTCTCTCTGTGTCTTGCTCCCTCTCTCTTATTCTCTCTAGCTCCCTCTCTCTCTGTCTTGCTCCCTCTAGCTCCCTCTCTCTCTATCTTACTCCCTCTAGCTCCCTCTCTCTGTCTAGCTCCCCCTCTCTCTGTCTTACTCATTCTAGCTCTCTCTCTCTCTGTCTTACTCTCTCTAGCTCCCTCTCTCTCTCTGTCTTACTCCCTTTATCTCCCTCTCTCTCTGTCTTACTCTCTCTAGCTCCCTCTCTCTGTCTTACTCCCTCTAGCTCCCTCTCTCTATCTTACTCCCTCTAGCTCCCTCTCTCGCTGTCTTGCTCTCTCTAGCTCCCTCTCTCTTATTCCCTCTAGCTCCCTCTATCTCTGTCTTGCTCCCTCTAGCTCACTCTCTCTCTATCTTACTCCCTCTAGCTCCCTCTCTCTGTCTTACTACCTCTAGCCCCCTCTCCCTCTGTCTTGCTCCCTCTAGCTCCCTCTCTCTTATTCCCTCTAGCTCCCTCTCTCTCTGTCTTACTCCCTCTAGCTCCCTCTCTCTCTATCTTACCCCCTCTAGTCCCTCTCTCTGTCTAGCTCCCTCTCTGTCTTACTTCCTCTAGCTACCTCTGTCTCCCTCTCTCTGTCTTACTCCCTCTAGCTCCCTCCCTCTCTGTCTTTCTCACTCTAGCTCCCTCTCTCTCTGTCTTTCTCACTCTAGCTCTCTCTCTCTGTCTTACTCCCTTTATCTCCCCCTATCTCTGTCTTACTCTCTCTAGCTCCCTCTCTCTCTTTGTTACTCCCTCTTGCTCCCTCTCTCTCTGTCTTACTCTCTCTAGCTCCCTCTCTCTGTATTACTCCCTCTAGCTCCCTCTGTCTCCCTCTCTCTCTTACTCCATCTGTCTTCCCTGGATTTGTATGAACAAGAGTGTGAGCAACAGGTGGCACTGTAGTGAAGAGCAAGCTGAAATTTGGAACTGGTTCACTGGAAAACTGAGGACTGCAAGATACTGAAAAATAGGAAACCATGCACCCTCAGATGAGCTGGGCTGCTATAGAGTTGCCTTGTGAGCAAAGAAAATTGCAGTCAAGCATTGCAGATCTCCTGCGAGACTCTGGCGAGTGTGAACTTCATGAGGAACAAGCTTGCACAGGGAGCGACAGTAAAGGTGAGAGCAGAGGCGAGGCTGCAGTGCAGATTGGTGTCACCCCATGTGTTGGTGTCACCTGGTGCGGGCCGCAGCCCCCGCACCCACCTAGTGACGCCACTGCTTTTTCCTGTCTGTGACCATTATTGTATTGTCATGTGCGACCCCTATCAGTGTGCACTAGACATTGTGCCTCATTTCCAGGGAGGTACAGAATTTGCAACTCTTCGTAGAGTGTGACCGGAATTGTCTGGTGCGACTCAGATCAAAACGCACCAGACATTGTGCCTCATTTCCAGGGAGGTACTAAGGAGCAGTTTCATGTTCCATGGTACCCGGAGTGGAGAAGTGTGGCTCACCGGTTAGAGGAGACAGTCCCTGATGCAGAGGTTAGACCCGGGACCAGGGTTCAATCCCCGACGCGGCAGGGTCTTGAGCTCAAAATATCCATGGACTCGATAATTCTCGGCTGGGTGCCTACTCGAATCGTGGGTCCCACTCTGCAACTCTGGGCAATAGCTTGCTTAATCTCCACTATGGCCCCACCGCGATGGGATGCCTGGTCTTCACCTTGGGGATGCCCAGTAGGGGTAATCTCGCAGGGAAAGGCCAGTACGGGTTCCCAAAGCAAGCGCCTTGAGACCTTACGGTGAAAAGGCGCTATATAAGAACGTATGATTTATTAATTTATTTATTGCCTATGTGCTACTTTGATTGATATGTGTCTGACGGAATGCCTCCTTCTTCTGAGAGTCTTCCCTGCTTCATCCCCTATTCATTGATTGTTCCTTTTGTGCCCTCAATGTGGTGGACCGCCTGCCCTCTCCTCACCCTCAGTGTTGCCAGGTAGTATTGCTCAGACCGGGCCTGGGTGGGAAGAGTAATTGACTGGGCTAAGGAACACTTCTGAGAGCAATTAAAAGCTGGTCAAGAGACTGTGTGAGCCCCCCCCCCTTGTGCTTCGCTGAACTGGGCTGGTGCCGGAAGGCACAGTGTGGAATCCTATGATTGAACAACACTCACTATCAGCCCGCTTCTGCTCCTCATACTATGGGTGAACTTCCCAAGTAGTGGCCAAACCCAATTTGTTGACTGCCCCCTGATGTGCTCAAAGTCCTAAGGCCAACAAAAAGACACAGCAAAAAGTGGAGGTAAGCAGGAAAAAAGTTGGGGGTAGACCACCCTAAGGATGACAGGTCTAAAAGTGCTCAATTACCAACACATTCTGCGCCTGATGATGAGTTGGGCGGTGTATTCCGATCCATGCGTAAACCCCTGTTTACGCACATGTCAGAATTGCAAGTTGGTAGGTATTTTACACATCTGATAATTATCAGATGTGTTAACACCTCAATGTTCGATAAATTATTGCGGATGAAACATGTTGAAATTTAACAGGGGAAAAGCATACAGTATTTACTGTATCATGCAGATTTTGGTGCATTAAACAGCAGAATCTGCATGTTATTGCCCAATAATTCATAATAGAAGTTATTTAGCTGACCCGATAAATATTGTAACCTCTGGTATTGGTATTTATCAGTTGCAATTGAAAGCACCTAAGCGCGTGAAGCCTGTGTACGGAGGCTAATGAGCTAACTGCACTTATTTTCTGCTATTTTAAGGTGTACAATTCAAAATGTGTGCAATGTGCCTACAATATAGGCACCAGGATTTACCTAGCAAAAATAAACTGTGCAAAGAAAATGGTGAATGCACAATTTGCTCACAAATCATAATCTTGATTCTGGTGTAAACAGGGGGTTCCACCCAAATCAGAATGTGCACCCCAGTTGGAATCAGGGCCTGAATAATGGTTAGATTTTAGCATGAAGCTGCATGGTTTGTGATGCATCCTAACTTTTATTTGTTGTTTGGCAGCATTTCTCTTGTAAAGTATCAGCCCCTTCTACCGGTGGGTGAGCAGCGTTGGCGGCAATACACCAACTACATTCTGATCCTCTGCACATTTTCAATTACAGTGCGCGTTAGTCATCGCGGGACAGGCTTCTGATATATCTTTGACCTGCGCCTTGGAGTGCGGAACAGCTGGCTCATGCATATGCAAGGCTTATAAATCATCTGCCTCCTTCGCTCTGACTAAAGGGATCCCTAATAGAGAAGCCTCCTGTGGACGGGGAGTTTGCGTCGGTACCAACAGCTGCCATCAGAAGTGCTTTCTCTTGGAGAGATGCAAGCTCGGAAGATGCCAGGAAACCTTTCTCTCTCAATAAAGGGAATATGTTATGAATGTTACCGACAGCCTGCTCTTTTTCAAGTGGCATCGTGATGGCGCGAGCTGTCTGCTTTGGCTCGCAGACCCTGACGCCGTGCCCGCGGATCTGAGACTGTGTTGGTGTTTGGCACAGCACACTCCCATCTCTCCTCTTGAATTCATGGGTAGAGTCAGGGCGCAGTAGCAGAACGCAGGCTATTGTTCTCAGTGCATCAGGGCTCCTATAAAGGATGCGGATGTTACTTATTTCAGTTGGTCTTGTTTCTATTGAAGGGCACAGGAAAACAAAGTACAGCCCATACAGAGTCCTCCCCTGGAGCAGGGGACTTTTCTATCGAAGAATCATAATTGTAATAATATTACAAATAGTAATACTACTACCAAATTGTTTTTATTTAGAACTTGATACTTATTTTCTCCTGTTTAAATGTACTTTAAGTAATGAGTGTTAATACTACCCAATTTAATGGCCCATATTAAAAAACCTTGGAAAGGTAGAACTTCAAAGCAATTCGTGTTATCACACGGCATCCACAATTTTATTTTGCAATGTTAGACTTGATGCACTGTTTTTTTTTTAACTGTGATCACTGACAGACTGCTACCCAGTCTTCCATTACACTCACCCTTAAAACATGGTGAAAGTTTTGCATCGCCCAAATGGCCAAACCTTAAAGTAGGGCCATGGGAATATGGTGCATAAAACTGCACTCCAGTGGCATAATTCTTTATTGTTATTTGTAGACTACAGTGTCTATTTAGCAAGTGCTGCAATTTCTAGCAAAGTTGAAGCATAGCTACCATTGTAGCGCTACTGGCTGCAAACTAAAACACTGTAGCAGCAAAAGTCAAAAGAAGCTGCTTTTCACTTGGAAAAAATCCTACTTGTGAGCTTTAGTTACATCACACTACAACCAGCTGATAAATTGGGAGAAGACTGGTGTAGACCCCGTTGTAGCCCCTGCTCCAGTAATGCTTTATCTCTCCGGGCCTTCCCCGGGAGTGCAGATGCTCAGAGGTAAATAAAAAGGGGTTTTCTAGCACCTCTTGGAAGTTGGCACCTACTTATTTTATGATGGGCTGAGGACCAGAATAAAAGGACCATGACAGGGACTAATACTACCCAGGTGATCTCCGGGGGCAAAGTATCCAGGTAGTTTCTGCTCACAGAGAAAGGCTTTAGTAGGACCTTGCAGCAGGGAAGGTATTTGTTGTTGTGGAGCTCTGCCTGGCTACAGGTTTCTGACTTGCTTCACTTCGAGATCCAAAAAGTCAAAAATTGGGACAAGATCAAGGCACCTAGTTTGAAGCACCTAGTATCAACCATATCAAATGCCACTGAAAGTTCCAGCAACAAAGCCAAGCTGGCACCGCCATTATCCAGTATACAGACAGCATCATCCACCATCTGGATAATAGTGGATTCTGTGCAATACCAAATATGGAAACTGCCTGGCTTGATACTGCTGGAGTGAGATATAGGAGGAACAATGCTTTATAAGGCAGGTTACTACACTCTCTCCAAGACACTTGTTTAGGAAAGACACGTTGACGATGCCATAAATATTGAAGAAGACCGATGAATCTAGTTTTTTATTTTTTTTAATCAGGGGAAGGATTTGGCGGAATTTGGTTAACTTCGGCTAACTTCCAAAGAATGCTCCAAGTCAATGAGGAATGAATCAGAGAGAGGCAAGTTTCTGTAGTCTGCAGACATGGGTTATTCAGAGTGCACAGTGCGTTTCATTTTGGCAAGGATAGCCAAAATGTGAGATTGATGCAGTGTGGACAGGTTCAACCAGGGTGATACAGACTATGTTAAAAAAGTGAGAGAGGCCAAGTGGTAGATGATAGAGGTCTTGTTAGTGTCGTAAATGATCGGCATTTGATGGGCAACTGTAGGTTAGGAATGCTACAATTTCTGCAGAGTGGGAGATGATTACAGCAGGTAAGACTGGTGCATTACTTAGCAGACAGTTGTATTACTGCACCTGGAAAAATTCACATTAATGACTGTAGGCAAGGTTAATACATAAAATTCTTCTACTTGATGGACGAATAGTTTTTTTAATCTACCTTCCAGCAGATGCCTGGATAAATAAGTTAGATTGATTTGACTTCTGCCAGCTTCTCCCAAGCTGTCAAAGGCAGTGCTTATCGAACCTTAGTTCATTAGAGTAACAAGAAAATGAATAGCTTATATGGAGAGTGATTTAGCTTTAGATGTGCTCAGCAGCAGAGGTAAACATGGAGGAGTAGAGATGTAAGGGGGTTGGCTGAGCCTTAATTGTGATTGATTGTCTCTTAATAAAGATTTTAATATACACCAACACTCAGTAGTCTTTTTACAAGTTTCAACACCTGTGAAGAACAAGAGAGTCAAATGAACTAGGAGAGCAAGGTTCAGTTGCAAAATTCGCTCCTAGAACAAAAAATACCTTTATAGATCAAGATCAAGTTCAGTCCAAGATCAGTAATCCTAATTAATTGACACGTGGAACAAATGTAATAATCATGCACACTTGTTTCGAATATATATACATATATATGTATATAGGTATATATGTATGTATATATATTTATATACATATATATCAATTATTATATTATTATATTGACTGCATGTTTAATCTGTGCCTCATCGTTAGCATACATCGTATACATAATTGTTTTTTTATATATCTAAGCATTCAAAAAATCAGAATGTATATACCTTGATGGCTAATCTTATAACTAATATTTTATCTTGCTCATCTGAGCATTCTCTATTAATAGAGCAATAACTCACCAAAGCATTCATAGCATTGGGCTGAATAAAGCAATCTACAATTCACCTTACTCAACAGCCGGAATACAACAGTTCATGAAAAAAGTATAAATATCACCAAGGTTGTCCCCAACTCCATCGGCACTTTGGAACGGCAGTATGTGGAAGTGCTCGGAGCTTCCAAGTCACCTCCGAAGGAAAAACATGTACTCATCGATACTGCAGCGACCTGACCTCAACGTGCCTCAGCGAAAGGCTTGTTCATGGGTCAAGTGCTGCAGAATCGAGGGGTATATGGTTTTTCCTGCAGAGATGACTAGGAAGTTGTGTTGGTTGATGTATATTACATGGGAAAGCCTTGGTATTGAATGTTTGCCAGTAGTTTTAAAGTTTGAATCTTTGGCATTAGTTTTAAAGCTTGAATTTCAAAGAAAAGCTGCCTAACTGTAAATTATATCACATAATTCACAGTGCTGAATTCATTTGCAGGATATTTAGCTACCCAGCACAAATAAAAAATAAAAAATCGATAGGTAGCACAGCATTTCGTCTTTCTTTCAGTGATTGTTGAAAAAATGATTTCACAATGACAGCGCTGCTTTCAGAGCATTAAACAGAACACCTAAAAAGATCATCCTCGCAGACCCATCCTGGATGCAAGAATCTATCAATGAATCCCATCCTGTTTTTGAAAATAAACATTGTGCACACAGAATCCTGTTAGCAAAAATCTACAGTTTCCCGCATTGCACTTTATGTTCTTTCTTTATATAAGCCTTGTTAAACCTTCTCGATAGAGTCAATATAACTACAAAAGAAATACTCATATTAGAATACATTTTTAATTTCCAATGTGCTTTGATTTATCTAAGTCTAATTTGAAAAGCAGGTAAAACAAATATGTTAAAAAAGACCTTATATATTACTTATGCACATTTGCAAACATTTGGTTAGTTATCAAGTGACTATTGCAACCTTGAAAAGTAATATTCAGCTACAGAGAACTCTGAGCTGAGGGAGTAATTCAGTTCACAGACCTACTCTTATGACAAATTACTACAAAAGAAACACTCGTTTTAGAATACAATTTTAATTTCCAATGTGCTTTGCATTTAAAATTTCGCTTATTGTACCCATTATTGAATGAAACACATTTTACATATTACCATATTGTTCACAACAAAAATACACATTTCTCAAAACATGGACAGGCATATCTGCAATCTCAGCAAACAATGAATACTAAATGTAAGGTACTCAAGTGCTTCAAATCTTTCTAAAGTACTAGACTCAATTAATAAATCCTGTGATACAAACACATACTGAGTGACTTGTACTAAGATCCTAGTTGCCATCTCAGGTTTCAGGTGACATTTTCGACCTCGTGGTCCCTCAATGGCAGTATGAAGCAATATTACACAGATAACCATTATGTCGTCTCTCTCTCTCTTCATATATGTGTGTGTGTATATATATAAATATATATACATACATTTGTTTTCAGCAGTAGCGGCCCGTAGTGGGAGTGCTGCTGGGTGCTGACGTGGTCCAGGCTGGTCAGGGATAGGACCCAGAACCTCCTTTTGTTGACTGGGGTGCTGACGTGGTCAGGGTGGGGGTAGTAAATGACAAATTACGGCTGATTAGAGGTCAGTAAACATATAAATAAATGAAACAAATTTTGTTGCGCGCGCTGCATCCCATTTGGCGATGCAGCGCGTGCAACGAAATTTGTTTTATTTATTTATATGTTTACTTACCTCTAATCGTCCGTAATCCGTAGTTTACTACCCTCCACCCTGCCCCTCCCCCGCCCCACGTCAACGCCCAACAGCACTCCCACAACGGGCCACTACAGTTTTTCAGGGCTGTTCCTTCTCTCTTGCTGCACCTGTTGAAACCACACAATTTTCTTCCGCTCTGTTTGCCCTAATCCCATTTCTTGGCATGGTTTAAGCTTTATTCACTCTATTCTGAATCTTCCACTTTCTCCTCCAAACCTTCCACTGTGTAGTGTTTTAAGAAGGAATGAACCTTCAGAGTAAGCTGGGAGCACTCAATTCAACCCACAGCCTCATCCTACTGGCATCTGCCCATCAGGCATTCAGGGCACAACATGTCTACTGAACTAAGTAACATGTCTATCTCTCGTTTGTCTCATTGATGGTATCCTTGCAGCTGAAAAGATACCCATTTACTTGTCGATCACAATGGATGTTATCACGATATAAAATGGCAACTGTCTTTGAAGTGTTTAGCTCATGTGAAGCAGGAGAAATTAAACAAAAGTGTGACCATCTGCGATTGAATTAAAAAATTGTGAGATGAGGAATCCCAGAAATTCAAATCAAGTGGAGTAAGTCTAGATTTTTTCTTCACAAAGAGAAACACAGGCACATGGCCTGCTAACCCCGGAATGTTCAAGCTGTGACGAAATGCATGCTTTTTACTGTGCTTTTGTTTATTCCGCGAAAAAGCTCTTGGCATAGTGTTTGATGCGCCAGTGACCAGCTCTCATCTTTGAGCATGGGCTGTGTCTTTATTTTTTATTTTATTTATTTTTTTTGTTTAAGACATTTTTATTTGGTTTTAAAATGAACATAGTATAAAGCCTTACAATAGTATACATGGAAATCATAACAATATAAAACATAAGGCATATGAGACAGGAGAAGTGAAGGAGAAAAAAGGGTCAAGGAAAAGAAGAGAAAAGTCAGAAAGAGAAAAGAAAGAAAGAGGGAGAGAAAGGGAGAAGGGTCAAACAGGTGAAAGGGATAAGAGGGGATCTAAGATAGAAATAAAATGGAATAGAAAATAGTGAAAGAAAAGTTAATGAGGGAGGCAATTAGGTGATGTAGATGAAAGATAGGAAGTAAAGGGAAGCCAAAGAAGATCAGATTTAATTTTTAAGGATACAGAGGAGGAGGAAGTGATAGCAATCCTGTGTTCATCACATATGAAATTCCACCATGAAACTACAGACAGTTTGGAATTATCTTTCCAGCAGGATAAAATTACTTTAAAAGCAACAGCAATGAAAAGATCAAGCAAGCGAGCAGTAGAAGGTACAATATCGATATCATTTGAAACAGAACCTAGAAATACGTTCAAAAAGGATACAGGAGACGAGTAATGAAAAATTTGCATACAAAGATTCCAAACGGAATTCCAAAAGGATAAAACAGGAGAACATTCATATAAAAGATGTTTAAGTGTACCTGTTTCTAAAGAGCATGACCAACATAATGAAGAGGTTGATGAAGAAAACTTAGAAATACTAACAGGTGTAAGAACAGCTCTATGATAAATAAACAATAATGACTGGGTAATGCGTGCAGAAATTGAAACCTTAAACAATTTGGACCATAAACGATCCCATACATCAACAGGTAAGGAAATAGATATATCAGTTTCCCATACATTCTCAACAGATGATTTAGATCTAACAGTAGTGTGTGCTAACAAAATTTTATAAACAAGTGCAGCTTTAGGTTGTTATAATGAAAATAAAGGATAGAGGGGGGTAGATGGAATAAAAGACGGGAAAGTATCAGGAGCAGAGAGAGTGGACAAGTGAGATAGTAAGGCGGTAGTGATAGTTGTGTATTCTTGAAGACAAGATAAGGGTAAGTGGTACAAAGTTTGCATGTCAGAGAAGGGGAGAAGGGATGAGTTAGAAAAAAATTGATGAACAAAAAGAACGTTCTTCTCTTTCCAATGTTTGTAGTAAAAGGATTTACCCTTATATTTGAGGAATTTGTTATACCACACAATAGAGGACAGGAAACATTGCATGGGTGAAAGGTCTTTAGAGAAAGTGTTATGAAGCAAAGTTTGGGAATACTTAAGTACCGGGTGCTTGGATATGAAGGAACAATTTGACATAAAAACAATGTGTTGGAATGAAAAATTCTGTAATAGTGAACGTTCAAAAGTAACCCAACGGGGTATCGGAGCATCCACAAAATCATATGCTAAAGAAAAGGATTGTTTAATCAGGAAAGCAGAATGGTAGGTTTTAAAATCAGGGAAACGGACACCCCCTTCGTCCTTAGGTCGAACGAGTTTACGTAATGCAATACGGGGGTGTTTGTTGTTCCAGAGGAATTTAGTGCAAATCGAATTAATACGATTGAAGTATGAATTGGATATTTTTACAGGAAGCATAGAGACAGTATAAAGGACATGAGGAGTAATCATCATTTTAATAGTATCAAGTCTACCCCACCATGACAGGAATAGAGGGGACCATAAAGAAAGGAGAGATTGAAGTTTCTGAGTAAGGGAGGCAAATGTGAGTTTGAGTGTGGCAGTGAGCGTGGAGGAAAACCAAATACCCAGGTATTTGATTTTGGAAGGACACCATGTGAAATCAGTAGAACTAAACATGTATTGATAGCAGGCAGAGTTTAACGGGAGAACTTCTGTTTTAGATAAATTGAGTTTGTATCCAGAAATGGAAGAATACAAACGAACTTCATCCAAAAAGGGAGGTAGAGAAGTGACAGGGTTAGCCATATAAACCAAAATGTCGTCAGCATAAGCAGAGATGTTTGTTTCAGTATGGGTAAATTTAAAACCATGAATGTCAGGATTAACTCGGATACGTTCCAAAAAAGGTTCAAGACAAAGGATAAACAACAATGGGGAAAGGGGGCATCCTTGTCTAGTGCCACGAGATAAGGAAAAGAATCTAGAAAATTGGTTATTAACAAAAATACTAGCTCTAGGAGATGAGTACAAAAGTTTAACCAAAGAAATAAAAGTGGGGCCAAAACCAAACCAGTGAAGCGTGTGAAACATAAATTGCCAGTTAATACGATCAAATGCTTTCTCAGCATCCAGGGATAGGGCTGCTAAGGGGTCCTTGAAATTTTTACCATGAGAAATTATATTACAAAACATACGAGCATTATCAGCTGCAAGTCTACCTTTCACAAAACCAACCTGGTCAGTTTTAATCAAATGCGGGATAAGAGAGTCTAGACGGGAGGCAAGGATTTTAGCAAAGATCTTACAGTCATAGTTAATCAGGGAGATAGGGCGATAATTTTTACATTGAGAGTGGTCTTTGTCAGGTTTGGGAATAATAACAATAAGAGCGTCCATGTAAGAGCCAGAGGCCTTGGCATCAGCAATGAATGAATTGAAAAGCTGCAATAATTTTGGGACAAATATGGCATGAAATGAGGAGTAGAACTCAACGGGTAATCCATCTGGTCCTGGGGCTTTTGATTTTTTGAGAGAGTTAATAGCTCGAAGAACTTCTTGAGGTGTAATATCTTTTTCTAATTGAGCAAATTCATCAGGAAGGGATGGAGGTGGAGGTAGGCCATCAAAAAAGGACGATAGGTTAGGGTCGGAGGGACATGTATCACCAGTATAAAGAGCTTGGTAATAGTTATGAAAAACTTCTGCAATGTCTTCGTCAGAAGTAACAAGTTTGGTGGTAGCGTCATTAAGAATAGGGCCAACAGTTTTACGTTCAGATTTTACCTTCAGGTAGTTTGCTAACATTTTACCAGCCTTGTTTTGACCCCCATGGAATTTAGATTTAATTTTTAGTAAAATATGGCAAGCTTCCACTGTAGCAAGTTTATTCAACTCAGTTTTAGCTTTGACCAGATTGTGAAGGGCATCAGAAGATTTAGAGGAGAAGTAGATATGTTCAAGATGTTTAATAATCTTGAGTTGATCTTCATATTTAGTTTTATTAATTTTCTTCTTGTGGGAGACGTAGAATATAACAAAGGCACGCAATGCTGCTTTAAAAGCATCCCAAGTGTTGTGGATAGAGGTATCTGACGGGTTATTGAACAAAAAAAATTCATTAATAAAAGCAGTGACCTTGTTCACAAATATAGTATCAGACAGCAAAAACGTGTTGAATTTCCAGCGATTAAATTTGGAGGAAGTATGGGCCAAATCAAGGAGTGCATATACTGGGGCATGATCAGAAAGAAAAATAGAACCAATTTCAGACGTTTGAATGGCAGGAAGTAAAGATTTGGTAACCATAAGGTAATCAATCCTGGAACGGGTCTGATGAACATTTGAGAAAAAGGTATACTCCAGAGAATCTGGATTACACGTTTTCCATACATCATATAGGGGACGAGAGGCAATGGCAGATTGAAAACATTTATGGGTTTTGTCAGGCTGAAATTTGCTTGAGGAGAGTCTATCAGAGAAGGGGTCTAACCATTGGTTAAAATCACCAGCAATTACGATATTAGGGCAGTCTATCGAGGAAATAAGAATTTTGAGATTGTTCCAAAACTGGGGGTCAGGGCGAACAGGGCCATAAATGTTGAGCAAAACCAGTGTCTTGTTTTGCACGATAACCTTAGCCATTACCCAACGTCCCTCATCATCATGTTGAGAAGAAACAAGTTGGACGGATAAACTCCTGTGGAATAAAATTCCAACACCTCCTTTTTTGTTGACAGCAGGAGAAAACACGACCTGACCCACCCATTGACGTTTTAGCTTAGCTGATTCGATATCAGAACAGTGAGTCTCTTGGAGAAAGACAACCTGTGAATTAAGTTTGGACAGATGAGACAATACCTTTTGACGCTTGACAGGATGTCCGAGACCTCTAACGTTCACGTGACAAACTTACACATGATGGAAGGTAAGGAAGGGGAGGTACACTTGGGGCGGATACACTGCAGGAAAGAAACAACAAAGAAAGGAAAAACAACGATCAAACACTTGCAGAATGAAGAAAATATCCAACACACTCATATGAATTATATAGAACGCACCCGTAAATAAAGTACGCACCAACATAAAATATACAAATATGAAAAGAAAAAAGAAAGAATGTAGGGGGTAAGGAGAACAAGAAAGGAGACAAGTCAAGAGCAGAACATCGAAAAGGAAAGAGGAGAGAAAGGTGAGAAAAGAAAAGAGAAGAGAAAAGAGAAAGATAAGAGGAAAGAGAAGAGTAAGCAGATCAAGGCAAAGTTGCCTGATCTGAGAGGAAAGAGAATAACAAAACATCAGGAGCGAAGAGACGCCAGATAGAAGACGGACACCAGCAAGCACCAGGCGAGCAAAGGGAAGAAAAAGAAGAGAAAGACTGAGAAAGAGAAAGAACCTCAAATTGATAGAACCAAAGAAAAGAAACATGGAAAAGGAGCCATAATAAAGCAAATCCGCTACTCAAGGACACTCAAGAGGATGAAAAAATATCAGATGTTTGTGTCCATTGAAGAAGTAGAGAATCTTTGAAGATAAGCATGGAGCTTCTGAGGATCCTCAAAGGAACGAGTGCGGCCATTGTGGGTGATTTTGCAGAAACATGGATGAAGAATACCATATTGGATGTTTAACTGGCGCATTTGAGGACGAAGATTCAAAAATTCTTTACGTCGTGCATTTGTGGCATTAGAAAGGTCTTGTGAGATAAAAATGTTATGTCCAGACCATAGAAGACGTCGTTTGACTCGTGCAGCTTTGAGGACTTGCATTAGTTCAGTGAATTCAAGAAAAAGGAGGATAATACCACGAGGTTTTGATGCATTAGCATTAAGACGTCCCAGACGATGGGCCCTTTGTATGTTGAGAGGATGAGAAGCAGGTTGAAGATCCAAAAGTTCATGTAAGAATTTCCGGATGAAGGACACCATATCAGACCCCTCCAAATTTTCTGGAACACCATGAATACATAGGTTATTTCTACGATTTCGATTTTCAAGGTCCTCGGTATGAAGCTTCAGTTGTTGAATTTCCTTTTCCAATAAGGGTATCTTAGAAGAAGCATCCTGGAGGTCACTGACCCGTTGTTCTAGATTTAAGACCTTGCCCTCCATAACGACCCATCGTTCTTCAATTTGCTTAAGTTTTTCATTAGTGGCAGACATAAAAGGTTGAAGCCCCCTCACTTCCTCTAAGATGGAGTCCAAAATTGGGTTAGATGAGGTGTGAATAGGGGATGGTGGGTCATTTTTAAGACGTTTGGGCTTTGTGCCAGTGTGAGAAGATTTAACGCCATTCGCATCATGAGCCATGGTATCAACGTGAGGAAACACCAAAGTTGAGGTAAAACGTGAGAGCAGAATATTTGCAAAGTACTCAGAAAAAGCCCAAAAGTAATAGAGTCAATCAAGGTTGATATAAAATTGAAGACTCTGCCCAAAAATTACTCACAAAAATGTACTTCGAAGAAAAGGCAATGGAGGGCACAGGGAATGCTAACCGTACATGGAGAGCATAGACCAATTTCTCAGAAGGCACTATAAAAAATGAGAAATCCTTGGAGATGAAGTAGGAAAAAGAAAATATCGGGAGGACGAGTAGCCAGTCTGAAAGAACATTAGTTGCGCCATTAATGAGGTGAAAATGCGTGGAATAAAGACAGACAACGGCTGTGAAGAGGCAGAGCTAAAATGGCGGCCGGGTTCTGAGAGGAAACATGCCAGGTTACAGTTGCAGGTACCCTGTGAAGGAAGGCATACCTGAGGTAATGCTGAGTGAAGGCTGGCAGCAGGAAAGGAATATCTGCACACAGGTGAGGAGAAGTGCTGCGGTCGTGAGAGGAAGGACGCGGGCTCGGCGGCACAAAATGGCGGCCGCCCGCGTCCCGTAGCAGCAGAAAGACACCGGCAATAAAATGACCCTCAAAATCAGCAGGAAGCGAGGAAACGCCGCCCTCAGCGTATGCGGAGCATGTTCCGGTTTCGGAAAGTGTAAAATTGAAGCTCCTCAGGGCATGGAAAGAGGTCCGTAGGTCAGCGGGATTCCCACCGCTCGTCGGAGCTCACGGACGAACCGCCATTCCCCTCCGGCGCGTAAGCCACGCCCCCCCATTTTTCGTTTATTTAAACCATCATAATTTAACGGCATTTTAAGCATTTAAGTATATGTGCATGTACTTTGTGGGTGTTTGCCTAACTGTAAGGATTCCTGAGTTGATGCATGTGTTTGTTTTTTTGGCTGCGAGGCAGGTTGGGAAGGGTAGAGAGTACTCTCCTTGAAGTTGTTTGTAAGAGACGTGAGAGTCCGGATGGCAAATTTCAAGTGTGGCATTTCGTACCCTTCTGTGAGATGGTGTGGATTTAGGTACAGGTGCTGCATGTGCAAGTATGTGAATATGGGGATGGGAGTGCCCTGTCATATTGTGCCCTCTTGGTGCTGGCAAAGTGGAAAAATGTAGGACACTGCTGTATGTGGGCAAAAGTGAGGAAGTGCAGCAACCTAGCGCTGAGAAGGTGGGAAGAGTAGTATCATGTCACAAGAGCTTATACTGTATGAGTGTTTGTGAAAGTTTAGTGCACTGGACCATGTGTCCACCATCAAAACAACAGGTGTAACTGAATTTTACACCAATAGAGAACCAACCCTGTAATCATGCCTGGCATCACGGAGTACAGTATACTGTGCTTGGCACAAAGCCAACACAACTTGAGTTAGTACATGTCCCATTATGATATACATGGGTATAAGAGTTCCAATAGCTCCACAATTGTTATGTTTCTTCTAAACAGCTTACAGTATGAAGACTTGCCACTAGAGGTAATACTAGACAGATGTTACGGTACCTCAAAAGTGTTTTTATTTTGTTTTGTATTTTGTTTAAGTTCTTCAGGGCTATGTACAAATCAAAAACGCTTTGTCAACAATGAAGTAAGTGTGTAGAATCACTGTTCTCGACCTATGTGATCTAAAACACCATTGCCTAGGCCCTGACTGTCAGGAAGATCCATTAGAAGTCCTCTTCTCTTTGAGAGATTACCGAGGGTCTGGCAACAGGTTTCAAATGTTTGTGTAGTGTACGACTCCAGCACTGGGGACATCTGAAACTGGATTTTAGTATTCCAAATGTATGTTCATTTTCTCGGCATATTCTAATAAGTCATGTGTTGAACACAGCTGACCTTCTGGCGATTCCAGTATGACGCCTTGATCCAGTATCATAGAGTACAGGAACTATCTCCTGCAAGATACAAAACATTGGTTATTCATAGCATGTGCCACATTTCACATGTGTCTCATAACATGTGTCCATGATATGCCATTACACTTACCCAGCAGCTTTCCATCGCAACTCGTTATTTGTACTAGCGGTGGGCAGTGGTTACCATTTCTGATAATCAGGTTGAACTTTAGCGTAAGTGGTACCCAGTGCGACAGTATCACCCACATTGCTCCCTGTCCGCAAATTCCCTTACTACCGCCATGCAGCAGTGCCGTTTATCTCTCCATTGCCCCTCTCTGACATGCATTTCATTTTATTATAGCATTACTCTAGTTTCTATCACACTCAGTTCTGTGATCTGCGTGGTACACGTTCTTTGCAGCAGGCACATTAAACGTCTGCACTACTTTAGCTCAAAACTGCCACTGGACAAAACTCTAATCTCTTGATCACCAGAGATATCTTGACATTTGTATTGTTGCCTGAAAACTGCTAGATACACAAGGAGCTCTGCAGCACATGCTTTTAGACCCCAAAGTTATTTTCAAACACAGTTGCCCCCTTCGCTAGGTCAGGGCCATGTGCTGCTACACTGGTAGCACTGCCCTAAAGCAGGGGCTGCTGTTAGTAATTTATTAATGGGCACTCTGTTTACTTTAACACATTGCTTGCATTGATATTTCTTAATTCACGCACCATTTTGATTTTTAGCGAAAGATGGTCAGTGTGAGAAGGTGGCATCCCTTGCTTGTGGCTCTTATCCACTAAGGCAATGGGAACATTAGAAACTTTGCACTCGTTCTGTTTTGCTCCTAACAATGGTTTGTGTGTGTTTTTTAGGAATGCACTATAGGTATTATTCTTGCTTAGTGTTCCATTAAGAATAATCTGCAAGAACCTAGCCACAATGCTCTAGTTAATTCCACCAACTATGACAACAGTTAATTGGAAAGAGCCAGATTCCACGAGGTTTAATCCGCACAGGGCTATCAAATGTCTGGATGAATTGTTTTATTGGCCCATAAAATTTGCAAATTTCGTATTGCCGAAATATTGCAGGAGCGAACATTTACACACTGTGTGCATATAGCATACTGGTTCATACGGAGAAGAGCTTGCATAAGACTTTCTCCTACAAATAGTCCCATGCTGGTATGAAACGTTATCTTTGAACTCGCATTACATTTTTAGGTGTGATTCTGGCTAGTACATTTCATAAAATGTCATGTATTATTCACAAACAAATCACGATTTCACACGGTCATAATGTGAGTCTATAAGCATGCTGGTAGCTCTACAGTGAAGTCTAAGATGGCCCCACTGTTGTACTTATAAATGTGGTGCAGTGTTGTCATGATCCTGATGGACTGAGATTTAGCTAAACCATTTAAGTATTTTTTTTTATGTGAAAGACAGCTTCTCATGCCTAATGAGGCGTTCTCAGAGCAGAGAAACCCCCAGAGTATGCACTTCTTTCAGTGACAAGAGCATGATGGTTAAGGGTACGCAATGCCTTTGTTAGGGCCAGATGTATCAAAGGGTTTTACCCATTCTGTCTCTATGGGAATACGTGTTTGTACATATGGCCCAAAGGTTTGTTTCAAATGATGTTGGAAAGAGCTTCAGTTGCACATCTGCACAGCCTCCTGAGACCCCCCCTACCCCTGACACCCCCTTTGATAGTATCTCTCCGCACGCTTGTGAATTCTTGGTTCATTTTCAAGTCCGGAACTGAATCTAAAGGTACAATGTACACATTTCAAGATAGGAGTCTCTGCTCAATAAATGCCCAAGGAAGCAGACAGGGTCAACGATTCAAGACGGTTCTTGTCTCTTCTACATGTCACCCCACACTTCGTCGTTCAAAAGGACGCATTCAGTCCATCACTGAAAGTAGATAAATATAATATCCTGAATTAAATGGACCATATTTTAGCACGGTAAATAAAAAAAAAGCTTTGACGAACACCTGGGACTTTAATGGCCCTCTACAGACAGCAGTTTATCAGCAGTGTGTCCTCTGCGGAGAATTCTCAACTAAATACATAGCAGCTGCCGAACTGAATATGTAGCAGCAGGGGTGCCTCTCCCAACAGGAAGAACATTGTTACAGTCATTTTGGGCTCAGAGTATTAAAAATTGCTTACTAGTTTGCTTTTTTATTCATTATACTATCTTTGCAGTTCCTAGTTCCCAAATATTCTATGCTGTTTTGTTAATTTATTTTTCAAATATATCACTCCGCAACATTCTGACTTTTATGCAGACATAATGTGTTTCTGTACTTTTAGCAGACAGTGTGATGGATGTTTGATTTTCTGCAGATGAGCACATTTTGAACAAATACTATCGCTTATCTGAAAACGTTACTTTTAAGATGATTTTCGAAAATACAATTGCCAAAATAACCTATATGTTTGTGATCGTTGTTGAGCTTTCTAGTTGAAAATAAACAAATGCAGCAGACATAGAACACAAACATGAACCATCTGAAAACTAGGTGGCAAGAAATAGGCGTATGGTTTTGGTAAAAACATCAAAAGCATTGGTAAACTTTTTTTTCAAACGGGGAAGATAGCTATGCAGGACAATTCTAGATAACAGTGTAGGTTCATAGGTTCACACCAGTTTATAGGAGTGCCAGGTCCTCACAACAAGAAGCACATGGGCCCAATGGTGAAGCAGTGATACAATGTCATTTCTCATAAGGGAGCACGCTTCCTTCTGCTAAAATTGTTAAAGAAACAGCAACGCTGCTGAAGGAAGACTGTGAACTGTGAAAACACCCAGTTTTTTATTTCTCTTTTGGGCCTCTTTGGTGGCCTAGGAACCCCCAATGGAGTCCAACCCACAACAATGCTATAAGAAAAAGATTTGAGTCCTAACCGCTAATGTTCATCTTTTAAAATAAGATCAGCCGCTGTAGTCAACTTAGATAAGGGACTGTGGGTAAGTTATTTGTGAACAAGTGTGCCCTCTGTGCACGGAAATGCAGGATGGGTGCGAAATACTCTTATCTTGTACAGCCTGGTGTCTGCATACAGGTAGCACTATTTCAGATGGGGTCCAGAATTAATTAGCATGATTTAATTGGTGTCCAAAAGAAATTGCACCATTGCATTTTTTGTGTAGTGTAACACTGCGCCCTATAGGTGAAAATTGTGTGCAAATTAATGGGAAAATTCATGGAAGTTTTTACATGTTCGGATTCCTTTACATAATTTATGATTTGGTATAATTCTCTGAGTCATTGTTGATGACATTTGTGTTGGAAGCTGCCTTGTCTGTAGGACTCTCTTCTGCACCAGCTGGCAGGTCTAAGACCCAAGGACAAAATAGAGCAACTTCAAGAGGATTAAGGGCCTAATGTAAAGATTGGCAAATGGCACGCCGTCCATCAGGGTTGTGGAGGAAATGACACCCTTCCCACTGACGGACTGTCATCCTCCCCAGTCTGCAATGACCGCTGCCCCAGAGGTGTAGTCTATCCTTTCACATGAACCACCATCATAGTGGTTCCCCTTAAGGCAAAGCAAGTTTGGTGCATGGCTGCAGCCTTTAAGGTGTTTGCACCCCAGATTTTTTTGTATTTCTCCCTGAGTTTGGCAGTCATTTGGTCTAATGGGCCCTACTTTATTGGCCCATAAGAGTAAGCTTTCTGACAGCTGAGCCAGCAGAGGCAGCACCATTAGAGTGATTACAGTCCACCAGACTCTAAGTAGAGTGGGCAGACTGGGGTTTGACAGCCAAGGCCAAACTGCTAATCAGACCCTCACCCCCTACTGCTGGAAGAAGGGGGCATGGATTTTCCATACCTGTGTAAGCTCCAAGGACACAACAAACTCCAAAGACACAGCAACCTACCTGCCTGTTGCTTAATGTTTGTTGGGAAGTGGGTTAATATTAGTGGCAAATATGCATCTGTCACAGGCAATACGGCCACTAACACTGTCTAGGGCTCAAAATAGGTCTCAGAAAATGATTCCCATGCTCAACCCTTGGTAGCTTGGCTGCAAGCAGGCAGGTTTAACTTCAGAGACAAATATGTAAAGCATTTACAAACATCAATTCAGTAAATAATTAAGATACAACACACAATAAAAATCCAACACCAATTTATAAGAATAGGAAATATTTGTATATTTTAAAAGACATCAAAATAAAAAGATCCAATGTAGGGAACCAGATTTATGAATTTTTGAAGATTAAACACTTTCTAGTGATTAAAAACCGATAGACCCACTTCTGGACATTTGGTCACCTCTGGCCGGACAAAGTTAACGTTTGAGGCTGACCGCAATAGAGCGCTGTTCGGATACACTAAGAGGAAGGTCCCGGTCAAGATTTTACCTTCATGCGTAGAAACCTTTCTGGAGAAATTCTCACCATACGTCGAGCAGCCTCATCCAGCAGGCTGGATTCTGTGAGGGTTCACTGGATTGCCTTTCTGTGAGGGTCCAGTAATCCTCTTGAGCTTTTTCACAAAATTCACCAAACTTTCCCAAACTTCTGGAACTTTGTCCTGAAGTTCCTCATGAGGGTCCAAAGTGTCCAAAACACACTCCAATGGTCTGGAATCTCCAAGATGGTCCTTGAAAGTTTGGGACTACAATTCCTACAAATCACCAGGACAACACCCTTAAAAGTGCACTGGATACACTCCAGGCAGGGGACTCAGTGGTGTTGATGCAGGTAAGCTCTGTTAACCTGTAGCTTGCAGGGAGACCACTCTTTGTTCCAAACAAGGTACATCCAAAGGTCTGTAGTTTCAGATAATACAGCAGGTACAGTCAGTCAGAATGCAGGGCCTGATTGTGCAAATCAAGCTCCAGCTTGGCGTCCACTCCTAATACCTCTTGAAGCAAGGTACATCCAAACAGCTGTAGTTTCAGATAATGCAGCAGGCGTGGTCAGTCAAAATGCTGGGCCTGATGGTGCAAACCAAGTTTCCAGCTTGGCAATACTTCTTCACTCAGTTTTAAGCAGCAGAGCTGAGAGGCACTGCCCCTCTTGGATACCTATTCACTGTTCTTTGGGGTCACGCAGGAGGGCACTCCTGTCCAATGAGGTGCAGGACGATACCCCAGAGCATGCCTATTTCCTCCAAAGTGTGGCACAACGGTCCTCCAGAAGCACTATTTTTCAAAAATTCAATATGGCTGAAGTCCCCACACAGAAGCAAGAGCTGGCTAAACCAACCTCTAGGAAGGCTCATCTACATTTTCTCCCTCCCCCTGGTATCTGCACTTTCCTTCCTTAAGCCTGCCATCTGGCTGGGTTCAAAGAGTAGGGCTATAAATTAAACTGGTGTCTCCTGCCTGTCTCATCCTCCATTTGAAGATCATTGTTTACGACCCCTACCCCTTGCTCTGGCATTTATATGTAGCAGGACCCTCTCCTCCCAGATTTGCTCTTCCACTCCAGGGGCTACTTATCACCTCATCAAAGCAGCCTGGCTAATCCACCTAACTCTGACCCATCAAGACAGAACACTTACTGACAAGAAAGTCTTATTACTTTATGTCTGTACCTTTTAGGATAAATTCAACAATAGCATATTGTAGGATTTATCAATACCATTCTTGCAAGTCCTTGAATTAAATGTTTTGGGTTTTCCTGGTGTGAATTATTAATTAATAACTTCTTACCATGATAACCTATGTGGTTGGGGATCCGCAATGGGGAAATTTAACTGGCAATTTCTCTAACACCAGGGATTATAAAACATATTTTAAAAGGACCCTGCCTATATCTACAGGACCTCCCCCCTCCCACCCCGGGAACACATAGGGGAGACTTAGGGGATCTGAGTATGTAAATATATTGCAGATTCTCATTTCACAGTGTCCCTAGCACAAAAGTCGATTTTGGGATGCATTGTACTACAAATGCGAAATTTCCCTAAACACAAGGCATATAAAATTTATTTTATAAGAGTCCTCCTTGTAGGTACCTGACACTCTCCCTCCCCCCACCACCATTGAGACACCTAGGTATGTAGGTGTTCTCACTGTATTGTAAGTGTCTTTTCAGCATAGCACTGGTCCTGAGCCTGGTTAGGCAGAGCCCAGGGGCAGTCAGAGTCAGTTACCACCAGTACCAGCCAGCAACAAATGGGGTGCCCAGGGCACAAGGATAACTTTGCAACACTGCTGGAGTGAGATCTAGCCCCCAAATGGTGCCCCCTCAGGTCCTGGACTCTTGGGACCTTATTACGAGTCTGGCGGTCCATGAACCACCAGACTTGTGGGGGCGCAGCGGTGGCGATTCAACCACTGCCACACTGGCGGTTCAACCGCCGTGTTATAAGTTTGGCGGTCGGGCCGCAATTTGACCACCGCAACTGACAGGGAACCATGTTCTCTGGTGATAGCACTGTTGTCAGGGGCTCAGAACATGCTGGTAGTGCATATTTTGTGTTTCCCCACTGCCAGCCTTACATGGCGGTCTGCACAACCATGTAAAAGCTGGTGGTGGGGAAATAAGTGGGCCCTGCAGGGGCCCCCTTGTCACCAGCAGGCAGGTGCATACAAAGGGGCACATGTTGTGCCCCCTGTGTTCAAGCATCCCCCCTGTTCTAGCACGGCATGGACTTCCATGTTGTGCTGGAACATGAAGTGGCAGTCCCAAGGTGGAGCAGTATTCAAGGCTCATTGAGCCTTTTTACTGCACCGTCAAAGAAACGCCATGCTGTCCACCCCCAGACAACGATTTGTATTGCAAACTGGTGGGTGGGCACCCTTTGGGTTTGGTGGCTCGGGAATAGGGCATTGGTGAACCGCCCGCACCCGCATTGCCAAACTCGTAATACATACCTTGATGTGGTGCTAAAGTGGCCTCCTCCTACGAAAACCCAAAACCTAGTAAAGTTTTAAAAAAAAATTATTCTGAGAAACAACAGGAAAAAGGAATCTACCAGCAAGCTGATCCGACAAAGGTGTTTTGCCAGTGGGATTGACCTCACCACAGCTCCCATTACATTCTTGTCCACTGCATCAAATCCTTTTCAGCTAGACCACTCAATGGCTATATCAGCCTCAGGGAGCATTTTTTTTAATTTTCGTTTTTTCATAGTTTTATATAGCTTGAACTAGACCTGAAGATATCAGGTATCAGAGCGCTTTACATGAGCACCAGTTTTGTTATAGATGGACACATTCATTTTTTTTAGGAACAGGGAGATTAAGTGATTTTACCAGCGTCGATGCTGAGACTCATACCTGGTTCCCCTGCTTCGAGGTCGCCTGCTCTAGCCCTAAGGCTACATCCTCTCCCCCCCTTTTGACTAAACCCTGCAGCCTGGTCCAGCTGGAAGAATCCAAGCTCTAGAGAAACTTAGGTCTCCCCCTGTGTCCAAGTCGTAGGGCTACCAGTGACAGGGGGTCTGACACGATCCCCCAAAGGCAACTTCCCGGACGTTTTGTGAGCCGGACACTTCGGCTCGCACCAGCTGTCCGAAGCGTGCACCGTACTGACTCTGTCATAAATTGCATCCAGTGCACACCACGGTTAGCTTATGGCCGAGACATACCGAGCGGTTCGAACCTGGAAACGACTTGGTCGGTGATTTTCACATAGCTCGCATCGTACTTGCTCGCTCGTACAGCTGTACGAGTCGGGCGGAAAACACTCGTACGGCTCATAGTTTTTCCAGCCAGATCGCATTCGGTGCCCTTCCAACCTGTATCAAAATCGGCCCCATAATATTTAGAAAAGCTTAAAATTCAAACTCATCTGCTTTATATTTCTCTACTGTATTGCTTTATTTAATCATTGTTGTATTTAAACGTGTATATGTGAACTCTCTGAGAAGTAGTAATATTTAAGGGAAACATTGCAATGATAATTTGAATAAAACTACTACTATAATACATTATAAAAGTGTAGTGTGGATATGTGTTGTGTTCTTTTACTTCATTCTGTTGTAGTTATTATTATTGTTGTTCTCATTATTATTATCATAATTATTAATGATAATATAATGATTATTGCTTTTATAATGCTTCACTGGCGTTAAACAATGATAATTGTTGCTGCTATTATACCATTTCCCTGATGTTCAATATTCTTTTATTACTATAATTATTATTGGTAATATTGTTATTATTATTATTTGTAGTAGTACTAATAGTAGTAGTAGCAATATTATTATTGACATACAACGCGCCAGCTGTTAATTATTCTATTATTGCTATAACTATCATTATTACTACTATAATTTATACCAATAGTAATGCTGCTACAACTGACAATAACAATAGTAATAATTCTAATATTAGTACTACTAATAATAACAACAGAAATAATACCTACTAATAATAATTTATATAATATCAATAAGCACATTCTTTTAGTGTTTGGAATTAGAATGCAGATAATTTTTTTTCTGTGCCAGCGTTTGCCACATTTTATGTAGCAAATGAATTCTGATCCTTACATATCAATTGAGCAAAACGTGTATGAGAATAGTCTCTTAGAAAGTCATATTCATTTTCCTTATCATCATCGTTATCATTCCAACATATTACATTTCACGGCTCACAAAACTGTACACTATGTCACCAGTGGCGTAAAGAAACTTGGGGGGACCTTCCTGCAAAATATATAGAGGGGGACCCCCACACTCTGGACCCAGTCAGGAGCGCTCATTCCAGGGGCCCGCTGCAAGCGCACAGTGCTGGACAGGGCCCCCTGGAGCTTGGAGCCCCCGCACCCTCCAGGGGCCCTGGATGCTAATGTTACAACACTGTATGTCACAATATTGATCTTGCAATTGATAGTCTGGATCAAGAGGAAGGTGCTGAGGCCCCTTGCCCATCAGAGGGTGCTGTGCCTTGAGCTCTGTGAGGGTTTTCCTATCCTGCACAGGTTTGGATCTGTGAATGTTGGTGATGTTAATCATATTTCCACACTCCAGACACTTTCAATTGTCTTTCAGTAACACAATAATAATCCTCCCGTTTAATTTAAAGCAACACAATACTAATCAAAAGTGGTCATCATCAGACAGCCCCTTGGATTCATGTGGGTCTCAAATAAAGCTGATAACGTTTTAGGAAAACATTCCCTAGGGCCTGAAATGCTGTCAGAAGAATCATAACTTATTGATATGAAGATAAAACAATATTTGATTGATTTCTTGCCCGAGGAAGCCCTTTTTAATTAGTTTGCTTGTTCTTATTTACTTTTTAGCTTTAAAAATAATTACGAGCCTTTTCCCAGTTTTGTACCCTGCAGGTAACAGCTGAGGTGACCTCCTGATGGATGTGCATAGCATCCGCATGCTTGATTGCCTTACAAGATGTTGTAAAATGTTTCACCAAGAAGCACTCACATGATAAAAGAAAATGTTTCATGCTAAGCAAATGAATACAGCTAAAGAAGGTTGCCTAGAAACATGGCCCACTCTTTTACGGTCATGCCTCCAATCATCCGCCTCCTGCTTCTAGCGTTATTCCCGTGGGCCACTTCAAATAAAGTGAGCGCCGGAAGTGTTAAATTAAGACAGGTCTCAACCAGAGTTTTTGGGCTGACTGCTGTCTTAAATAATGGAAGAGCCAGAGCAGCAGTATATTATCACCCTAGGCAACGGTAAACCGTTCTTTGTGACTGGAACTTGCAAGGAATGTGCTGCTTTTGGCAGGAAAGGGCGATGACATCTGTAAAGTAAGCACAGATTGTAACCCAATAACATAAAACACATCAACCTAACAGCAGAACTAAAACAAAACACGGCACAACACAACATAGTCACAACCCAGCAACCACAGTAAAACACAACCAAAACAACGGAATGAAGAAGCACAAAAACACATTCCAAACAGCCACGCCACACATCACCACCACAACAAAATGCAGCACGGCAAACGTACAACAATATTCTTGTCCGACATTACCTTCTCCAGAAATCCGCACAGAGGTAATAGGTGTTTACATCTAGCACAGCCTTACTACCTAGGATATGAGATAGTGCCAGTCACTTGTGCATTGTGATCCAGTGCTGTAAGTCAGCTGTGAAAAGAAACACATAGATGGAGGTGATTTAATGCATTGATTTTAGCAGTTTTCCAATGCAAAACGTGGGCCTCAGACAGCATCATATTTCTGTACTAAGTCGTAAGCCTGCATCTCATAAAGGGAACACTGGAAGGGCTAATTTAAGAGGTTCTGCAACAACTGTGAGCTGACTCATGTATTAAATAGCTGCTGGAGCAAAGCTATTTCATCACTGTAGACAATAGTAAAGTGTTGCTTGACACAGGACCTGTGACAGTTTGTGTGGTTGACTTGGAAAGTAGCAGCATCCGCAACATTGTTTGTTGTACCTAAACTAAACAACAGAACATATTACAAAGGATCATAGTACAATTAAAGCATAATGGGGTACGACACAACAAAATAGTCAAAACACATCAGTCAAAACAGGAACACAACACAACTCCACGTTGTGATAATGCAGCACAAAACGCAACAGTGCACAAAAAAAATATAGCACCACCACAAAATACCACTTAACACATATGCACAAACATTCTTGTTAAACATTACCACCTCTGGAAAACTGCCTTCATAATACTGCGGTAAAAGATATTTGTATACAGCAGCACCTTACATAACAGCAAGTACATTGTCTAGCGCCAGGCAAAAATGTTTCTAAACTTTATAGTGTAGCTGCAGAAACAGCAGGTAGACTGTGCAGGGAAGTTGTTCTTAAACGTTTCGATGATATCAGGCAATAAATAGTCGATCTGCCTGGATCTGAAAGATACTGCAATGGAACCACACATGGTGGTGTGCAGAGCAAGTTAGCACTGTCGTGTTTATTGCTAACATTTTTACTCAATGCTAGTAAATCAACGAAGTCGGTGTTCTATGTGCACCCCTAAAAGTAAGCCAGTAGGTTAACAGTTTCATTCAAGGGCTAAATATTCATGTGAAGGATTACATTTACCTAGGGGGCACCCCTGTTTTTTAGGTCTGTTTGACAGCCCTGCTATCTCCATTACTTATGTAATCAACAGAAAGAGAGCTTTCATTAGTACACCGCTCACATGCTGATTTAAATGTTGTAAATGTAAATGTTTTTGTACTTGTATAGCTCACAGCTACCCGCAGTGGGTTTCCCGGCGCTTGTACGAATACCGCAAGGGAACCCTTCCTGGCTTTCCCTGTGCAGTGTCCACTCCTGGGCACCCCCATGGTGCAGACCAGGCATCCCTCGCGTTGTGGGGGCCGTTGTGGAGACTAAGCAAGCTATTGCCCAGAGTTGCAGCGCGGGACCAATGATCAGAATAGGCACTGAGGCGAGAATATTCGGTCTGGGGAATTAATGAGCCCGAGACCCGCCGAGGCGGGAATCAAACCCTGGTCCCTGGCCAGAGCTCTGCATCGAGGTCTGCCTTCTCTAACCATTGTGCCACACTTCTCCACTGTCCTTGAGGACAGCTTTTGATTGGGCAGGGTTTGTATGGGTCCACTTAAAAATAAGTCCTGGTATTGCACGTTTTCCTTGTCAAAATCTTATGCCTAATATAGCAGGACTGTGTTGGCTGTAGCAAGTCAGTGATCTGACTTGAAATGTCGGACAAGAATATTGTTGTATGTTTGCCGTGCTGCATTTTGGTGTGGTGGTGATGTGTTGTGTTGCAGTTAGGAATGTGTTTTTTTGCTTCATTATTGCATTGTTTTGGTTGTATTTTACCGGGGTGGCTGAGTTATGACTAAGTTGTGTTTTGCCCTGTTTTGTTTTAGTTCTGTTGTTATGTTGAATAGCTATGTCAAAGACAGTAGATCTGTTGTATGTATCGAGAAAAGCGTATATTAAAGTCAGTAGTCACTTAACGGTGGATTGTTATTATTCTGTATCAAAGCCCACAGAGTTGTATTTTTGTCATGTCATCTTGCAGCTCTCCATAGTAGACAAGGGTCATAGTGTTAGTTACCACTCTGATAAAACAGAGGATGTAAGATTTGTTCTGTAATAATCTTTTTGGGCCCTAAAGGGAGAGATAATACTTTGTTTTGACAGCTGTAATTTTGTATATATTTGCATTTATATGATTGTAAGCCTGCTGGTTGCCTTGTGAGAAAGCTTATGATTAGTACAGTCCATTACGGTTACAAGCCAATAATTAATTCCATAGGCCTGATTGACTCACTGGAAAAAAATTAATTTGGTGTCCATATGTCTGATCTGTTTATTATGGCATGTTTTCCAAAAAGTAGTAAGCCTGGCTTGTTTTTTTCTGAAAAACGTTTGTTAAACCCATGGTGTCCCTGGAGATTGCAGCACGTGTGCAGGTGTGAAAACCCAATATATCCAGTTCCAACAGCAAAGAGAAACACGCACTCCAGAGAAATCATTCCAGTGAATTTTAATGTGCTGGTAACCACTGACTCTGAGTGAGTGTTCACCAGCACATTAAAATTATATATGGATAAATATATCCACTAAAAGAAACAAAGGGTGAAGTAATGTTATAGGTGGGTGAATATGTCAGTGCCAACATTAACGTTTTGAACTAGAAAAACACAGAAATTCACCAGTTATAGTTAGCAGAGCTAAGCGGAATAGTAGACTAAATCTGTGAATGTACCATATATGCTTAAGTGCACAACTTTTTTTTGCAAAAGGGCTGTGGTATGACACCAACACTGAGTAGCAAGAAGTCAGAGAGGCAACTAACTATGTAGGAGTAAAGGAAAGGACAGATCAAATTCAATAATAATGTGTGCTAATACAGTCACGCTTAGGGTATCCATTCTTTGTAAACAGATTCCCATCAGTCACCAACCGAGTCCGCCCTTCATCATCTGGGATCCTTTAAACCATCAAGGTGGAGTGGAATACCCACAGCTGACTGGCAGATGTCAAAGCCTGACCTAGCCTGTGGGGAGTGGTTTAAGTGTCATATGGGGTGTCTCGGACATTTTGTGAAAAGTATTTTGCTACATTTGTATTACAATTGTATTTTTGTTCTTCATGCTGCCTGTTTCAAAAGACCATCAAGATTTGGACCCCGATAGAGACAGTGGCACTTATGGCTCAGAAACAGTAGACACAGGAGCATGCTCAATCCCTGAATCCTTCTTTGCTTCTCAGCAGCAACACTTATATTGCAGAGGACAATAAGTTTTAGACGTAAAAACCTAGATTTTGAAGTTATGCTCCTCTTTAATTTGAGCCTTGCTGTGCTTATGTAAAACTGTAGTAAAGTGCGATTCTTGAAGCCATTAGCAACGGCTGCGGAGTAACACGTTCTATGTTAAGAAAGAGTGCCGCAAATGCATTCCACGTTGAGAGACGTGTAACTGCTGGCTCATTCCCTGGGATTCTGGTCCGCTCTTTGCATGCTTCCTGACATACGAGTTTACTTGAGGTAACTGTTTTTGAAGATTAGCAAATGTCACTTTACACTTGGAAATGTGGCAACAGTGGTAGTTAGTTTGTGGGGTGCGTGAAGTCGGAAAAAAACTGAAAAATCTTTTTTAGGATTTGATACTTCACCTCCAATCACAAAGGAGTCTGTATTCTTCGCTCAATGTTGCTATTGTTTTCTTGGACTCAAAATGTGAAATGACTCTTGGAAAGACGAGGCAGCGAAGTCATTGCCTCACTGCGGCCCAGACTTAACAAAGGACTCAGCTGCTCTCGCTCAACACGTCTGTGCAAACTGCAATGCTCATCACCATTCATGCACAAACACTTTTTGTGTCAAAAAGTGAACCTCGCACAATGCCAAAACGGCTTAGCACCAACGTTCTTTTAATGTATGCAAAAGAGTTGTGAATGGAACTGAATAGCACCTCAGACAAGCCTCCCCTGCACAAAGTACACAACTTGCACGTCTGCCTCATGTGTGGTGGTCTACACCTATGAATTTGTACTGAAGGTTGTACCACTAGTACAAATCCTGCGGTAGACAGTGCTGGTGACCACTGCACCATGGTGCAAGGTTGGGAATTGTGATGGGCCCTGTGGTTATGGGCATATTGGGGTTGTGTCACAGTGGGTGCAGAATAAAGGGACACACACACTGGTAGATATGTTACAGGCTAAAAGACCTTGTGCGGTCTGTGCCCCTATATTATATAGCCTCTGGCCACACCTGCCCTGAGGTTGTACAAGGGGCAGTTTCCAGGTCAGATTAGCACAGTGGGGAGGTGCTAAGATCTTTGCATCCCTCCCCAACTTGGCATCAACCTTTGTTCTTGTGATTGACTGGCAACGTCCAAGAGTCTTTGGCTTGACGGTGTATTTGCCTCAAGTTGTAGAGTCCAGGGTGGAAATTGCTGTCTCCACCTTCAGACCTTTGCTCGCACTGAGGTTCTATCTTGGCGCTTTTCCTTGTGCTCAGTGATCCCGCTTGGGGCAGGTCAAAGGATCTTCTCTAGGTTCATATTGCAATCATAGGTCGTCCCAGGTGACTTCCTCTTACTCTGATTGGGTTGTCCTTTGGCTGGGGAAGTCTTCCTTCTGCAACCACAAAACATTTCTTGTGACAGTCTCTTGCCCCTTTCTGGCAATTACCATGGTGCCACTCATGTGGCCGATCGTCCATCTACCTGGTTCGAAAGTATCTGGAACTTCCACCTCGACCATCGATCTTTTATGTACACGATAGCTCCTGGTAGGAGTTGTCGGGACTTGCTCAAGTCTTTTCAGGCTGACATACTCCTTTGTCCTGGTGCGACTGGCCTGAGTGCCTGCTTGCTCATATGAGGTTGGTGCCCATCAGTGGGAAACGGGGATGGTGGCCCCCGGATGTCCTTTCAACATTAGGTACTGGGGGACTGCTGCGTGGTGCATTGGGGTGTCCCCCATACTCTCGCAGGAATTGGTGCAGGCTGAGTTCAGGGTTGGTGCCTTCTGCTGCCGGGATCCTGAGGGCTTCGCTCGGCTTACACATAAAGCATTGTACTTCATCATTGGCTTGTGGGCACTGTGAATTGATGCAGTGGTGCTTTATGCTTAAGGTTGTGAGTAGATCCTTAAATATGCCCCCTGGAACTGCAACCTGTTGTCTTTTTTTATTTCCTGGTTGAGTCCAAATGCCACGAAAGTCCTATCTAGCCCCAAAGCGGCATTTAGGGAATGCTGTTGAATCCACCACCTTGACTATGAGATATTTAATGTTAACATCAATAATCACTACTGTGATTCATCCATCTGGGAAGCTCCCAATGTCAAGGCTTATCTCGGACCATGGGGTTGTACTCTTCTTCCATGATGATCAGTGATGGTGCTTCCTGGAGGCTTGTGAGCTGGCATGATGGGAAGTGCCTCACAAAATTGGCCACCGTGACCTCCAGGCCTAGGAACAAGACTTTATCCCTCATCTGAGACCTCGTCCAAACAGTACCTTGGTGGCCTCCATGGTCTAGAGTTTTCACTTGGATTTGGAGACTGTTGGGGATTATAATGCGTGCTCTCTGTAATATTAGACCTTCTGCTGTGGCGCTCAGTTCATCGCGCACTCTCTATATCATCCTGAGGCATTCTTTATCCGGGCCATGCCAGTAGAAAGTTTTGCCAAAAGCTTTGTCGAAGCGCGTTCATGAATTTCATCATGACTGAGTCCGTTTTGGTTGCTTTGCTGATTTCCCAGATGTTGTGCCCTAAGGAGCACGCTCCGTGGGACACCATCCTCACATATTCCTCTGTGGTGTCTGGTTTGTCTTTGCTGTCATCTACAGGGAATGGTGGGTCATGGGATAGAAAATCTTCCGGGTTCTTGAATCCTTGCCAGTAGACTACCGCCATCCTTTAATGCAGCAGCTGGATGGGCCAACATTCAATCAGTGTTGGAGGGTGTGGTGCTGTGTCATGGAATACGGGGATGAGCAGTTGGTGGTCGGTAAACCCGCAGGGCGGCCGTCCACTAAGCTAGAGGTGGAAGTGACTGCGCTCCCACTTGAGGGCCCATGCTTCTCGTTCTATCTGGGAATATCGAGCTTCTGTTGGTGGGAGGGCTTTGCTAGTGAAGTGACTGGTGCCCACTTGCCTGATTCCACTTTTTGGGTGACCACAGCTCCCAGGCCTACGGGGCTAGTGGCAACAAACAGTTCAGCGCGCCTCTTGAAGTCGAAATAGGCCATTGTAGTATTACTGAGTAGATCCTCCTTGATGTTCTGGAAATCCTCTTCTTCGCTGCGGCCCCACTTCCAGGGAGAGTCCATCTTGATGAGTGATCGTAGAGGCTCGGCCTCGGTCGCCAGGTTCAGAATTAACCGGCCACAGTTTGTGGCCATTACCTGGAAGCTGCGCAATTCTGACACTGTGGTTGGAGCCAGTGCTTGCTTGATGGCATGGGATTTGCAAGGGTCTATCTGAATTCCTTCTTGGTTGAATACATAGCCAAAAAACTCGATTTAGTTCTGGAAGAATGAGCGCTTGTCTTTATGGAGGGTGACTCCATGACCAAATAGCAGTTTCAAGGCCGATCATAAGTGCTGGTGATTCTCTTCAGTGGTCGCTGATTGGATCAAGATTTTGTTGCTTACGTTCATCACAGCATGTAAGCCAGACAGGGTTTCCCAACTTGCATTTTTGAAGACCTTCGCCACTGAGGAGATTTCAAAGTTCAACTGCTTGTATCCGCATAGCCCTAGGTGCATCGTGATCTCCTGGTCCTCTGCTTTTATGTGGACGGCCATCTGCCCTTTCAAGGGTAACTTTGTATGGCTTCCGTATGTAAAAATGTTGGTGTTAGTCAGTGACAGAGGTTGTCGTGGTTGGAGGCTGCAGTACTGCTGGACCCCTATTATGTTTACAGATGCCCCATAGTCGATAAGGACCTCCATGCTGGCGCTTGCAATCTTAACTATGCAATTAATGTTGCGGTTGCCTATTTTGTTTGAGGTCGTTTGTGAATGAGATTAGGAATACTTCCTCTTCGTTACATAGGGATGAGTCTTCTATTCGGTGTTGGTGATGAGGTGGTATCTTGCAGGCAACCTGGGACTCTGGGTCTTCCATGGACAGTTGCCTTACTGATTTTGATGGTAGTCGCCTACCATATGCGCCTCTGCCTCTAGGCACAACTCCGCAAGTGGTAGCAAAGTTGTTTAGGGTGCGTCACTTCAAGCATGGCATTCTTCGAGGGGGTGTCCTTCTCACCCACAATATTCACAGCAGGATCAAGATGGAGGAGGGGCTGGCTGTATTGGCTTGTCCCCCCTACATAGTGCGCGAACTTGATCAGCACGTTCTATCTTCACCTGTGTGTTCCTTTCTGGATGCTGTGTAATGGCTAAGTCCATTTCCATGGCCCTGGCGGTAGATAGGTTGTGGGACCGAGTCAGGATGAGAATATCATTCAGGGTGATATTGGGCAGCTGTAGGATGAGGCCCCCATAGTCTTTTGTATCTGCAGCCTTGTATAATTTGCGGCCTCACTTCTTTTGGTTGGTTGTCCGCTTTGCATGTACTGGCCAGTTCCCGCAGGCACATGTGAAATGTGTCCATGGACTCCACCTCGGGTTGGCAGGCTTGGCAGAGCTTGATGCATTTGTAGTCCGAGTTAAGTTGCGAGTCAGAATGTACATTGAGTGCTCTAACTGCTTTGTCATTAGTCGGTTTCCGCACCCGTGTTGTGCAGGTGCGCACAGAGTTTGTAGATTTTGTCTGCCACATAGTCGAGCAGGAGGGACTTATTGACAGCGCTGCTGGTCTCGCGAGTAGTGATGCAGTAGTTGTTGAGTCGTCAGATCCAGGTCTGACAGCAAGGTAAAGCAGTGGCAGGGTGTGCAAGCTCCCTAAAGGGAGGCAGCGCACTAACTTGCATGTGTTGAAGTGTAGCTGTGGAAGAGGCGGGCCTTGCGGGATGCTGCGTTGATGGCATCTTTGGCCATGGCTGTGGAGCCCTGTGAGCGTGGGTGAGACGTGAGCAGTTGAGAAAACGCAAGGGGAAATGACACAGCTCACTAGGGTCATGAGTTCAATGGTGAAGCAGGTGCAATGTCACCAGGCCCCAAGGCTCTAGGAACCCCTATAAACACAACATATTGCAATATTTTACTGCTAAACAGGCAGACACAAGTGCAGTTACCTTAAAGGCAATAGGGTCATGATTTGAATTGTGCAGTAAGTGCAGTGGCACTGGGGCCAAAAGTTTTCATAACTCCTCTAAACACCATATATTGCTATATTTTACTACTAAAACAGGCAGATATAAATGCAGTTATCTTGTAGGCACTAGACGCATGATTTGAATGGTGCATCAAGTTCAGTGGCACCAGGCCCAAAAGTTGTCAGAAGTCCTTTAAACAGATAAGATTACTATTAGATTGATTAATTCTATTATTTTCTGCTTTCCTTTTTCAAAATGTTGCACTACACCAATAGTAACAGCACCATATATTGCCTTTCTGTACATAGACATGGCATAACACTTTAACAGACTTTCTGTAACTTATATTGCACAACTACTCAGAAAGCTACAACTTACAAGAAAAACAGCTTATTATCAATCACATAGTCGAAACCTAATGCATTTACTTATGCTTGTTTCTACTTTTTGTTATTAGAGCTTTAGAACATTCATGATTTCTAGCATAGGACCGGGGCAGTACAGCTGACCACCAGAAGTCTTTTATAGTCCAAAAATATACAATGTTGCTATCGTTAGCAACTTTTTCGTGGGTGTTAGACAAATGTCTTTAGCTCCTAAGTGCACTTTTTCATAACCCACTTCAATTAACAGCAATAACTTCAAGTAAGCTGCACTAATTACATCACTTGCTTGGAAAGCTGATAAATGAACATTACTGACAGCTGTTAATAGACCTCTTGAGCAATTAGAGGTATTGGAATGAAAATAAGAGGCGCCACTCGAGAATAAGATGTGGTACCAGCTGTACATGACAGAAGTACTTACATCTTTTAGCAGTGTAATTGAGGGGATTTAACATTGAAGAAAGTAACATTGAACCATGCTGGTACTGTAATTAGCTAAAGAAAGCCTCGGATTTGCAGGCTGTGTTTGGAGCAATCGAGCTACCCATTGCGTTTAACAAACCTACCCCCTAAGCATGACATTTTCCCACTGCACCCCTGTTGATTGTTTGATAATAAACGAAATGTTCACATAAGAATTATACTATTGCCAAGAAAAGCAGATTTTTGAGAGGCAGTAACTTTTTCTTGAATGTTGAAAGTCATCATAGATATTATTAGAATCCAACAGCAATTAGTGGTACTTTGGGTTGAAATAGAAAAAGGCAGGAACTCTTGGCAAAATCATGGGGGATAGCCTTCACTGTTTCTTTTATCTCCTCAGTTGCTCTGGAGGCAATTGTTCTTCTCACAGCGGCGATCTTTTTGTATAATGCTGTTAGAACCTTCTTACACATCTGGAAGCACTCGCTCAGCATGTTTTCCAGTCAGCTGTGAAGTGCTGCGGGAATCCTCCATCTCTCTGATGTTATTTAACATCTATGTGCATCCTGTGGTCCAACCCGTCAGATCCTTTGGCTGTCCTGCTGTGCTATCCTTTGGCTGTCTTGCTGTGCTACCCTTTGACTGTCCTACTGTGCTGTCCTTTGGCTGTCCTGCTGTGCTATCCTTTGGCTGTCCTGCTGTGCTATCCTTTGGCTGTCCTGCTATGCTATCCTTTGGCTGTCCTGCTGTGCTATCCTTTGGCTGTCCTGCTATGCTATCCTTTGGGTGTCCTGCTGTGCTATCCTTTGGCTGTCCTGCCCTTTGGCTGTCCTGCTGTGATATCCTTTGGCTGTCCTACTATTCTATCCTTTGGCTTTCCTGCTGATGATACACCGCTGATTGTGTGCCTTAACCACTCAGCTGCTAAATTTACCAACTACCTTTCATTTTTTTGCAGAGTTTTATGGAGCTCGAACTTCACCCGAATTGGGTACCAGAGCGCTTTACATAGCACCAGTTACGTTAAATGAGGACACACATTCATTTTTGTTAGGCACAGGGAGATTAAGTGATTTGGCCAGAATTTGGCCAGAATCACCGGGTGTTCAGCGTCATTGCCGAGACTCAAACCCAGTTCCCCAGATTCGAGGTCGACCGCCCTAGCCATTAGGCCAACTCCTCTCCCCATAAAATCAGCATTTGAAGACACTCAATTTTCTCAAACTGACCAACGAATCTGATGTTCTGTTAGCTGGAAATACCAACATTGAGAGATGAAGTCAAAGTCTCTGTCTTTCCTCTGTGGAGATGCTCCCTCTCGGCAACCAAGGCTGAATCCCTGGACGTCTTGGTTAATTCAGTTACCCTCCCAAGCTCAAATCAATATAATATCATCTAATTGCTTTTTTTAATTTGAGAATCTTAAGAACATTTTTTCCCATTAGTACATAATTCTCTCCATGCTCAGGTGGTCTCAGTCTGTGTCCTCTCTAGGATTGATTATTGTCATCACCGAACAGTTGTTTGGGGGGAGAAGCCAGGCAGTTTAATTTCAGTGGAGCTTTGTAGTCTGAGTGACTGCTGCTATATTTGTATTTCTGCATACTGGGAGCCATTGTGTATGTATAGATGTCTATAGTGAATGTGCATGGTGTTAAAATTCGCTTTTTTAAATAAACTGTGCTGAACTTGTTTTTTAATTCTATGTCACTCTACTTTGCATGCCTTTGCATGCCTAAATGTCTGGAGAAAAAATGGAAAGCACACAATTGAGAAAAACATCTTTCTGTGCCTTTGTTCATCAGGCAGGAGGATGCAATTTTTACCTTTGCCCCAGTCCCAATTTTTTACGGTATTTTGTAAAAGTAAAAACAAGACAGCTGCGAGGCCATGCAAGAAATGCGAGTAGTTTGCGTGCTGCAAGTGCACCAAAGCTACGTGCACCCGTCTATGCTCAGCACCTGCCATGCTGCCTGGTGGATGGTTCATCACTCTCTAAATATGAGGAATGCATGCTGAGGAGGTACACAGGATGAAAGAGGTGGAGGGTGCGGATATTATTTGCAAACTGGAGAATGAAAAGCGTACTGTAAAACCTATTGAATGTGTCATGTTAAATGACAGGATGGCAGTTGAACATGCCTAGGAGATCCAATTTATATGGCAAAGTTATAATTAATGCTTGATTGGGATTAATTTCCCTTAATGGTAGCCTCGTTCATTGCAGATTGGTGTATCTAATCTGAAACAAATCATCAATATCGCTTATATCTCTATACTTAAGAAGTAAGGCCACCTACTCTAAATAAATTCACATGAGATTTTATAGTTATAATTATGTTGTATAGTGTAGTGACTTAATTCTCCCTAGTGCATCCTCTTCTTAGTTGCTCAGCCAGAATGAATGTGATGTCTGCGTGGAATGTTGGAATGCCTGATGACAGAGTGATTAGAATGTGAGTGTGCTTGTTGGTATGTGAGGAATGACAGTTGAAGAGTGAAGGCTGAGCAACAACCATCTAGCTCCTGGTGGGATTTCCTTTGGACCTTAATTGAACTTAACCTGACTTATAACTTATGTCCACGGAAGCAACTAATAAACCTCTACATGGTAATACTTCATGGCTAACTCTTGTCATCCTTGGAACCTACTTATAACATATAGTCTATTAAGAATGTATATGTCCTTTGTTGTAGGTGTCTCCTTATATGTCCTGATGAAGCCTCCATTATTAATTATTGGGATTGAAACATCGACATGCTTTCTGTTGACTTTATTGAGATATTGCCATAAATTGAAACCTGAATACAGGGCTCCAGACACCTCAAATTTGTGCATTTTAGGTCAACTTTTGGATGTTTCACTCCGTACTTTTTGTTCACCAAGTATGTCACTATCACCCCACACTGCACTCTTCTGGCCCCCCTCCTTAGGCCCCCCCCACTTCCATCTTCCTCTGTAAAAACTCTTGGATTCAAACTGAATGACCAACTCTCCCTTCATTCCCAAGTCAGCTCTGTTGTATCCTCATCCTTTCTCTCCCTCCGTACTATCCGCAAAGTCTCTCGGTTTTTCTCTCCCTCCGCACTCAAACTCATAGTCCTGGTGATGGTCACTTCCCGCCTGGATTACGGCAATGCCCTTTACTGTGGCATGCCCGCGTACAACATGCGACGTCTCCAGCTGGGGAGGCTCCAAATTCTCCACACTCGCTCCTGCATTTTGGAACTCCCTCCCGGCGCACCTGAGATTCTGCCCCCAGTACTCACTCTTCCGCAATTCACTCAAAACCTTTCTTTTTCCACAAGCCTTCTCACCATAAAGCCTCTTCTGTGTTCCTGTCTTTCTCCCCCTCAGGGTTTTAGTACTTCACAGCGCTATGAAACCGCTCGGTGTACGCGCGCTTAAGAAATATTTTAAACTCAAACTCAAACTATTTGTCATTTGTTTTTGCTGAGGATATCTGTATCATATGTAAATGTGTATACCCTACATCTGCACAGGATTGTGCAGCAGAGAATGTGTAGGGATGCATTAAACAGTTGGTCAATATACTACACCTTTGTTGCCACGCACATTCGTTTAGCCTAGGAAGCTAAGGAGTAAGCTTCCCCTGAGGGAACCCAATTATATGCTTATCTTTCCTTGCAGAGATCAGCCACAGAGATCATTGGCCTACCACTGCTGGACATCTGTAATAACTCACTTAATAGTGGGATTGTTCCTGTGGAGTGGACAAGGGCCTTACTAGTGTCGCTCCTAAAAAAAGCTACTGCAGACTCTGATAATGACAAACTACCGACGAAAAATATATCTGACTGGTCACTTAAAAATACCCTACTTGTGACTGGTTTTCGCCCATTTCACAGCACAGGAATGGCTCTTGTAACAGTGGAAAACTACCTACAAATGCTGGTGGACCAAGGGTAGTGCGCAGCCTTACTGCTACTTGATTTGTCTTCAGCATTTGACATCTTACTCTTGGCATAATTGGAAAGGTACTAGAATGGTGTGGGTCATATCTTCAGGGGAGATCACAAGCAATCGTGCTACCACTCTATACATCTGAGTTAAAGTATTTGAGTCAATGAGCACTGCCTGAATCAGCTTTGAGTCTGACATTTTTAAATATATACATATGCCCACTGGTAAAGCAAATACAATTTTTTAGTGTCAGTGTGATGGCACCCAGCTGATCATCACATTGGATCAAGTGGCTGAAAATCCACTTGAACCATTTCATCAGTGTATAGCTGTGGTATCAGAGACATTCACACTCAAATTCAGCTTAGTCAAAACTGAAGTGCTGTGGGTGAGACATCCTGGTTTCCTCGAACTTATGCCACCAGAATTTTGGTCCTACTCCTGAACCCTTTAGAGGGTCAGATTAATCACCTTGCATGCACGTGCTTCTTCCTTTCAAAACAGCTAAGGAAGCTCCTGACTCCCCTGCCCCCGCCAGTTCACCGGGTGGTGATCCTGGTTACTGTCTTGAGGTGCCTGGACTATTGTAACTCCCTCTTCTTAAACCTTGATGCAGGGCCTTTGTAAAACTGAAAATAATACAGAATGGGTTTGCCCTTGGTTGGCCATGGTCTTCGTCGACCGACGCACTCAAAGCTTTTCATTGGCTGCCAGTAGGCAAAAGGGTGATGTTTAAATCACTCTGTCCTGTCTGTATGGTTATGCACCTTAGTGGCCCTGATTATTTGGTGGAGAAGTTCCATCAATATATTCTGGGTCACAATTTAAGATCAAATGAAGCTAATTTACTAGTGATTCCTCTTTAAGAACGAGTTAATGTGGGGGGATCCTTTGCAGTAAGTGTATCAAAGCTTTGGAATAAGCTCCCTGTGGGTTTACGGCTCACACCCACCCTTCTCAAATTCAGAAAGACCTTAAAAATATGGCTTTTCGAAAAATAGCTGGCTCTATAATATTACTTAGAACTCCCTACTTTTATTCCACTGTAATCTAAATCTTCCAGTTTTGTCCCTCTCTGTTACACTTTCTGCTCTGCTAGTGTACGCAGCACGAGGACACCACTTGGGGTAGCAGTTGTGCTGTATAAAATTGTTATGACATAACATAACAAACCATTTCCTATCTATCTCTGACCAGCTCCATCAAATATAAAATTGCATGGTTCAGCTAGTTTGTGATCTAAGAAAATTTGATGTGCATTAATAACATACCATCCTGCTTTGCCTGCAGTGGGACCATAAAAACCTTCCTGTTCTGTTGATTCCATGTTGTCGTTTGTTTTCACACATGGTTCTGTTTCTAATGCCAATGTGCTTATGTTGGCAAATTAGTGCTTGACAAGCAATAATAACAGTAATATAATCCTAATGATGGTAATAGCAATATTAGCAATAATACTATTATATCCAATGCCAATTCCAATCTCTACTTTGGCCCTCATTAGGAGTTGGCTGGAGCGATATAGCCAGAAAACTACCACTCTAGTCAACCATGAATTGTCTGCTGTTTTCATATCAAAAATGATCAAGTCTAGAAACAGTAGACCTAGTTTTACTAGATGCAGGCAGACACCACACAGTAAGACTATAGGTCCAGAGGATCATGGATCGGTGGGCCCTAGAGCAACTCCAGTGACAAGCGCACCCATGATCTCCTTGGGGTAGCAGACATTGATACCCCTAGAGACTCCTAATACCACCTTCACTGTGAAGGCCCTCCCGTCCCCCCGTTTCAAATCAAAAGAGACCCACACCGCTCTGTCCCACAGATATTTACCACCTAAAAGAGCACATAGCAAATATCTCCACTAGGGTCCTCATAATCAGGGAAATCCTGGTAAATCCTGGTAAATCTAGGTCATTCCCCATTTGTTGGGGCTGTGAATTGCAATTGCTTTCTTGAATCATATGTTTAAGCACACTGGGTCAACAGGGAACTTTAAATGCAGTCCTAGTGAGTTCAATGACATTTTATCATTCCTACCTGTACAAAGTTCAATGATGTAATTCACTGGCACCACCATACCAGAAGCGACATTTATGGATTAGCCAGTTAATGCAGAGGGTAAATGTGCATCCTGATATGGCTCCTGGTCAGCTATACCAATGAAAGCGAAATAAACAATTATAATGGAAATAGTTCCCCATTCTAAAATTCCAACTCTGAAATGTAGCAAATGATACTTTACCTTGATAGAAAGAGACTGCAAAAATTATATTTTGTGACCAGAAGGTGACCAGAGTAGGCCCTGGGCACGGCGCACATTGCTGACCAAAGAGATTTTTCTATTTCCTAATTCCTTGAATGTCAGGATAATTGAAGCAGAGGTATGATCACTTGGCTGTCCCCTGGGGCACACAAGAATGGGAGAGTGCTGCTGCAAATGGGTTTATTTGAGCAATAAAACTGAACTTATGAGTGCAAATACCTTTTGATTCAACTATTATTTTGGTTATTGCTATTTAGGGTTGCATAAATTGATGGAGAGGGTCCACAAGAAACGTGCTACTTTTATAAATTAGAATGGAGGTGAATACAACTGGAAGAAGACACGTATTGTTGTGTGGCATAGGGAAAGTGCCTAAGATTAAGTTGCAGCCAGTATAAAATCATGAGATGCAACTATATTCACCTATAAGGGATTCAAATGATCATGAAGGCTTAATGGATGACAACCTGTATAGCTTCCCAATAAGATTGCAGTGTGGCCTCTGTAAAAAAAATAATATCAGCAATGCCCATCTTAACAACTGTGATGTCACTGACAATATAATTATTTCCAACAGAAGAATACACAGGGTGTTGTATTTAGCCCCACATTGCACCAAATACCCTCTTCTGACAACTGGACAAAGGCAAAGGTTGTTGCCTTTGTCCATTGGGCTTGGAGACACAACCACCAAGGGATGAAGCCACATCCTGTGGGTTAGACCTGGCATCCTATTCATGGTATTCCTCCATTTTGTTGGCCTTATACCGTTTCATTGCTGAACTTGTTTTTGTTGACATTAGGACTCTTTACCCCTGCTAACCAGTTCTAAAGTGTTGTACACTCTCCCTAAAACATGGTAAAATTGTACTACCTCCTATTGAAGCGTTTAATTTACTTGTAAGTCCCTAGTACATGGCACAACAGGTGGCCAAGACGTGGAATCTAAATGCTAGTAGAGGCTGCAGCACTCACTGTACCACCCACTAAAGTAGCTTGTAAAACATGACTCAGGCCTGCCACTACAGACTGTTGTGCAATTAAAACTACCATTTGAACCTGGAAAAATTAATCTTTTACCAGGCCTACACATTCCTTTTCAATACATGTAAGGGACCCCTAAGGTAGGCCTTAAAGTCATATAGGGCTGGGTTCCTGGTATTTAAAAAGTAAGACATTTGTAATGTTTTACATATCCTAGCAGTGCACAACTCATAAAGTCGTTTTTCACTTTTGTAAGGCTATCTCTCCCATAGACTAATACTGGGTTGCTTTATCACGCTTAGTAACTGCTAACTTCCGATTGGGAGCAGATACAGGTATGCAGTTTACACTGAAATCAATTGCAACTGAAAATCCTTTCCAATGTTGAAGTCGGCTTTTCAGTTCCAATTTTGAAATTTCCACTTTTGGAAAGGTGGCCTTTTCATGCTCAAACCAGCTGTGCCTTTTTGCCAGTGTCCTGGGTCACATCACTGAACGGCTCTGATGTTGTGCGTTGTGTATTGACTCCAGACAGTGAGACAATGAAACCCTTGATGTGAGGGGAGAGGGTGTTTATGATAGGATGGCTGCGGAGAACTGTTTCCTGCCCTGATTATATTTCACAGGGCCTTACCTGCAGCACACGCAAGGTGACACATGAAATGCCCTTACCTTTTTCACATTACACAGTTTGGAGCCCGGAACAGGGGAAGAACTGGCTGGAACCAATTTCGGGGGTTGGTCAGAGGGTTCCCCCACACAAAGGCTGGCACTAGGTATAAAAATAGAACTTTCAGCATGACTCTCCAGAACACTGCTTGACTTGTGGAAGATTTAGAAGATGGACTACTGTGCTGCTAGAAGGGCTTCCCCACTGTTTGAAGGACTATCTTTCTGTCTGAAGAAGGAAGATTGGACCTGCTTGCCTTGATCTGAGGCTACATAGAGTGACTCCAAGGGTCAGCTGGCTGACCCACTTTTTGAGCTACAGAGACACAACGAGTTTTTAGGGTCCCACCCTGCAACTGCCCAACTGACCAGCACCAACTAGACCTGCCTAAGCTCTGTTGCTGGTGAGTTATGATCCCAAAGAAGTGCTTCCCATGTCTTGGACCCTTAGCTGGAGTCAGAGTGTACTGCTACCGGTGCACCTAAAGGTTTCACTTAACACCACTCAGCCCAACTCTGGACCTCACACCACAGCACCTATCAGCTCCTAATTGGTAGCTTCACCAAATCCGCCAAAGTGTGAAGCATCACCTTGCAGCTCCTGATTGTTAGCTTCAACGAAACTGGCGCAGTCTGATGCAGTACATTTCACAACAACACCTTGCAGCTCCTGATTGGCAGCTTTACCAGAACCAACACAGCAAGGGGCAGCTCAACACAGGACCTCACATCTCAGTACCTGAATGATGCAGGCTGTTAGAACTTAGGGTGTTCTTCGCACCTTTTTGCCTGACTCCCTCCATGTTTCTGTACTCGATTTTGCTGGCTTTAGGACTTTGCACACTTTACCACAACTAATCAGTGCTTGTGCTCTCTTCCCTAAAAAAAGATAACATGAGCTCATACCCTTATGGCATGGTTAATGTACTCATAAGTCCCTAGTAAAGTGCCCAGGGCCTGTAAATGAAATACTGCTAGTGGGTTTGCAGCACTGATCATGCCACACACATAAGTAGCCCCTTAATCATGTGTCAGGCCTGCCATTGCAGGGCCTGTGTGTGCAGTTTACTACCACTTCGACTTGGCATTTAAAGCTAATTGCCAAGCCTTAAACTTCCCTTTTATTACATATACGTCACCTCAAGGAAGGCCCTTGGTAACCAAAAGGGAAGGGTGCTATGCAAGTAAAAGGTAGGATATGTACTTTTATGCTTTACATGTCCTGGGAGTGACAAAGAGCTAAATTCACTTTTCACTGCTGGGAGTCACACTCCTCTAATAGGCTAGTCTTGGGAGTTCCTTAAAGTACCTTTAATGCCATTCCTGATTCAAAAGGAGTAGCTTTTTCATGTTTCATATCTTTGGAATGGTAATGATACATTATCTTTACTGGTAAAGTCGGATTACTATTTTACAAATGCCACTTCTAGAAAGTGGACATTTCTCTGCTCTTATTGCCATCTCCAATAAACGTCTGGACGACAGTTCCCAATTTGTACATTCCCCCTAGACAGCCACAAACACAGGAAGGCTAGGTGTGGCTGAGAACCCATCTACATACATCTACATCTGCATTCTGCATTCTGATGGCCATTCCTAGGCAGATGGGAGGAATAGCTCATACTTACACTTCAAAGGGTAATGGCCTGACCACACAAAAAGGACCCCCAACACACACACACAGATAGCCTGAAAAACAGGACTGGATTGAAAGGGCTACTTGAGCACTTCAAAACCACTCATTGAAGTTTTCCCCACTACAAAGGCATATTTGGGTATAAGTACTAGAACTCTGACCCCATCAAATCAGACACTTCTGGCTCTTGAACTGAACTTCTGTCAGAAGAACTGCTTTTCTGCTTGTTACCCTGCAGCCTGCTGCTCTCTGACTTTGCTGAAGGAGAGCTGGGCACTGCCTTATCTCCAAGTGATCCCCAAGGGCTTGTTGGCTTGCTTCCTGTTTTCTGAATTCTCAGGGGTACAAAAGACTGCCTGCAACTCACCTGGTGCTGCTGGACTTTGCCATCTGTAAGTCCTACCCTTGCCTGAGATGCCCCTCCAGTTCTGGGCCCCATAAGTAATTGTAATTGTAACGGTACTGGTAGAGCGCATGGCTACCCTGAGGCCTCCCAGTGCTATGGAATCTGGCCCGTGAGTACTCCGTTTAGCTGGATTGAAATAGCAATGTTTTCAGTAGCTTGCGAAAAACTAGATGGTTGTCCACCAGCCAAATATGGTCTGGAAGAGTGTTTCATCTTCTGGAAGCAACGTAGGAGAATCGCTGGCCTCCACTTCTGGTTTTACGAATTCTAGGAATTGTTGCTAGGCGCTTTGCTACAAAATCGGCACATCGTAATCACTGCACTGATTAGAACTGATGCAGTGCTCTTCAATGCCGTTGCAGCGCTGATCCGAGGTCCCGACTGCAAGGCTTGAATTTGATGCATTGGTACGGCGAATCGGAACCGATGCATTGTCCTCACTACATGGAGAAGATCGACACAAGTTGTTGCTTGTGTCCAGGAAAGGTACAGGAGGCCTGCTTGGATCCTGTAGCTGTTAGGCGCTCATCGTGGTCAGCCCGAACTTTGACTGTGCACCAGTCCAGCGTGAGCGAAAGTAAACGTTTTAGCGCTACCTTCTTCTAAGCGCTTCACTACATGTATTTCTTCAAAATTAAATATCTTGATTCCACTTGATCGATTCTGCTCGTTGTGGTCTTGTTTTGTGTAAAATATAATAATCTATTTTTCAAACCTGGTGTGGAGTCTTTTTGTGGCATATTTACTGTGCTGTTGTAAGAGATATTGCACAAATACTTTACACATTGCTTTCTAAGTTAAGCCTGTCTGCTCTGTGGCAAGCTACCAGAGGGTGAGCACTGGATAATTTAGGATTGTGTTGTGAGTTACTTTAACTAGGATTGTGGCCCCTACTTTGACACGGTGCACACTTCTGCCAAATAGAGAACCTATTTCCAACACAGACCAATGCAGAAACACTGATCTCAGTACCAGGGACAAAAAGGTACAACTCCCAGTGACTCTAGCTGAACTTTTACTCACCCTGTATGCCATCACAGTTGGCCTGAACTTGAGGCTTTGACCTAGTCCGGCACACCCAGATAATCAGAGGTGGTGCTTTGCCCCTTTTGCCTCTATTGTTGCCTACAGTTTTAAAAGCTCATATCTCGTGTTCTACAGGTTGTATTTTGATCATTTTTAGGTCACTTTATTTATTAACATTTGCTCTATTATTCTATGTGATTCTTCTCCTGTTGTATAATTACTTTATTACTGTTTGTGTGCAGCATACGTATTATACATGTTGCCCCTAAGTTAGCCTGACTAAGTTTGTGCCAAGGTACTACAGGGTTAAGCACAGGTTAATTTAGTGACTTTTTTATGGTTCCCCTGAGAAGTACTGTGTGCATTATTTGAGTGGGCTTCCACTCTTCTCAATTCTTACAATGTGCCTTGTTCTCTTGTCACTGTAGTCTGTATGGTGGGAGTGTCTGTCCCTTAGCTCCAGATCTCACTGGGTATGACCTTGGGGTGTATCCAGAGACTCTCTGCAAACCAGAGTAAGTAAATCCTGTTCCCTTCTCTAAGAACTTCCTGAGCATTGCCTTTCACAATTACTTTTGGATTCTGGGCACCATGATGTTCAAGTCGCACTAAGCTTGCTGGCATATCCTCTGGCAATTTTCATTTGGTTCTGTGTAGAATATGTGGATTTTTGCTGTTCCCGTCTCCAAGTTATTCTTTCCGCACATCCCACACGGCACATCTTTAAGTAGTTTTTCGAAACAGGGAGAGACATCGGCAGCTCCCAGCCTGCAGATCTTACAGGAAATGGCGTTCATCCTTTGACGGTGTCTATTTTTACAGAGTAGCCTAAATGTGGTCTTCAGTCATAATGGTTTGTAATGGTTTTTGAGTGTATTAGGTGAGGCAACCTTTCCAGAGCATCCACCTGCTGCATTACATCTGGGCTTCTCTGGTTGTTTGCTGGCTGGGCACTGCCTGCCTGTCCACATATTCCACTGTCAGTAGGACAAAGAGCAAGAGACCTAGTGTGAAGATGCTTGTCCTCAGCCTGTTTTCTTTTGAGGATAAATAACCGTCAGAGCCCAGCTGCATCTTGGAGTACAGCCAGACTGGCCTATCAAGCACTCTAACACTGCCAAATATGCCTGCTTCAAATGGACAGTGTGAGGGCCATTTTTGTGTACTATATGCATGACAGGACCAAAAATAATTTGCATTTGGCATTGTTAGAGTGCCTGATAGGCCAGTCCAACCCAAAATGTGCCTGTATATTCTTGGCCACTCTCTCTTTCAGGAAGATCTAAGGCGAATGGAAGACCTCATCCCAGGACCCTGGAGGTGTTCTTCCAATACTCCTTCTGCAACATGGTCCAGTCATAGAGAGTGTGAAGGCAAGCAAGTTAGCTTCAGTGCATCCTAAAAGGAGCTGCAAGGTTACCAAAGGATTATTGGAATTATTTTTGTAATGACAACTTCAAATTTGAGAACACACCTATTATGTGGCACTTACATATGAGCCTTTTTCGAAACATTAAAGTCTGTCGCTTTTTATATTCATATTGCCATAAAATCCACAACAGGTTTGGAGGAAAGTTTTCATCTTTGCGCAGCTTCTTTAACGAGTCTTGGAAGGTACTCACTTTATTTTAGTTCTGTTTCTGAGGGTAAATCAGAAATACCTCCTGAAGAAACTCTAAGGGTAGAGAAGAGATTTGGACACACCTTTTCCATATCTGTTTAGGAAGATAAATACAGCCAATTAATGGTGTGCTCCTGCAAGATATATGTTTCATAAACATTACAGATAACATAGATTCATGATTCAAACCGAGACTCAACAACCTTATTTTCTGAACTATTTATCTCCTTGAAGGATATTTTCTTTGGCCCTAGAAATTTTTATGGATCTCACAAATCTTGCCCAGGGCTAAAAAAGGGAGCTCCTAATCAGACTAGGGCATATGGCATACTGATTTCCAGATAGATGCAAATCACAATGCATTCTCCTACTAGCACCAAGGCTCATTGGAAACCTGTAAAGAACTAACTGAGTGTGTACAAAATGATTGTCTAAGGACCTTACATGCTGCCATGGTCTTCTCAGTGCCCTTCTTTACCCAGGGCATTCAACTGTTTAATGAATGCTGTGAAGACTTCATTGGTCTCTTACTTTGATTCACTTGCACTTGAAAACTTTCATGGAAAATACCACCAAGTGAGAGATGGTTGCATCTCTCTGTTAACATTTTTGTAAAAAGGACCACTTTTTACTCTAACCAGTCACTGGCCTGGGTACTCCTAAAGTTCCTGCTCATGAGACAGTCCTTGATTCGCCTATGTGCATGTACCGTGCAAATCAGGGTATCTGCAGCATCCCTGCACGTGTTCTCAAAAATGGATATGTGCTAGGCTGGTATACCACTAAAAGGAATGGGCAGATGTAGATTAATCAGATGTTACCCTATGTTTGATTAAATTATATTTGGTTATGGAGGACCATTTTTCCATTTTAGAATTTTCTAAGATAGCATATTTCATCAAGTGTTTGCTTCCAAAGTCTGGTCAGAGGTTTCCTGGTGCTAGTGACGTCAAACCCCCCAACCAATCCATAGAATACGGAATTACCATCAAGTAGGATGGTAGAGATCTAATCTCTGACCAACCCTCAAACATGCTACAGGTGGCCGCTGCATATACTGCAAAGTCATGAGTGACAGAACTACTCTGCAAGGATCTGCAAGGAGTGGAATAGTGTGGCCAAGTTGATTGACGGACTCCAGATTGTTTGCAGCTTGTTCACTTCACTGAAGAGTGATGGACGAGTAGATTCTTCATACGCCTGCCACTGTCCATGGCAGGGTAGTTTTAATTATCTGGCCTAAATGTTTCTCTATCCATTACTTTCATTGTTTTGATCTTTTGTTTTCCTTCCCCAAACTAAGAAGCAGCTCTTACAGAACTAGACTTAACTAGACACCAAAGGGAAAGTTAAGGCTAAGATAAGTTGTACCTACATTAATAGGATAAACAATACTGAAAGGGTTTTCGTTAATTTAATATTGGTGTCTCCACACTGTTGGGCCTTAAGACATCCGACGAGCAGTGCTATGAAATGCTATCTAACACACTCATGAGTCATAATTCAGGTAGTAAAAGGGGGTAGGAGCACACAGTCATCACGCCTCAGCGTCATTTCCTCTGGGCATCTTAGTCGATGTAGTACATCATTATGAGTTCAGTACAAAGTGTGTAGTAATAATAGGCTAATGCCTTAATTTGTTATTGCGTATCCCTAGATACGTGTTTCTGGATTCCTCTGTCATCCATAGGGAAAAAGTTGTAGGTTGCTGGACATGCTGCCACATAATTTCCACAGGCATAATTCCACTCAGGGCATGCAGGCGCTCCCAAGCTTGTCAGCTCAGGCGGCTCGAGGGAGCCTTTTAAACTCCTAATTCAGGTAGGGCCACAAGACTCTTCCTGTCACATTTAAAACTGCCCCCTGTACTCCCCCATACTCCACTGAGCACATTAGCAACTACCTGTCTCTTAAGAGCTCTGCTTGAGTGTTTGACCAGGTCGACTGTCACACATAAAAAGCCTTATCACCCTTCCGCAAGTGTTTTCTGACTAGAAATATCGTCACAGACGTCCATTTATTTTTATAATTTCTGTAACCATCTTGTCAACCACAATTAAATTGGATGACTTTTTCTTTTGTAATCTGTAGAACATCAATGAAAAGTGCAATGCCTGCATTAAAAAGTAAATGCATATGTAATATAAGAGGGATCCCTTTTTAAGGCAGTATAATATGAACAAACAAACGGCCCAGGAAATGTATATGAAAAGTTATTAGAAAAATGCCTACATTTCTACACGTTTTTACGTTGTCTTATAAAAGTACTATTCTGTGATACATTGCAAGCCCAAATATCATAGAGTGGTTTGAAAGGCCCTCATTTAGGGCACTGGAAAATGTGAAGATTTCACCTGAGACCTTCATCACTTGTGTGCTAAGGGAGCCTGTCTGGCGACAAAAATCTACTTTAGAATCTAATTCAGGGAGAGGAGGTGGCCTAACGGCTAGGGCGCTCGACCTCGGACCTGGAGGAACTGGGTTCGAGTCTCGGTAACGACGCCAAACATCCTGTGATTCTGGGCAAATCACTTAATCTCCCCGTGCCTAACATAAAAAAAAAAAAATGAATGTGTGTTCTCATGTAACTTAACTGGTGCTATGTAAAGCGCTCTGATACCCGATTCGGTTCGAGTCTAGTTCGTGCTATATAAAACTCTGTAAGAAAATCAAGAGAAATCATCTTGGTATAAAGAGTAACCCATTATATAACACCATACTTTTGGAAGGGCGAGATTTTGATCGATACCTTAGCACTATTGATCTAAACCTCGATCTGGTCGACTGAACCTTTGTTGCCTGTCTTTAAGGAAGAAAGTACATCCATTTCCAAGTTAGTTCACCCAATAAAGGACTCTGCTCCCAAAGATCACAAACAACTTCTAGCTTTCAAAAGTTTATTGTAAGGATATGATAAGCTGCAAATACAGGCATCTCAGAATGAGATTCACGAGATACACAGGTCCAATTACATACATGTGCTCTCGGAAAGCCCTCAGACGAGCAACAGAAATCACTAACACAAGTTCTAAGAATAATAAAGCTATCAGCATTGACGCATATCTCTCCTTCATTTAAGTTGGAGGAAAACGCACAGGTTAGGCTGTCCCTACCCTGCTCTAGATGGTATCCCTACTTAACCAAATCCCAACCTAACAAAGGTGTCAGCAGTGAATGACCCCCAAGGGAAGTCACTCACTCTAAGTCTTTTGGTGAAAACCTATAGTTCTCCAGTCATGACCCCTCTCTGCCTACCCATCCGCTCTCTAAAGGGTCCTCAGGTAACTGCTCTAACTCCACCCAGGGGTGCTGTCCCTAATACAAAACAGTCAACAACATTTGAGACGCCCCTTTCGAGACGCCCCTCACGTGGTGTAGCTTCTGGCTTTTTCCATGATGCTTTGTATTGGGCCTCATACGTTAGAGTTGACCTTGCTTCTCAGACTCTTCTCCGGCCCGCTGATACCCCTTAAACATTCCGGAACCCTCCTCCATGTCTGGGCTGTCTACTGAACAGACCTCTATTCATATTATTTATAATTGGATTCCCCCTTTTCTCTTGCAGACAGCCATCTGCAGCCAAGATCCCAACTCTCATAGACTTCCAAAAAGGCTTGCAACATTTCTTGGCCCAGACATGTACGTGTAAACCAACGTTAAAACATTTCAGGCCTACAATATTTCTCATAATGATTATAGCATTCAACTTCTTCATTAATTAAAGCATGTTAATACTCTTATTCTATTATTCAGTAAACATATTTATAAATCCTGGCCCATTAATGCAATGACCAAAACATTAATACAATCTATGTCGTGTAAAGAAACACCTTCCCTTTCCCTCCAGCTCTGGCCCTGAGGCCTACCACATTCTGCGTTTAACCACCTACCATCTTACATTTTAACAGCTACACGACATGGATTCAGGAATAATCACATCTAATAAAATCATATAGTGTCACACATTTCTGTATTAGTTCCACTTCTACTTAAATCTCTATATTAGCTATACATTTAGAATATAATTGCAGATACTATTAGCACTCATGGCATTTCTCCTCATGATTTGTGCTTACTACAGGTAAGTGTGATGTACTCATACATTTAGGTCAGTTTGCGCTCTCTCAGTTCCCCCCTTTGATGACCTCTCGGGGTCATCACTAACATTTAAACTGCAGTTATTGCTGGCATGATTTGTCTCTGCGCTTCCAGAGCCCTCAGGCTCCTGTACTGATTATCTTGTATGGCAGCCAATCTCTGCAGCTGCTCTCTTTGGGCCCTTTCTGACCTTCTTGCTCTGTACCATTTGAATACCCTCACCAATCCCCACAATATGATCCCACAGATCAATATTATGATGACAGGTTTTAGAATATACCACACAAAGCTTTTGCCTAAGGTGGAAATCCACCCTCCAACTGCACTCATTCCGTGGCCCACCTTTTCCCAGACATTTTCTCTACTCAAGTCTTCGATCTCCTTGTGAATATCAGTTATGTTCCTAATAACCTTCTCAAGGGGTTTTGAATTGTCTGGAATGTAAGTGCAACATTCCTGGACCTTCAAAGCCTTACAGACTCCGCCCTCTTTTGCTAGTAGGACATCTAACGCAAGACGGTTCTGAAGAACCATAGCCCTTATCGATTGCATCTCTCCTTCTACCAGCATTAAGGACTGAGCAGTGCTGGCAGACAACCTGTCGACGACTGTTGCCAGCCGTCTAATTTTAACATCATTAAGGATTAGACCCAAAAGAGGGAACATAGCTCCAAAGACATCTCCAACCATTTCGGCATCTCCTACATCTCTCCTTCCCCTCGATGATGTCTTGCCCTCAATGATCACTAAGTCTTGTGCATGATATATTTTGGGGAAGACAATTGCTAAGTAACATGATCCATACCAGTTGTCAGGTAGTCTCACGTAGGCATTTCTTCCACATACAAAATACACATTTGGAATCACTTGCATTCCCTTCAGGAAATCTTTAGTATAGTACTCTATATTGAAAGCATGTTCACAGTCAACTTCTCCAACGTATACATTTTCATAATACGTTTTGGCTCGGTGAAGACATAGCTTTCCTCTCTGCGTTTTATCTAAAGCTATTGGACCACTACTACCCTTTCTCTTGTGTGCCTTCTCTTCCTCGGTCCAATCTGTTTTCCATTGTCCTGATTTTTTCAAAATCTTTTGTCTCCTGTAACGATCATCCACCTGCCCTATGAACTTCTTCTCGACTTCTGACACCTTGCATGTCAGGTTATTTCTACGGGCATGTGAAGTATCTAAGGTAATCCAAGGAATGAAGAACTTGGCCAATCTGTCTTCACTCTTCCAGTAGTCCCATTTGTTCATCTGCTTATAATTTGGGACTTCTGGCAACACTGAATCATAATTGGAGAAATAGTATTCAAAACTATCTCTCTCATAAAATATACTAAGCAATAAGCTACATGTAATGCCATATGTCAGCGGGAGGTGATGATATCGAATGCCTTCATCTACAGACGCCGGCAACTGCATGCAGACATAACAATCCTTAACCTCCATGGCATCCACGTATTCATATAAGAGTTTAGCATAAGCATTTGACCTAAAGTCTCCTTGGGACTCATCTACGTGTAACCTGCGGGCTTCTGCAGCTAATAACGCTTTCTCTTGAGTGTTTTCCCCTTTTTCACCAGCAACAGTAGATGTAAGCGTTTCTACAGAATTCACATCAGTTACCTTTGCCTCTTCCTCATGTCCCTTTACATAAGAAATTGTTACCACTAAAGCTATTAATATTATCACTCCTACTATTAGTGTACCTATTATACATTTAGCTCTGCGGTTCTGGGTGCCGGCTTCCATTTCGTCAGACAATATGGCTCTCTCTTATCTTGGCAAAAGTTCTTTTCTTCTCGTTCCTTTACAGTCTCTTTTTAATCCTTTTGTCTTTAGAATCCACACAACTGGAAGCTGACAACCTTCCTCGCAAAAGTCCTTTAACAGTTCAATAAAGACAACCCTAGCCCTTCTCCATCAACTCAAGGGAAGTTCCCTAATATTCTCTGCTTCCTGGGCGCTAGGTAATCTTCTTTTTCTGCTTGCTTTATTTACAAAGTCCTTAACAGTCTACTATCAGGTTTGTGCTTGCAGCTTCAATAGCATAGTTCAGTATTTCCAAACGAAGATTGTGCTCTTCATGTGCTGTTATCGTTGTACCAAAGTCGGGGAATTGCAATTCTGAAAGAAACATGTGTTTTAACTTGCTGAGGCGGGGAGGTCTGGGGAGCATGAATGTTAGTGACCCTTCTTGTTCGACACCGGGTACCAACAGTCGTATTTCCACGGTGATAATGGGCTCAGAACTGGACACCACCACCGCTCGGATCCTCCCTGTCTCCGGTTTCACAGACATTTGTCGCCAGATATGTCCACTCAGGTGTGGAGTATCTTCTGTTAGGCACACGCACTCTTCTTGACCTTCTTCGGTCGGGTGCTTCAGTGCCCTGAGCACCTTCTTCCGGGTCTGAGTCTTCTGATATCGGAGGAAGGGTTACCTCTGGAGTTGACCTCAGGCTAGAGCTCCTTCTTTGCGGCCAATTAGCTTCTCCACGTGCCCTTCTACTCCTTCTTCTTCTTGTCTGTTCTCGCTCTCTGTCAGACCTGTCAGTGTCTGACTCGTACTCCCAGCTACTTTCTCCTTCTGTAGCGTCGTCTGTTTCGCTGTTGTACTGACCGTCCTCAGCTTGGTCAGACTCGTTCCCTGCTTCCGCTGGCACCTCTACAGCTTGGCTAGCCCCCTCTATGGCTTCTCGGTCCTCTGCTGGACGTCTATCCGAGAGAGGAGCTGTTTCTTCCCGAGGTGCTGGAACCCTTCGCGTATGTGACGCGTGGATCCAATTGGGCAGGCCTCCCACCTTCACAGCTGTGTTCGTGATCAGGATGATCTGGAAGGGCCCACGCCAACGAACATCCAGACAGCTTCTTCTCACATGTTTTTTCACCAGGACCCAGTCCCCAGGATACAGGTCATGGCACGGGCCCTGGCACGATGGAACCTCGGCAGCCTGCACCTGAAGGGACACAGAACGAATGGCGTCAGACAGCCCCTTACAATAGTCCAGGATCATATCATCTGTGATATTTAACAGTGCAGCAGTTGGGACAGATGGCAGCCTCATTGCTCTCCCCATTAACACCTCATGTGGTGACAACCCTGTTCTTCTGTCTGGGGTACTACGAAGGCTCATGAGGACTAATGGCAGGGCGTCAGGCCAACTCAGGGTCGTTGAGGAGCAAACTTTTGCTATTCTGGCCTTGATCGTGCCATTGATCTGCTCCACAATTCCTGAGGCTTCTGGTCGGTAACTGCAATGCAACTTCTGATCGATATTTAGAGCTACACAAATCATCTTCACAAGCTCGCTGTTAAAATGCGTTCCCCTATCTGATTCCAAAAAGGCCGGCACCCCGAAGCGCGGAATGAGTTCCCTAAGCAGTAACTTGGCCACTGTGAGGGTGTCGCACCTACGTGTAGGGTATGCCTCAACCCATCTGGAGAACACACAAACAACCACCAGGACATAGCGGAGGCGGTTGCACCTTGGCATTTCAATGAAATCTATCTGCATTCGGTTGAATGGACCTCCAGACCTTCCTATGTGACTCAGTGTAACTGGTGTTCTTTTTCCTACGTTCAGCTGCTGACAGGTCACACAACGCTGGCACACTGCTTCTGCTGCTATTCTAAACTTAGGATTGTACCAAGTCTGTCTAAACACTCTCAGCATAGCATCTCTCCCTAAGTGTACGGGACCATGTATGAGTCTGGCCATTGGACTCACCATCTCATTGGGCAACACTGCTCTGCCGTCTGCTGAGACCCAAAAATGGGACTCACCCATTACACATCCTGCCTTTTCCCATGTTTCCTTTTCAATATCAGGAGCATTTTCTTGCATGTTTGACAGTTCATCCCAAGTATCAACAGTTTCCAATATCATGGCTAATTCAGTTCTTACATTTATTCCGCCCACTTCCACCTCTGTGAAAGAGTACCCTTGCTCCGCGCAATACCGCGCAACTTCATCTGCATATCTATTGCCTTTCGAAACAAAGTCCTCATTTCTGGTATGTGCGGTGCACTTTACAACTGCGATACCTGCTGGGCATTGCAACGCCTCTAACAACAGGCGCACAAACTCTCCATTGCGAATGGGAGAGCCTGAAGAGGTCATGAACCCTCTTTGAGACCATAACTGCCCGTAATCATGAACTACCCCATAACCATATTGGCTGTCGGTGTATATGGTGACTCGAATTTGATTGCTTGCTAAGCAAGCACGTGTCAGGGCAATAATCTCGGCTACCTGAGCGGAGTGTACTCCTTCCAGGCACCCAGCTTCCACAACTCCAGCAATTGTACAAACAGCATAAGCTGCTCTCAACTGCCCAACTTCGTCTCTTACACATGAGCCATCGACAAAGAAAATTTCGTCTGGGTCGGTCAGTGGCTCATCTACGATGTCGGGTCTGGGTTTGGTGCATAGTTCAGTCACATCGAGGCAGTCATGGTCTGTACATTCATCATCATCCTCGATATCATTTGGAAGTGGCATCAAGGTGGCAGGGTTCAAAACAGAACATCTCTTGAGGGTCACATTCTCTGCAGCAAGAATAACTTGCTCATATCGCGTGAGCCTGCTGTTGGTCAGATGCTGTGTTTTGGTCCTGGTCATCAACAGTTCAACAGAATGGGGCACGCACACCTCTAACGGGTGCCCCATGACGATATTTTCACATCTTTCAATGCTGACACCCGTTGCAGCAACGGATTTGAGACATCCGGGCAACGCTGCGGCTACTGGGTCTAAAGTAGCCGAGAAATAAGCAACTGGTCTACGGGCATTCCCATGGATTTGGACTAATACAGACAACGCACAACCTTCTCTCTCACAACAGTAAAGAAAAAATGGTTTATTGTAATCAGGCATTCCCAATGCCGGAGCACGACACAGGTCCTCTCGCAGCTGTAAGAATGCCATCAAACAGTCTTTGTCCCATGGTACCGGATCGCTCACCTCCTTGTGCGTCAGTTTTTGCAAGGGTTTTGCTTTCAGTGAAAAGTTCGCGATCCACTGTCGGCAATAACCCACCATCCCTAGAAACATCCTGACCTCTCTCTGTGTCTTAGGCGCATTCATTTTCATGATCGCCTCTATCCTGTCTGGTGACACCTTTCGTTTGCCTTTCTCTATTCTGTGTCCTAAGTACTGCACTTCTGTCAGGCAGTACTGCAATTTTCCCGGGGACACCTTGTGCCCATTGGCAGCTAGGTGATTTAACAAAGCAATGGAGTCCTCCCTGCAAGCTTCTTCTGTTTCTGACGCCACGAGGAGGTCGTCTATGTACTGGACCAGAACTGACTTCTGGGGCAGCACTAGACTTTCAAGATTTTTCTTCAAAAGCTGGTTAAAGATCGATGGACTCTCTGTATACCCCTGAGGGATACGACACCATGTTAGGACGCGATTTTCCAGCTTAAATGCGAAAAGAAAATGGCTTTCTTCGTCCAGAGGGATCGAAAAGAAAGCCTGACAAAGATCGATCACTGTGAACCACTCAGCTTGGAATGGAATCTGAAACAGTATCACTGATGGATTCGGTACCACTGGACAACACGAAACGACTATGTTATTAATCTTTCGAAGGTCCTGCACTATCCGAAATTTCCCATTTGGTTTCTGCAGACCCATAATCGGGGAGTTGCATGGACTACCCACGATTTCTTTCAGTATTCCCTGTTTAATCATGGACTCGATCACGGGTTTTATGCCTGCAATCGTTTCTGGAGTCAATTTATATTGGGGTGTTCTTGGGAACTCAGCATGCGGTTTCACTACAATTTTCACTGGGTCCACCCCTTTGACCAAACCTATCTCTTCCCCAGTGAAATCCCATACTTCTGGTGCCACTGTCTCTCTCAAGTCCCAGGGGAGCTCATCTACTGTCAAAGTAGGGTACAGCTCCACGCATATTCTTGAGTTTGCAACTTTGAAGTCTGCGTCATCATCATTGGTCAATACCTCCACTCCCTGAGGTGTACAGTATATTGTACAATTCAATTTACACAACAGGTCTCTCCCTAGCAGACACACAGGGCTTGAATCGCAAACCACAAATTGGTGCTCATCGCTGTACTTCCCTATTTTCACCTGTACCGGTTCTGTCAATTGGCTGGTTATTCTCCTGTTTGCGACCCCTACCACTTGTATGGTCTCTCCAGACATGGGCAGGTCTGGAACTGCAGCTGATCTGATCGTGGACCTAGTGGCTCCTGTGTCCACCAGAAATGTCGTAGGGCACCCTGCTACTTCTGCTTCCACATAGGGTCCCCTCTGATCCACCTCTAAGGCTGCCCCGAGGGTGCAGTCTTCTCTTTCCACTCTCTGTCCGGTTAATGGGTCCACATAATAGCACTCTTCACCTTCCACAAACAGGGGCATTTGTCTATAGGTCTTACCCACAGTCCCTACTCGAGGAGGTTGCGGGAACTGGGCTCGGGGAGGAGCCCCCCCCCCTTTGAGCACCTTTCCTTGGTATGGCGTCACCCCTCTTGTAGGTGCGCTCTGGACCTCTTCCTCCTCTATCTCTTGTTCTCCTATCTCTACATTGTAGGGACACTCGCGTTTCCAATGCCCCACCTCGTTACACTGGTGGCACCTAGTCGTTTTCTTCAAGGCAGCTATGTCTATTCTGGGTCTAAAGGTAGAACTCTCCTCATTGCCCTTGTTCTGACTGTACTGCTTCTTTCCTCCTGTACCTGTTCCTTGCTGCTGTTGCTGCGGTCCCCCCTTTCCTGCTGCCTGCATCTGTACCACCATCAACTTTTCTTTTAGTTTCTTAGCCTTGGAGTCTATCTCATCACAGCAGTACCTGGCATATCTCAGTATTTCGTCTAGGGGTTTACTTTGCCAACAAATCGAGTGTTGCTGAATCATTAAACTAATATCCGGTCTCAGTCCCAGGACGAACTTGGACACAAATTGCCCTATGTCCTTTGGATCCATTACATCCAAGCCGCTATACTGTTTAAACGCCTTCAGCAATCTCTCGTAATATTCGTGGACTGTCTCTTTGGGTTCCTGTCTGGTTCGGTCTATTCTGACCCAATCTATGTCTTGCATTGGCACTTTCTCTTTCAGCCAAGTCATCACTCTCTCGAATTTTGCCATCACAATCTCGGACGGCCCATTAGTCTTAGCATCTCTCTCTGGCTCCGTTGTGGGCCACTCAGCGCTAACCTTGCATGCTGTCCACAGATCTCCTGGTACTACAATGTCAAACAGCGTGTTCAGATCTATCCATAGGACCTTTGAGATTTTTACAAACCTCTCGACTTGCTTGTACCACTCCACTGGGTTTTCCCGCAATTTGGGGAAGGAGGTGGTAAAAGCAGCTAAATCTCCCCTACTCCAAGGGACATGCACATAGTTCCCATTTGCGACTTCCCGCAAAGGGTATGCTTCTATTCCCTGCAGTCCTGGTGTCATACCAAGCGTGCTTCTCCTGCCGGTCCCTTTCTTGGACCACCTCTCTTCCCACTTATCTAGAGCCCTCCATGTCCTTATTCCAGCGATCAGTTCCCTTATGTGCGTTTTCAGCCCAATCGTTCTCCTCTCATCTAGGTCTCGATCTGTGTAATGTAGCCTGTGGTTACCCTGTAATGCTTTGGTTCTTGACAGATCCACCATATATTTGCCTGCTAGTTCGACTAACTTCTCATGGACTACTCTCGCCTTTCGAGTGATGTCCTTTGCCATATACAGTATTTCATCCTGCTCATACATTTCCATTCTTTCTAAAGGCAGGGTACCATCTACCATGTCATCCAGGTCTGACCTTAAGCTGGCGACATCAAGTCTCTTGGCTTTTATCTCAGCTCGCAATATGTCTTTCGAAGGGGGCTCACTGGTCTCCCTACCATCCCAACTTCGAGCTCTGCGTTTGGGCTCGGGAGAGTTAATGGGTGCCCTCCCTTGCTCCCATCTCTCCAGGTCCCATGCTCGGCCATCCGATCTTGGAAGGTGATGGAACACGGGCCTGTTACCCCTACTCTTGCTCTGCCCACTCTCTTCTTCTTCTCTCCTCTCACCGCACACCTCTCTGTTATTTTCCCTCTGGTCGCTACTCTCCCTTTGCCTCGTATCGCTCAGTATCCGATACGATCCTTCCTGGTTCCCCATATTCCCTGGGCTGCGCTCATTTCCGTCATCACAGGGTCTATGGTGCGACCTCTCACAACTCCCATTCAGTTCTCTGGTGCCAGGCACACAGTGTGGACACTTAAAGCTGTTTCTGTACTCTTGCGCTCTCCTCTCCCCTTCACTGAGTATTGGGCGCGACACCCCTCCACTCCCGGGGCCCCCGTTTTCCAGGTCTGTTCTATCTCCACTCCGGGCCCAATGGGTGACTCCTCTACTATCTCTCTCTCTACAGTCCCACTCCGGGCTGCTCTCCCCAGCCCCGCAGTGAGTCCGAGCTCTGCTGTCCTGACTTTCCCTTTCAGCTTCTGCAGCTATGATGCTCTTGTGAGCCTCCACTGCCTCATCCCACTGCTTCATGTACTCATTTAGCTCTTGAAAGGATTTTCGTCCAGATCCCCTCAGATCCACTGGCCATCTAGGGCCCCCAGGATCCCCTCCTGGGTCCCCTACTGGGTGCACCGGAGTGCTCCATTCTCTTGGTATCGGCATCTGACTTGGGGAATTAATCGTATCGTTCCTCCTTGCCGTCCCTGCTCTTTCTCTGTCCTTCCGTACCCGTTCTTCCCCTCTTGCTCTTTCTTGGTCATATATCGATATTATAGGACCTATGGTAACAGGTACCTGTAGTGCATCTGGTAATGTGTAGGATGTGGCGCTCTCCGTTTCCGGCGCTCTTTGCACCACAAACCTACCGACTACCTGTTGCACCTGACTAGGCTGGGACAGCTCTTTCTTTGCCTCAGGATCCCACTCTGAACTGGGAAGCGGTCCATGCTCTCCTGCATTGCCCCCCTTTTCTCTTTCCCTATGCTCGACCTCTCCCCCTGCCCTATTATACGGGGGTGGCCTGTCTGTCAATAATCTGTTTATCAGGCTGTCCTCTGTTTCGCTCTCATCATCTTCTTCTAGGGGGCTTTTATTTACGGGCACCTCTAACACTGGATACAGTTTATTTACTTCCATGTTATGCACTCTCCATCTTTTAGCATCCGCATCCCACCTGGCATCCTGTACTGCCCTTACCGATCGTTTCACCCTTTCTTGTCGTCTGTTCATATTCTTTTCATGCGCTGCCCTAATCCATGCTTCAAGGGCTTCAAACTGGGTCGGTCTAGGCAAGGGTCTCATTGAGGTCATGACTGATTTTAATCGATGTAACACCTCTAATCTGAACGTCCCGTACTTCGGGAACGTCAGTTCCTCATTTCCTTCAGTAATCTTACTCCACTCTGATATCCACAGGATCGTATGCAACCCAACATTCACTGCCATGTAACGAGCCGGCGTACCCTCCGGCGGGGCTTCTTCCCCTTCATACGATCCCCGCTTCTCTTTTTTAAACACCGCTCTCAACCATTTAAAACACTTCATAATTACGCGCACAATATCCAGCCTCGCTACTCTGTTTACTTCCTGATGACAATCCACCAATCCTGTCGCGGCTTTGCTAACTTGGCCTATCGCAGCGCGGTCTTTCTCCGGTCGGCCAATCACGTCGCGACCCTGTCTGACGTCTTTGCTAGCTGGCCTATCACAGCGCGGTCTTTCTCCGGTCGGCCAATCATGTCGCGACACTTTCTGACGTCACTTTTCTCCGCTTCGCAGCAGCACCCCTCCTTTCTCAACTCGTCTCCCGGTTATGCATGCGTCCCATTCATACACCGAAAAATGACTACTTCCGACCAAGCGGTCACTTCTCTCGACTGTACGTCCACAGTCTATATGTAATTGTCAACACAACTGACGAAATGTCTATCGTCTCTCTGATAGGTTGCTTACACACACAGTAACTTCCGACCAGCGTCCGTTACTCACGCACTCACTCTTACGGTCCCCCTATCTCGGTCTTTCGGGTGATCAATGGTACCTCATGACCCCCTTCACACTAGTTAACAATTACTCTGGGTGTCCGATACACCCGAACCACTTAAGCTCTCCTTGAACCTAAGATTTCCACCGGTTGCGCGCGCTCACAACCTGTTCCACAGTCACTCTACAGACATTCAACTCCGCCAGACATTACAACATAGATACAATACAAAACACCGCAATCTAACACGCATAACCCTTTATACTCACTCTCGACCGATACTGCTGCCTTTTCTGTCTCACGTCATCCGGATCTTCTTCAGCGGGCTGTTCTTCCGATCATCGATCTCTAGGGGCCTTGGGGTAAGCTAACCTGGCCTAGGTTACCGTCCTCAAGAAGGCAACCATCCTCTATAGCTACCAACTGGAAGGGCGAGATTTTGATCGATACCTTAGCACTATTGATCTAAACCTCGATCTGGTCGACTGAACCTTTGTTGCCTGTCTTTAAGGAAGAAAGTACATCCATTTCCAAGTTAGTTCACCCAATAAAGGACTCTGCTCCCAAAGATCACAAACAACTTCTAGCTTTCAAAAGTTTATTGTAAGGATATGATAAGCTGCAAATACAGGCATCTCAGAATGAGATTCACGAGATACACAGGTCCAATTACATACATGTGCTCTCGGAAAGCCCTCAGACGAGCAACAGAAATCACTAACACAAGTTCTAAGAATAATAAAGCTATCAGCATTGACGCATATCTCTCCTTCATTTAAGTTGGAGGAAAACGCACAGGTTAGGCTGTCCCTACCCTGCTCTAGATGGTATCCCTACTTAACCAAATCCCAACCTAACAAAGGTGTCAGCAGTGAATGACCCCCAAGGGAAGTCACTCACTCTAAGTCTTTTGGTGAAAACCTATAGTTCTCCAGTCATGACCCCTCTCTGCCTACCCATCCGCTCTCTAAAGGGTCCTCAGGTAACTGCTCTAACTCCACCCAGGGGTGCTGTCCCTAATACAAAACAGTCAACAACATTTGAGACGCCCCTTTCGAGACGCCCCTCACGTGGTGTAGCTTCTGGCTTTTTCCATGATGCTTTGTATTGGGCCTCATACGTTAGAGTTGACCTTGCTTCTCAGACTCTTCTCCGGCCCGCTGATACCCCTTAAACATTCCGGAACCCTCCTCCATGTCTGGGCTGTCTACTGAACAGACCTCTATTCATATTATTTATAATTGGATTCCCCCTTTTCTCTTGCAGACAGCCATCTGCAGCCAAGATCCCAACTCTCATAGACTTCCAAAAAGGCTTGCAACATTTCTTGGCCCAGACATGTACGTGTAAACCAACGTTAAAACATTTCAGGCCTACAATATTTCTCATAATGATTATAGCATTCAACTTCTTCATTAATTAAAGCATGTTAATACTCTTATTCTATTATTCAGTAAACATATTTATAAATCCTGGCCCATTAATGCAATGACCAAAACATTAATACAATCTATGTCGTGTAAAGAAACACCTTCCCTTTCCCTCCAGCTCTGGCCCTGAGGCCTACCACATTCTGCGTTTAACCACCTACCATCTTACATTTTAACAGCTACACGACATGGATTCAGGAATAATCACATCTAATAAAATCATATAGTGTCACACATTTCTGTATTAGTTCCACTTCTACTTAAATCTCTATATTAGCTATACATTTAGAATATAATTGCAGATACTATTAGCACTCATGGCATTTCTCCTCATGATTTGTGCTTACTACAGGTAAGTGTGATGTACTCATACATTTAGGTCAGTTTGCGCTCTCTCACTTTCCATGCCATGAAGAATTGCAAACTCACTTTTTATACCATGTCTGATGGCTCAGTGAACTATTGCAGCCACTCCAGGGCTTTGTGTTTGACCTCTTGGTCATAGGGTCACACACAGGTGGGTGAAATTAGACTCTCATCCTTTCAAGAATGATGAAATGAGAACCACTGAGTCGGGTAATAATAAACATCTGATATCTGTCAAGAGTGCCTAGAAAATCCAAGAAGACCAATTGCCCCCTTTCTCCCCCCTTCTACGTCTCTTCCTGCATCCACATGACTTCTCACTCCGCCTTTCCTCCTTCCCTGCTATATAGCGCAATCCTGCCAGCTGCCGCTTAATGCCTCTCTACCTCCTCCAACTCTCACCCCTCCCTGTGTTCCCAGCACTGCTTACCACCACCCCTTCTTGATTCTCTGGCTATTCCTGCTTGCATTGTATCCCCACCCTCTGTACAGGCCTCGGTAGCTTTGTAGCTAAATCTACTATTTACGTGGCCGCATACGTATAGAAGTACAAAGCTACGAGTCATGTTGTAGAAAACTGTATAAAAGACGCATATAAAACTGTATAAAGACACCACGCATGTGCAGATCCGCAGGCATTACCATTAAAGGCTGCAGAAACTTAGCACAAATTTAGTTCAGAATTAAGGTTCACAAGCCTGCAAAGGCGTGTTAGAAATTCAGAATAAAATGGATGGTCTTTGGTTAAGAGAGACTGAAGTGTGAACAGCTAGTATTGGATAGCATTGTCTGAAACGTGAGCTCATTGGTTGAGAGTACACTTTCCCTAGAGAGTAGAACAAGGGAGCCTGCGCCGGGGAAGGCAAAGTCGAACCAAATGGAGGCCCGGGCCAAACACTGCCCGGAGGCAGGTAACCCTCCCCGGCGCAAGCCCGGGAAAAAGGAGGGACCGCGATCGGTTGCCCCAGGTGTAACTCGGCCTCCCCAATCAGGGGGAGCAGGCAGAAAGTCGCGGAGGGGATTCATAAGGGGGCAAGCAGCCCACTCAAGCATTCAATCCCCTCTGACGGCAAGAGAAGAAGGAATCTCACCAACCCACTCCAGAGAAAGGCAGAAAGGGTTTGAGGTGAGGCGATAAAGAACCTAGAGGGATAGAAAAAGGAGAAAATTTGCTAGCAGTAGATGGAAGGCTCACACTGTGTCCTTCGGATGCCTCCTGGCAGAGACACACAGGGAGCAAACAGTGGCCAGTAGCCACGGAGAGAGTATTTGGAAGGCTCCTGCAGGGCCCTTGGGATGCCTCACGACAGGGGTACCAAAGGAGCAAGAGGTAAAACTCAGCCACAGGCTGGATAGAGGAGGTCCTCACATGGGGTCCTTGAGATGCCACATGGCAGGGACCCCGAAGAGCAGGGGAAGGTCCGAGGTGGAACTGAAGGCAAGCGGGACCGCACTTGCGGCCCAGGCAAACACCCACTGAGTAGGTAGCAAGTTGAAGCCTAACTCCTGGGCAACAGTGGCCGTGGTATTGGGGCCTTCCCTTCAAAAGGTGATCTGTCTGAAAGCAGATAACAACCCAAACTGGACTGAATGAGCCACAATGGCAAATCATTACACGAGGCAACAAAATGTTATATATAACCACGAGAAACAAAAGTATAAAATGTTTAAGTGTTTAATAAACTGTGACCTTTTTTGGCACCAAGAAATTTGTCCATGAAGTGTTTAACGGTCAAAAGGGTGCAGTTGGAAAATGACTGGGGGGGGGGGGGGGGCAACTCGCCGCCTGGGAGGGATTTAATATTAATGAAATAATATCCTTAAAGACCAAAACCAGCATGATCAAAATATTCAAGTAGTACTTTTAAATATTCTTATAGGTATGGATATCAATTTAAATAACATTTTATTAGTATTGTGATTATATGTGATTGAAATGTGTGTTTTAACATTGATTTGTTTCAGTTAGTGTTAAGAAATAATTAGAGGAGTTTAAGGGTACCCTCGGTTTCCGAAAGTCTCTATTTTGTTTTGTATCGAAAACATTTCTTTTTCATTTCTGCAAAAAAGTGCATTGTCAACTGCACTGTAGTGTCGTCAACATGAGGGTGAGACCACCTCTCCCATTTACGTATGGGGGAGATTAGTTGGGACCCCCTGCACGTGAGTGTAATGGGCTGGAGTGACGTACGCAAGTCCAGCGTAAGGTTGCAGTTTAGCCAGCCACTACTATACATGTTGTGTGCAGTCCGTAAGTGTGTGCCCTGTTAGGCCTCCAGCCCCTTGTGCAACAATACATGCACAGGAAACTGTGACTCAGTTGCCAAGCCATTGAAAACCGCAGAAGAGCATTCATTTAATTTTTCTGTGCTGTTGGTTTGCAAGGTCATTCGAATGTGAAAATGTGAATGTTAAGTTTTTGATTACTGTTCCAAGGTTAAGGAGAAAATGTGGCATATGACAAAGTTAAATGCCTCAGGTTTGCATTAGAAAGATGTCTGTTTCAGGACGCCCATGTGCTGGTATTGGGTACAGTTACAAAGGGGTCAGGCCTGCAGCACAAGCATTGATGCTTGGGTATTAAATCTAGAGTCGCAAGAGTTTATTATAATGTAATAGACAAAAAGATGGTTATCCACCTGAGATTTTAATTACTCCGCAGCCCATTTATTAATTCGACTCACGTTGTCCTAAAATAATTAATACATATATATTCTGCACGACTCTCTCATCTGTATTTTACCATAGAAATATAGAGCCATATCTATGGTCAAGTCACGCAGTGCAGCGCAGCAAGTCACCTTGATGCACTGCACTGCGTGACAGGGAAAGGGAAGGAATGCACCATATTTAAGTAAATACTGTACATTACTGCCTTTTCCTCTGTGCTGGTGCCGCTTTTTGCTGCCTAGCGCCAATGCAGGCACAGTTGCACCATGCTGCAAGGGTGCCTGCCTTATAAGGAGGTTTGGTTTTATGCAGGCAGGGTTATCGACCTGCACAACACAATCCTCTGAGGCTTTTTCCTCTTTCTATATGTGCTGCATTCTGCAGCGAAGGGCCAAGGTGGCGCCTTTTCCTCTTTCTATGTGTGCTGCATTCTGCAGCGAAGGGCCAAGGTGGCGCCTTTTCCTCTTTCTATGTGTGCTGCATTCTGCAGGGAAGGGCCAAGGTGGCGCCTTTTCCTCTTTCTATGTGTGCTGCATTCTGCAGGGAAGGGCCAAGTTGGCGCCTTTTCCTCTTTCTATGTGTGCTGCATTCTGCAGGGAAGGGCCAAGTTGGCGGTTTTTCTTCTTTCTATGTGTGCTGCAGCAGCACACATAGAAAGAGGAAAAAGCGAGGAGAAATAAAGATAGTTCTCCTCATAACGACTCCGCTAGGGAGGCGTCGCTTTTTTGTGCATTCATGTGTATATAATTCTGGTGAATCTGGCAATGCGTCAAAATCCCTGGAAGGTGTCATCGGAACACCCACGAAAACGATTCCCTGAATCAGAGTAATGCAATGCAGCGATTTGCACTGTGTTGCCTTACTCGAGATTTATAAATCCACTCAGAGCCAGCCAGCGGCCTCGCGTGTCTTCATAAATCTCATTTTTAAGTTGTGTTGCTCGTGCACCACATTGCGTGGTGCAAGAGCAACACAAAGGGGTTCATAAATATGCTCCATAGATTCTAAAAGTTTGGAACACACTAGCGCTCCCACGCTAGCAATGGACAATAATAGCAATAAATAGTAATAATAGCTAAGGTGTCCACATTCTTTTGTGTCCACCGTTAAGGGGAACGTGAAGAAGAACATCTGATATCATATGTAGAATCTGCAATTCCTATCTAGTCTAATGAATGCATTGATATTATTTGAAAAGGTCCCTGGAACGTTGACAATGGTTGCATTCAAGTAGATTACTGTAGATTGTAATAGCTTACCTTCCACAGATGGTGAATGTACTGCTTGGTAGTTGATACACAGTGCTAGTAGTGACAGGTGAAGGCTCCAGCCTGCAGAAAAATTCTCTCATTGCCGGTTGACAAGAGAAGCATTATTTGCATGGAAGCATCTAAATGCAAAAATGGATTATTCACTTTCAATGGTCAGGCCAAATACCAGTTTCATGCTATGATGAATATTCTCTGAGGGCAAACGTCTAACACATTTTCAATAACATTTTACTGATCTAAATGTGGCAGGTGTTTGTAGGGTCCTCCTCTGTGTTTTCTAGGGGTGATTGGAATGTTTCATTCTGCCCGCAGAACTAAGCGAATCAGCGTTACTTTTGTAACACCGAGTTATGGCCAAATTCCACTAGTTGCCTTTTTTACTGTGAGGCTCCAGAAATGCGAGCATGAATGAGATTTGGTATCCGCAGCACCTTTTTCTAATGTTGGCGGTTGCTAGTGATCACGGATAGAGGGCTCTTTCTCAAGTCGATTTGCTGCAGCTCAAGTAGATCTGCTACTTGAGTGGCAGCAAAGCCAGCTCGACTATGTGCGCGCTCTTGCTCACTGCATGGTGCCATTCGCACTGATTTTTCAGTGCAGCTTGAAGTACTGGCTCTAAATTGCAGCACAAGGAGCACAACATGCATATTTCTGCCTGCTGGCAGAACTCAGTGGAATCTCGCAGTTTTTATGAATTCTGTGGAATTTTAAAGAGTGAAGTTCTGCAAGTCCCGCCCACCCCTAATATCATCCAGAGACCCACCAGCATATAGTAAGTTCCAAGTGATACTTCCAAATTCAGGGAGGGTTCTGCACAAAATGCCTCCTGAGGAAAGCATATGCGATTCCACTTTCCACCTGCCAGTGATAATTCTACCCCCCGCCCCCATTCAGTGGACAGGTCGGCAGAAAGGACCGTGTGTGTTGGGAAACTAAGTTCACAACCCTTTTTATTCACCACCCTTTGCAGTAGCGGAAGCCCTTTGCATTATCTCAGTAAAACCTGGAGTCTGCCTCGGATTATGGCACATTTTATGTATTATAGGCCGAACACCGGTCTCATTGATGATCCCTCAGGGGGCGGCGGCGACATGTAAGTTTGCACTTTGCTGTAAAACTACACTCAATAATGCTGATTAGCGAAATAGTCTAAGCCTGCATATAAATGTAACAGTAAATATACACATAAATAAATATACACATGTAATTTACCTTTGTTAATAAAGAGTTGTTCTCTTGCCTTTCATCACACAATCTCTTACTAATATCAGAGTGATTGATTAGGCTCATAGCCCCTGTTTAACATTGTTTTTTTTCTGTAAAAGTGGTTTCTCAGGACAGAATGCCTCCTGATTTACTAGGAACTTTTCTTTGAGTAATTGTGTCATATTCCAGATGAATTTCCAGCAGTAAAACCTACTTATTAATAGATCTTCTTTACAAAATGTTTTCCATGCGAAGGCATGCCTTCCTCTTGCAATTTAATGAGAGAATTGATACTAGAAATTCAGGTATGGTTCATACTAATAGCAGTAAGACATATCTACTCACAGAAAAATCTTTGCAAATTGGGTCCCTTGTTGACATGGAATTCTTTCATCTCAAAGTTGTTTATGTCAAGTTCATTCTGTTTATGAAGATGGTATGGGAGAGAGGTAAGCAATGTGGTTTGTCTGTGCTCCAAGGTAAGCTGAACTGCCCAGATGTCAAGTACTAGGAGAAACCTTTCAACTTTATCTTTCCCTAAAGATGTAAGAAAAATCATGTCATTTTGTTGAGGCTGTGAATTTGTCTCTCTTTTCGTAGGCTTGTTGTGGAGAGAGAGAATGGGTTTGTTTCCTGTTCAAAGAGAGCAGATTATTTTTTAACTTGTTGATTTTGTCTGGGAGAATCTTTGAGTTTAGGACACTAATCTGGCACAGTACAGCATACTCTCCACTACTGAGTGTGTGGAATATGTGAAGTTGATCTAATTTACTTACATAGACAGTAGGATTCTGTAGAGGTGTAGGGCCAACAGCAACACTGGGCAGCTAGTAACTTGCTTGCAGAGACTTCCATAAACAATGTATACATATCTGCACATGGAACCACCAGACAAAATTCAAATTCTAAAGAACTGCATTCATGCCTCTTAGAAGGTAAACGAATAAGCATTCGACATAATTATAATCTCATATGCAACGCTAATGTGTGATTTTCCTCTCAGAGATCAATCCTGACTTTCTAACATGCTAGTTTTTCCAATGTTGGAACTACAGGGTGAATGGAGAAAACACCCTTGAATCCTCGTGAAGAGTTGTGTGGAACCAGAAATATTCTTCCCCTTTACTTCCCAACCCCCACATTACCTACTTCCAAACTGTACAACCCAGAAGCCCTCACAGATGTTTATCACCTGCTCTGAACAGATGGTAAGTTCGAAAGTTAAATCTCTCGGAGTGGGAAGTACCAAATGGAATACCTCAAAGTAATTCCATGTCTATTCAATAATTCCCTTTCAGAAGGGTTTAAACCATAATTGCAGTGTGCTAGCCAGTTACAGCACAGTAATCATAATTACTTGTGTGGAGTTTGCACTCTGCCAGCAATCTGCCAATAGTAATTGAAGACTTTGGGCCCGATTTCTATACAGGCAGGAAGGACTCCGACTGTCGGTCGGGACCCTCCTGCCCGCATCGTAATCACCAATTCAGATTCCCTTCCAACCGAGCCATTTTGATGGGCCTGGTCGAAAAGGAATCCGAATCAGTCTTCCAAATGGCTTACGGCGGGCTCGGAGAGCCCATCCGCCTTTCGGAAAGCCCACAGTAATCCCCCGGTCAGCTCTATGTGGCAGAGGGATTATGATGGCAGTTTCCCACTGCCTTTTTGTGCAAGCCTTTCTGGTCAGGTGGTGAAGCAATGAAGGACCAACTTAGCAACTATTTTTAAATGGGTGTAGAGGTAAACAAGCATTTGCAATGCAATAGGTCTCAAATTTACGCTAGATCTATTGCATTGCAAAGGTTTGGCAACTTGGCATCACGGGAGGGCGGGGGGAGAAGGTACGGACATCAGTAGGGAGAGAGGGATTTGAAGGTACGGACAATAGGAGGACAGGTGGGGAGTGGTGGGGGAGAAGAGGAGAAGGCACGGACAAAGCAGCGTGAAGCTACGTGTGCACGAAGGAAATAGTACATGCCCCATGTAACAACCAAGTAAAATTATGACATGGCTGTGCTAAGGAGGCACTAGCAAACCTCATAATAAATCAGAAGCCAGCATTTACAAAGTACAAACACACAAGCCAATGATAAGCAAGGGCAGGGGGAGTGGGCAAAGCTTCTCTCCCTACTCAGCTACCACAGCTCTTTGCAGAGCAGCGTTTGCGCACTGGCTCACACTCGACCTAAAAAGAAGTGGACATATGGTTTAGTAACACACTGATGAAAGGGGTGCCCTCTGGCAAATAATAGCACCTCTGGCTTTACACCACCTTGCCTGACAAATGGTATGTTCACCATCAGATAAACTCAGATTAACTAATGTGCTCAGTACACCCCCTGTGCTGTGTAAAAAAAAATTGGTATCCTGCTGTTTTGTAGGGGAAATTATGCAGTGACAGAAACTCACGAAAAAGGAATGAGTGCAGGTAAATCACTGGATAAATGTCAGACTCCTAAACCTCCCTGGCAGGGAACCATTCTGGATAGTCTTATTTGGTCTGGTACTGCAGCTAAGGACCACTCTTTTCATTTCAATATGGAACCCTTTGTTCTTTTTCAGGGAGCCACTAGCAACATAACAGCTGGTGTCAGCACACATCTCAGGATATGTAAAACAAAATGAGCAAATTCCTGGAAAAGTGAGTGTCTGGTCAGCTTGATCTACTTCCTCCACTCCTGTCCATCCAGTCAGCAATAGAAGTCTGTGCTCTCCTACACTGGTACTGCTGTCTACAAGTGATCTATATTGTTATAAAGAAAATGAGAGGCAACTTCCCAAGTCCTGTTGACATATCTTTATAAAAACGAATGCATATATATATGATAACACACAATGTCTTCCAAGTTAATTGAATGTTTGGTAGATCAATGCTTGTTAAAATGTCTAAAATACTAATTTCACATGGTTTGGAACAACAATAACTTTTCATATAAAGTCACTGAACTATTAACTTAGGTAAAAGCCGCTGTAACTAATATTCTGTACTTTATGTACACTGTTTAAGACAGGCTGCTGGCTGCACCTTTACTATTGATCTTAGAAGTATATTGCTTCATGAACAAGCCATTTGCCTGGCACATACAAAGTTGTAGAAAATGTGATGGGTCTCCCTTCAGGTACTTATTGTTCCTGTCAGCATGACCTCAGCAGACTAATGGCTGCTTCTGCAAATAGTCATCCAGTTGACAGGATGTGGTACAGTTCATTTCACAAAGGTGAATCACGTCCTAGAAGTCTTTCAGTCTAATAATACAAACCTCTTACATTAGGAGAGAGCGAGGACAAAGAGTTCTGCTCAGCGGCTGATTATCCACCCACCCTGATTAGTTCAGTTGAAGAAAGACACCTTTCAGAGGTGTAATTGAATATAAGCACTTTGATCTGTGGTACCCCACGTATTGTATGGCATTTTCCATGGTAAACATGACATGTTGTCTTAATGCAGACATTTAAAGATAAATGGGCGCCTCTTCATGTGATTTTATCGCTACAGCTAGCTGACTTTGATCGGTTTATGAGGCTTAAAATGTTACATTATTTGGTCCTTTACTGAAGTGAAAGCTGAAACTGCCTTTTATCATCTCTTATAGTCTAATATAGAAATCAAGTTGCTTAAGGCTTTGTGTGCATTTTATAAAAGTCTGATTTAGGGATTGCTATTAGCCAGCATGCCATCTCTGAATGCTGTATATAGCCACATCTCATTCATTCAAGAAGAGGGGCCACGCCCCACCACCTTTTTCCCCGACAAGAAGAGCGTCTCTCAGGCAGAGCTAAGGTCAGCATGACAGAAAGTGTCCTTGTTCCGGCCCTGTAGCTAGGGGCTTGAAATGCGCTAAATGTGCAGGCACCTGGCTGCCTGAGCTGAACTTTGCCAGGCTGAGGATTCCACAACCCTGTAGGTGTGACCTTCTCAACCATGCAAAAAAAGTCCCTCGAGGCCTGAAACCTCATGTCGAGGGCGAGTGGCAATCCATAGACCTGGATGCTTCAGTTTTAAACTTTGAAGTGCGCAGGGCTGAGTGTCAATCAGTGACACTTCATCACAGAGTGTGGTGAGGTGGGGTCAGGAGTCACACTGACACTATCCCACTCTGTACTGAGTGATGGGCTTCTGGCTTCTCTCCTTGGTTGATTTAAGATCAGCCAATGAGAAGAGGCAGCAGTCTCAGCCCAACTGGGACCTGCAAGGCTTTCCTCCCCAGGAACTGCAGTGCAGGTAAGTTTTATGTTTTTGAATGTTTGCAATCGTCTATATATAAATTTGTGAGTGAGTTCTGTGAATGGGTGTGTGTGTTCCTGTGTGAATGCATAGGTGTGAATTAGTGTGTGTGTGCGTGACCTCCCCTCCCTGCTAAAAGTCCCAGCTGCCACTGGCTCTGTTTAAGAAAATATACAAGTTTATAATGAGTCGTATAAAGAATGTTTATCATAGTGATACAGACACAACAAAGGGATATTGTGACCACAGCTACGAACTTGACACTTTGAGAATACATGCATGCATGGTCACTGTCAGCATTAATAGTATAAATTAAAACAACACATTTCTTCCAAAATATTGTACATCTAGCATCTCACTAGTAGCCTTGTAGGATTACGTCTAGCAAACTCCGGGATTTTTTCAAGTGTGCTTAGATGATATTACAATTTATTTTAAGTCTTTAAACTTTTCTGAAACTCCTACGGAGTCATTACTGGAAGCTGATGACCTCAGCCTGAGCAATCTCGAGGATTTGAACTTCAAAACAATGGATACAAATATAGAAACAAGACAACATCACACAAATACACAGAAGATGAAATATGTTCTTTAAATAACACAAAAAATATTTTCACTTCCTTATTCTGTTAATATGTTGTATTTCTCTAAACAACAGCAGACCCCCTGATCAACGGTGATGGACCCCACATTGTGTCAGGGGTCATTAGTCTTTTAGATTCCAATAACAAACTCCTGCTTTGGGAGTTTGTTTTTGAGAAAAACTAAAATGTTTGGTGCACGGCCACCTGAAAGACATTTCTATGTCAGGTGTTCAGTGCATGCCCCATTAGCCTAATTGTGCTCGATACAAGCCACATTTGCTTTGCACACATTACTATATACACATGTTTATCTTTGTGTCACATTGTATTTTCACACAAAACTTGCAAGTGTTTTTGCGTTCTGTTCTTTCATGGGATTTAGTCTGAACACAACAGACAAGGTCAAACAACAATGTCCATTGTTATTCCTTTCTGGTCAGGCTCTAGCACCTAGAGCAGCTGTTTGTCAGCATATGTGCCTTGTCATATAGGTATGCACAGTAATGTAACATACATAGATAGAGAGACTTTCCGAGAGGAGATCACAGCTGCACCTGAGATGTAGAGTGTCCACCTGCGTATTGTAAGGTAAGGGGTCAACAACTAATCCCAAAGATCTTTGTTATATAATCATTCTTCTTCTGAACAAGTGGAGGGGGGTAGGCTAAACTGTATTATAATATGACAGGGCTTTACATAATTTGTGGTTTACTGACTATTTTGTCGATATTTTTGTTAAGTGTGTATTTTCTGATTGTGGCACGAATACTTCATTTTAGAGCAAGATAGTTTAAATAAACATTACAAACTTCTTTAGTGTCTCTATTATACCTTTTTATGGACGAGTATGAGTTTGAGAGTGAAATCGGGTATCCTGCAATCCCCGAGAGGGTCGGGAGTGTTTTGTTCTGGGGTGCCAATTTACTTGTCTCTCTGGATATGGTTAGGAGGGCAAGTGTGACACTACAGCTAATCAGACTCAGGCTCATGGGTATTAAGGTGGCATGGTGACTCATTCCCTACCTACTGATGTTCTACAGTGCCAAGCCTAGTTTTGTTCCTGAACAGAATCCCTGCAACACTATACATGCAAGAGTCCATTACGAAACATGCAGATACTTCAGTGCAGCTGCCATGACAGTGGAGTCTCTGAAGGCACAGATATCACCCAAGGGCTGGTGGTGATCTATAAATCTGGCGAACAGTAAAACACCATTGGTGCTGGAGGTAAGGGTCTCTGCAACTCTGGTGGATCAATGGGCTGCCCGCCCAATGCTAAGTCCACCTAAAGTCACTTTTTTGGTAAGTCAAAACCCTCCTGTGGGGCAAAGCTGGAAGATGTAGTCAGGCAGGGCTCCGCAAGGCTGGATACCTTTCATGCAAAGATTTGGTGGCCATGGAGTCGCAAAGCAGAAGATCTGAGTGGGACACAAACCTTGATTTCTTGAATATCTAGGGTGCAATCTTCCTGGGCAAGCCTCAGCAGCTGGTAGCAGTCTTCCGTAGGTGGAGTCACACATTTCTCCAGATGCTGGGAAAGTTCCTTTGATTCAGTCCTGGAGACCATAGCTCTGCAGAGTATGCTTCAAGGCATCTTGTTGTCTTAAATACCTTGAATACCTTGGGTGCAATCGTCCTTGGCAAGCCTCAGCATCTTGGTCCAGTCCCAAGTGGGTGGAAAATATGCATCTCCCTTTACCCCTGCTTATGGGGAAGTTCACTTGAATCAGTTCTGGAGACCAAAGCTCCCCAGAGTATGCTTCAAGGAAGCCTGCCTTTCTGAAGCCAGGTTTACTGTAGGATCCTCTGTGCTCATCTGGGCACTTTGGATTCTGGGGACCTTCTGGTTTTGGTGTCCCTGAAGCAGATAAAGAGATGATGTACCACTTGAATTCTAGTCCCTAGTTGGCAGCAAGAGTCAGCAATTTTCTTCCCTGCTAAAAGGTCAGTAGGAAATAGTACCAGAGTCCTCCTGGGCTCACAGACAGACCATTGTGTTATCAGCAAGGGTTGTGAACTTGCAGATCCAAGGATGTGTCATTAAGCTCTGGAAGTGTACTAGGTTGCTGAATTGGGTTTAAGCCTGCTATGGCTCAAGCAGCTGCAAACAAATTTTTATGTAGTTACCTTTCCATTCAAGTTAGAATCGAAACAAAATCTAATTGGCTGCCACAACATCAACAATGTGGTGTTAGCCCTCATAGAAGTCCGAACCGAGACCAGATTCCGAGGAAAAATTATATAAAAAGATAAAAAGGGGCAGCGTAGGGATACCCTGCCCTCTTAGTCTTGGTGGGGGGTTCCTACATGCTCTGAAACATAATAAAAATAACTCCCCCGGAGTGGGCCATGGCCCCCGGGTGTGTCTTATTAATATTATGGGAAGAGATCCCATAGTCCCCCTCCTTGAGCCTCTATGAGGTCCCATGGCCAATGCAATAGTTAGGGAAGGGGCATGCAGCCCCCCTCTCCGAGCCTCAGTGAGGCCCCAGGGCCCCATACCCTGGGGCTGTGTAGAAAATAAAGGAGAGAGAGGGTTGTGCCCCCCCCCTTCCTGGTGCTTCTCTAAGGGAGCAATTTTTCAGACAGGGGAGGGGTCCACAGCCAATGTCCCAGAGCCTGTTCAAGTACTAGGGATGACATTCTCTGAAGTTGAATTTATTACAAAAAAGGTGAGCAGTCATGCACCCGCTCCTTGAGATTGGCCCTGGAGACCCCATCCCCCAGGGCTTTATACTAACGGCTGGGCGCTCGACCTCGGACCTGGGGATCTGGGTTCGAGTCTCGGTAACGATGCCAAAACCTCCTGTGATTCTGGGCAAATCACTTAATCTCCCTGTGCCTAAAATGAATGTGTGTCCGTCCTCATGTAACGTAACTGGTGCTATGTAAAGCGCTCTGATGCCTGATTCGGTTCGGGTCTAGTTCGCGCTATATAAAACTCTGCAAAAAAAAAAAACAGTCTCTTGGGGAGCCCACTTCCTTTAGGCAGGGAACAGACATTTGCCTCCACCTCATGGGAGAGGTTAAAGAATGCAGCTTCCACCTAGTGTGAGCAAAGGAAAGGTGCTGGCTTTTGCCAACACCCTGTATGGTGCTGGCCGGGGAGCAGGTTCAGGCCATGAGGGCTTTGGGGCTCCCCGACCTCTAACATACCATAAATTGTGAGTGCCCTGAATGAACAGAACATACTTTAGAAAAAAAAGGCTGCGTCCCGCTAGGTGAGCCATCTGAGGAAGTGGGGACCTGGACCTTCACCATGGCCCCCTGGGGGTATTCAGTTGATCATTAATAATAATTAATTGATAATTTATTAGGGTAATTGTTTATATTTTTGTGTATGGGTTTTACTTTTATAGGGGTAAAGGGTGGGGAGTCAATTCATTTTACTTACTTTATAATTAGTTGTTAACTACTATTAGTTTTTTAATTGAAAATAAGTTTCAAATGTGTAATTGATTTTTTACAGTTTTATTCTAGCTGTGTTTTGTGGGGATTATAGGGGTAAAGTGTAGGAAGTTTATTATTTTTTATGAGTTTTAATTTGTTTTTTAATTAATAATATTTCTTTAATTGGTAATTAATTATGTTAATTCTTTAAGTACATATTTAAAAACAATTTAGATGTGGGTTGTAAATTGGGTGGCGTTATAAGGTAGGAAATAAAAAAGTAAATTTATGTAATATTTAAGGATTTTGTTTCTAAATACTTTCTGATTAAAAATATGTATTTGTTTGAAAATAATTTTTTATTCTATTCAATATATTTTTAACTATTTGTCACATGCATTGAACCTTTTAATGTGTTTTTAAAAAAATGTATAATAAATATAATTGTATTTTAATTTTTAACATATTTATATCTTTTTTATTTATTTTGTTTTTGTTTGTTTTTAAATTTGAACTGACTGGAGTGAGGATACCCCTCCGCAATCCAACACTTTTCCTACTGTTGCACTGATTGGAGTGGGAATAGTACAGTTGATCTTGCCACTATCCAACACTTTCCCTACTGTTGCTCTCACTGAAGTGGGATTAGTAATTTTAACCTCTCCGCTGCCAACACTTTCTCTACTGTTGCACTCATTGCAGTGGGAATAGTAGTTTTTACCACTCCTCTATCCAACACTTTCCTTATTTTTCCACTCATTGGAGTGAGAATGGTAATTTGGTCGCCGCTGCTATCCAACTTTTTCCTTACTGTTGCACTGACTGAAGTGGGAATAGTAGATTTTACCCCTCCACTATCCAACACTTTCCCTACTGTTATACTCACTGGAGTGGGAATAGTAAGTATAATCCCTCCGCTATCCAACACTTTTCCTACTGTTTAACTTTTTGGAGAGGGAATAGTAATTTTTACCCCTCCTCTATCCAACACTTTCCCTACTGTTACACTTATTGGAGTGGGAATAGTAGTTTTTACCCCTTCGCTGTCCAACACTTTCCCTATTTTTGCACACACTGGAGTGGTAATAGTAATTTTTACCCCACCACAATCCAAAAATGTCCCTACTGTTGCACTGACTGGAGTGGGAATAGTAATTTTTTACCCATTTGCTATCCAACAATTTCCCTACTGTTGCACTCATTGGAGTTTGGAATAGTAATTTTTACCTCTCCGCTATCAAACACTTTCCCTACTATAGCATTCTCTGGAGTTGGAATAGTAACTTTTACCCCTCCACTATCCAACACCTACTCTACTGTTGCACTGACTGGAGTAAATTTAAGTTGAAATATTTTTAAATAGTTTAATGTTGTAATCGATAATAGATTTTTTAAAAATAGATTTTATGTTATTGGTATATATATATATAATTTTTTTTGGGGGGGGTTTCAAAACTGGTAATGATGCATACTCAGAAAGGAAGATTACAATCACCAAGGTTGATTTTCGATACCGTTACGCGTTTCAACACTATCGAGTGTCTTGTTCACAGATCAAGACACTCGTTTCTTTCTGAGCGTGCATCATTACCACTTTTGAAACGAAAAATTACGAACCGGCTTGGGGCTCCTGCCGGCAGTTGCACCACCTGGCGAAGGGATGGTTCTCGGAAGGACCCACAATGGAGATATGTGTGTGTGTGTATATATATATATTTTTTTTTTCTTTTTATTTGTACATAATTTTAAAATTGTAAAAAATGTAAGTTAATAGTTTATTAATTATTTTAAAGTAAATATAGATATGTATATAATGATTATGTATGTGTGTAACTTTTTTTAATTAATATTATTTGTTATATTTGTTAAAATGTATATTCAATCTACTTTATTTTTTTAATTCATTTTACTATTTAATATATTTAAAACATTTAAAACATGCAAACACACATAAGTTGGTATTTTTGTACTTACCAGTTTAAGTATAGACAGTAGATATCTTTGCATCCTATATTTTTTCATCTATATTTTTTAAAATGATATTCTGTAAGTGAACCATCGCTGGGCACTGGGGCAACCAAGTAATCAAAATAGCAGGCTCCCACCGGTACACACAAAGAGTGCCGACTGGAGATCCGGCATGTGCTGTGGGGGCCATGGGGCTCCCCATGTGGCGCTCAATGAAAAATATGGCAACCCACAAAAATATATAAAAGAAACTAAATTATAATAAATGAGCGACCAGAGCCGCAAATGTATTTTTCACTGCTCTGGCCAGGAGTGCTCCTTAATTCCCTAGGATGTTTTACATATTTTTTTTTACTGGTGATGCAAGGTCCATTTGTGGTTGTTTTCATGATGCCATTTTGTGGGCTGAAACATTTTAATATAAAGACACAGAGACAAATTCATTTAATTCTTTTTTTAATTAAAACAAATAAAATCAACATGTATTTTTTTTACCATTTTTCAGCCCACAAAATGCAATCATAAAAACGGTCTTAAGGCAAAGACTCAGAAACATGTTGATTTGATTTTTCAAATCATATTGTGTTAAACATTTGTGTAACAATCATTGTTATTCAACATTGAATTGTGTGAATTAGCGAAATATACATTTGAAAAAATGATTCGTGATTTTTTTTATCATAAATGATAGAGTTTCTTTATAAATGTTGATATGCTCACCCCTTGTTAATGTCAATAGGCCTACTTTATATATGTTGGTGTTCTGGCTCTTTCACAAAGTCAGTAAGTGTGCATAGGTGCGATTAGGCCGTGCGAGACCAACCATATGCTGGACACAACTTAAGGCCGTGCGCCACAGGAAATAGAAACTAACTGCAGGCTGTGCACCGCAGAATGCTGTGTACTGCAGGAGGTAGGGCGCTTGCAGGGGGTTTGCACGGGGCCCTACACCCAACCCCATGCCCCACATGGCTGAAGTCCACATGCAGTAGTAAGTAGGGCGCTCTCAGGGGTTTTGGAGCAGGGCGCAAGTTATAGTTATTTAAGACTCGATTTGCAGTTACTTGAGATTCCTCTAGTTGATGAATTTCAGTGGTTTTCTGGTGTGTTTTAACTGACATTTTCACCTGACGTCACTTTAAATTTTGCTTTTTCAGTGAATGTCTAAGGGTTTATTTTAATGCAAAGTAAGATATTATTATGAACCCTAACTATAACATCACTTTAACCTTTGGGTTTTTTATGTGAACAAATATATATATTAGCTACTGGTGGTAGCCAGTAGGTAGTTACAGTTAGGACCAACTTTTCATATAGACAAATCGTTTTTTTTCTAATTACATTGGCGCCGTTTGACAAATCTTCAAAACAATTCAAAACTAGTCTCCCAGTTACTTAAGCTGCTATTTAGGACATTTTGGGGTGATTAGTCAAGCGGGGGTTGCAAAAAAGGGGGGGCAAAACACTTTCCCCCCATGCAGTGTCTGTGGGGATTTTGCATTTTGTAACACAACTACAGCCTGAACTGCTGAACGGAATTACACCAAATTTGGCAGAGAGCTGAATCTTGGTCTACAAAGCAACCTGTTTGAAATTTGGTGTCAATCTGTTTAGTAGTTTTGGAGTTTTTAAATGAAGAATTGTATAGATATCTACGGGCGTGTCTCTTTCATAGATCCACTCAAAGGGGATCCATGGAAAAAGCAAAACCCTGTTTGGCAGGCCGCAACCTGAAAGGAAAGTTGCTGCTGCCATTTTGTATTTTGAAATTCTATGCTTTTGTTTGGGTAAAACGTCAACCTATGTTTAATGTCCCTGTAACCTTTGTTTTTTTCAATATATATATTTGTTGTTTTCAGTATATATACATGTATGTGTGTATGTATTTTATATTTTATACATTTGCCATTAACATTTGTGTATATATGACAAGTCTGTTTTTAGATTCAGCCCTGTTCAGTGGCAAGACCTTTGGCAGAACTAACACCAAAGACTTTGGCGTTCAAAAGCATTTACTAAAATATTTCAAAGTTTTTTCAAATCACAAAAAACTTCAGAATGCTTCACTGAGAGCCCAAAATATTAATAATCTAACCTTTAGGGAACCATAGACCTTGACCCTTAAAACCATTGTCTATATGCAGAGGTAATGCTGTAGCAACACTGTAGTTCAAGTTGCTGAGCAAAGATGCAGAGTCCCATGAGGAAAACTATACCGGACAATACAAGATGGTAAAAACCTCTTTCTTTACATGCAAGAGTTTCTGACTAACCAGGAAAACATGGTAAACGTATGATGCTGTCCGATATGGCGAGTTCCCAACACATGGGCAACTTGAATTCAGCGAGTGCTGACATTCCATCCGGACCTCATTATTTTCCTTTCCTAGAAGGTCCTCATGTAAATGATCTTAAGGTAATGCTTCTTCGCACACCAACCTGATATAATAGTAAATAACACTTCCAGTCGTGCAATCTGACAACTGAAATGACTTTCTCTGTTTTCATTTTTAATACAGTTGTGTGATTATTTTTTCAAGTAAAAGTGTGATAATGACCTCTATCTACCACTGTAATAATGTACAATACTATTGGCAAGTTGTTCGGAAGTCAGGCCACATGCAAATGTTTCTTTTTGAATGATTTATTGATGGCTAGATCTAGTGAAATCTTTCTTTACGATTGCTTGCTCTTCTATAGGGTTCTTTGAAACCGTGAGCGCTTGGAGAGCCGCTTCATATCTGCTCCTAGCAGGAAACCATAAGCTAGTATTAGTTCTGTATGAATTACAACTTATGGTTTGCTAACTCCTTTGTCACTGTGAGTTTATACATTTTAGTGATCAGGATGATCTCTTTTCCTCTCATAATATAAATTAGAACAGAAAGGAATGTTCTCACCACAACTGTCCTCTCGTCCTATTTGCAAGAGAAACACCAGTATAAAACCAAGTGAGAAAAGCAAAAATCAGTGAAAAACTATTTCACTTTGTTCCACAACTACCCCAATACTTGTGCATGCTATGGTGAGGTCAGGACTGTGGTGTCGAGGAACACAGCACCACTTGAGTCTGCTGTGTATAATGTGTCTTTCAGTGGGTTTCACAGTTCTACTGTTCTGGAGTGCCACCATTTCAGGTTCTTGGTTCTTTTTGATTCCTGGTCTCATGGTGATTGTTGGTATCAAACTCCTCTGGATTACCTCTGGACTCCTTTGAGGTTATGCTCTGTGTCTCAGAATGTCTGTCTCTTTGCGGTAACCAATTGGACGTCACTTGCTCTACTAGATAGATTTTTGGCTTCTCCATGTCTCCACCTTCTGGCTCCTTATCTCGGTTTCCTTGTAGCTCTGCAGGTCTGGTTTTTTATGCCTTGCACATCGGTCTCTTCCAATCCATTCCATGTGGTCTGCCATCCCACCTTGCTTCCTGTCCTGGGTGACTGTTGTCCTTGTGCTGTGTTCAGTATTTTAGCGTTCCTTTGTACTGTTCACTGGACATACAATCTCCCGGCGTTTTTGCAGCATTAGTCACTTCTCTATCAGCGAGTACTCTGTTAATAACATCTCCCTGTTAAAAAGATACTAGAATAATGAAATGTTAATTTTCCAAAAGGGTTTTTTGTTTGCTTTTTATAGAATAGTTTATATTGTCCTAAGAATGTCACAGAGCTGCTGATAACAGACAAAGAAAGTAATAAGAATTAAGCACAACGTAAATGTGAAATAACTGGAATTGATGTTCTTTGCATTGGATATAGATATATATTTTTATCACAAAAATACAAAACATGTATAATTCAGGTCAGCATGTGAGCCTGAAGGGAAAATAGTGAAATATTTTATGTTACTGAAGCAACAGAGAAGGCAGGTGTATTTACTGATAATATCAAAATATCTAAGGACACAGAACAAGCTCTCAGCTGCAGTTTTATAAATCTCTGATGGCCACTTACTCTATAAATGTGGGAATGTTAGATGTGGGGGTCTCTAGTTGGCAGTGGTAGGTAACCTTGACAAATAGGGACCTTCGGATCTAGTTAGGTAAGGAGGTACACTCCTAAAATAACCCCTGCCCACCCCCTTGGTAGCTTGGCACGAGCAGACAGGCTTATCTCAGAGGCAGTGTGTAAAGCATTTGTGAACACATGGAGTAACCCAGTGACAACACTACAGATGGACACCACACAAGTTGTAGTATAAAAATAAGGATTTTTATATAGACCGAACACAAGACCACAGACGACAAAAATCCACAATACTGTACTTCAAAAATGGTAGAATTATCTCAGTTCTCTCAAGATGTAAAATGCAACACTTTGAGTTCAACGAAACTTAGGATGTGTAACGCGATACAACAAAAGTGTTTGCCGGGAAGGTGATGCATCGGTTCCTTACGCACAATAACTGTGATGCGTTGAGTCCCTACTGATGCGTAGGGGATGCGTCAGTTCTTCTCTGAGAGGGGAGGTAATGCGTCGGTTTCTTACTGCGCTTCTGTGGCGATGCGACCAGCAGCATCCTGATGCGATGAAGATCCGGTGCAATGAATAAAAATGGCGTCTTCTCTTGGATGCGACACGATGCGTGCACGCCTGACGGCCTTGTGACGAATCAACGATTCTTCTGAGCTGCGACAAGCCCTGCGACACGCTTCCCAGTGATGCGGCGGCGTCTGATGCGACATCGATCCTCTTCTCCGGCGATGCGAGGCGCTTCGGCGATGATGCTACAGTTGCAGCGGTGGCAACACCCTTCTCCATTGATGCAGCGGCATCTGATGCACGTCGATCCTCTTCTCCGGCGATGTGACGACACTTCCAGCTCCTTGCGACAAGTAGCGTAGTTCCTCACAAAGCCCAACACAACTGGAGGCACTTCCAAAGAACTCTTGGGGATCTGGTGGGTTAAGTCTGTTGTCCCTGAGACTTCAGCAGGAGGCAAGCTCTGTCTCAAGCCCTTGGAGATCCTTCACTAGTTAATGAAAGTACACACAAAGTTCTACTCTCCTTTCTTTGGCAGTCCAGCAACCACTGCAGGCCAATCCCCCGAGCATCACTTCAGTTTAGGGATAGTCTCTCCTCAGTCTCTCTGGCTCCTCTCCTCAGCAAAGGTTTCTTCTTGTTTCCCAAAAGTGATCTAAAGTTCTGGGGTCTGGGTCCCCCTTTTTATAAACAGTTGATCTTTGTACTCTGAAGGCAAATAAGCCTTTGCCTAGTCCAAACAAGTTCTGGTCAGTCCTGGAGCACTCAGTTTACATGACTCCTTCTTTCCTTTCACAGTGCAGGGCAGGGACATCAGACACACCACAGGAGGTAGAGCCAGCATTGTGGAGGGAAGGCACAGCCCTATTCAGGTCCCAGGTGCAACTCCTCCCTCCCATCTACATGCAGATTTCTCTAACCAGCCCTGTGATGACTCACCCTGTGTCCTGGAATCCCCCAGCCCCTGTTACTCAAACTCCAGACACGGAATACACAACCTAGCAGAGGCAGGTTTGGATGGTTAGACAAGAAAATTCCTACTTTCTAAAAGTGGTATTTTCAAACCAACTGCACTAAAAGATGCATTTCATCATTCTGAGTTCAGACATACTAAACTCGATTTTCTACCTCGTCCCCTGTGTAAGGTAGGATTATAAGATGTAATAATCAAACTGCCCATTTAGGCCTATGGGGAACAGGTAGCCTTGCAATAGTGAAAAACGAAATGGCTGTAATTCACTATTAGGACATGCCATACACATCAGGGCATGCCCTACCTTTTACCTACAATGCACCTTGGGCTTACCATAGGGGTGACTAATATGCAGAAAAGGGAAGGTTTAGGGACTGGCAAGTGGGTGCACTTGCCCAGTCAGCATGGCTGTACCAGACTACACACAGGCTCTGCAATGGCAGACCTGAGACAGACTTTTACAGCTGGCTTCTGTGGGTGGCACAACCAGTGCTGCAAGCCCACCAGCAGCATTTGGTTTACAAGCCTTGGGCACACTCAGTGCACTGTACTAGGGTCTGACAAGTAAACCAAACCAACCCATCATGGAATCACTAATCCATACATCAATTTACCATAGGGAGCACTTGCACTGTGGCACTGTGGCACTGGACAGCAGTGGCACAGTGCCCAAAGCATCTTTAACCAGCAAAAACACATGAGGCAACAGCAAAAAATGGAAGGGAGACCCACGCCAAGGTGCCAGGTCTAACAGGGAACTTTTGGAAAACTCTTTGGCGGATGCTTTCTTCAAGTATCTAATGTTACCACTAGCATATCTCAACACAGATTTGTAGTCTCTTTGTGTTTCATTCATTTCAAATCATACCCAGTTTTCTTTCATAAGTGATTTGACGCACCCCTTCATCTTTTGTAAGACGTCTCTTATTTTTGGTTAATTTTATCCTTCCATTTTCTCAGCTCGCACAGGTAAATGCTGTGGGGCGGTGAGGCGGGGTGGGCAGGGTGGGGGGTAGTGGAATCGGACATACGACGGCAATGTAAAAAGAACAAAATAAATAAATAAAAGCACTTACCGTGTGCTCGCCGCATCTCAGACTTCAGCGATGCAGCAAGCGCAAGGTATGTGCTTTTATTTGTTTATTTTGCTAGTTTTTACATTGCCGTTGTGTATGTCCAATTCCACTAACCCTACCCTGCCCCTGCTCCACCTCACCACACCACAGCATTTACCTGTGCGAGCCGTGGCTGCATTCTCTATATCCTCTTTAAAAATAGGGGATGCGCTTCTTTTGGAGGTTTCTCACCTGCTTCTGCCTTGAATGAAGATATGTAAATCTTATCCCACTGTTCCCTGCTCTCTCCCTTATTCCTGTTATTCATAACCTCATTGTCTACATCGGTTCATGGTTCTAACTATTTGCTGCTATGGATTCACTCCTAATTTTTACTGACATTGAACTCAAACCATAAAACTCCTCCTAGTTCACCTGTTTTCCTTAGACATATACAGAATATGAGAATAATTCATGCTAATGAATATCTTCAGTTGAGTACACACCTTTACCTCCTAAGATCTTCGTACTGTGCGCACAGATGTTTAAAATGCACGAGATAATCTTCTAGTAAGAGTTGCTGATAATTAACCACATATGTGTGTTTAAAGAATGAATTGCTGTTAGACATGAAATCCAGAAAAAGTCACTATATTGACCTGTGCTTAACTGTCTGGTAGCTTGGCACAAAGCAGTCAGGCTTAACTTAGAGGTAATAAATGAAGTATTTATGCAGCACTTAAACGGTAATGAAGTGAAAACTCAACACAAGAAAATTCCCACATCAATTTAGAGAAATAGATTAAAATGGAATACATAACTTGACACTAAAATGACAAACATTCATTCAGTAGAACTAGAGATATTGAATTCCAATCATTTAGGTGAGTAAAGCACTAAAAAAGAACAAAGTACCACTCACAGTCAGCTGGTCATGGTAGACTGGTGAAGAGTCAAAAGTTAAGGGTGACCCCATTGGAGCGTGGGCTGGATACAGGGGCCAGGCACACCTCAAGTTGCAGGGCAGTTCTCTGGGGAACAAGGCAGGTCTCTAGAAGCAGGGCAGTCTAATGGAGAACAAAGCAATCTTTCTTTAATGTCCACAAGTCCAGGAGTGTACTGATGTGGTGTTCTAAGGGTCCAATATTTATATGTGGTGCCAGCCTTTGTACTTTGAAGTGGGGGGATTCCCTATGCTACTACCACATCTGCTTCTGGAAAGTTCTTTCCGTCCCCTGTCAAGGCTCCAAGAAGTCTGGGGTAACGAAAGACTAGTGTCATTTTCCTTTGTGTGTGCATGAGGCAAGTTCTTTGAAACATAAGTGGGGCTGGTCTCAGCTCCAACCCTAACCATCCTGGCAGTAGGGCCCAACCTGTCTACACCTAATGCCATTTGTGTCACTGTCTTGGATGAATGCATAAACCCCAACAGAGAGCCATTCACCGTCTTGTTACCACTGACAGGAGGTACAGTGATAAGGACAAGAAAATGCCAACTTTCTTATAGTGACATTTTCAGAATTGTGACTTACAAACCAACGTTGCTATTAGATTGGTGTTTAAATTACAATTCTCAACAGCAAATCTCTAGCTGCCCCCAATCCCAAATCAGCACCTATTAAATGTAATATGGTAATTCAGTGTTAGTCTATGGGAGAGATAGGCCATGCAACAGTGAAAAACAACACACATTTTTGCTGCTAGGACATGTAAAACTTAAAACCATATGTTCTCCATTTTAAATACAATGCAACCTGCCCAATGAGCCTTTAGGGCCTACCTTAGGGGTGTCTTATATGTGATAAAAAAAGAAGGTTTAGGTCTGGCAAAAAGTTTCTTGGGTCAAGTGGAATGCCAGTTTAAAACTGCACCATAGGCTGCAGTGCCAGCCCTGAGACACATTTTAAAAGTTTACTTCAGTGGGTGGCTCAATGAGTGCTGCAGGCCCGCTAGTACATTTAATCTACAGATCATGGGTGGACGTAGTACCATGTACTAGGGATTTACAAGTAAATTAAATGTGCATTAAGGCCAAATTTACCATGCTTTTGGGAGAGTGCATAGAGTACTAAAGCCAACAAAAACTATTTTGGTCACAGAAGGCAACATTTGGGGGAGACCCTGCAAAAAGGGACAGTTCCAAACATGCATTTTTTAGCCTAATAGCTGGTGCCAGTAATGATGGCTTTGTAAATAATGCCAATGATTTTGAAGTTGGTGCAGACTGACAAGGGACCTACTTGAGTTCCATCAAAGAAGTGTTGATGTGGTCATATCTATCCAAGCCTCTGATGAAAGCATGCAACATCAGTAAAGATTTTATCTATTAGAACCTATTCTGCCACTGAGTTTAAAAAGAACAATATCAGGTGATGTCTGTACCCTGGTTTTGACTTGGGAATGGCTACAAGAACCTGTGCCCTGTGTCAGTTGTTCTAATACACATAAACATTTTAGCACTTTGCAAAAATGGAACAAATTGATTTAACAACGTTAAAACAATAAGAAATTAAACATATATATTTACCTCCACTCATTGTTATTGAGAGAGAAACATACCTTGTTTTATACATTTGTAAATAAAGGTTATTTATGAGCATCTTTGCTCTTTATTTATTTTACTAACAAACTGGTGGAAAAGCAAAGGTGTGTAATAGACTTTTTGCAATTCTTTCACAATCTAATTTGCCCACTCTGAGCCAGTGAAAAAATGTGAATGCTACATGGAATGACCTGTTATGCTATTTTATATTAATATGTTTTGTAACGCCCTCGAATTCCTAAAGGTGTCTTGACGCTGTCTTGGAGAAGAGATCTGAATCAGATAAGCGGAGCAAAGGTCCTTAGATTACTAATCAAAAAGACAGGTTTTCAGGGATTTCCTAAATTGAAGAAGATTATGGGATGCTTTGAGATTAAAAGGAAGGGAGTTACATATCTTTAAAGTGCTGAACACAAAACTGTTTCCTATTCATCATGCTTTCCTAAAGGTAGGTACTATAAGAAGTTTAGTGTTAGATGATCCAAGTGTTCTAGAGAGTCTATACCACTTGAACTTTTGTACAAAGAATTGTGCTCCAGAATTGTGCAGGACCCAATAAGTGATACATAAGGCCTTAAAGGTAATTCTTTTTTGTATGGGTAGCCAATGAAGTTCCTTTAAGGCCATGGAAGCTGACTGATGTTTCGGAATGTTAAAAATAAGGCGAGCTGCCGTGTTTTGTAAGGTTTGAAGTTTTATCAACAATTACTGTTGTAGATTAATGTACACTGTTATGTTGTTATGTTAAAAGTACTTATTCAGCGCACGGACACCAAGCGGTTTCATGGCGCTAGAGACAACAGGGAAAAGAAGGGTGCGGAATTACACAAAGGCCTGCCGGAAGAGATGAGTTTTAAGTGAACATCTAAAGAGAGCGTAACTGGGAGAGGATCTGAGTTCGCTCGGAAGTGAATTCCATAGTCTAGGAGCCAAAAACGCAAATCGGAGGCCACCATGCTTTTTGCGTTTAAGTGCTGGAGTGGTGAGGAGGTTGTGATGGGAGGAACGCAAATCACAGGAAGGAATGTACCGGCAAATTCTAGAAGCAACAAAAGCAGGACCTTGGGCATGTAGCGCCTTGAAAATGGTGCAGCCGAGTTTAAAGATACACCGCTTGGCAACCGGCAGCCAGTGGAGTTTCTTTAGTAGCGGGGAGATGTGTAGATGTTTTGGCTGACAGAAGATTAACCTGGCTGCCTGATTTTGCACGAGTTGCAAGCGGCGCAACTGGTAGGCAGGAATGCCAGCGTAAAGGGCGTTGGCGTAGTAAATGCAAGATGTAATCAAGGCTATGATGACCAGCGTGAGAGCCTCCGTAGACAGAAACCTACAGATTTTACAGATCCTGCGAAGATGGAAGAAGCAGGCCAAGGTGACAGCACTAATCTGAGGTTTCCTTGAGAGGTCTTTGCAAATGATAATGCCAAGACTCTTCACAGAGTCAGCTGGAAGGGGGGGTGCCCAGAGAGGATGGCCAGAAACTGGCATTCCAGGGGTTAGCGAGTCCCCTGGTTAATACAAGTTCCGTTTTATCGAGATTTAACTTCAGCTGCCTCTGGTACATCCACTCGCTAATGGAGAGCATGGTAGATTGAAAATTAGCGCGGGATGTGGAGGTGGATTCAAGATTAAAAACCAGCTGGAGGTCATCCGCGTAATTAAAGATGGTAACTGGGCTATTACAGAGAGAGGCAATCAGGGGCTGCATATAAAGATTGAACAAAAGAGGCAATAAGGCAGAACCCTGGGGGACTCCGCAGGTCAGACTGGATCGAGGTGCTACAAAGGTAGACAGATGAACCGCTTGAGTGCCCCGATGTAAAAATGATCGGATCCAGTCAAGGGCCCGACCCTGAACACCGGCGTTATTGACACGGTCGATCAACAGGTCGTTATCGAACGTGTCAAAGGCCGCAGATAGATCTAATAGCACGAGTGCCTGGGAGATGTTATTATCAGCACCCTTTCTGAGCTCATCCATCACCGCCAGAATGACCGATTCGGTGGAGTGGGCTGGCCTGAAGCCTGCCTGCTGAGGGTCAAGGAACTTAGAGTTCTCAATAAAAGAACTAAGACAGTTGGTGACATGAGTCTCTAGGATCTTACCTAGGTAAGGAAGCAGGGAGACTACATTGTAGTAGTCTAGTTTAGACAGTATAAGTGATGTAACCACCAGTTTTTGAAGGTGAGTTGGGTTAAATGGCATGATTTCCTTAATGATCTTTAGAAGGAAGAACACCGCAGATGCGATTTGATTTAACTTGGTATTCAAACATGTCTTTTATCAAAGATTACTCCAAGGTTCCTAACTTTTTCTACTGGTTTTGGGAGAGGACCAAGATTTGTTGGCCAGCAGTCCGAGGACCGGAAAGTGTTATTTTTCCGAACAGGAGGACCTCAGTTTTGCCTGAGTTATGGCTCAGGCAATTTTTACTCATCCACAAACTGATGTTTTCCATACAGTTACAAAATGTTTTAGCCGTCAGGGCACTAATGCAATGATTTGGGTGCCGTCGGTATACAACACCACTGTGAAACCAAAGTTCCTAATTAGTTTGATTAATGGGTTGATATAGAGGTTAAAAGGGTGGGGCTAAGGGATGCACCCAGGGTCTCTGCTGCCATAATAAGGGCTGTTTTGGTACTGTACTCTTTGCGGAAACCGAATTGGTCTGCATCGAGTAGATTATTTGCATTAATGAAGTCCGATAACTGAAGGTTTAGTGCTTTTTCCAAAGCTTTGCCTGGAAGAGGAAATCACGGGATGGGGCGATAATGCCTGAGATCTGAGGACGATAACGTATTTTTTATTAAAATCAGAAGCAGGATTGAAGCTTTTTTTCAGAATATGGGAAATATTCCCAAATTGATGATTTCATTGAATATGAGAATCAGCCAAGCAGTAACTACCTCTGTGGCCTGATGAAGAGTTTTTAGAGGGCAAGGGTTATCCGGTGATCCAGATTTTGTACAGAGAATTAAAGGCAGTGCTTGTTCAGTAGTAAGAGGAGAAAATGTATTCAGGTTTTTTACTAAATGACTTTGGCTTGTGACCTCGTTTGTACATGGCATCCCAGAGGTAAATACCGAAAACACGTTTAACACGTTTGATTGAAAAGTTTGCTCAAGCATATCGCAGAAATATTGATTTATATTAAAATTATCAGGGGCGGGTGGGGTTGATAGGAATTTAACTGTTTTAAAAAGTTCTTTGATGGAGTTTTTTGCCCACTCGATTTTTTGTGTAAAATAGGTTGACTTTTCGTCTAGTATCATGGCCTTATATTTGGAAAGGGCTTTGTTATATTCCGCCTTGTCGGAGACTGAATTGTGCCATTTTGTTCCAGATTACAACACATTTCCTTTTGTGTTTTGTGATTCACTAAGTACCAGGGTTCTGAGGGTCCTTTTTTGTTGTTTGACTGTTTCGCAGGAGGAGCTAAAAGAGATGTGGCATTTATCACCCACGAATGATAGTTTACAGTCATGGTGTCTGGGTCAATCCCAATTGCCGAGGGGAAGATAATAGCGTATTGTTGAGTTGTTCAGGGATTATTATGGGTGAACAACCTTAACAACGAAACTTTTACAACGCACTACCATTACAACGCGGTCATTACAACGCAAACCATTACAACGCATTGCGCTGGGGGGCGCTATATGATAGGGAATACGTTTAATTTACTATCCAACACCTTCCCTAGTGTCCACGGGGACTGGTGTTGGAATAGTAAATTAAACTTTTCACTATCCAGCACCCCAAAGCGCTATGCGTTGTAATGGATTGCGATGTAAAAACCACGTTGTAAAGGCAGGCGTTGTAATAGCCTGCGTTGTAACGTCATCCATCCATTATTATGTGCCAAAGTCTGATTGTTTTCTTTGAGGGAAGAGAAACAATGGGATTTGGACGTCCAATCGTAATATCAAATAAGATTGCTGAGTGGTCAGACCAAGTAAGAGTGAGAGCTTTGTCGAAGGAAAACACAATTCTTTCATAAGTAAGCAGCGAAGACATTGCAATAAAGTCCTGCCTTTTTCACAAGTGTGAAATGTATAGAATTTGTCCCTGGAGTATTTACAACATTATGACTTCATATAATTATGGTTGGCTTTTTTATTTCGAGTTATATTTAATTTAAACTAAAATAAGGGTATTGTTTTATAAAATACTGCACCAGTATGCGAAGTAATATAACAAAGTTTCATACAGGTGAGTGCAATTTGCATATTAAAAAAATATATATATTTTTGGTTATATCATCTCCGTTTGCCTTTTTCAGCAATCATCGTTTGAACATGAAAGAAGACTGTTTTAAGAAAAGGAGATAGAAACTAGAGTATATAGCAATAAAATGTTAGTTCAGAGTCTGAAACTGCAATGGCTTTAAGTATGAGGTTAATGTGGATTTTATCAACTGAATACATGGCATGAAATGTGGAGCAAACCGGAGTTGTGCCCACTAATAGGTTTAGGCCAATTAGTCTATTGACTTCAGTAAATCATAGTTGTCAAAGCAATCCAAGGTCATTTCCAAGTTGGCATTTACCTGGGTTGATAAATTGTGGCTCAAATCACTGAGCACAAACATTTGAAATGAAATCTCGTAAGAAGCTTTTCAGCTCAGTAAATTGACATAATTTCCCTGTGTCAAGTGGTAACAATGCCAAACAAAGTAACTGAACTTGTCACACAAAAATATTAGAAAACATATGCAGTCACCTCATTCATTTATAAAAAAAAAAGTGAAACAAATGTACAATGCATGTTTGCAAGAATCTCTGATTATTTTAGAGATTACTTTGCAAAATTTGATGTTTTAGACGATGCTGAAGGGGATGTATTGGGTAATGTATATATTTCGGCATGTCAACTTACGTTACAAATCATCCAAGGAAAAAAGTGAACTCAGGAGGGTTAGGGTATAAAAATAAGCGATTTCCCACAGGAAATGTTTTTTATAATCTAAACCCTGCATTGCTGACCGAATTTACAACAAACGTGGCCAACACCTGCTGGTGGTCCCTCGGGTCAGGAGTCCCTCGAGTCAGGAGAACCCAGGCCGGAGGCCGCTCCTGGCGGTACAGATCGACGATTCTTTGGAACTCCTTGCCACCCTATATTTGGGGTCTTGACCACTTTTCTGGATTTAGAAAAGCTATTAAGATCTTTCACTTTCCCACTGTGTAGACTGCTTCCTGTGCTGATGTTGCCTATTTCGCTCTTTTAGCGACAGGACGCCTCTTGGCTGGGACAGCTGTCGCGCTCTAAAAATGATTTAAATAGGAATAGAAGAACTTTACTAAAATCCTGATCTTTTTGGTTTAGTATCAGTGCTTAATTTGAGCTGGTGGTTTCCGGTGCTCAGCACCACCCCCTTTCTGAATCATTTTGTCCACCATAAGCGTGGAAGGGTATACTCAGATGTGAGTCCCTTGCTCATTGCATCATCAGGATTCAAGCAAGCCGGGCCGACGACGGCTGAAATGCCAGAAACCGGTCCCCGGAAGCTTGTTTCCTTCCCAGTATAAGAATTGGCTTGGTAGTTTGGTTTGCCCTGTTCCCATCATGCACTGGGACAGGAACAGACTAATTTGCATGTGGCCAGGTTCTGAGCTGGGATGGTGCAGTGAGCTAAAAAACGGTGATGGATCAAGCCCTGATCTTTGGACTGGGTAAGAGTGGTCTGCTTAATTCAGACACTCTGTTCATCACCACCCCCTTTCTGAATCAGCACTTGCACTTAGTCATCAACACCAGCTCCTTTCATGATCACCAGTTAAGGATATGTTCATACAAGGTAGGCACGGGTAGATGAAAGGATTTGCCCAGAATCACAGGATGTTGAGCTGAGGCTGAGACTCAAACCTGGTACCCCAGCTCCCAAGTCGGCAGCTCTTGCCGGGACCCCACATCCTCTCCCACTATCATGGTTAGTAGTTGGTTCTGTTTCAGTCGGCGCTAACAGGGGAAATGGGCTGGTGCACGCTGCCTCTTTAGGAGAGCCCCGGCACTTGTTATTTTACAAATTAATCAGTGTTTAGAGTAAACCCATTTAGTACCTTTAAAGAAATAAGCATTAAAAAAAGTTCCTGAGCATGTTTTACAGGGTTAGCCCAATGCCAGTTTAAGTGGGTCATAACTCATGAATAATGTTATCGCATTTTTAATTTTTTATTTTGTACAGCTAATTTGATGGATTTGGGCGAAAAAAAATCAGCAATCTTTAAACTCGAGAGTTAACTCCAACACCCGAGTTTTACAATGTGTTTTTTTTGTCACAGCCCTTGGGTTGCCAACCCCAAAGTGACTGACCCCAGAGTCATGGTTACCCAGATGCATGGTAAAAAACCTACTCCTGAGAAGTAGGAGCCGAAAATGTCACCCAACTAGTGAGTTGGGGCTAGCTTGCAAGTGGCAATTTTACTTGCTAGATTTAATAGCAGTGTTGTGCAAGTTCCTTCTGACTTTCGAGTTTCAGACAATGCAAATAAAAAGAACAAGCAAAGCCAAACAATAAAATGAGTGTCTTCTGACTTTGCTTGGAAGGTGGGAGGTACAGTGCCATGTGTAACAGGGTTTCTAGGCCAGGTAACATGTGGATGCAGTATACTATACAAAACAGAAATACAATTAAAAACCTAGTATTCGGTATGCTAAGCATTGGTTATAAGACCTTAGAAAAACCATTAAAATCACTTAAAAAGCCACCTTTAAAGTACCATTATGGTCACCAATTAAAACCGGAAAAAACGTAAAAATCAACACTTTTGGTTAGCTCCTCTAACCAGTGATGTATAATTCCCATGGGCTAAGGTTTTCTAACCACTGCTAGCCACTACTTGCATCTAACCTTGTTTTCATTACTGAATTTCATTTTTTTTATCATATACATCCAGCGTCTATGAAAGTATACCCTACCCAGATGTGCTTGGCTGTCACCCATATGCAGTGGTGGCTGGCCTCAGGGCTGGTCTGTGGGCAAGCCTTGCACCAACCCAGCAAAGGAAGTCATCCCCCATTCTATCTGCAGTGCTGATCAACACAGGGGCCTAGCTGAGGCCATTGACAGCATTTGGTGAATACTAGTCCTGCACATGACCTTTGGCCTAGCACATTGGGGTTTGCCTGCAGGGCCTGGCCTTCAGCCAGGCTCTGCTCCCAAATCTCCATGGGCTCCTGTGCACAATGGCATTGAATACCAGACCTGGCTATATTTGATTTTCTGCACACAGCTGATCCCAGTGCCCATCCCTCGTACAGCCTAAGGGCCAGGCCTTCTCTCAAACCTTTGCAGATGGCCAACCCCTTCTGCAGACAACCTTCGGCGATTGGCTGCAGAGATGGCCTTACATTACATATTACCTTAGCATTGCCTTTACACATGATGTCACTATGGATGCAGTATAATTTCTATATATGTGACAGGTGCTGTTATCTAATGATGTTAGGTTGTGCATTTCTGTGTTTTATGTCTTTAAATAGTCCGCGGTTGTAAGCAGTGCATTTGGTAGATAAGTTATTATTTTCAAAGCGGTTCATGATTTATGTGTTGCACAGCTAAACCTGGTGGTCAATTATATCTGTTTTATTTCATCACTATCACTGCATGTTAAATGTGGTTTTAATGTAATTTTGTCCATACCTCTACTTGTAGGTTAATTTCTGTTCTTTTGTAATAACCCATTATTTGTGAATATTATCTGGCACAGTTATGTCATTCACACATTCCAGCATGCCACAAATACAGACTCTCTTTTATCATATTCTTCAGTAGGGTATTGATATATTTAGCTCTTCCTGTCTCATGCGGCTATTAGAGGTGGACAGTTTTTAGTGTCGCACATACTCCAAAAGTCTGCACCCAGTATTTACACCAAGCTGGCTGCTCCATACCCCAAATCTGTTACAAAAGAACAGAAATGTACCTAACATTAGGGATCCAGAACTGGTCCTGACGAAAGCTGTGTGACCCTTGAGTGATAGCTGTTTGATTGAAACATGTTGGACCATATAAGCTAGAGATAATAACAGTCTCAAGGAATGGCATTATCTGTTTTTAATAATGTTAAGGTAGCCTGCAAATAAATTGATATAAGTGCACCATTGGCAATGTTAACTCCAGGATCCCACCCAAAAAATAAATATCAAAGAGCTCCTTTGTGTTTTAAGGTGGAGCCCATACAGAGACAATAGGTTTGTGGATGAGGTCTATATGATGATGCATGCTACTGGAAGCCCTAGTTGGTGAGAGTCCTTAAAAAACTCTTACGGGTGCCCTTATAAGGTTGGAGTAGAGAGAGGGAAATAAAAACAATGGTAATGGATGTCCTCACTACTGATACATTTTTATGACATACTACAATTTCTATGAAAACAACTCCTGCTGTGCATTACCTTTGGTTGTGCCAATCAGGGGTTCACTTCAGGCCTTTGCACTGAACCTGTCCCTGTGTTCAACTCCCCATGGCTTGCCATAACCCACTGCTTATAGCTTTCAGTCATGCCTAGCGTGAATAAGCCATAGAACCAGGCCTAAGGACAACACTCTGTGGGCAACCTATCAGTGCTAGACTCAGCTTTTGTCTATGCAATGGCCCAGCCCTCTGCAGGGGCCTAATACTCCCTAAGTGTGGCCTTTGTGTGATTGGGGGTCAGCCTCAAGGCTTGGCCTATTGACAATGTGCAATTTTCCATTGAATAATTCAACGTAAGATCTAGGAATTTCATTCAGAGAAGTGTGGCTCACTGGTTAGAGGCAGCAGACCCTGAAGCAGAGATCTGCCTGGGACCAGGGTTCAATTCCCAACGCGGCAGGGTCTTGGGTCAATGTCTGTGGACTCGATAATTCTCTCCGAGGTGCCTATGCTAACCTTGGGTTCCACTCTGCAACTCTGGGCAATAGCTTGCTTAATCTCCACAATGGCCCCATCAGCGCCGGGGATGCCTGGCTTCACCTTGGAGGTGCCAAGGAGGGACCATCTCACAGGGAAAGCTAGGACGGGTTCCCCAGCGGTATACAGCGCCAGGACACTCCGAGATGGAGTAACAGTGCGCTTTACAAGTATACTTACCTTTACCTTTCATTCAGGGGCACACCTAAATTACACACAATATAGAATAAAGTAAGAACTCACCAGTGTTTAACTGGAGAATACCCCTTTGGAAGCTTCTTAAAACAAAAAGAAATTGTAATACTGAGACATCATTTATATGAGAGAAAGAAATAAAGAGGATAAGGTCCAGAGAGAGAGAGAGACCACCCTATTAAGGAATTAAAACGATCATGCAAATTGGTAAACTAGAAAAGAAGGGAAGAATGTTTATATAAAAATGTTTCCTGCACTAGATGCAATACTGAGATAAGAAAATGACCCACAAGTTTCCTGGTTTATCCCAACATTAATTTGCCAGGCAATTGTAGCAAGGACTAAGTAAATACTGGGAAATTCTGCATAAAGATCTGGTAATAGATATAAAGGAGGAAAATGGACCACTAATCACTTCTAGGGGGCAACATCCCTGAAAAAAGGAAACTGCAACTACCCAGTGCGAAAACATATTCAAGACTTTCATGACAACAATTAAATATAGTGAGCTCTTTTACTATTGACCAAGTTGAGAGGAACCCACGAGATCAGAATAGGAATCTTGAACTGAGATGTGTTGAATCAAAATACATTTTAGTCACATAATGATGTGGCCCTGATTGGTGAAATACAGAAGAATGCCTCTGGGTACACGCCTAATTACGCAGATGAAGTGTAATTACCTATCATATTGGCTTTAGAGTGCAATGGTGCATGATTTGTTTGTGTACAAATTATGAGCCTACTTAAACCTGATAGTGATAATTGAAAAGTAACATTTGTAGTATGCCTTTATACACTATCTTATTCATGAGCCAAGGATCTGTGCATATAGTATACATTGTATGGATGTCAGTATTGTTAATGTTTGAGATTAATGCTCCTTTTTATTAATGATGATGTTAATTATCTGAAAAATAGTTATACAAAGATAACAAAATTTTAATTATTTATTAGAAAAATAGTGATTGGCATAAAGTATTATGAGATTGAGACAGTAATGTTTGGTTGCTTTTATTACAAAAAAAGCAGTGTTATAAAGTAAGAAAGTGGACTATTATTTGGGATAGGGTGTGGCCCACCTCAAAGAATAAAAGTACCAACAATAAAAATATAAGAATCCCAAAGTGATGAAATTAATCTGAGCTCAACCTCATAGTAACAAGGGCACAGAGCAGGCAGGCTTAAAATAAGACAATGTGGAAAGTATTTATGCAGTACCCAAACAGTAAACCAGTGAAAATAAACATCCTAAACTAAATCGAAACTGAATCAGAACAATACAAAATAAATTTAATATAAAGAAGATGCTAAAATACAATAAGGGAATTTTAAAAATGTAAGTGAATTTGTCACCATAAAACACTAGGTGACAATGATAGGCTACGGAAGTATAAGCAAATAGCCCCCCAGAAGTCTCGGCAGGGAAAAAGTAACTTTATAACAGTTATTTTTCCTAAAGGTTTATTGAAAATCCCACTTCACCGATTAGTTAGACTTGTAATAGGTATGTAAATAGACTTTGAATTACTATCTTAACCATTCCTGTAAAAAAAATACAGTTTAAACTTTATAAACTGTACCTTCAAATGTTCTAGGACCCAGCTACAGCCTTGCCACTGAAAATAGCTTTTTGGTTGTAATGGCTAGTGCAGCATACCAACATTAACTATGAACATGTTTTACTTTTCAATATCAGTCACCCTTCTTTTTTGGGTGACAGTGTGCATTTAGGTGGCTTATTAATGTTTAAATGTAGTTTTGCCAGCAGGGTTTTAAGCTGCCTCAGTTAAGGTACACATGGCTGAAGCCATGTTTTGCAGGCCAATCATGTGGACGGCTCAATAGGTGCTGCAGTTCACAGGTGTCATTTAAAGTTAACTTCCAGGCCCTGCCTGCATCTACTACACCATATACCAGGGACTTGGAGACTAGCTAAGTATTTCAATGACGGCTCAGCCAACATAATCATATTTTGAGGTTGCGGGCAGACACCCTCTCCCCCAGACACACACACACACACCTTATTAGGGGTAAAGTGATCAGAGCGCTAATACCAGTAAAAATAGGGTCTAGAAAAAGGTGAAAAACCTAGGGTGACCATGCAGGAAAGGTACATTTGCTAGATATCACCATACTGGAAGCACCCATACCACTCTGCAGAATTTTATTATGGTCATTGCTACTAATTACGCAACACTTTTGGTGATATCATTTTCTCTCATTTGCACTAGAATGTTTTTTTCTGAACTCTGCAAATTTGCTATTTCTTTGGCAAAATATATGGCAAATGCACTAAATTCATTATTATGCCATAAAACCCTGCAGCCATATCCAGTAGCCCTCGTCATTGTCCACAATATACTGAAATGTCAACAAAACCTAAATATTCTAGTTCCAATCAGTGATGTTTGTGAACTTCACTTTGTTTATTTAAAAAAAATATCTATTTCTAATTTCATTTTGACTGTTAAAATATTTAATTGTATACATACTTAAGCTTCCCATTGATTTACTGGTGGTCCCAGTAGTGGAAAGGTCGATATAGTGGTAGAGCAATGTTTTACTGCAGATTCTAGTGGGGGTTGTAACCTGTATGCATTTTAAGGCATAGGGCCTGCATGTCTTGAATTCCCAACTGGAGACAGACAACATCGATCCATCGATCACACACCTCTGTTTCCTCACGTTAGAGGATACTTAATTTTTTATGTATGTTTGGTGGAGTGGCAGTTTGTAGAGTGGTCCATATTGTAAAAATGTTAAGTTCCTATGTGCGTTTTTGTATTGTGCCTGAGGTTGTGTTCTCCATGAGGTTTAGGAGGATGCTCAAAATGTGACACGGTAAACATATTGCTATAGTTAATTATGTGGTGCAGGAAAGAATGAAGAGCATATTCTTACCATCTTTGAGAAGAACCTTCTGAGTTTCTTGTGATCGGATAGAGTGTGGATTTATATTGTAGTCTACTTGGTAATAGGTTGGGTGTCATGCAGGGTGGTCATATAGAGACTAAGCTCACTCTCTTCCTCTAATTGTAACTCCAGCTCCCTCCAATAAGCATTTTTCTGTTTTACAAAAGCACATCATAAAATCTCATATGCTTATTCATAGTAGACAAACATGGTCCTTTAACAAGCATGTTATTGACTACATGACCATTTCTTTCATGTTATTATGAAAGAGACTGTCATGTAGAGCATTTAATATGCCCCATATTCACAATGGTAAATTTACACAGGTGCATTTACTAATGTGTAAATGAATTATTGCTCCTAGTCGTTTCTTTACACTTCTTTGCTGTTTACAATTTTTGAGTGAAGTTACTTCTAGGTACAGGCTTACATGTATCTAGCCCCTGCTGGATCCTCCGAGAACAGGATTTCCAAGGATAACCATACTGCTTGTCATTTTTCACATATAGGCGGAGGTCCCTGGGGTGTTGATCTCCCAATGGTAAAGTGTAGATATATTTATTAAAGTTTATTTAACTTAAAAAAAATAACAACATCTTCCTAGAAAATATTAATGTAAAATAATGTTATATATAAATTGAGAATCTAGAATTAATGAAATAATGTTGAAACTAATTAACTTAAAAGTGTATTACTTAAATAATTATTCAAAACATATGTATTTAATTAAAAAATATTTCCCCAAAAATAACTTAAAAACAAAATCCCTCTTGCTGCATTTTTTACTGAAATATTTATTCAAATGTACTAAAAGCTATGTACAGAATGATTGTTCAATAGCAATGATTGAACACAGGTTGTAAAGTTTATCTTTACTATATTCATATTTATTAATATGTATGTATACATATGCACACACATATGTGTATATATTTATGACGCGCTGGTGATTGCCAGTGGATAGTTGTAGTAATATCTGTGTTTCCATCGGAATAACATTTTGGGGTTTGCTCCCAACTTTGGTCCTGCTTTACGAATCATCCCGAAACCTTCCACAAAAAACACTACCCACATAAACTCCTTCCTGGAAAGATTCAGGGTGTTCCATTAAGTGGCCTGAGGAAAAAAAGGGGGCCAAAACCAAATTTCCCCATGCATTTTCCTTAGAGTTGTTTTTTAATATGATACCCCGAAAATTGATAAACGGAATTACACCAAATTTGACTGGATGGTTCATCTTGGTCCGGAAAGTATGTGTTTTGTAATTTGGTGTAAATCAATTCAGCAGTTTTCGAGCTCATATCTTTTTTCCCTGGGAACCCACCCCTGGGACATGATTTCCCTGCCCATGCACTTGGAGGCAGAGAAACTCATATTGCTCCCAGAAGCCCACCAGCAACAGAAGAAAAAACTATAAGTCTCCTGGGTCATTGACTCCAGGAGAGGTTACCATATTTCGTTATAGCAATCCTAACTGGAGATCTAAGCTCTTCAGCTGGACTACAGAGCCCCGTGGTGGTGGATTTTACAGCTTGAAAATGTTAAAAACTCAAAAGGTTGGTGTTTTTATTAAACTCTTATATTTTTTATGATACTCAACTTTATTGAACATTGCACTACGCGAATTTTTGAATTATACATTTCACTGTAACTACTGGTCATATTTTAACAAAGACAATCAATGTGTTTTTTTCTATATTGATATCTTGATTCCTTCATAAATCCAAAAAGCCCACTTGTAATATTTTGGTGTATTGATTCTTTGACAAAATCAGTAGGTCTGCCTTACTTAAAATGACATCCATGCCCTGTGCTCACCCTCCCCCTGCTTCGAATAACTCAGGTGAAGAGGGGGTGGTCGGGCACCAGCGGGGGTTGGGAGCAAGGTCTAGCTAGGTTGGCTGCCTTTACAGGGGTTCTGGGCAGGGCCTGTCCGCAGGCTGTGCAAGGCGAGAGGTAGGTGTTAAATATGGTAATAAAAGATTACTTTATATTAAATAACTTCAATGTTTAGTGAGAAAGCATATTTAATGTAACCTTATACGTAGCAGAACATTTCAGTGACAAAATATCGTTTTAAACACAAAAAACACTGAAATTCACCAGTTGCCCTAAAGTAACTATAACTTGCGACCTCACTATGCACTGCTAATTACCTCCCATAATATATCTGCCATGATATGTTCTAGGACATCACTGATAACTTCACTGCAACATCTGAAATTACATAATTGATGGCAATATTGTGCATGGCGGGGTCGCAAACTAGAATTACTTTAGGGAGTGAGTTATAGCTAGTTGAAATAACCATAACTGGTGAATTTCAGTCGTTTTTTGCATTTAACATGTTATGTTGTCACTGAAATTTTCGCCTAACTATAATGTTACTTTAACGTTTGGCTTTTGAAATAAGTATAAGCATATATATAAAATCAAAATAAATTCACTTGCTTAGTATCATTTACAATGGGTTGCTAAATTAAGTCCCTGTTGCCATTATTTTCCATGGTAGTGTGTTGCAGTACCTGTTAGTCGCAATTTGTGATGCTGACCTAGTCCACTTACAACTGTTTTGAAACCTTTGTGGCTGAAGAAACTTTACAAATGTAGTTTGTGAATAGCAAGGGTCCCCCACTTGTTCAGTGACTATTTGATTTTTAGATGTTCATCACTAAACCTTTTCTTACCCCTTCCTAAACACCTCTGTGTTAGTGTTCCACATGTTCCATCCTTTCCCTCTGTTCCTTCCAAATTTACTTGTAAAATGTAGACCTCTGTCTGCTGAGATCTCCTCACTCATGGCAGAGGTACCACATGTAAAAGATAGAATAGGCAGAGGCGGAAAGCTCCGCCTATAGGTTAGTGAATTAAATTTTGTAGTATTTTGTAGTGCTACAGTAGTACTACTGTTGTAAACATACTCAAAAATGCAGTTGCGAATATGCCTCTTTATAATCCAGAAATTATTTTGTAGATGGTGCAAGACATACATGGGCTTATTCACCGCTGCCCACGTTTCAAAACCTACTTATAAATCTTGTCATAGAAAACTGAACCAGGCCTTAGAGACATGTAAGTGTGCACCTAGAAGTAATTTTAAACTTGGGAATTGTGAATACTAAAAAGTATAAAGTTTTTACATGTTGATAGCAAGGAGTACTTGTTTTGATTGGGTGGAAGTGCTTCTATAAAAAAAGTGCTTGCCTTCCATGAAGCTGTGATAATTTAGTTTATTGATACAGCTGACTGAGCAAACAGCAGTATGGCTGTACAAGCTTTAACGTTTAGGGGCATTCAGATGAATACTGTGTGTTAAATAACTAGATCATTTACAGTGTTTGTTTTTCTCCATCAGAAGCACAGATGGGCAGAGGGCAGTCATTAACATTAGACTTCAGAGTACAGATTTATGTTTGAGAGTGTCACGTGGCTGATAGGGACATTGTCGTTTTTCACTAACTTAGCATGAGCACGTTGCAGCTTGCCTGCTGCTTTGCACACATTACTACCCGTCTTTATTGTTTGCAATGTTTTCAAAGACTGCTTTCACATGAGAACTCATCGCTGTGTTCACTCGCTGCATGTTCCTGTGATTTGACTTAACATTATGTGCAAGGGCGAACAACAATGCCCCTTGTTATGTTGTTCTGGCCAGTCCTTAGCCCTTAGATAAAAAATACCAATGCAGCTGTTGTTTGGACCCGTCACCAATCAGGCCACCCGCGGATTAGCAAAGGATTGCACCCTCACGTCAAAAAACCCCACCGACTCCTCCGAACTCCCCAGTTTAGCTTCATTCGGACCTTTTACGGAAGAAGAAGTGGCAACCACCCTAGCAGCCACGAAAAGTGGCACTCCCAGCGACTCAGTGCCCGTTCGGATCACAAAAAACATCGCCCGGACTATTGTAGCTAGACTCACGGCCCTAATCAACACCTCGTTTACCCAAGGAGAAGTCCCCCAAAGCTGGAAGGAGGCCGTGGTCAAAGGTATATTGAAGAAGCCATCACTAGACCCCACGGACTTGTCCAACTACAGACCCATCTCGCTCCTCCCCTGGATAGGGAAGGTCGCAGAGAAACTTGCAAATAAACAGCTGTCCCACTTCTTGGAGGCAAACCTTCTCTTAAAAAACTCCCAAACCGGCTTCAGACCAGGTCAGGGGACAGACACCGCCCTCCTAGCGGCCGTAGAAAAAGCGAGGGAAATCATTGACACAGGAGGATCAGTGGCAGTGGTCCTCCTGGACCTCAGCGCGGCATTCGATACTGTCAACCATCAGGTCCTAGCCCAGCGCCTAGACAACACAGGCATACAAGACAGTGCGCTGAGATGGCTTACATCCTTCCTCTCTCAACGCTCCTTCCAAGTTTGGGAAGGAGAAACCCGCTCCCCCCCAATCCCCCTCCGGTGTGGAGTGCCACAGGGCTCTTCACTGAGCCCCACGCTTTTCAACGTGTATATGGCCCCACTGGAGGAGCTGGTCGCCCCATTCGGAGTCACGATCGTCAGCTATGCTGACGACACCCAGCTGGTGGTGACTCTCTCACACCCCAAGCTAAAACCCTCCAACCTGCGTGACTGTCTCTCCACCGTCCACCAATGGATGAGCGACTCTGACCTAAAGCTCAACGGGTCAAAAACAGAGATCCTGCTCCTTGGCCACAAAACCTTGAGTCTCCCACCTGACATCTGGCCCGCCTGTATGGGTGACCCCCACTCCCCCAAAACAGAGGTCAAGAGTCTGGGAGTGTGGTTGGAGACAGACCTCACCTTCAGAACTCAGGCGAGGAAAACTGCCGGCATCTGCTACGGGCTTCTGAGATCATGCAGAAAGGTACTTCCCCTACTACCATTCCAGTCTCGTCTCCTGCTAATTCAAGGTCTAGTGCTAGCAAGGCTAGACTACAGCAACGCTATTTACCTCGGTGCGCCGGAAGCCACCTACCAGATCTTACAAAAAACCCAAAATGCCGCAGCCCGCCTGCTCACAAACACCCCATCAAGAACATCGGCCAAACCAGCGTTGAGAAAACTTAATTGGCTCCCTGTGAGGGAGAGAGTCGCATTCAAGGCCCTCTGCCTAGCCCACAAGACCCTGCACAACGCCGGCCCCCCCATTCTGAGCACGTGGATCACCCCTTACAGACCACCGAGAGCGCTCCGGTCTGAACAGGGAAACCTTATCGTTGTCCCTAGGGTGAAGAAAGCCCGCTTTGGCGGTCGCAGATTCTCGGTAAACACGGCCAGAAAATGGAACGCTCTTCCCCCGAGCCTTAGAGCGGAACCTAACCTCCTAAGATTTAGGAAGTCCCTCAAAACCCTCCTCTTTCCTCGATCTACTTGAAGTTTCCCTTGCCCCCCCCCTGTAGGAGTACGAGGTTTCAGCGCTGGGATACTCGAGGGTGACTACGCGCTCTATAAAAACCAAAAAATAAAAATAAAATAAAAAAATACTTGGGTTATTAGTGGGGTGCACGAATAAGTGAGACACTCTTGGAGAGGGACCTTTCCAGGGAGAGGATCACCCATGATGTAGATCTACCATCTATAGGCTAAGGTATAGGGTCTGCTGACAAAGGCCAGAGATCTTCTATTATATAATAATATCTCTTCTTAGCAAGGGGAAGGAGGTTAGGCAGTATAGTCCTTTCTCCATTGTCCCTTCATGATGACATCTCCTTTCATGATTTATGGACTGACTTCTCTGCTGACAATATTTGCACTATGCATTTTCCTGCTTGTTGTGGCGTGCATAATGCATGTTAGGGCACACTAGTTAAAATAAATATTTTAAACTGTTTCGTGTCTCCGTCAGATCTTATTATGGACGAGTACAAGAGAGTCAGCGAAAGGGTGTTTCTTGTTAACGTGATTCCTGAGAGATCTGGGAGTGTTGTGTTCTGGGGTGTGTAATCATTTGCTTCTCTGTGAGTGAATAGGAGAGCAAGTGAGACACTATAGTTAGTCAGTCTTGGGTTTGTGGGTACTAAGGTGGTGTGCAGACTCATTCCCTATACACCAATGTCCCATTTCCTGTGCATAGTTCTATATTTGTGTAGAACCCCTGCAACAAGAGCCCAGGACAACACTAACCATTATGAACCCTGAGGGTGTAAGAAAGACCGCACCTCACAAACGAGTAGCAGATAAACTCCTAAAGATTATATCCTGGAATGTATTTGGGCTTAAGACAACTATAAATTACAGTGATGCATTCAAGTTATACCAGACTGGGGACCTGCTCTGCTTACAAGAAACCTGGTATTGTCACAAGTGCTAATTCCGAGTTTCATAGAATTATAACATCCAGTCAAAAAGCTTAACATATACGGGAGACTGTCTGGAGGCATATCAATTGATGTCAATCTGGTGCTAATGGTAACTACGGTTAAAATACCTCTCATTACAGGCTGTCCACTTGCAAGGCCTGAAGGTGCAAAGGCCCACAACTGCGATTTTACACCTAAATGCATCTTTGAACTGCAAGGATAGTCCAAGTATGGGTAACAGGAGGGATCCTGTAGGGATCTTGGAACATCTACTTCATGACTCTCCTAATAATGAGACAATAATAGTCAGTGATTTTTAACACTTGAAATTTAGCCAATGAGAATGTGGTAAACTCACTAGTGGACCCTGCCGGCAATATTCTAACCCCATTACTTAAGGCACAACCCTGTAACAGTGGTTGTGATTGAATTCTTTATAAAATAATTTAAAAAAAATTAAAAAGACACATCGCTCAAGGTTTGAACACAACGTCAATTTCTCTTGAACATGGCCCAAATCATATAGTAATATCTCGATCTTAGATTACGTGTTCATGAGCAACACTCTTTTCAAACAAGTTATGGACTCTGCAATATTACATCAGCAGACCAGCGATCACCTTCCTCTTACTGTCGTGATCTCCCTCCAGTCACTCCAGGCCACAACTCCTAAATACTTTGGGATCTCATACTGGCGAAGAAATTCAAATGCTTACACGAATGGTAAAGTGGAAGAAAATAGATATGTCATTCTTGGTAACATGAAAAAACAACTGGCTGTTGACCATCAACAACTGCACTTGGGGGCTCACAGTCTTAAAATGGCAATCAACAGCAGCAGACCTGTATCAACAGATTCAAGGCAGGCCACTTGGCACTCGGTCAGTTATCAAGGAAAAGGTGTGTTGCCTGCAAAAACCTTACTGTGCAAAGTTAAAGCAGAGCAAAAGAACTTTGAGGCAGGCCTCCCACCCCTATCAACACTTTGGGTAAGAAGAGTTGCTCCCCAAGTGGTAAATAACTAGGAAAACTCACAATATGTGTATCTGGTGGTATAAAAAACAACAAGAAGAATCACAATGGTTACACGCTCACACTCTTTTAAAACAAAGCAGATAGGAGGAATTCTGGCAATTCACCAATACACTTGCAGGTCATGGCCATGGTAGATAAAATGTAGTTCCAGCTGACGCATGGAGCAGGCAAGTTCAAACATTATACTGCATGGCCGGCACCTAAGCCTGCTTCAATAATCAATGGCTTTCATGAGCGAGTACCTCACATAACACTTTCTGTCAGACATGGGGCCACACAATCAACTAGTTCTGCTTCATATGCACCCATGGGAGAGTGCGGCAGCATATCAAACATCCTTAAGAATATAAGAAGTAATGGGGCTCAGGGCCTGAATGGGCTCCCCAGTCACCTATTTCAAGAGGACTACGAATCCCGGGCCATTCTCCTTACACCTCTGTATCAGTTCTGCATTTTAAAAGCTATAGCCCCGGAATCCTGGATGGGCTTGACACTACAGTCAATACACAAAAAGTGGGACACATATGATCCCATATATTACAGAATTAAAGCATTGTTAGAAGTCGAAGCTAAGGTCTATGCAAGTCTCCTATTAAGTGACCTTGAAATCTGGGCCAGAGACAAGGGCATCCTCCAAATGCATCAGTCAGGCTTCAGGGAGGGATCCTCGACAATGGACAACATTATGGCCTTGGACTTCTTAGTTGAGCAAGCTACTCTCCCAAAACAGCATCCACTCTTCGCCTGCCTTGTGGACTACACCGCAGCTTTTGACTGTGTTACTAGGAACATCCTGTGGAAGAAACTGCAAACATGAGGGATTCTGAACACACTGGTGGGTGCCATCATAGTTCTTTACTCTCAATCTTGGGTATGCGTTAGGCTTACCCAGAACGCAGCTACAGCCAAAGTGTATACAGGCCATGTGCTCACACAAGGATTTGTCATGGTGCCTATACTTTTTAATTTGTATACCGCTGATCTAGGAAACTCCCTAACACCTGCTAACCTGCTAGTTCCACAGATTTGACAGAATTGATTGTTTTTGATAAAGTATGCTGGTGACACGATCCCAATAGATCACATAAAATGGGTTTACAGAAAGTTAAGGATGCGTTGAGTAACTACAACACTAAGAATAAATTAGTGGCCGAATGCAAAAAAAACAAGGTTCTTATTATTGGCCATTACACTAATAAACACAAACATCACTGGAGATTGGGGAACCGGAAATTATTTACTGCTTCCAAATACAATTATTTGGAGTTATGGTTTATGAGTAACGCCAAACTTAATGCACATATCTCTTCTATAGAAGAAAAGGCCAGGGCAGTGACCTATGCAAAGTGTAAACTCCACACCAATCTGTATAGTCGACTACTGAGGAAATTCGGAAGGTAGTCGCAGCCCAACTACTGTTTTCAATATCCTATGGACAAATTGCCTTCCTTGATGCCTTGGCGAACACAATGGAGTTGGAGATTGTCATGCTTATAAACATGTTTTTCAAATTCCAGTACATGCCTGGAACGCTCTGGCACGCCTTGAGTTTGGTCTAAATAAACAAACCATAGAACATTGGGCATCTACAATTCGGTATTACTGCTGAATCTGTGTAGCACCTTTTCACATAATGTAAGAAATTTTGAAGCACATTTTTTAAATGACAACAATGCTTGCTCAGACTACTTGGTGGTAGCCTGCTCTAAAGTGAACCTGGACATGACGAATTGGGAAGCACTTCTACATCAACCACTGCCACTAAAAACTATACTCAAATACACAAGCAAGGCTCTTATCCAGGTAGGAAGATCTTAGCTCGTTCGAAACCTCTGCCAGTAATATCCACGTCACTGTAGGCTCTTACAGGGACAAAGTATGTCAGCCTTACTTTCACTGTGCACTGAATAAACCAATTTTAAAGCTGATCCTGCTTGCCAGACTTATGGTTTACCAATAAAGGATATACACATCTTCTGGATATCACTGGCAAATATTGGCATCTGCACACTGCGCGATCTATAAAGAGGAATCCCTGGTCCATTTTATATGTATCTGCCCAAATCTGTTGAATGCACGCCACACTTTAAAAAAGCCCTGTCTTTCAAAAATGCACACATACTTGCACAGAGGCGATGAAACTTCTTTTTAATGTAGAAACCCCAGTGGAACTGGCAAGGTTTGCCAAATTTGCTGGACACCTTCAACGGCTTTTGAGTGAAAGGAAATTTCAAGGGTTTTAATCTAATATTGATAATATCAAAACAACCTATTTTAATTATTGAAATAAGTTTTTATTGTCTATATGCTACTGTGGCCTGACCGTATGTTATCAACAAAAAGAGCTTTCAGAGTCCTACTGAGACAGGAGCTTAAGTTCTGCCCACATGTTGGTTGTCCTGGGTACAGGATTTAATTGGGCAAATGTTTTGTGCCTCAACTTAAAAGACTATTTGTTTTGTACTTGTTTGGGTTGTTGCAAAGTTTATACTTGATATAGCAAGACTGAATTGGTTATGGTGGAAAGTCACATATCATAGATATATTCCTGATCTGTTATTATGACATGTTATGATAAAGGCACTGGGCATGAAATAGTTACTGGAAAAAGCATATTTTAACATTGATAGACAGAGTGGCTTAGTACAATTCTATGTAAAATCCTACACATTGGTATTTTGTTAAATGGAATTTCACAGATTACCATAATAGGCAATGGCCTTGGTGATCGTCACTAATTGATGACAAACCGTGTAGGCAAAAGGTTTGCTCTGTGAGAATCCTTGCTAGGCCATCAGGAGAGATAGTATTTTACTTAACCTATTGTAATTTTGTATTCCATTGTAATTTTATGCCAGCTACTTCCTGAGCTTCCAAGAATGCCTATTGAGACACTTGCAGTGGTACTGAAGCTCACACCTAAGCCTGTCTCCCTTTTGTCTCTCTAGTCAGGCCAGCTCCAAATCCAGTAGGAGGGAAAGAACTGCCTAGAACTGATTTAGGGGGGTGTACAATGGCTTACCCTTCACGAACAGACTGGCACTGAGTATGAATGCGAACCCCAAAGACCTCTCCTCAGAACACTCTTGAGTCTGTGAAGAATCAGAAGAATTGCTATGTTAAGATTTTGAAGGAAGACTAGACCTGCACCTTGAACCCAGGGCCAAAAAGTGACTCAAAGGATCAGCTGGCGAACCTCCTATTTGAGTTACAGGCACACAACAACTTCGAGAGGTCTCTTTCACTGCAACTGCCCAGCTGAAGACTTCCAACTGGACCTAACCTGGATCCGGCTGCTGGCCTCTGCTCAGTGAGTTCACTGATTCCCCCTGTACCTGGACCCTTGGCTTGCATTGTAGTGTACTCCTCCTGTCCTTAAACGGCAAGAAGTGCAAACTTTTTGCCACATTTCTGCCTGGAGAAACGATAAAGCCAGCGTAAGTGTTGAAGCCACAGCTATCAGTGGTGAATTGCCAGTTGGCCTCAATTTGCTGGTTTGCCCTGCTTAAGGTGCAAAGAAAAGTCTTAACGCAGAGGGCTTTAGCGGGACCAATGCCGAACAACATCCGATCTATGTCAAGGCATTCCTGGGGATGGACTTCGCTCTCTCTGAGCTCTCAGAGCTATGCCACCTTGTTTGACAACTGCACCGTGCTCCATTATTCAGCAACTCGCCATCATGGAGCCTTGCTTATCATCCAGCTTGCAACTTGCCCCACTGATAACTCATCAATGGCCACTTTTTCTCCATAAATGTTTATAATTTAGAAACTAAACTTTCTACTGAGATGAACCTGGTCCCCCTCTCTGAACCACACTTCATCACAGTCTGCCTTAACTTTTGACTTTAACCCAGTCTAGCTTGATATATAACTGCGAGTGGCGCTTTCTGATTTTTGGTGCCATTTTTAATCCAAACCTCAGAAATCCATATATCCTCTTCTACTTATTGGATTCTTGTTGGTGTCATTCTACTCCTTAAACTATCCTCTACTTTTCTAAATTCCTTTGAGATTTGTTTGTGTTGTGTTTTCACTTTATATTTGTTTGAGTGCTGTATAAATTACACTTTGCTTCCTAGTTAAGTCTGACTGGTTTGTTCCAATCCATCAGAGGGTTAAGCACAGGGTCATATGTTTATTTAGTGATTTTAGTGGTTCACCCTGACAAGGACAGTGATTAATATTGAAAGTGGGTTTTCACCTATGTCAATAAATTCTCCAATTTGTTGCACCATTGGTCTCATAACTGCTTATTATGAAACATTATGACAAGAGCAGTTGATCTAGCTCATTAATTGTGGAAAGCATATGCTAAAGGCAGTAAGTCTTTAACAATTGATTGTTATTGCATTGTGCTACAGGAGATAGACAGGTGGTTTGTTTCATGCAATCTCACAGATGACCATAGTAGGCAAGGTTTTTGTCATGGACCACCCACTCCGATAAACCCTGGGGGTTTCACTCATATGATTGTTGTTAGGCGCTGTTAGGAGAGTTTCTGCATTGTTTTGCAAGCTGTATTTTTTGGCTTATTTGTAATTATAATCATCATCCCCCGAACCCAGTATCTGGGGGCCAGCTCAAATGGGTACCCCCCATCTGGACCCAGAAGTAAGAAACCTGACCATAACATTTGACTCTAACCTGACTTTTGAGCCACAAATCAAGGCATTATCCTCTGCCTTTTTCTTCACCCTTAGGTCCTTAAGAACTATGCTGTATCTCATCCCTTTGGAGTTTCGCAAAATGTTAGTCCATGCCTTGATCACATCCATGTTGGACTATGCCAATAGTCTTTCCTTGTGGCTCGCCCGACTTCCTGATCCAGTGACTTCAAGTCATTCAGATCACGGCTTCCTGTTTAATTCTCAAGATTTCCCTCCCCCTGTCCACCCCCAGGCAGTTGTGTCAGAACACCTGCGGCATCTTCCCTGGCTCCCAGTGAATAAAAGGATTCAGTTTAAGGCACTCATCTTTGTATTCAGGGCCTATATCCACAAAGGTATTTTCTATCTCAGGCACCACTTTAAGCCTTACGCCCAGGCGAGATCATTGAGATCCAACCAACTTAAACTTTTTCCACTCCCAAGCATTCTCAAGGCCTTAAGTGGAGGTAGATAATTTGTTTTCCTGGCCTCAAAGTTGTGGAATGCTCTTCTTCGTGGTCTGAAAAATAGCCTAACTGAATCTGTTTTTAGAAAGAGCCTTAAGACTCTACTCTTTGACTCCTGTCTGCAAGTTATTTAGGATCTCAGAAGCTAAGTCTCCTGTAGATGTGCTTTCTGCTAGCGCCGGGACACCTCTTCAGAGGTAGCTTGGTGCTTTACAGATGCATTGTATTGTATTGTTTTGTATGCATGATGGTTGCCAGTTTATGAGTGCTTGAACAGGCCTTGGTTGAGTAAACTGTAATTCGATGTTAGAGGGTAAAGTCTTCATCGGTTCATTGGGAAAAGTCAAGCCAAATTTCATAGCTTGGATCTGTCTATTATGAAAAGTTTTGACAAAGCCAGTAAGCCTGACCTACTTATATTGAAAACATTTGTTAAGAACATTAGTCTTTTAAGGATGGATTATTATTACACTGTACTGAACCCTGTAGGCAGGTACTGTGTTACATGGAATTTCACAGATTACCATAGTAGACACGCACTTTGGTGTTGGTGATCCACCCGAATAAACTGCTGGGATAGAAAATTGCACTGCAATACTTATTAGGCTCTCTTCGGAGAGATAGTATTGTGCTGTGTCAGCTGAAATTTTGCATACATGTGTACTTTATAACTGTATGCCAAGTGGTAACCTTGTTGCTTTTTTTTTTTTTTTTGCTTTTTACTGAGCGTACGCTCAGTACAGTGGGCCTGAGTAGGTTATGGTGACAAGCCAATGATAAAGACTGTGGGCCAGATGTGCGAAATTTCCATTTTGCATTTACTAAATATAAAAATCAGAAGAAATCGCTAATATATAAATGTAGAAAGGAGTATAGGAATCGCTATTATGAAATCGCTGTTTAGGAAATGCTAGAGGACCATAGATAAGAATAGTTTTGCACTTCCAAATTTGCGATTCCCTAATTTGAAAATGGAAATTTGGAAATGCAAAACCAAGAATGCCTATGGCCTAAGCCCCCCCATGATGCACCCCAAAAAAAGTGGTGCACATGTAAAGCACACAAATTCCCTAGGGGCATGTGTGTGCTATAGGGGATTTTGTGGTGCTTTTTAAAATTGCACATGATTACCATTGACTTAGCGGTAATGGTAATAGCATTTCCTAAAAGCCCGGTTTGTATTTAGGAAATGCTTTGTACATGTGCTTAGGGAATCGCAAATAGGAAATCCCTACTTTTGATTTCCTATTTAGGAAATCACAAAATATGATTGCTGTAGAAATCGCATTTTGCGATTCCCCATCTGACTTTGTACATACATGGAGGCAATTTAGCATTTCTTAATGGACCGAAATTGCGATTCAGTCAGTTAAGAAATGCAAAAAAATGTTTGTACATATTCCCCTATATGCTTGATTGCTTATTGTGAAAAGTAGACCTGATATATTAATTCTGAAAATCATATGTTCAAGTTAGTAGACATTTAGGGTGGACTGTTAATACACTGAATTTAAGTCTATAGATATTTTGTACCATGGATTACCTTAGTAGTCAAGGGTTTTGGTTACCCCCTCTGAAAAACAATGAGTATAGATTTGCACCATGAGGATCCTTGTTAAACACTGTTTGGAGGAAAAAGATTTTTGCTGTGCCAGCTATATTTTTTTATTTGCTATTATATGACTGTATGCCTGATGGTTTCCTTGTGGGAAAACTTATGCTCGGTATTCTAGACCTAAGTTGGTTATTGTGACAAGACAATGTGACGATCATATTAGCTATAGACTTGATTATCCGCTTCAACGCCGCGCGAATTTTCACGCTGAAGATTCGAAAAACAGGTGTGGTCATGACGGAACGGTTCCGTCATCAGCACAGCTCAACCGACGCTGATGACGGAACCGTTCCGTCATAAGCATCGAAGGGGTTATTGTGCAGGGAAATGCTATGCGCGATGCTCTGATTCTCACTTGTTTATTATGAAAAGTTATTGCAAAGACAGTAAGTCTACCTTATTTATTGTGAAAAGCATACGAAAGAGCCAGAAGTCCTCTATTAATGGATTGTTACAGGCCAAGGAAAGGTAGTTGATTACATGTAATCTCACAGATTGCCATAGTAGACAAGGGTTTTGGCGTTGGTCACCCACTCTGACAAATCTGGGAGTAGAATTTTACTGTAATGATTCTTTTTAGGTACTGTAGCGAGGGTTGAATATTGTTTTGTCAGCTGTTTTTTTTAACATATTTGTAATTTTATTAATGTATGCCTGATGGTTGCCAGTGGGTGCACACTTCAGAAGGATTGGGTTGTATATACTTTGTAACCATAGCTGGATGTCTTATCAGTTCACTGAGAAAGTCAGATTCCAAAGAATTGATCTGTTTATAGTTAAAATCTGGTTTAAACTGTGAATACATATTCCTACATCCATTGGCCGGTGGGGCCGACTATGGTGGGGAGGGGGAAGGAGGAATGGGGTGGGAGGAGTGGGGTGGGGAAACCTTTTAAGTAGTCACTGGAAACAACAAAAAAGAGAAGCTAATTTCCCAGCTTTGATCTGTTTCTAATGAGTTATGACAAAGCAAGTAGGTTTTATTTACTTATTGCGAAAAGCATGTGTTAAAGATAATAGGTCTTTTAATGGTGGATTGTTATTCCACTGTGCTAAAGCCTAGAGGCACGCAGATTAATGTAGTAGGTAAGTGTTATTGGGTGCTATTGGTGAACCACCTGAACAAACCACAAGGATCAATTATGTGTACTATTGTAATCCATATTAGGCGCTATTAGTAGGGATCGTATCCTGTTTTGGCAACTGCATTTTGTACATATTTGTAATTTTGTTATGGTATACCTGGTGGTTGCCTTGTGGGAAGGCTAATGAACCAACACAGTAGGTGGCAACTGAATGATAATTGTTACAGGCCTGATTATTTGTAATGAAAAGTTACAATAAAGGCAGTAGGCCTGACTTACTGATTGTGAAAAAAAGCAAATACAAAGAGATGATGGACTCAGTGCTGAAACTTTTCTGACACTCACCCCAAGTCACTATGAGATCTGGGTTGAATCCATCATCGTTCTTTAGCTCATTTCGCCACCCCAGTTCAGACCCAGCCATATGCTTGTGTTTGCTTTATTGATTTTGAAAAGCATATGTCAAAGGCAAATGGCATTTAAGGGTAGATTTGTATTACTTCTAATTAAAACCTACAGATGCGTTTTTGTGACATGATATCTGGTTAACTCCTCTGATAACCATGGGAACAGAAGATATGGTCTGCCAGAATCCTTATTAGGCGCTTTTAAAATTGAGATAGAATTTTGCTTTGCCAAGTGTAATTTTGCATACTATGTAATCTTATGACTGTATGATTGATGGTGGCCTTGTGGTAAAGCTTACGCTCCATACAGGAGGTCTCCCTTGGTTATGGTGATAAGTCATTGAAAACAAATGCAGGCCTGATTGGTGCACTAGGAAAAATATATTTCTGTTGTCATAGTATGATCTGTTTATTGTGAAAAGTAATGATAAATGAGTTAGGCCTGAATTACTGAATTAGTGATTGTGAAAAGCATGTGTTAAAATAAATAGACATTTAAAGGAGTATTGTTATTTCTCTGTATTAATGTTTACCCATAGGTATTATGTTACTTGATATTTCAAAGGTTACCTTTGAAGGCAATGATTTTGGGATTGGTTACTGCCTTTGACAATACCTATGGGAGAACATTTGCATTGTAGTACTTCTTGTTGGAATCTCTGGAGAAATGGTCTGGTTCACATGAGTCGTTGAGTCTTTTGCCCTGTGAATAATGGTGTTTTCTCATCACGTGCGTACATTCACCTGAAGATGAGTGCCCTTCTGTGTCAGGGCTGGTTGGCCAGTCCTTTGGTTTTGAATGCTCCTCTTTTAGAGTCCCCCTTTCATTTCCTTTCCTTTCCTTGCTTTTCTTTTCCTCCTTTTATTTTAATGTTTCTTAAGATACTACAGCTCTTTTTTTCCCTCTTGTAGTTATTTCATTTATCTTGCATATGTTGTTGAGTGTGGGTGTGTCTCATTTCGCTTGTGTAAAAGGCTGACTGCAAGAATGAGTCAGTGGATATATAAATGGATGCACAAATGTAAAGATAAGTGACAGGGTGAATGTATGATGACTTATTCAGTGCCTAAATCCTTCAGTGGCACAAAAGGTACTACTTTCATTCTTAAGCCAGACCTATTGGCATTGCCAATTGTCGTTTTGGATAGCAGATTATGCTAGATCATGCCGTTGTGGCGCTTCATTAAGTTTGACCTGAGCCTGGTACATGCATCAGGGCATTGTTACTCTCAGACGTTTTAGCCACATTTATTAAGGCGGCAAGGAAAACTGAGTCATACTGACTGTAACATTGGAACTCAGGGCCATATGTATCAAGATACCCATTTGCGATTCCCAAATAGCGATTTTTAAGAATCGCAAATGGGTATGTATGTACAAAATCAAATTTTTTTGTGATTACTTAAAATTCCTCAATTGGGATTAGCAAATTGCGAATCGCAATTAAGGAATACTTTCCCATTCATTTCTATGGACCAGGAGACCCATAGGAATGAATGGGAAGTGATTCTCAATTTGCGATTCGCAATTTGCTAATCGCAAATTGAGAATAATTTCAAGGGTGCAGGGGTGTCCAAAGGACACCCTGTTGCACCCCTGAAATATGCATGGGTTCACATGTGGCGCACATACATGCCCTAAGGGCATGTATGTGCGTCACATGGCACTTTGAAAAATGCAAAAATGTGCAATTTTCAAGGAATTCGCAACTTACCACCAACTAGAAGTTGGTGGTAATTTGCGATTCCTTAAGGACATTTTGCAATTTTTTTTTGCTACATACATTGCATTTAAGGAATCGCAAAATGTGCGATTCCTTAAATGCAATTGCAAAATAAGGAAGCGCAAATTTTGTGATTCCTTATTTTGCACAACAATTTGCTAAATACATTCCATTTAGCAAATTCGAATTTGCTTGATACATATGGTCCTCAGTCACTTCCACATGTGCCTGGCAGCAGCTAAATTCAGCCACAGACATTTACCCCCACATGCATCATCCCGGCCGTTTGCGAATTCCAAATTGCGAAAAATAGCGAATCGCAATTTGGAATTCGCAAAACGGGATGCATGAATATTTTCTAATAATATTAGCGAATCGGTAAAAATCGCATTTTTTACCGATTCGCAAATATTAGGTGAGTTTTAATTTGCTAATTCGCATTTCCCATTGATTCTTATGGGCCAAAAGGCCCATAGGAATCAATGGAAATTGCGAATTTGCAAATTAGAATTCGTATAATGTTCATGCATTCCATGGGTGCAGGGGGGGTCCAAAGGACCCCCCCCTGCACCCCTGAAATGTATTTTTAAGTGGATGTTTCACACACACATGTCCTAAGGACATGTGTGTCTGTAACATGCAAGTTTAAAAAATGCATTTTCTTTTTTTTTTTACATTTTCGCAATTTAACACGAGGGTCAACCTCGTGTTAATTTGCACTTCCAATTTCCAAATTCGCAACTTTTAAAAAAAATGATGCATTGCATTTAAGGAATCGCACAAATGCGATTCCTTAAATGCATTCGCATTTTTTAGAAATGCAAAAAAATGCGAATTGTGCAAAAAAGTTTGATGCATCCCAAAAAAAGATTTTGCATTCGCAAACGGCCGACTTTTCCAAATCGCACCGTTTGCGAATGCAAAAAACGTTGATGCATGTGGGCGTTAGTTACTGGCAAACGTGAAGAATAGCCTTAACCCCTTCTCATAAACTGTGGAAAAGGTATCACTTTGCAGAGGAAGAATAAGCTACAATAACCAAGTTATTAGCCAGTCTATAAAAACACTTTATTTAAGCGTCTTAGTATCCCGAGTCGAACAAGCCAACCCGCCTGCCGAAGAATGATGGTAGATGGTATTTCCTCATTACAATTATTTTATTACATTCCGACCAGCACCTTTAATTCCAAATGTGATTTCGTTAAGCGTCATTTTCTGTTTCAAAATGTATCGGCGTGTCCCTGGTGAGCCTCTGTTCTGAAGTAAGAGGAGTCTACAGACACTTGGGGACGTGGTTTCTCGAATGCAGAATATTGCGACATCTAATGTCGGACCAGCCTGCGGAACAAGATAGTTCAGCATCTTGCTTCTGTGAGATAAGGAGAGCAAACACAGCGGCGCGCTGTTCCCAGCGGGTACCCGCGCGCTCAAAGAGACACGGCGGGAATCCCACACTACACTGGGCCTCGCCTCAGAACAGGCCACTTTGTTTCCTGGTTCCTGGTCTACATGGGGAAAACGAAAGCGCCCTTGCTTTATTCTGTGTGTAGGCAACATCTGCACTTTACAAACAACCGCGACTATCAGAGAGGAGGTTGTCTTCCAAAGAATGCAAGTGGTTTCCCTGGCAACTTTCTCCATTCCTTCAGCCTAGCAACTGATGCAGGCTGTATGTACTTTAAATAGGAGCGCAGCGCTCCGCATACAACCTTAAACATGCTATTGAGAAGGCATTTGTTTTACCTACTGCTTGATCAGCTATAGCTTTTGATTCCCCAGCTTCCTCAATCGCCTTTATTTTCTCAAATAAGACGCATCATGTCAAAATAGAAGCGGGGCTTTGTCATCTGATGATTTTATGTAATTTAGGCGCCCGCCAGCCTTGACGGGTAGGAATGGATGAGGGAGGCGCACACTCACAAATTACCTTTCTGAAACATTTCAGAATTTCTCTTGCAGTTAATTGCCATCTGCGTCGTCTCCTAAAAATAATCCTTAAAGAGCCACGAACATCTACCCTTAAGAATCATGAATCTTCCTTTTTTATAGTTCTTTATATTTATTCAACACCTCCTGAAGGTAGGGTCAAGAAACATAAAGAAACTGTTCAAGAATAAACTATGTGAAAAAAGTTAGCCGACTGTGAAAGTGAGTCTGGTACAACTTTGCTTAACCAAGGCAAGATCCGTTTTACATTAAAGCACCCTACAGAAACAAGATTGTTTGTATACTCCCCGGGCAGAGTTAGCTAGGGAGAGGCAAAGATGTTGATTGCTCCAGTGCACACCCGCATTGGGTCTGCACAGCCAGAATTTGCTCAGTTGCCTATCAAAAAACAGCAGTGCCCTGTGGAGTTTAGGAAGTGTGCGCATGCTCAGAACAAGGGTGCGATAGAAACAGGGGGCAGCAATGTTCAGCTGCAGGCGTGGCTCCTCTGTAGTGGCGGAAGGGCATCCCCCCACTGTTCAGAGCCTGCAGATGATAAATAATATGATAATAAAAGCATGTTATTATCATTTTCTTTATCACTGTCTGGCTGAGTCCAAGCTGATAGAGTCTAGGGTGGGGTGTGGCCGACCATGGCAGGGAGGAGGAGTGGTGTGCACTTATATGTCTCCAACTCAGCTGTGTTGCACAGCTGGGTGGAGAAAAGGAACAGGTTCCCTGTACCTGAATGAGTATCAGACATGCCCGCTCAGACCAATCCCAGCACTTCTCTCATGCTATGTGTAGCATGAGAGCAGCGTCTTGATTGGATGAGGAGTCTGTGCATTGTGGCCCGTGGACTGCCAGATGGAGAGGAGCTCTGAGGCAGCGGAAGGTACGTCTTTTTATACCCCTAACCCCTCACTGTGCCACCCCACCACTTTAGATTGGTGGCAGCCACCACTGTTCAGCTGCCTCTGCCTGTATCTTTCCAATTAGTATTTCCGGATCCACAGCTATTCCTAATTCTAGGGGTTTAACGTGAAATTCGAGGAGCTGAAAAGAAAGTGAGTAAACTAAGTGACTTAGACACTTCCACATTTTCTGGGGATGTAGTAGAAGGAATTTATCCACTTGGCAAAACATTTCTTCTTAGACAAATAGAAAAAAGCCTAGCATGCTTTATCCTAAACTGAAATTGCGGGGACTTTCAATAGTGGAATGTACACCAGTTTGGGGTAAGGCATCTGCATGGCAATCCATGATATGCCTAGATTTTTTTATGCGTAATATTAGTGTTGTCATTGGCGTAAGACTTATGATTTGTAAAGTTATTCATTTCTTTATGAGTCACCTGCATGCAGAGCAGAATGTCTGGCTAGAAACCCAATCTTCAATTGATTGTTCTTGCAAGGTCATTCCAGGCCAAGTAATGGCCAGTGCATTCGACCAAGAATAGAGATCCATTCGAAGGCCCCAGAAAAGCCCTCAAAGCCAGGCGCTCACTATTTTCATCTTAGATCTTCCCCATTGCATTGTCGTCATGCATTCCAACTTCTGATGGCCAGGTTTTCACTCTCTTCCATTTCAACCTTCACTGTGTTCTTGTTCGACTGGCGACATATCCTCCTTTATCCACTCCTACTCCTATGTCCTCTCATAAAACTATCACGGTGTGTTGTGTTGTCATATCCTAATGCTATACTATACTGATATACTGCTCGTTTCTGAACTCAGGCACATACATGCTTAACAGCTCTCTTCTATTAGCCCACTCTTTTATCGTTTTAAAAGAATCTTCTATGCTCTTGTCCCAGTCCTCGATTTGCACAGGGGTGCAATGATTCGCCAAACATTACCAACTTTGCACGTGTGCTACAATGTGCAGCACTCATACAATGTTTAAAAAGTTTTACACAATTTCTTATCATAGTATGCGTTACTGCAAGCGAATCATTCCAGAAAAAAATCTATGGCAGACATTATACAGAAACCATTGCACTATTGTGCAAAGGCGTGTGTGTGGCGCTGTGAAGCATGTTTGTGCTTCAGCACGGGCGATGACAGCAGCAGTGCCATATCTCAGTAGATGTGTCCCTGATCTGTTCTCTCCTCCTAATGGAACGAAGCACAGTGCACCAGCTTTTGTTGCTACACTGCTTTGAAATTTAGTAGATCTGCTACTAAGAATGGCTATTCCCGATTTCACCTCATCTCTTTTTTTCTATTCCTTCTCTTCCTGTCTCTTCATCTTACTTGTGCAATATGGTTTCCAACCCTGCGTTCTCCCTTTGTAACTATTTTACTATCTTATTCTTCCTCCTTCATTCTCCCTTTTGTGACTTCCTCTCTCTTCCTCTTGGCAAATATCTGATGATGAAAAATAAGTCCTAGTCCCTAAAAACGATGGTGGTGAACATCACCTACAACCACTATAATGTGTTTACACGTTATTAGCAATGGTGACTTTTAGACATGGCATCCTCGGTGTGGTTCTCCCCTAACCTTTTGCCGTCAACCCTCCTGTTGTGGCTAACTGTTTTTCCAACATTAGGACTCAGCACACTTTACCACTCCTAAGCAGTGCTTGCACCTTTGCTCTCTCCTTAAAACTTGGTAAATTGGCTTCCACCCAATAGACTTATTTAATTATTTACTTGTAAGTTCCTAATAAAGTGGGACTAAATGTGCCCAGAACCTGTACATTAAATGCAACTATAAGACCTGCAGCACTGATTGTGCCACCCACTTAAGTAGCCATTTACACACGTCTCAGCCCTGCCTTTGCAGCCTGTGTGTGCAGCTTGAAAACGGTTAATTTGACCTGGCAAATCTATTGAAAATGTACTGGAGCCTCGTCAGCTCTCGACCCAGGATGCTAGCAATGAGGTGTATTCACCAACCTATGGATTATAACATTCTCCTTTTTAAAATATTTTATTGCCATTTTTATCCAAATAAGTTCACACTTCTACATTTTAACCACAAGTTCCACAAATGCCTATAATTGTGCATCATAAAAAGTTTATTACATGAGAAACATTTGGTATGGGGGACATGGCTTGCGAGCTGGCAATGGCAGATGCATAAAGCCGATGCCCCACGCCGACCCGAGTCAATCCTGATGTATTACAGCCTGATCCGTGCGGAATGCCCAGATGTGGACGGCTCTGAACGGAGGGAGAACCTGTTGTGTACACTGAGCGGCATTGTTATCCCGGGGACACTCGATGTCTGGAGAGCAGGACAGCCAATGGCGCACCAGGCTCGGACAAGATGGCGGCTCCGCTATACGGAGGTTAAAACTTGGATCCCACACTGAGACCCCACTGCCAGAGCTAGCAGGTGACAGTAAACTGTACCCGTAGAAAACAAATGAAGGAGTACCACCAGCAAGAATTCACAGATTCCTTTTGGGGTGGAAGGTTTAGACAAAAGGGAGAAAGTCTCCTTTTGTTAGAAACCCCTCACTCATCACCTAGTGATGACATGCTTCATCATCGGGGTCCACCCTAATGACCTAGCGTCATCAGGGTGTGCTACAACACCTGATTACAGTGGAGCAGGTTGTGAGTGATGGTGCGTGAAAAAAGAAAAGGTAAGTGTGTTAAAAATTGTCCTGGTTTGAACTTGAAGAAAATAAAATGTTTATTGGCAAGCAACTGGACAATGTTAAAATCGTGGCGAGATAAAGTGAGGGCAGTAATGAGCCCGTGTATCTCTGTATGTGTTAGGTCTACATGTTTCAACCATGGGGGTTATAATGAACCAGGTTTTCTTCAGGACCTTAAAACCAGGTTGGTGGACGGTCTGCGTCCCCTAAAAGACGCACCCAATCCTACCAACTGGGACCACTGGATGGCAAAAGTGTGCCCGTGGTATCAGCTCGCGCCGCAGTGGGTGAGCTACAAAAATCAAAATGCTCTCAGTGGAGTGTTCGAAGACTTCATAGGGCAGGGGAGGTTACCTTCGCATTGAAACGTACTAGTTAGGCAGCGAGGACTCTGGCCGGTAACCTACTACCTTCTCCGCCCCGTTAGTCAAACTTGGATCCCACACTGAGACCCCACTGCCAGAGCTAGCAGGTGACAGTAAACTGTACCCCACACTAATACCTGCTGGCCAGAGGCTCCAAGCTTGTGGCTCAGAGCTCTCTGGGAGGAGGGGCTCCCTCAGCGAGGTGGAAGTGACTCGGGCCTCCGGTGGGGCCTGTAATGGCAGTAGTAGGGGAAGCCCTCTGAAGCGGAAACCTCTGCCGCCTACCTGCTTTGTTGCCTGTTTGCCTGTTTGCCGGAGAGTACCTTCTGGAATCCAGCATACCTTGTCAGTCCTCTTCCCGCCTCCCGCTGCCCAGCTCTGGTGTCATCTGAGCTCTGTAGGCGAGCGGAGCGCGGTCTGAGGGGGACTGGCTGAACTACAATTCCCATCAGCCAAAGCGGCGCACGCCGCGCCATCCACGCGCCAGGAGGCGTACAAATTGCGCGACACCCCGGTCGAGGGGTGGGAAGCCCTCTGAAGCGGAAACCTCTGCCGCCTACCTGCTTTGTTGCCTGTTTGCCTGTTTGCCGGAGAGTACCTTCTGGAATCCAGCATACCTTGTCAGTCCTCTTCCCGCCTCCCGCTGCCCAGCTCTGGTGTCATCTGAGCTCTGTAGGCGAGCGGAGCGCGGTCTGAGGGGGACTGGCTGAACTACAATTCCCATCAGCCAAAGCGGCGCACGCCGCGCCATCCACGCGCCAGGAGGCGTACAAATTGCGCGACACCCCGGTCGAGGGGTGGGAAGCCCTCTGAAGCGGAAACCTCTGCCGCCTACCTGCTTTGTTGCCTGTTTGCCTGTTTGCCGGAGAGTACCTTCTGGAATCCAGCATACCTTGTCAGTCCTCTTCCCGCCTCCCGCTGCCCAGCTCTGGTGTCATCTGAGCTCTGTAGGCGAGCGGAGCGCGGTCTGAGGGGGACTGGCTGAACTACAATTCCCATCAGCCAAAGCGGCGCACGCCGCGCCATCCACGCGCCAGGAGGCGTACAAATTGCACGACACCCCGGTCGAGGGGTGGGAAGCCCTCTGAAGCGGAAACCTCTGCCGCCTACCTGCTTTGTTGCCTGTTTGCCTGTTTGCCGGAGAGTACCTTCTGGAATCCAGCATACCTTGTCAGTCCTCTTCCCGCCTCCCGCTGCCCAGCTCTGGTGTCATCTGAGCTCTGTAGGCGAGCGGAGCGCGGTCTGAGGGGGACTGGCTGAACTACAATTCCCATCAGCCAAAGCGGCGCACGCCGCGCCATCCACGCGCCAGGAGGCGTACAAATTGCGCGACACCCCGGTCGAGGGGTGGGAAGCCCTCTGAAGCGGAAACCTCTGCCGCCTACCTGCTTTGTTGCCTGTTTGCCTGTTTGCCGGAGAGTACCTTCTGGAATCCAGCATACCTTGTCAGTCGTCTTCCCGCCTCCCGCTGCCCAGCTCTGGTGTCATCTGAGCTCTGTAGGCGAGCGGAGCGCGGTCTGAGGGGGACTGGCTGAACTATAATTCCCATCAGCCAAAGCGGCGCACGCCGCGCCATCCACGCGCCAGGAGGCGTACAAATTGCGCGACACCCCGGTCGAGGGGTGGGAAGCCCTCTGAAGCGGAAACCTCTGCCGCCTACCTGCTTTGTTGCCTGTTTGCCTGTTTGCCGGAGAGTACCTTCTGGAATCCAGCATACCTTGTCAGTCCTCTTCCCGCCTCCCGCTGCCCAGCTCTGGTGTCATCTGAGCTCTGTAGGCGAGCGGAGCGCGGTCTGAGGGGGACTGGCTGAACTACAATTCCCATCAGCCAAAGCGGCGCACGCCGCGCCATCCACGCGCCAGGAGGCGTACAAATTGCGCGACACCCCCGTCTCGCGGGACGCGAGCGGGACGCCGGGCGAAGCCCGGGCCAAGGGCGGGCCCGTTTTAGCCCGTTCTAGACAGTGAGAGACTGGACTGGGCCACCCTTCTTACTCCCATCTTCTAAACCGAACTTTGGCAAGGTAAAACACACTTATATCCACAGTGTAATCTAGTCTATTATTGTTATATAAACCCACAGGGCCTCGCTGCTTATTATTGTTTGCTCATTATGTCCAAGCAAAAAACGCCTGTCACCCCGGCTAATACAATGCACAACTACCTGGTCCAGGTAGTGTCAAAAATTAATACTAATCGGAGGTCCTTCCTGGGCATCGAGGATTCGCCACCTTGTGCTCAATTCAACCAATCAGGGGTAACCCAGTCTGCCGCTGATGATCTCATTTTCTCCGAACTTATTGAGGTTCCAAATGAGCACCCAGCCATTGATGTATCCATGGCCCCTACTGACCAACAACTCGACCCTTTTACAGACCTAATCAATTTAGAAGACCAAGATAAATCTGTAACAATTGAGGAGTTTGTTATAGAGAGCAACACCCCCCCTACACCGGTTCCCGCTCCAAGAGCTAAAAAAGGGAGTACCAAGGCTCCTCCTAGAAGAGGTGGCCTACGCTCTTGTAAAAACAAACCCGCAACCCCCCCTAGACGAACAAAGAAAAGGATAGAGGATGGGATAAGGGAAGAGGAGTACGAAAATGAAGAAGGGGAGGATACCCTCTTAATTAAGCTTATGGGTACATTAGAGTCGAAACTATTAGGTTTAATGAAACCCCTTATATCAAAAGTTGACCAACTAGCTAATAAGGTCAACAAGCTGGAGTCCCTGTTAAGGAAAACTAACGAGGGGGTGGGGGAAATATCAAACCTAGTAGTAACTAAATTTGAACAACTGGAGACGGCGGGAAAATCACTCGGGGTGAACATGAATATTGGCCTACAAGCTCCCTCTGAGCAAGTCCAACACATCAGCCCCATGCTCGATAACACTCCTGATATGGTCCTAGTTCCAGATGCAGCCCAATTAGTGGGCAATACTATCTCTGAGATTCTGAACCCAGAAACTGCCCCAGTCGAACTAATAGTTGAGGCCTCGCCCCTTATTCTAGTACTAGCAAACACACCCTTGCTGAAAACTGGACAGATTGAGTCACCAGATTTCTTAAGAAATAAGGCCCTTCAGTGGCTTAGTAGTAATATGCATATAACTCCCTGGGGCAAGGAAAAACTATCTGACGATCTGCTTACAGCAAGAAGGGTTAGGTGGATAGGTACTAAGGCGAAGAAATTCCAAGGGGACTGTGTGGTCCTGAACTTTAAGGGACCTGAAGTCCTGCCTGATGTCCTACGGAACATCCTCCCCCCACAACGTAGGACAGCTGAAATAGTTCCATTGACACTGGATTTCTTCTATAGCAGAAGAGGTATAGTAGCCAAACCGAGCATATTAAGAACAAAATGGACAGTCGTGGGAAATAGAAATGTCAGGTCCAATCCAGTATGTGAGTGGGGGTTAAACGTGGACAACCAATATTCTGTGTTAACTGATTTAAATGAGTGTGATTGACTCGCATGTGCCTCCTCCGCCACCCTAGATACGCACCTGGGCCAAAGACATGTTAAGTCTCTCATGCTAGACGAGTCTACATTAGTCCCAGATGTATTTCGTACCACCGCCCTAGAGGAAGTAAATAGGGTTCAGGTGGAACAGAAAAGGTTATTGGAGGAAATTGAGATGTCACCAACATTGAGTAATAATGTAATACCAGGAATAGATCCTACAGAAACAGTAAAAGCCCCTGATATTGATCATGCATACACCCAAAAGGCCAAACCGAAATTATCAATTGTTTCGTGGAACATAGCTGGAATTTCTAACAAACAAAACATCCCAGACTGGGTCGACTTTACTAACCATTACGACATTGTCATGTTCCAAGAAACTTGGTCGCTTACACCAATTTACAGGCAAGGGTATTTGAATTTTTACGTCCCGGCTTTAAGAAATCGAGTGGGACGTCCCTCGGGGGGCCTGTTAATTTGGGTACGCCAAACTCTGAATTGTTCGGTTAAACAAAGGTCTATACCCTCTAATGACATTTTGGCACTTGATATCACCTGGCAAAATGGCCAACAATTAGCCCTGTTTAATCTCTATTCGAGGGGAGTTGCCAGGGGTAAACCATCAGAGACCCTAACGTGCCTTGAGAATCATATTGAATTGCTGCCAGACCCCACCCATATATTAATAGGCGGGGATTTTAACACCACCTTTGAACCCTTGGGTGAGGAGGATAAGATCCTGGCCGAAGATGAGGATACCAAGTGGGGAATCCCCCAACTAGATATCCCAGCAATTAGGAAATGGAGCACGGTAGCAATCCAACTGAAAAGTTTTTGTCTTTCTAGAGGACTTAGAGCAGTCAATGGGCGAGCATTGTCAGATCCTATGGGGAATAATACCTTTGATAATGGCCGATCGGCCAGTAGGATAGATTATATACTCCTGGATGTAAGGGCTTGGGACAAATTGGTAGATATGGAAGTGAAGGATAAGATTGAAAGTGATCATAATCCATTGTGTCTGACGCTACATACCTACCATGACAAACCCGAACATCCTATAGAGGATCACATGGTTACGCGGGACCTTGTGAGCTCAAATAACACTCGATATTTGAAGTGGAGTATGCTCCTAGAAGATATTCCTAAACTAGAAACCCTTAGGAAAGTAGTGGTGGGCGAAGTTGCTAAGATTAAGTCTCATTATGGACAGACCGATTTTATTGATTATATGATGGCTGCCCATGAGATACTTTTCTCTAGAATCCAAAGCTTTTTGCTTAAAAAAATATCTACAAATAAAATAAAGAAAGCCCAAGAAACTAGAGGGTGGTATGATAAGAGCTGTAGGGCAGCACAAGATAATCTTAGCAGGGAACTAAGATCAGGAAGGCCAGAAGTAGTAAGGCTGGCAAGAGATCAGTATAGGCAGGTTCAAAAACTAGCAAAGAAGCGTTGGGACGAGGATTGCTGGCGTGAACTAAAGGAGGTATGTGCTTCCAAGGATTCCAAGCGCTTCTGGGCTTCAGTAAAATGGGCAAAGGGTGGCATAGCACCCCAGCCTGCTAATAATGTCGCAAAAAACAGTTGGATAGAATACTTCCAACCACAGTATGCCTGTAACCCCATGTTTAATAATGTTAGTCTTCCTCCGCAAGTTTACTACAAAGCACCTTTATTTGTTGAGAGGGACGTGAGTATTGTATTGGATTGTGTAGCAGGGGGGAAAGCACCAGGCATGGATGGAATTCCGGCCGATATTTTTTTATCCGATCGGAAGTCATGGTGCAGCTACTTTACAATGCTGGCTAATGCAGTGGCTATGGGAGGGAGAGTGCCTGCCTCATGGAAGGGAGCCGAAATAATCCCTATATATAAGAAAGGTGACCGATCCCTGGCTAAAAATTATAGACCCATTAGCCTGATTGATACAGCACAAAAGCTAATGGGTCGACTACTGCAAAATAAACTGCAACAATGGATCGACGAAAACAACATTCTGTCATCTTATCAAGCTGGGTTCAGGCCCCTAACTAGTAGCGTCGACCAAGTCCTCCATTTTCTAACAATCTATTGGAGAAATGTTATCCTGAAGAAGGGGACATTGTATGCAGTTTTTGTAGATTTAAAAGCCGCTTTCGACCTGGTCCCCAGGGAAAAACTCTGGCAGACCTTGGCGGACGCAGGCTTAAACCAGGAATTGCTCACACTCCTCATTCGCCTGCACGAAAATAATTTTGCAAGGATACGATGGGGCAAACAAGGAGATGTAACTGATCCCTTTCCGGTTGAACGTGGGGTGAGACAAGGGTGTGTCCTAGCGCCAACCCTCTTCTCTATTTATATAAATGGTATTGTTGAACACTTAGTGAAGATTGCTAGTGACGCCCCTGTAATAGCCGGCTCCCGTGTGCCAGTCCTCATGTTTGCGGATGATACACTTTTACTTTCCTGCACCCCTAGTGGGTTACAAAAAGTAGTTGATGCCTTTGGTGTATATTGTGATGAGAGGGGCCTAGAATTAAACACTACTAAAACGAAATTCATGTGCCTCAATCTGCAGTCCTCTTTTAAGGGCGTAATAAAATACAAAGGAACACCATTAGAAAGAGTGGACTCCTTTTCATACCTAGGTATCACTCTGCAAGAAAACATGAGCTGGAAACAACACATAACTACAACCCTACTAAAATTTAGACAACTAGCAGGTGCTATCTCATTAAAACACCGTACCTCATTGACAAAGCCGGTAAACTGTGTGATGGAAATATATTCCATGAAAGTCCTGGGGGCTTGTTTATATGGTTCGGAACTATGGGGTTTTTCAAACCTGAGTGAATTGGGCCGAGCAGAAAATAGGTTTCTAAGAGGGATCACAATGGTCCCCCAAAGTACACCAACAATCCCGTTAAAACTAGACCTGGGAAGAAAATCTGTTGAGGATGTAGCGAGACTCCGGCCCCTCCTATATTGGAGACGAGTTATGGTGACCCCAGAATTAAGCCATTATGCAGCAGCATTGAGGGATGTCATCAAATTTGATCGTTTCCATATTATCCCATGGTTAAGGGAGTTGCGGGGGCTCCTTACAAAATTGAAATTGGACTATTTATGGGACAACAAAGACCCAGCTTGCTTTCCTACTAAGGAAAAGCTAAAAGAGCTATACTGGGAAATGGTATATTTTACAATGTTTAGTGGCAGCACAAGCGTAAATTTAACATCTCGCTTTTTAAATGCAAAAATGTACCCCTCCTATGAGCCTTTTTGGGACCTTATTGAAAAACCATACGACAGAAAACTTTACTTTCAATTTCGCATTGGTACATTACCTTTGAATGCGTTCAAGAAGCATTGGTCCCCGGCATGGGATGAGAATTGTCACCATTGTAAAGAAGAAACTGAACATATCGCCCATTTCTTGTTTTGTTGTCCACTGTACTTGCCCCCTAGACGTAAGTGGTTAAATCCGGTGTGCTCAAAGTTGGGCACCCGAAGCCATTCCGAAGCCCTTAGGATACTCGAAACAGATTGCTCAACATTGCTTGTGGTTGGTGTAGCAAAATTTTTGGCTTGGTCATGGCTAATCCGTACTCGATCATTAACGGCTATTGCATTACAATGAAATTATGTCTATCCTTAATCCTGCTTTTGCGACATGGGACTATTGTCCTTTGTTTTCTAATCTAGAGGAATGTTACTTTTTAAAATGTAATAATGTGTGTAATTCTGATGTACTTTTTATCATGTATTATTCGGCATTTAATGTTTAATATGTATTTTTAGAAGTATTTTTATATTTAGTATTTATTGTATAGGGTTAGGTGAATGCTTTTATGACAAATGTCGAATAAAGCTTTATAAATTGAATTGGCAGTAGTTGGTGGACCTGGGTGGATCTCGTGGAGACTGTGCAAAAATGCAGCAGATCCCAAGCCCCCCCCCAAACCAAAAAAAGAAACAACACCAAAAAAATAAAGTAACAGTCTTGATGCATGGAGGCAGTGATCCTGGCCTCCCATTGAGACCCCCTTTCTGGACTGAGTAGAAGGTCGTGAATGGCAGTACTCTTCGTCGATTGCCAACCAGTGATGAGTGGCCTGAGGGTGAGGTGTGTGATGGCGAGTGAGCTTGGAGCTCTCTGGGAAGAAGGGGCTTCCCTGATTGTGCGGCAACAGCCCTGACCTATAGCACAGACTTGGATGACAGAGGTTGGAGGGCCTGGGTTGCTTGTGCAGCAGTTGTGCCGAGGTGCATGGGCCTGGAAGGTGAGAACCGTGCTGGGAATGGGGGCAACCACCGACCCTGAGACACAAGGAAATCCGATATGAGGCAGTTGGGGCAAGACTGCGGGGGTCCCCCTTCCTTGTTGCCTTTATTGCTTACGTCAGGCATTCTCCGATATTGGGGATCAATACCCTGGGACACCTCTTGATTTGGGGCAAGCTATGAACTGATGAACCTGGTATAGTTGAGAGTGAAAGAACTAGTCTGGGATCCAGAATTGGCTTGCCTGCCCCCCCATTACACCCTGGATGACCTGCCTTGGGGTTAATATTGCAAAACAGTGGTGGGGCAGCAATGAAACATCTCCCCTTCTGCGACATGCCAGGACAGAGGTGGTTCCCACCCTTTGGGACGGAACGCTCTCCCGAATGCTAGAATTGTGAACGCTGGTTTTGGGAAGACCCACGTGCTGATCTGAGTACCTAGAGGACCACTGGGGAGCAACATAGTCGCTGCACCTATCTGTTCCCCCAATGCACTTTGGCCGTAAACAAGACACAAGTTACCTGGGAGGCTGGTGGGAGCACAAATGGGTAAACCCAGGGCAAGAATGACCAGCCTGGACCGGACCAGGGTGGGGAGATGACTACCCAGCAAACTGAGCCCCAGTCTGAAGTAGATCCAATCCAGCAGTAGCTGGCCAAATTCCTGGAGGCAATAGCTGACAAAAAGTCCACCCTCCATCAAGATATCAGCACAGTCTCTGTTGGCCTGTGACTGCTGCAGGCAGAGCACCAGAAGCTAGTGGAAAGAGTGGGAGCCACAGAGATCTCTATTGCAGAGCTGCAACCAGTGCAACACATACTGAGTAAAATGGTGGATGAGATTTCAGGCCCAGTACCTGCATTGGAGCGTAGGGCAGAGGACGCGGAAGAATGCGTTGGTCACCCTGGATCCACAGAGGCTGGCAAGCACCTTAATCCCATTTCCAAGGTTCCAAGCCTGTGGTGGCAGCACTTGGCAGGGTAGACTCACATATGAAAGAGACCAGGTGTGGATGCAGGGTTGATGGAAGCCTGTTGTGTCCCTGAGGCTTCAGATCTGAAGGCCAGCCAACTAGCCCTTAGAGTCACTCTGGGGTATGGATTCAAGAGCTGCAGGTCCAGTCCTTCACACCCAGGCAAGAGGGCAGCAGGCAACAGATCAGCACAGCAGTATAGGAATCCTTCAGAGCAGCGGTCCAGCAGACTGGTAGTCTTTCCAGCAACAGAGCAGTCCTTCCTCCTGGCTAAGTATCCACAAGTCTAGAAGTGTCCTGAAGAGTTGGAGTCTGCAGTTAGGAATTTTCCCTCAGTTGTGCCTTTAAAGTGGGGGTTTCCCTTTGAAGTACCTAGGCATCCTGCCTTCCATGTCCTGGTTCTGACCTACTACAGGGAATATGCAGACCTTTGTGTAGAGGTTGGACACAGCCTATTCAAGTGTAAGTGGGGCTGTGCCCAGCTCCTCCCTCCTATCCCTGTTAGTAATGACCCATTCAGGCACACCCAAGCTACCTAATTTGTGAGGCTGTCTAGAAGTATTACACAAAGCTCAACAGTCAGCTACACCCAGTCATGTGATCCCTGTACAGACTACGTACACTAGATGGCTGTGGCAAAAATAAATACCAACTTTCCAGAAGTGACAATTTCAAAATTGTAATGAAAAATTCAAATTCCCCGTAAGTTAGGATTTTTCTTTACAATTCTTAAGACACCAAACATGAATTGGTTACCTGGTCCCTTGTGGTAATTACAGTTTCTTAAATGTAACAACTTCAATGTTAGTCTATTGCAGAGGTAGGCCTTGCAGCAGTGAAAAAAATAATTTAAGACTTGTAAAAGGACATGTAAAACGTAAACGTACATGTCCTACCTTTCAAATATACCACACCCTGTCCTCTGGGCTGTCCAGGACATTCCCAAATGGGGTGACCTATTTGCGTAAAAGGGAAGATTTGGGCCTGTCAAAAGGTTTATTTTGCCAGGCCAAGATGGTAGTTAAAAACTGCACACACAGGCTGCATTGACAAGCCTGAGACAATGTTTAAAGGACTTCTTAAGTGGGTGGCACAATCAGTGCTGCAGGCCCACTAGAAAAAAGAACAGATGATGGACGTAATGCTGAACAATGCCATCATTCATCCCCCAGTCACAGTTATGGGCTTAATCCTTCATTTTATTGCTCAGCACGCCACCCTAGTATGAACCCAGCCATATGGTAATCAGTCTTGGCCCTGCTCTTCATGGAAACAGTCCAGCCTGCACCGTCCCCAGGATGCTTGCTTCCGTTCCAGGGAGGACCTGGTTTGGCAGTTTGGGCTGGACGGTTCCATCCATCATTTCTTCTTTTTTCTTTTGTCGCCCTAAGTAGTAGGAGTGTGCTCAGACGCGGGTCCCATTCTCACTTTGCCACTAGATTCAAGCTAGCCTGGCTTGGCAGTTCTGGCTGGACTGTTTCCATGAGGAGCAGGGTCAAGGCTGATTTACATATGGCTGGGTCCGAACTGGGCTGGTGTGGTGAGCAAGAAAACGATGCCCAGATCTTTGTGACTGGAGTGAATGTTGGCATTGTTAAGCATTCCATACATCATTTGTTCTTTTTGCAGGCCCCCTAGTAGCATTTAATTTCCAGGTTCTGGGCGCATGTAGAGTCACTTTACTAGGGACTTACAAGTGCACAGAGTCCCAAGGCGAGCACAAACTAGATCAGCAAAAAAGGGAGGAAGGCAAAAGGTTATGGGGACACAGCCCTACGGCTGATAGCTCTAACAGTAGGGTTTCACCCTGTCAACCAGTAGCCCAATTCCTAATTGTGCCCACTATGCACCGGCCCACCATCCCCCAATTGGCACAAGCCTCTAATAATCTATTACTAATGAATATTGCTTTTGTTTTATTATGATGATACAGTATAGCAAGACCTTTCATTTCTAATACGTAATGGTTGTACCTATGGTGGTCACCTTCCAGGTAAGTCTAGGAGATAGTAGTTGGATACCTGTCCATTACCCCCCTCCAAATGGTACATTTGGTCACCTGCTATCTATAATGATCACAGCACGGTGATAGTTTTTGCCATTGCTATAAAAGTTGAAGCAGCATGCCTAAGCATTTACATTTCTGCCAGCAGTCCTTCAATTTGTCAGGATTCATTATGTTTAATCTATCCAGAGTCAGATACCAATAGGTAGCCACCATCACTAAATGTCCTCTGCCTGAGGAGTTTCTAGAACTAATTTGGGCTCTGTGATCTGTCTCCCTCATTCTTTTTGTGAGCGTTCTCCTTACCTCTGTTTCCCATCTTTTCTCATTTTTCTTTTTTTGAAACTAAATTGTATTGTTTTTCATACATAATTGCACAGGCACTTCCAAGACATGTATTGTGTCAAAGTATGTATAAGATGAAGAACAAGATCATCATCATGGTCAATACAAAGTTATATCTCAGATACATATACGTTATCGTTGCTCTGTCTGCAATAAAGGAATCATGTATACAGGATTAACCATACAGTGTGGAGTCTGTCAACATCCTACAACCTAATATAGCCCTACTCTGCTAACATGTCTACTTAACTCCCCCACCCCATTCCAGGCGTGTCACATTAAAGCAGTAATTGTTCTACTGTTTAGAATTACTACAGGTGAGGTCCGCATAAGTTGCTAATATCTTGTTTAGGGAGATCTATCCTTGCCAGGTGCAGGGGTACGGTATGTGTGCACTATCTACGTTCATCTTGCTATATAGTGGGCAGGGTTAGCTAGCTATCATTCTAGCTCACCAGGAGCATCAGCTGTAGGGTCCTCAACACTCTCAGTATCTGGGATCTTCAAAAGCACCACTAAAGTTTCCCAAGCCCTTGCTGTCTCCAATGCTTTCTCGCTTCTTTCTCGTGTAGCTAGTTGTAATCGAATAATGCCTTCACATTCTGTCCATTTAATTAATTCAGTCTTCCATCTTTTAATATTTGGGCATTTCTTTGCCTTCCGATGTGCAGTGATATCTAATTTAGCTAATATTAGGCCCAAATCTTGAAATTTGCTTGTGACCTTGTTTTTGGACTTATGGGAAAGCCAATGTAAGAGGCAGGGACCTATTGCCGGCTCCAATTTCTGTCGGTGATTCAAGTCAATAATGTGATCACATCCAGCCAGTAAGCCTCCATCTGTGGATAATCCAATAATATGTGTCTAAAATCTGCTCCCTCTTCATTGCAGCGTGGGCATGCTGCTTACCTGATATGAAAATATTTGTTCATTTTTGCTGATGTGAGATATGCTCTATGCAATATATAAAAATGCACTAGTTGAAAGCCGGCATTCCTAGTACTCTTGAACGCCCTTTCCACCAGCTCAGCCAAGAGCTTTTATGGAATCACGTTACCAAGACCCTCTTCCCATTTTACTCTCAGTGTAGCTAAGGCAACTAACATTTCTTGGGTCATACATTTATGAAGACAGGTGACTGCTTTAAAGGTTCCTGGCGCTGACAGTGTATACTGGCAACCCATCGATGTCTGTGGTTCAATTAAGTCCTCCCTCCAATGTTTCTGAAAACCCGCAATAAGCGCAGAGTGGAACAAGAATTCTCCTCTGGGTAGGTCATATTGTTCCTCTTTAACTCTGTGAAGGGGATCAATACAGATCTCCTATTATCTCCTATTGTAGATAGTCCTCGCTCTTTCCAAGTTGCCAGCGCATGCCAGTTGCCACCGTGTGGCAAAGCATCACACATGGACAATGGGATTTCAGGGGCATAATCTGTGCACATTTCAGACACCTATTTCAACATTGCCATGCTGTTCATTAGACACCCGGGCACATCATTAAGCCGAACTGGCAATTTCAAAACAATTTGTGACAATACCCGCTGTGACGATATCCCACCTCCAATCTCACCCAGTCCTCGAAATTCAAATGCCATTTACTGCATAAGCCAGTGTAGTTGAGCAGCTAGGTAATAAGTTTCAAAGTCAGGGACTGCCAGACCTCCCTCTGATCTCGACCTCGTGAGGACTCCCAACACCACCCTTCTCCTGCCAGAACCCCTTAAAAACCCTGTAATCATTGTCTTGATTTGTGTAAAAAAACTCGCAGGTATCCAAATAGGTAGGGCCCTAAAATAGTACAACAATCTTGGGAGGGTCACCATTTTAAGCAGGGCCACTCGGCCGGCTACCGAGAGAGGTAATGCACTCCAAAAATCAAAATTGCTTTTCATTCCCCTGATGGCTCTACCGATATTGCCCTCCAATAAATCACCCTGCGTGTGATAGATATGGGTCCCGTCTTACGTCAACCATTGATACTCCCATTGCACACTGTTTTCCCACCTTTTCTCATGAGACTCTTTTGTTTGTGTGAAGAGCCAACCAGCATTTTATATATATCTGATAAATGTGTTTATCGATCTCTGTACTGATGAGCCATTTTTCAAATGTTGTTAGAGGTTGACATGATTGTGGCTTGATGGAAATGTGGATGACCCAGTGTCGTATTGGTAAATAACATAGTGTTTCCCTTTCCAGCAGGTCGCATTCTCTTTAAAAGTGCTCTAATGCTATGTGATATAATCCCATTCAAGTCAAATAAGTCCAGTATTCTTTTACTCCTCTGATCCCTACATTTGGTGCACTCTTCTTTGGAGGACGGTGTGATGAAGTCTAGACTGCCTAACATTAATGTGAAAGATTGGGGGAAGGATCGATATTTGAGCAACTCGATATTTTTTACTCGATATTCTGTGAATGGTTAGGGGAAGGATCTGAGCTCCCTCTCTACCACCACTGTATCCCATACCGCAAGTGTTGCTTCCATTAATGGGGAAGAGCAAAGATCCCAAGATCTATAGTTCACAGATAGCCAAGGAAGCCTCCAGATGTGAGTGATTGTTATTGTTTGGTCTATGAAGCACCAGATTTAATTCAATTATGTTCCACTCAACAATGTGCCTAAACTGAGCTGCTTGATGGTTACTAATGATTTTTGAACTCCCACAGGTACACTTTACTAAGGTAACTGTGTGCGGTCGGTCTGACCATTCTGGGTTTCTTCTCAGCCCAGACGAAGTTATGAATATAACTTTGCAGTTTCTTTAGTTTTGTGAGGGGAGATTGTAATGGTTGCAATGAGGGTGACTCAGTAAGAGCTTTGGAAAATTGTAATTTCTATTGTTACTCATCTCCCTATCCAAGACAAACAATTCCAAGGCACTTCTACAAGTAGTGATATATTGATTACAGTAATTTTGAATGGCTTGAACTAGCTGGGTCTCATGAGGTCACCTGAACCACCAAGTATGTAATAGAGTGATTAACCCATTTTATTGGCAATTACCCTTCACTTTTGGGTGTTCGGACATCAGGAACTGATGTTTGCACTATGTGGGAGTTCTGCCAGTTTCAGCTGAATTCTGCGACGTTCCCAAACTCTATTCCCATGCATCAGGGCTGAGAGGGAATTCATTGGGTGTATAAGCAAAACAAGACAAGACCTTCATCCTTGTCCATGCTTAAATGTGTCTCTCCCTATTTTTTATATCTGAAATGTACCCCATTCATTCTGACCCTCTTTGCTTTAGGCTCCATGCATAGATAAAAGAGTCGACAAAAAAGAGAGAAGCCATACTATCACTGGTTGGTAGTCACACCGTTTTTGCATAGTAACCATAAATAGGACTTGGAACAACAACATCTTGCCTCTATAATTTCTTATTTTTTCTTGAAGTCATCCACACACAGCAGGCTATCCGCCCTGCAGGCCCTCTAACTCTGGTGGCTATTGTTCGGTTCGGTCAAGGTGATTTCTTCCTCTTCCCTGCAGAACAGAATGTGTTGAATCAGCCGCTCTACAAAGCCTTTGATGTTTGTTCCTGCAGTCCCAAGCGGTGCACACCTGATTCTTCCATTATTCCTTCTCAAGCCTTCCTCCTAGGGCTTTGTGTGGCTTAGTAGCTCAATGTTCTTGTTTCTGAGGGGAAGTAGCATTTCGAGTTCGAGATCCTGTGTTGCATCCAGTTAGAGGACCTGGTTTCCTAGGTTGAAATAATCTTGCTTTGCCTCGTGGAGTTCTTTTCTCTGGTAATTTGTGTCTCTTCGTCTGGCCCACTCCTGAGGGCCCCGGGGCTGTAGTCAAGGAGGCATGCCACTGCCTGGTTGTCGATTCCGATCCAGTTGGCATATCATTGAGTGTAATGTTTTTCATATTTATCCCTGCCACCATTATGGCTCATATATTCAATTCAATCATTGTTTTATGTCAGGGTTTCTTTTGCATGATATTGTTTCACAATATTTTATAATCTGAATGAATAAATGTGCTGTAATTGTGCTGCATGTCACTGGCAACTAAATCAACTCAACTCCTGGTTAGAAGGAGTGAGTTCGTGAAGAGTTTAGGAGCAAAGACCATAGAGATAAAAAAAAAATGAATATGTGGTTGCTGTCTTCTATGACTATTAAGATCATTATTCTATCGTTCCGGACTATTGAATATCGGGGAGAGGATGTGGCCTAACAGCTAGAGCGGTCGACCTCGGAGCTGGAGAACCGGGTTCGAGTCTCCGGTGATTGTGGACAAATCACTTAATTTCCCTTTGCCTAACAAAAATGATTGTGTCTCTCTGTAATGCAACTGGCGCTCCTGCAAAGCGCTCAGGTACCTTCAGGTCTAGTTCGCCCTATCTAAAACTCCCCCCAAAAATAACATCTGCCCATAAGTGTTTTAATGGCTATTGAAAAGGTATTCTTAGCACAGCCGCTGAGTATGTATGATTTGTGTTGAGGTCGTCTCATTCATTTTTGGGTGAGGCAGAGACTCTTGAAAGTTAACATCCGAGTAATTTCAGGGACAATGAGGTATAGTCCCTCTCTTCCTAGCTTATCTGGGGAGCTTACAGACATATGAAATTAGCTGTTTGTGTATGGGGAGGTAGAGTGAGTTAGTGCAGTTGTGTCATGTGTTGGTTGTTTCCACTGCTTCTGTGCAATGCTGCGTAGTTTATGAAGGTAAGTGAGATGTGCAAGATCTGAGTAACCTCTGTCCCTGGTCTCTATGCCACTCCTCGCAGCCACGACCAGTTCCTCATGTCTGCTGACTAGCTCACAGACTTTGAGACCACCGCCTCAAGCCTGCTGTCCCACCAGGCCAGTCACACTGGTTTGCTATTCCTGAAGTCTGTTTATCTTTTTGCACCTGTAGTGGTATCTGTATTTGGTAATTGTATTTATTTTTGGCTTATTGTTAATTTTGGCATTTTGCTGGCCCTAGTGCCCGTTCCATATTCCTGCCATTTTTTACTCCTGCCTGTCACCCTCCAGCCAACCTGCCAGCAGGGCCAGCTTTAGCGCTGGTGGCAGCTGGGACGGCAATCATTTTTGTTTTGCCCCCCGAACAACCTCCCCTCGTGACATCTTCCTCGGATTCCCTCGATACCACCTGAAAGAAGTCCCCTTATCTCTCCATAGCCCCTCTCTCACATGCATTTCCTTCATTTTAAAATGCTGGTAAAGACTGGCTTTGCAAATAAGAATGTTTATCTAAGCGTACCCTTTTTTAGTAACATTAGGAACAGATAATGAAAGACGAGGGTAAAACTGTTTGCATGCATCTCTTTGATGAAAGTTCGTAGCAGTCACTGTTCTATACTAGGGATGCATCTTATGTTCTGTGGTAACAAAAGGATCTCTTTAACAAAATGAGTAACCCACTAAGCAATCCACATAAAATACAGACCTGTTCTTTGCACTTGGCACATTAACCCTCAGTGCTACTTTATGCAACTAGACAAAACTTCGATATCTCTCTCTAACATGAACATTAATCACAAGAGTTATCTAGACATTTTTTTGATGCCTGAAAGCTGGAGGCACAAGCAATTCTTCAGAAGGTGTTTTTAAATTGCAAGCAATGCTAAACACAGTGCCCCCCCCCCCCCCCTGAAGTCAGCTACCTCTCCCCAGGTCAGCGTCCTGTGCGGCCGCACCATTTGCACTTCCATAAAGCCGGCCCATCCTGCCAGCCCCTCCCACCTCCCAGGACTGCATGTGGAGGCTGATGTGCGACCTTCAGTGAGTAGCCTCTGATCCCAGTCTCTGAGCCACTCCTCCGCTGCCAAGCCCCAGCTCCTCGTGTCTTCTGCCTAGCTCACAGACCTTGAGCTGCTGGTTCAAGCCAGTCGCACTGGTTTGCTGTTTCTGGAGTGCCATGGTGCCCACTCCATTTTCATGTCATTTTTTTCTCCCGCTTACTGCACTCCCGCTTAACTGCCAGCCTCCCTGCCAGCCCCTGCCACCTCCCAAGACTACTTATGGAGACCGCTGAGAAACATCCAGAGAGTAGCAACTGACTCTGGTGTATGCATCACCTCCCTGCTGCCACAGCCCAGCTTCTTGTGTCTGCTGACTAGCTCACAGACCTCGAGGCCACTGGTTTAAACCCGCTGACAACCAGTCTAGTCACACTGGTTTGCTGTTCCTGGAGTCTGTTTATCTTTTTTCATCTGTAATGGTATTTGTAATTTGTAATTGTATTTATTTTTGGCTTACTGTTAATTTTGGCCTTTTTTTGGCTATAGTTCCTGCTTTGTTTTACCACAGTTTTTTTCTTCTGCTTGCCACCCTCATGCTTCTCTGCCAGCACCTCCCACCTCCCAGGACTACTTTACGAGGTCATTGTGCGGCTGCACCACAAGCGTGCTGGAGGCACTCCAAAGGGAAGCCAATCTGCGCACTGAGCTCCAGAAACCATGGCACCCACAAATACTCCCCAGCAGATCTCTGTGTCCTGGACCCTGGATGCAACAACAACTGCTGCATCGCATTGCTCCATCGCCGGACCATTTACCTGCATCCAGTGCCGGTACTCCTCAACCCCAGGACCAACCACCATCGCAGCTACCAATGCCTCGCCATCCCAGTCAACCAATACTTCTCTCAAACAATTCAGCTGCTACCTGAACAATGCCAGGTCGCTCTGAAAACAATCAACCGAAGTCTGGAACACCCTCTTCACCCTCACCCCCAACATAACCTTCATCACATACACCTGGCTCACCCCCACAATAGCCCCTGACATCGCCATGGCTACATCTGACGACTAAAGGATGAAGCACCATGACCGCACCAACAGACACAGAGGCGGCATCATCATCGTTGACAAGGAATTAATCACCTGCACCATCACCAATGACAAAACCACACTGGTCATGTAACACATGAACTTCCAGCTCTGCACCAACAATAACTCCACTATCAAAGGCACTCTCACATACAGCCCACCAGGACCACGAATGGGCCTTAGCAATGCCATCACTGAATACATCACCCCAATCGCCAATGAATCCGGACACTATTGATCCCATTAGGATGACGGGCGGACTTTGCCCGCCCGCCATCCCATCGTATATAGTGACCGCCCGCCATAAGAGCGGCGTCCTGTGCCTGCAATTAGGATACGCCCGCCACAGTGGCGGGCGCATCCAGCATTCCTGACATTGTGGCAGGCGGTGCACTCAGCGCCTCCCACCACAATGCCAGGAAGGCATGCTGTGCACTTCCATGCACAACATGGCAGGCACCACGCAGTGCCTGCCATGTTGTGCATGGAACTGCTGGGGGGTACCATAGGTACCCCCTATGTGCACCCCCCACACCCCTGGAGTCCCTGGGGCCCACAACGGGCCCCTAAAGCAGACTCCACGTGCCACAGAAAGGAAATGGAAAATAACCATTCTAATATGGCTGGCGGTGTCTGATAGCCACCTATAAACACCACAACACACACCTAAAATGAATTACACAATGACCATAATTAATTACCAATTAGTTAATTAAAAGTAATTAACAACCATTAATTGATATAGTAATATTAATAAATAAAATGTAATCAATTAATTTAATATAATTAAATTACTTCCCACCCTATTCCCTTATAAATGCACAGCCCGCTAGGTAACTAAAAACGCAAAATTCAAATTAAAAAAAATTATTAACTACTAAAAATGTAACACATATATTAAAAATACAAACAATTCTTATACAAAAAACACATCACATACATATAAAGTATATACTAAAATACATAACATTAATTAAAAGAACGATATTTTAACAACAATATTTTTGCAAACGATATTAAACATATTTTTAACATCGATATTACTAACCTTAAGTCAATATTCTTGACCACGATATTCTTGCTGTTGATATTTCTATTCTTGACCACGATATTCTTGCTGAAGATATGTCTGAAACACGATATTCATTACTCGATATTTGTGCAACTCAATATTTTTTACTCGATATTCTGTATGCACACCCATTTGGTGCACTCTTCTCTGGAGCACGGTGTGATGAATCTAGATTGCCTAATATGAATGTGAATGGTTAGGGGAAGGATCTGAGCTCCCTCTCTACCACCACTGTATCTCATACCATAAGAGCTGCTTCCATTAATGGGGAAGAACAAAGGTCCCAAGATCTATAGTTCACAAATAGCAAAGAAACCCTCCAGATGTGAGTGATTGTTATTGTTTGGTCGAGCAACCTTCAAACCACTGCCAAATCAAAGCCACAGAAAAGGATGCCCTGGCCCACCAGATTGAGACCAGTGCTAACCAATCCTAGGAGCTCTTCACCATCGTCAGAAAGTTCACCTGCCTGTCACCCACCAAAATCTCAATCCCCAAGTCTCAGGAACTCTGAGACGCCCTACCTGACAACTTCCACAACTTTGAACCCTAACCCACTGACCTCCTCAGCACCCACTTACCGCACAGAAACTACTCAGCCCACCAAACACAACCACACTTATGAACTCCATCCACTCAGGAGCACCCACCGACCCTTGACCCCACCAGAGCTACTATCCAATCTCACTGCTCCTATCCCCAGCCAAATTCCTGGAGATGGACATCAACCTCCAACTCACCGAACACTTGGAGAGAAACAACCTACTAGCCCCATCCCAATTAGGCTTCAGAGCCATCTGCAGCACTAAGACAGCTCTGATCACCACCACAGATGACATCTGCACCGTACTCGACAGAGGAGAATCAGTTGCACTGGTCCTGCTCCACCCCTGTGCAGCCTTCAACACCATTTCCTACCACACACTCATCGATTGACTACGCCAGAATGGAATTATAGACAATACGCTCAGATGGAGCATCCTTTCTCATTGGGCGCACCTAGAAAGTCTGCTTCTGCTTCACCTCGCAAGCTAAGCACACCATCTGCTGTGTCCCCCAAGGCTCATACCTCAGCCCAACCCTCCTAAACATCTACATGTCACCACTTGCAGCCTCAAATCGCATGACATCAATAGAATCTCCTACGCCGATAATACGCAGCTTGTCTTCTTGCTCTCAGAGGACCTCACCTTGACTAAGACTAACTTCCATAACTGTGTGAAGAGCATATCAGCCTGAAGGAGGGACAATTGCTTGAATCTCAAACCGGACAAGAGTGAGGTTCTGATCTACGGCAATAACACAGCCCTCTGGAATGACTCCTGTGTCTGGCGGAACTCGGACCCACCCCCACTCCGAAAAACCAGGCCTGCAGCCTCGACATCGTACTTGACAGTGAATTCTCCATAAAACGTCAGGACAACACCGTCTCCTCAACCTATTTGCACATGCTCTGCATGCTCCATAAAGTTTTAAAGTGGCTCCCCGTCTTGCACCAGGAAGACGGTGACGCAGACCCTCTTCACAAGGTGACTGGCCTAAGGCAGCACACTCAATGTGGGCACCACCACCAAACTCATGCAGAGGCTCCAGCTGATCCAGAGCAGCCACCAGACCCATCCCCAACCTGCCCAAGAGGACCCACACCACCCAGTATTACACCAACCTCCCAGAAACCTCCGGTCTGCACATCTAGCCCCGACACAGATGCCTTGCATAACCTAGTGCATCTCCGGAGGACGCTCCGTCTCCCATCTTGCTGCCAAAGCCTGGCACGTCCTCTCCCTCCACCTCGGCACTGCACCCTCAATGACCTACTTCAGGAAAGGGCTCAATACCTGGCTCTTCGACTGATACCTGCAGCAAGTGCCTGGAAACCCTCTCGGGTGACAAGCCACACTTTATAACTACGGCCTGATTAATTGATCACAGCCATGCAATTGATTTAGCTGCTGGAAGTCATTATAAATGAATGGCAAACATTTCTAGCACTGTTGGTCTGCAGGGGCCATCCAGTGAATGATGTCACAATATGTTTCAAACCCAAACAGACTGCAACAAACTTAGGAACATTCAAGAATGCTTATTGTTGGTGATTGTTAGTAGAGAGAACTATTTTTTCAAATACACTGTATAGCCCTAATAACCTTTACATAACATCCCTGTACTATGCTTATGTACTTAAATTAGCAGCACAGATGTATATAATACACTGTCTGTGCCTATTGGGCAAGTGTGTTACAGAGTCAGTGAGACCCACTGTGGCATGACGTGGGGATTGGAAACTAAGGGGCACATTAGGATGGTGGGCAGACAACATCCCTTTGTACAAAGGGACCGCCCGCCATAAGGACGGGGGTCCAGTGGGTGCCACTAGGATGTGCCTGCCACAGTGGTGGGCGCATCCTGCATTCCTAACATTGTGGCGGGCGGTGCACTCAGCACCACCCACCACAATGCCAGGAAGGCATGTTGTGCACTTCCATGCACAACATGGCAGGCACCACGCGGTGCCTGCCATGTTGTGCATGGAACTGCAGACCCCCTTATGCACCCCCCACCCCAGGAGTCCCTGGGGGCCCGCAACGGGCTCCCCAAGCAGACTCCGCATGCCTTTCTGTTGTGGCAATGCCGCCACGGAAAGGTATTACAAACCCCACATTCTTATATGGCTGGCGGTGTCTTTCAGACACCGCCACCATAAAGAACCCTTTCCACCCGGTCGACATGTGGACCGGGTGGCGGACGGTCTTTCCGTCCACCGCGGACCCCCTAGTCATTGTAATAGCGTGGGGGTAATTTCTGCACGGATGGCGGGCAGATCGCCCCCGCCGTGCCGGCGGTGACTACCGCCGGCCCGGCAGAGGTGATCCACCCGCCATTCTAATGGGGCCCTAAATTCTAGACGAGTTTACAAATATCACATAGTAACATTCTGGGGGTCTGTTTCTCAAAGGCCTTTTTTAAAAATCAGAAAACTAGTTTCTAAAGTTTCTGCATATATCTGGGATGGATTTCCAATTTTTTAGGGACTTACAAACATCTAAGAAGTATTAATGGAATTCCAAACCTGTGGTATATTTAGAGAGACAATACTTTCCTAAGCAATATCCCTTGTGGGAAATAAACACACGTTGGAAAACCTAGGGAATTGTGCATTGCACATGTAAGGTTTTTCTTAACGGGAAATGGTGTCTCTATGTAGAAAGGTATTTTGTGCATACTAATGAAAGTTAGGAATGTTCAATATGAATTTTCATCCAGCAAATACTGCAACTCCAAACAAAAACTTTAAGAGCAACTTTACAATATTTCCATAAAATGTGCGGAAATACCCACAAACCGATGAGTGTATGGGGTTTCCATGCATTTGAATCACTTCATCCCTGACATGAATCCTTTTCCACCCCTAGCCCTAATTTACAGTAGTGGATAGTCTGACCAGCTGGCATAGTTTCCACTACCTTAATTGTACTCCACTATTCTGTGTTTCAGAGTGTAGAATTTAGAATCAATCACGGAGGTCAGAGTGTTACGACTGAACATTGTGCTTGATTAGCGTCCACGTCCTTCCCTTATTCTTGTTTCTGAGAAGCAAGGCACTCATGGGAGCTGACAAGAGGGTGCACATTCAAAGGGACTAGGAGGAAAATAGGCGTTACAGAGAACGGAAACAGAATTCAATTGAGAATTGTAACTTGACACAGAGATTAAAGATTAATTGTCTAGGCTATGCAGAATTTTGCAGCAACATTTTGATTTGTCTGTATTTAGTTTTAATATCCATTCTAGCAATGTGTGTCTAGTGATGCGGTTTCACAAAACCTAGCCATACCATATAGGTCTTTGTGACATACAGAGGGCAAAAGTGCTGTATGTATGCGAGGGGAGGTGTGCTCCAAACTAACAGTATGATCACATGCTCAGTTATGTTTCACTCTACTGTTTCCAATCCCGCCAAAAGCACAGCTGCATAATTACAGCAACACAAAGGGAGTGAGTTAGATGCCATTGTGAATTTGTATTAAAACATCTAAAATGGGAATAAAATGGAAATAATCCAGAAATGTGGCTGCGCAATTTGTACACACAGAAAGGACTGGGCCTCCTTGTCCTTTTGCAAATATGGAGTTGAACATTTCAGGACTGATTTAAAAACGCACGCAAGAGTATGTAAAAGAGGACTACTGTAGCACTACCGCACATAAGAGTTTGTAAAAGAGTACTCCTGCTGTACTAATACATGTAAGAGTACGTGAAAGAGAACTCCTGCAGCACTACTGCACGGAAGAGTTTGTAAAAGAGTACCCCTGCTGTACTCATGCATGTAAGAGTACGTGAAAGAGGACTCCTGTAGTACTAAAGCACGTAAGAGTTTGTAAAAGAGTACTCCTGCTGTACTCATGCATGTAAGAGTATGTGAAAGAGGACTCCTGTAGCACTAACGCACATAACTGTTTGTAAATGAGTACTCCTGCTGTACTAATACATGTAAGAGTACGTAAAAGAGTACTCCTGCAGCACTACCGCATGGAAGAGTTTGTAAAAGAGTACTCCTGCTGTACTCATGCATGTAAGAGTACGTGAAAGAAGACTCCTGTAGCACTACCGCACATAACAGTTTGTAAAAGAGTACGTGAAAGAAGACTCCTGTAGCACTACCGCACATAACAGTTTGTAAAAGAGTACTCCTGCTGTACTAATACATGTAAGAGTACGTAAAAGAAGAATCCTGCAGCACTACCGCACGTGTTTGTAAAAGAGTACTCCTGCTGTACACATACATGTAAGAGTACGTGAAAGAGGACTCCTGTAGCCCTACCGAATGTAATAGTTTGTAAAAGAGTACTCTTGCTGTACTCATACATGTAAGAGAACATAAAAGAGGACTCCTGTAGCAATACCGCATGTAAGAATTTGTAAAAGAGTACTCCTGCTGTAATTATACATGTAAGAGTATGTAAAAAAGGACTTCTGTAGTACTACCACAAGTAAGAGTTTGTAAGAGTACTCCTGCTGTACTAATACATGTAAGAGTACGTAAAAGAGTACTCCTGCAGCACTACCGCATGTAAGACTTTGTAAAAGAGTACTCCTGCTGTACTCATACATGTAGGAGTGTGTGAAAGAGGACTCCTGTAGCACTACCGCATGTAAGAGTTTGTAAAAGAGTACTCCTGCTGTACTTATACATGTAAGAGTACGTAAAAGAAGAATCCTGCAGCACTACCGCACGTGTTTGTAAAAGAGTACTCCTGCTGTACACATACATGTAAGAGTACGTGAAAGAGGACTCCTGTAGCCCTACCGAATGTAATAGTTTGTAAAAGAGTACTCTTGCTGTACTAATACATGTAAGAGTACGTGAAAGAGAACTCCTGCAGCACTACTGCACGGAAGAGTTTGTAAAAGAGTACCCCTGCTGTACTCATGCATGTAAGAGTACGTGAAAGAGGACTCCTGTAGTACTAAAGCACGTAAGAGTTTGTAAAAGAGTACTCCTGATGTACTCATGCATGTAAGAGTACGTGAAAGAAGACTCCTGTAGCACTACCGCACATAACTGTTTGTAAAAGAGTACTCCTGCTGTACTAATACATGTAAGAGTACGTAAAAGAGTACTCCTGCAGCACTAACGCATGGAAGAGTTTGTAAAAGAGTACTCCTGCTGTACTCATGCATGTAAGAGTACGTGAAAGAAGACTCCTGTAGCACTACCGCACATAACAGTTTGTAAAAGAGTACGTGAAAGAAGACTCCTGTAGCACTACCGCACATAACAGTTTGTAAAAGAGTACTCCTGCTGTACTAATACATGTAAGAGTACGTAAAAGAAGAATCCTGCAGCACTACCGCACGTGTTTGTAAAAGAGTACTCCTGCTGTACACATACATGTAAGAGTACGTGAAAGAGGACTCCTGTAGCCCTACCGAATGTAATAGTTTGTAAAAGAGTACTCTTGCTGTACTCATACATGTAAGAGAACATAAAAGAGGACTCCTGTAGCAATACCGCATGTAAGAATTTGTAAAAGAGTACTCCTGCTGTAATTATACATGTAAGAGTATGTAAAAAAGGACTTCTGTAGTACTACCACAAGTAAGAGTTTGTAAGAGTACTCCTGCTGTACTAATACATGTAAGAGTACGTAAAAGAGTACTCCTGCAGCACTACCGCATGTAAGACTTTGTAAAAGAGTACTCCTGCTGTACTCATACATGTAGGAGTGCGTGAAGTGCGCCCTGGGCACCGCACCCAAACCGACAGACCACGCACGCAACCTAGGCTTCATCCTGGACTCCTCCCTCTCCATGACCAGACAAGTCAACGCCGTCTCCTCGTCGTGCTTCAACATCCTGCGCATGCTACGAAAGATCTTCTGGTGGATCCCCACCGAGACCAGGAAGACCGTCACCCAGGCCCTCGTCACCAGCCGTCTGGACTACGGCAACGCCCTATACGCCTGTACCACCGCCAAGCTCCAGAAGAGACTCCAGCGGATCCAGAACGCCTCAGCCAGACTCATCCTCGACATCCCACGAACCAGCCACATCTCCGGACATCTGAGAGACCTTCACTGGCTCCCCGTCAACAAAAGAATCACCTTCCGCCTCCTCACCCACGCACACAAAGCCATACACGACCGAGGCCCGAGCTACCTCAACAGCCGAGTCAACTTCTACGCTCCCAAACGCCACCTCCGATCAGCCAACCACGCCCTCGCCGCCGTCCCCCGCATCCGAAGAGCGACTACAGGAGGAAGGTCCTTCTCCTACCTGGCCGCCAAGACCTGGAACTCCCTCCCTCCCGACCTGCGCCTGACCCAAGACCACCTCCCCTTCAGGAAGAAGCTGAAGACCTGGCTGTTCGAGCAGTAGCGGCACCCCCCCACCCCCCAGCGCCTTGAGACCCTACGGGTATGTAGCGCGCTTTATAAGTGTCACTGATTGAGTGATTGATTGATTGAAAGAGGACTCCTGTAGCACTACCGCATGTAAGAGTTTGTAAAAGAGTACTCCTGCTGTACTTATACATGTAAGAGTACGTGAAACAGGACTCCTGTTGTACTACCACAAGTAAGAGTTGTAAAAGAGTACTCCTGCTGTACTAATACATGTAAGAGTACGTGAAACAGGACTCCTGTTGTACTACCACAAGTAAGTGTTGTAAAAGAGTACTCCTGCTGTACTAATACATGTAAGAGTATGTAAAAGAGGACTCCTGCAGCACTACTGCATGTAAGAGTTTGTAAAAGAGTACTCCTGCTGTACTCATACATGTAAGAGTATGTGGAAGAGGACTCCTGTAGCGCTAACGCACTTAAGAGTTTGTAAAAGAGTACTCCTGCTCAGGCGCGCAACACCCATTAGGCTCACTGGGCTACAGCCCCCCCTGTCGTGTGTGTCAGCCCGGGCTGAAACAGCTTTGCGGCTGGCGACGCCTAATTGCAGCCGCACCCGAGTACTTCACAGGTCTTTAAAAGACCGTTTACTTGTACGTGATGCTTTTGTTATGTTTTCACCCCTTCTTACAGCCACTCTGGTTACGGCTGGAAGAATTAGCCCCCCCAAAATCTTTATCAGCCCCCCCTGAAATTTGGCTCGAGTTGCCCGCCTGCTCCTGCTGTACTAACGCATGTAAGAGTACATAAACGAGTACCTTTTTTACTATTAGTTCCCTAACTCATGGGTGCTTTGTGAATTGCCCCCAAAGAGATATTGTCTGGTATTTATCACGCATGACACCAAAGCACTTCCCACATAGACACACTCACAACTCACACCTTTGCAACCAGACACCACTGTAGAATAAAGCTAAGGCAGTCGGTCGCTCCCCTACATGCTGAAGCGCAGAGGCAGTGAATAGAATAAGATCACAACTCTACCCTCACTTACGACACCAAAACGCTTTCTCCATATTACACATTTCCAATTCGACATCCTTCCAACTAATCCCAATTTACAGAATGGCGTACTATTAGCTGCAATGCGCTTTGGCATCCATCGGCTGTATAAACTGATATGTAAAGTGCAATACAAAATAACAAAATCAGACTCTACTGTTAACTAAGCGTGGGGTATCATGTCTTAATTCAGTATGTTCCTTTTGTCATCTCTGCGAGAATTGATATAAATCGAAACAGGTTAATGTGTTAGGTGTTATTCTATCACAGGTTGCAATGAGCGGGCCACGCAAGCGCAGTCACAGGCGCAGGTGGTGGCGGCCATGTTGTCTGACTGCATTTCAGGTGCCTCGTGCCATTAGACGAGAATAATTGCTTCAGCACGATGCGTTTAAATAAAATTGTGTTCCCATTGCCTCGGGCTTGTTTTTGACACGTTTTGTTTGCTTTGCTCATTTTTGGTTCAATAAGCAAATCTGCTGAATTGTTCAACTCCTCACTGAGTTTTACAGAGTTGCCCTGTGAATCTCAAACAGCTCTGTTGTTTATTGTTGTGGAAGTCTAATGCGGAGACTAATGAGGAAGCGTGCTTGTGTGGATAACGGGGCTGGGTTCAAGTCAATTTAATGTAAAGTAATTGCCTCCAAGGTGAGCAATGATTGTTTTAATTAATATTGCATTCCATCTTATCACTTAATTACTTTTTGTATGCATGCATCCATATTGTCAAACATAACAAAAGTGTTATTTTAACTTAACCTCTGCACACATATATCAAAGTATAACTATTATTAGTTTTCGCAATGATCTGCACCATGAATATTAAAGCTGTTGTTACTTGACAAGTGTATTAATGTCCACATTATTGGCACATGCATCATTGTAAACACCGGTCGCAAAGGGCTTTGCAACTGGTATTTTTGCATTTGGGATGCATCAACCCAAATGCAATCTCACAATTTAGGAAATCGCTTGCGATTACCTAAATTGCGAGCGCATGTAGGGAATCGCAAATTGCGATTCCCTAAATGCAATGCATGAGGCGTGTTAAAATTGCAATTTCACAATTTGGGATCGCAAATTAACATCAATTTTAAGTTGATGGTAATTTGCCAAAACTTTGAAAAATGCATAAATGCATTTTTCTTGGTGCACACACATATGCCCTTGGGGCATGTGTGTGCGCAACATGTGATCACATGCAGATTTCAGGGGTGCATCAGGGTGGCCTTTAAGCCCCCTTGCACCCTTGAAATTGCATGCACAATTTGCGGGTACTTATTTGGTACTCGCAAATTACGCATGCAATTCCCATTCATCCCTATGGGCCTCTAGGCCCATATGAATTAATGGGAAGCTATTCCTTAATTGTGAATCGTAATTTGCAATTCGCAATTTAGAAATATGTAGGAAGCGCTAATATTTTAGTGAAACCTACATGCATAGGCAATTGTAATTCCATAATTACGATGCCTTAATAATCGCAATTATGGAATCGCAATTGCCTACAATGATGCATGTGCCCCTTTATCTTTGAAGCATAACAGTTTTCACTGTCAGGCCAACTCGTTTCATCAAAGGCTTAATTTTGGTTATTCCAAAAGTGGTAAATCGGATGGCCATGAACAACTTGGTTGTCCAACTTAGGTTTTATGTGTTGGGACAGGGGGTCTCAAAAGAAGGCGGTGAATTCTCTGGGTCTTCATACTGAATTGGCTGTTCTTGGATGCTCGGTTCAAACTAATACCCCTGTGGCAACAGTTCATGAAACTGGTAGCAACAGTTCAGGTCTAAGAGGATTTGCAAACCTGCTATGTAACAGCAGTGATGTGTTCTACTAGTGTGTACTCACTTCCAAAATGAGAAGTAATTGTTGTAATTACTGTTGTATTCTTCAATAATTCTTATATGAAAGAATAGTATTTCTCATGTAACAGCAGATACAAAGAAAATGAAACTGCACAGAAAACTATGCGTGGCGTGTCTACCTTAAAGGTTACAGCATGGAGGGAGATGTTTACGGTGTGGGAGAGTGAAAGGGAGGTGGGGTTATACGCTCAAAATTGTTTATATATTGGGGAGTATAGAAATTTGCAATAGATTCGAGAGCAGTATTTATGAATGTTACATTGGATGAAGAAAATATTGAATGAAATGGTGAATATTACTCAACTGTTTGGAAATAAATGCAACCAGGACAGCTGCACCCTGGATGGGGGCAGCTGCACAGTGGATGGGGGCAGCTCCACCCTGGATGGACACAGCGGCACCCTGCATGGGGGCAGCCGCACCCTCGATGGGCGCAGCTGCACAGTGTATGGGGACAGCTCCACCCTCGATGGGGGCAGCTGCACAGTAGATGGGGACAGCTGCACCCTGGATGGGAACATCTGCACCCTGGATGGGGGCAGCTACACGTGGATGGGGACAGCTGCACCCTAGATGGGGACAGCGGCACCCTGCATGGGGGCAGCTGCACCGTGGATGGGGACAGCTCCACTATCGATGGGGTCAGCTGCACAGTGGATGGGGACAGCTCCACCCTCGATGAGGGCAGCTGCACAGTGGAAGGGGACAGCTGCACTCTCGATGAGGGCAGCTGCACAGTGGAAGGGGACAGCTGGACCCTGTAGGGTGCAGCTGCACAGTGGATGTGGACAGCTGCACCCTGGTTAGGGACCGCTGCACCCTGGATGAGGACCGCTGTACCCTGGATGGGGGAAGCTGCACAGTGGATGGGGACAGCTGCACTCTGGGTGAGGACAGCTGCACCCTCGATGGGGACAGCTGCACCCTGAATGGGGGCAGCTGCACAGTGGTTGAGAACACTTGCCTTTGAGTCGAAAATATAGTTTAAATAAAAGGGATCTGACATGTTATACAGCAAAATGGAAACTTATTACATGGAGACTCACTTGGGCTTCCTGACAAATTGATAGTTTGATTGCTTTGGGGATATATGCAGCACCAAACACGTCTTACTGAGATCTCAATGATGTCAAACATATCATTCCACACACTAGAATATAATAACAATTATGGGAAACGGTGTGACTGGCTCTATCGTGAACATAGTATGGCAATTGATATTGTCCCACAAGGCAGGAGCACTTACCAGAAAATGGATATTGTTCAAGGCGCAATGCGACATATTCAAATACGATTTCATTTCTTTCAGATCTAGTGGCATGCACCTAGTAAGTCCAATGCTAAATAAAGGCATGCTGGAATCTCAAAAAATAAGTTACATTTGTCATTAAAATACGTGTCAGATTTACTGATGATGGACAATCTTGGCATTTTCTTCCAATATGAGGAGAAATGTGGTGGAAACTCCTTGCAGCTGAAGTGTCTCTTTTACTTTTTTACATTTTTGCAACTTAATTCTGTGTTGCCTGCAAGCCCCTTTTCTGTAGATTATAAATGGTGTGCTTGAATTGCCTGACCTGTGGATAAAGTATGTGCACGAGATAAAGTCTGCCTTCTGGGTGTCAATGTCATTCACTTAGAAATGGTGCCTTGAAGCCCCTTTCCTGCTTTTCAGTAATGCTTTGGGCCAGTCCTGCTGATCAACAGTATCTGCCTGAACTGCTATGAAAATAAAGATTTACAGTAACTAATGCACATTGAAAGGCGTGCTTGCAGATCTAAGGCCATGTGTATTTTATATGATTTATTTGGTTCCTTGCTATCGCCTGACAATAGCTCCACAATGGAGCCGGTTGCATTTGTATTTCAGCACAATTGTGTCAAAGATGAGGTGCTGTGAATTAAGCCCTATTGTGTTGTCTGGCAGAACCACGTTACAAAAACTGAGGTTTGATGGAGAGGTAGAAATATAATGGGAAAGCCGTGGAAGAACAGCAACTTATTACACAACTGACTCATATTTACCTTCCACTTTTTTACAGTTTGAAGGACAGGAACATAAAATGAATTGTCGGATTCACGCGCGATTCGTTCAGATCTCCTGATTGGATGGGGAGCAACGGCAGTGCTTAATTTGTGCCGGTGGGCATGACACTCGTTTTTAGGGGCTGGGACTTTTTCATTATCAGATTTTTGCCCAGAACAGTAGGGAGAAAAGGTGGAAGAGAGTGAGAGAAAGATTAGGAACAACGACTGAGAGAGAGCATCATGAAAAAGAGCCTTCAATAGTGAGAGAAAGAGACAGGGCGTTTAGGGTGGTGGAAGAAGAAGGCACGAGGTGGACTCAAGGCTGGACATCCTTTGGTGTTCAGCAACTCCAGCAGTGGACTCCGGAGAAACTTGAGGACCCTTGTATGTTTTTCAGACAAAGGACTGCAGAGCTAGTAACACTGGCGCCAGAACACGATAGGTTGAGATTGGCATTAGCCCAGCAGCTACCCTGAGATTAAAATCAGGTAATCCATTGATTTCACCTGGTGAATAAAAACGACAAAATGCAGGAAGTGTGTATTTATCTTATATTTGTTTTTATTTTATTGCAGTAAAAAAAAAAACTGGGTTGGCTTGTGTCTTGCTGTCTTGTGAATCAATAGCTCTGAATGTTTTTAAAGAGTTAAATCCTCGTGCAGATGCAATATGTGATACTGTCTGGCCTTATAATATATATTGGAGTACATTAAAAACTAAGAAAGGCACGTCTATATGCCAGATACACAAGGCTAACGGCCAGCCTGTTGTGCACACTGTAGAGTGGACACTGGACATGGTGTGCTATGACTGCCCAGACAGCTCAGCAGTAAGATGTTTCTTGCTGCAGTATTGGGATGTTGTGGCCACCTGAGGCAAGGACCAGGTCATTTCAGAGTTTGGAATCGCAGTCCCAGTTAGAGACTTCGGTGCTGTTGATATTTGGAAGACGGAAGCTGGATCAGAGGAGGGACGTGGGCCAGCGAAGGCTCACAGCTGGCATGCATCGGGGTGCCATCATTGGCAGACAGTCAGGGTTTTTGGCCTCGAAGTCGCTACACATGATGCAAACTGCCTTACAAATGTCCCTGTGCCACATTATTTGGGTTGCTGGTGCAGTGTGTGCCAGCACACGTTCCTGTGCACCACGGCAGCACCACAGACGTCACACACTTTGCCGCCACAGTTTCTGCCATTTAATGTATTTGTATCAAGCGCATGATGGCACATGGGCTGGCTCCGGAGAGCAGCAGAGCGCATTTCGGACAGCACTGCTTATTGTGACAGGAGCTTCTGAAACACCAGGTACTGCATAGAGAAAAATAGGAAATGTGGGGTTGGGGGGAAATCCCTTCCAGTAACTCACCACAGTGCGGTGGTGGGGGAAGGGGGAGTATCATTGAGACAGCACTAGGCAGCACACCATTTCACACATTGTTTTACCTCAATGCAGGTATCCATATGTATGATGTCTGACAACAGGCTCATCTTTGGGAGAAGAGAGTGAGGAGGATGTAGTTTCAGAGCAGGCTTACTCTGGGCAACCATTTAACCCTCAAACTCGTCAGGACTCCACCAAACCATCACAATCTATCGTTAAATAAATAAATATATATGTGTATATATGACCTCTCTCTGTACATATATATATATGAGAGAGCACAAATCTGGGGAAAAATGTATAAGTGCACCATATTTACAAGCATGTAGTTAATTAACATATACCTTGCACCAGAGTGTCTTATATTTAGTGGTGAAACATATAGAGTGTTTAAGTAGGATATCAATAATCATAACAGTGTGAGACTAATGTAGAAATGTTGGAATGAATATGTAAACCTCACGTTCTCATGTTAAAGGAATCCTGTAAGAGTTAAGTGAAACTCTATGAACCAGTATATTGTGTAGGCCTCATGGCAATTCACAGAAAATCTAAACGTGCTGCTAAAATAATGTGTGGTGGGGTTAACGTGGTTCTTCCAAAATGTATTATCGAATTTAATTTGAAATATATGCTTTATAGATGTGTGTTTTAAGAAACGTATGTTAGTTAAGAATGCTGTTTAAATCAAGTTAAATGTTTTCAGAGTGCAGGGACCCGCTTCATGTAAATCAAGTAGGCCCGAACTGATAGGGATGTTCCTTTGATCTGAAATGTGCTCGTTAGAGGAGAAGTCGAGAGGTGCCAAGTACAGAGCTTTCCATATGCTTTATGACCTATAGATATGGTGGAGCCTGGAATTGAGGCCCACTGTAGGACGGCCTGTATGCAGGTGCGAGGGGTCCTAATCAGTCAAAATGAATAGAGCTTTGTTCAGTGGCGCTTGGCGCAGGCCTGTAGGAGTCTTCAGGAATTTCAGGGGGTACCGGCGCACTGAAGAAGAAGCCTGGGAACCAAGGTCAACTTTAACGAGGGTCTTGAAGAGTACCATCATGGAGTTTGCCGCGCAAAGATGTACCACGTGAGGGGCGTCCCAAGGGGCGTTCCTATTGGAAATGTGATTTGGTATTAGGGAAAGCGACCCGGGGGGAGAGCAGAGCAGATGATTTTGGGAGCCTAAGGAAGCGGATGGGTAGGCAGATAGACTGATCAGGAGAGACCCATTATCAGAGAAGAGACAAAGAGAAGTGCGTGATCTTCTTAGGAAGTCACCACGGCTGACACCTAGAGGGGTAAAGATCTTGTTAAGTAGGGATGTCACTTAGTGTAGTGTAGGGACAGACTAACCTGAATTTTCTTTTCTGTAATGACTTTGAGGTTGCAACTTGTATCCATTTTGGCAACGCTCATGATATTCGAACTTGTACTCATTATTCTGTTTTGTAGACTCAGATTATTCAAAGAATTCATGTTCATAGTGATACCAGTTTATCTTTTGAATCTCATCTTAAGAAGTTTGTATCTTCAGTTATCTTTGACTTTATATTAAATCTTTGAAACTTAATCCTGGTCAGTGGTCATTTAGAGTGGTGTAAGTTCTTAATTAATTGATCTATTGTTAGATTGCCTTTTACTCAATGACAGGTACCAACGATCCAGTCGACTTGGTTTGGGATCTGGTAAGGTAACTAGTAACCAGTAATCCCGCGTTAACAGTTGGTAGCAGAGGATGGTTATCTTCTTGAGGAAGGTAATCTAGAGAGGTTAGTTTACCCCAAGGCCCCTAGACATCGAGAGAAGAGCAGCGGAAGAATCGTGCGCCGAAGGTGCAGACGGTGCGAGAAAAGCAGCAGTATCGGAGGAGAGTGAGTATAACAAGGGTCATGCGTGAACAGATTGCGGTGTTTTGTGTTGTATTTGTAGTGTAATGTCTTGCGGAGTTGAATGCCTGTAGTGTGATTGAGAGAAGGTTGTGAGCGCGCGCAACCTGGTGAACCGGTAAACCTGGTAAACGGGTGAACTGGCAAATCTTAAGTTCAGGCCAGAGCTTAAGTGGTTTGGGTGTATCGAACATCCCGAGTAGTTGTCGACCGCAGTACGGAGGTCACGAGGTACCATTGACCGCCGTGGGACCGAGATAGGGGGAGTGTAAGAGTGAGCGTATGAGTAACGGACGCTGGTCGGAAGTTACTGTGTGTCAGTAACCTATCAGAGAAGGCGATTGTCTGGACGGAAAGACATTTCGTCAAGTTAAGGTGACAACTACAGAAAAGACTGTGGGCGTACAGTCAAGAAAGGTGATCGCTTGGACGGAAGTAATAATTTTTCAGGGTATGAATGGGACGCGTGCATGACCGAGGAGACGAGCTGAGAAAGGAGGGGAACTGCTGCGAAGGGGGACGGGTGACGTCGGCTAGAGCCGCGCTGTGATTGAGCGGTTGGTGTGACGTTAGCTAAAGCCGCGCTCTGGTTGGGCGGCTAGAGTGACGTCGGAGGAAAGCCGCGCACGGATAGGCCAGTTAGTGAGAACCGCACTGAGATTGGTGGATTGTCATCAGGAAGTAAACAAAAGCGGAGAAAAGAGAAATCATGAAGTGCTTTAAGTGTTTGAAAGGGATTTTTAAAAGAAAAAGAAGTGAACATTATTACGGGGAAGAGGCTCCGCCGGAGGGTACACCAGCTCATTATATGGCAACGAATGTGGGGCTGCATACCATATTATGGATCGGGACTTGGAATAAGCTTACGGAGGGGGGTGAAGAAATGCAGTTCCCGAAGTACGGGACGTTTAAGTTAGAGGTGTTGCATCGGCTAAAAGCAGTCATGTCCTCATTGAAACCCTCGCCTAGACCAACACAGTTTGAGGCCCTTAATGCATGGATTAGGGCAGCGCACGACCGAAATTTGAACAGGCGTCAACAAAGACTGACGCGATCGGTAAGAGCAGTGCGAGATTCCAAATGGGACGAGGAGGCAAAGAGGTGGAGGATACAGGCTATTGAAGTAGAGAAATTGTATCCCATGAGGGAGGTGGGAGGAGGAGGAAACCTCATGGAAGAGGACGAAGAAAGTGAGTCGGAAGACAACCTGATAAACAGGCTGCTGTTAGATAGACCACCTCCGAGAGTGGGAGAGATTGAAGATAGGGGACTCGCAAGGGAAGGTGGAACTGTCATAGAGGGGTATACACCACTCCCAGTATCAGAATGGACTCCTATCAAAGGAGAGGAGACACCTCATAACAACACTGTACAGAGTGTAGTGGGGAGGTTTGTGGTGCAGAAAACGCCAACCACCGAAAGGATTGAGTCTGTGGGATTGCCAGATGCTCTTCAAGTGCCTGTTACCATAGGACCCATAGTATCGATCTATAACCCTGAGAGAGATAGAGAGGAAGAACAGAGGCAATTGGATAGAGAAAGGATTGAGATGGAAAGGAGGAATAACGTGACAAATGCATGGAAACAATTGCCAGGATCGGTAACTCGGAATACACCATTAGACACTACTGTAGGTCCCAATTCAGGACAGGGAGGTCCGAGAGGACCAATGGATCTAAGGGGACCGCGGCCAAAGCCCTATACAGAATTAAGAGCTGATTTGAGGGAATGGGATGGGTCCGTGGTAACCCCGAGTAACAGGTCAAGAACAGAACCAGAGTGGGAGAACAGAGGTAGCGGGACTGTATCTCATTGTGGGGCCAGCGAGAGCAGTCAGGGCCGAGAAGGCCAAAGTCAGGAGAACAGAGGAGTTACCTGTTCAATGAATGGGAGGGAACAGCAGGAGCAGAATGGTAGGAGTATGGAGTGTGAGGAGGTGTCTCGCCTCATGCAAACAGAGGGAGACCAAAGAACGCAAGAGTACAGGGATAGGTTTAGGTGCACTCATCACTCACACGCGCCTGGGGAAAATGTACAGCACTGGCAAAGAGGGAACAGTGAAGGGTCACGTCATACATCGAGTGATCGGAGATCACAGATGCATGAGGAAGAAAGAGGGAGTAACGGAACACCTTACCATGTATCCCGTGAAGTTAGACAGGATGGGGAACGCGGGGCTATGAGACGCGAGGGAGTGTTTCACTATCCACCCCGAGAAGATGGAAAGGCATGGGACCTAGAGAGATGGGAGCAGGGGAGGACTCCATATAACTCACCAGTGCCTAGGCGCAGGACTAGGAGCTGGGACGGGAGGGATGTGGAAGGAGCATCCGGAGCTGAGGTACTAAAGGCTGCGATAAAAGTCAAAAGGCTTGATGTCTCTAGTCTAAAATCCGATCTAGACGAGATTATAGAAGGGACGGTGCCATTAGAAAGGATTGACTTGTACGAACAGGATGAGCTGCTGTTCATAGCGAAGGATATTACTAGGAAAGCTAGAGCGTTTCATGAGAAACTGACCAGTTTGGCAGACAGGTATGCCGTAGATTTATCTAGGACAAGGGCATTGCAGAGTAACCACAGATTACAGTACTCGGACCAAGACCTAGATGAGAAGAGAACTACCGGATTAAAAACACACATAAGAGAATTGGTATCAGGAATAAGGGTTTGGAGAGAACTGGACAAATGGGAAGAGAGGTGGTCGAAAAAGGGCACTGTTAGGCGGAGTACAAGTGTGATGACCCCAGAGGGAAGGGTAATGCAGATGGAGGCATTCCCTTTGCGAGAAATATCAAACGGAAATTATGTACATGTGCCCTGGAGTAGGGGAGATTTAGCTGCATTTACCAACTCATTTCCGAAGTTGAGGGAAAATCCAGTAGAGTGGTATAAGCAGGTAGAAAGGTTTGTAAAGATCTCCAAAGTATTGTGGATTGATTTAAACACCTTGTTTGACATTGTGGTTCCAGGGGATTTGTGGGTAACGTGCAAGATTAGTGTCCAGTGGCCAAATGAAGAGCCTGAGAGGAATGCTAGAACTAATGGACCATCGGACAGTGTCATGGAGAAGTACGAAAGAGTAATAGCCTGGTTAAAGGATAAAGTGCCTCCACAGGATATAGATTAGGTAAAAATAGACAGGACAAGGCAGGAACCCAAGGAGACAGTCCACGAGTTTTATGAGAGATTACTGAAAATATTCAAACAATATAGTGGACTAGATGTAATGGACCCCAAAGACATAGGGCAGTTTGTGTCAAAGTTCGTTTTGGGGCTGAGGCCAGATATTTGTTTGATGATCCAACAACATTTAATTTGTTGGCAAAACAAACCACTAGATGAGATCTTGCGTTATGCGAGATACTGTAGTGACGTGATAGATTCTAAAGCCAAGAATCTAAAGGAGAAATTGATGGTGGTGCAAATGCAGTCAGCCGGAAAAGGTGGACAGCAGAAGCAGGGGATGGGACGAAAGCCCAACGGTCAGAACAAAGACAATGAAGAAGGGCAGAGGCCTAGGGTAGACTTTGCCACTTTAAAGAAAATGACAAAGTGCCATTTGTGTCACCAGGTGGGACATTGGCGACGCGAGTGTCCCTATAACCCTGAAAATGGAGAGCTAGAAGTCGAAGAGCAGGTTCCAGAGGTTCCGGCTCCAAGGGGGACAGTTACGGGAAGCAAGGGGGCCAAAGGGGGGACTTCAGCTCCACGAGCCCAGTTCCCACAGCCACCGAAAATATCGACAGGGGGAAAGGTCTTCAAACAAATGCCTCTCTTTATCGAGGAAGAAAAGTTGGGAACGCATCGGATCCAGAAGAAGAGAGAAGACAGGACGGCAGTGAGACTGAAGACGCAACTGAAGGAGAGAGCAGCAGTGAATACGATTCAGACACAAATCAGTACCAGAGTGATCAAGAACCGAGTGTGAGGACGAGAAATAGGAGAATAAGGCTTGGAGCTGCCACTTGGCCGGAAAGAAGAAGGAGGCTAAGTTTAAGGTCGGCTCAGGAAGAAACGCTTGCTCCTATATCCGAAGACTCGGATCCAGAAGAAGATACCCAGGATCAAGCCCAGGAAGGTCCTAGAAGGTCAAGGAGGGTGCGAGTGCCTAGTAGAAGATATTCTACTCCTGATTGGACCTACCTCGTTGCAGATGTCCGGGGGGCACAGAACCGGGAGGGTCAGGGAAGTGAACCTGATCAGAACTGATCCGATCATCACAGTGCAAATACTGTTCCTGCTACCGGGGGTGGAGGTCGAAAGGTTGCTGACACTCAACATCGTCTACCCTCCTCTCTTGAGCGGGATAAGAAAATTGATTTTAGAGACAGTTGATTTTCCAGTTTGCTGTTCACGATATCCGATACTGGAGGGGACTCTCCTTCGGTTAGAAATGCTTGAGCGAGTAGTGGAAGTTCTTGGAGCGCTCATTGTTTTGGACTAACACTTTGTTGAAAAAGACTTCTAAAAGGACTTTGAAAAATTACTGCAAGATAACTTAGCGCCGAGTGGAAGAAGAAAATGGTAGGGTCTTCCTTTTAGAGGACGGAGAAGGGCTAGGGTTGTCTATTTTGTACAGGACTTTAAACTGTTGTGCGAAGCCAATTAGCAGCTTCCAAGTGTTCAAAGAGAGACATTGGTTGAAAGAAAGACTTTGTTCGGAAAGAAGGAGAAGTTGATGCTAGAAGAACATCCAAAGCTACACTGTTTGAGAACATGGAGGCTGGCAACCCGAACCGCAGGGCAAAATGTATAGTTGGCACACTTTTAGGAGTAGTGATTTCTCTGATAGTTTTAGTGATTACTGTCTCATACATAGTGGGACACGAGAGGGATGCAACTGCAGTCAAAGAAGTCAAGGGAGTGTCAACACCGAGAACTACTACTGTTAATTATAAGGGAAACATCAATGATAAAGATAAAACGTTGTTAGATGCAGAAATAAAAAGGTTACACACAGACGAGTCACAGGGAAATTTCAGGTCAAATGCTTATGCCAAATTGCTTTATGAGTACATTGATGTCATGGAGGCGAAGAACTGCTACGTTTGTATGAAGTTACCAGCTTCTGTGGATGAGGGTATCAGATACCATCATCTTCCATTGACATATGGAAAACCATGCAGTTTGTTGTTGAGCATATTCTATGGACGAGAAGGATTCGAGTATTATTTCTCGAACTTCGACTCGACTTTGCCAGAGGTCCCAAATTACAAGCATCTGAACAAGTGGGACTATTACAAGAGCGAAGACAGATTACACAAATGGTTCATTCCATGGAGAACGTTAGATACTTCACATGCCCGAAGAAATAATCTGACTTGTCAAGTGTCAGAAATTGAGAAAAAGTTTATAGGGCAGGTGGATACTCGATACAGAAGGCAGAATATTCAGAAAGCTTCAGGACAATGGGAGACAGATTGGACCAAGGAAGAAAGGGAACACCAGAGGAAAGGTAGCAAGGGTCCAATTGCTTTAGATAAAGAGAAAAGGGGGAAACTATGTATACACAGAAGTTACTCCTATTATGAGAATTTGTTTGTAGGGGAAGTTAGTTGTGAACATGCTTTCCAGTTGGAGTATTACTCCAAGGACTTTTTGAAAGAAATGCAAGCCATACCAAATGTATATTTTGTATGTGGAAGGAATGCTTATGTGAGGTTACCAGATAATTGGTACGGATCATGCTATCTAGCAATTGTCTTCCCCAAAATATATCATGTTGAGAATTTAGAATCGACCAAGAGAGGAATACCAACAAGAGGAGAAAGAGGGTTAGGAGCTGAAGAAGTAATTGGGGATGTGTTTGGTGCTGCATTCCCTATCTTGGGAGTGATACTGAATGACATCAAAATTAGAAGACTAGCTACAGTCGTAGATAGGTTATCTGCCAGTACTGCTAGATCATTAATGCTGGTGGAAGGTGAGATGCAATCGATCAGGGCAATGGTTCTTCAGAACCGACTTGCTTTAGACGTTCTGTTAGCCAAAGAGGGAGGAGTCTGTAAGGCTTTGAAGGTCCAGGAGTGCTGCACTTACATTCCGGACAATTCAAAACCTTTAGAAAAGTATATACGAAACATCACCGCCATACACCACGAAATTGAGGATTTGACAAAGGTAAATGTGTGGGAAAAAGTAGGTCATGGAATGGGTAAAGTTGGAAGTTGGTTTGCCAATTTAGGAAAGGGTATCGTTTGGTACATATTGAAACCCATCATCATAATTGTGATTTGTGTAATCACTTTGTGGGGATTGGTGCGTTTGTATCAGTGGTATAGAGCAAACAGATTGCAAAGAACTATGAGAGAACAGGAGAAAAGGTTGACAGCAATGCAAGATACACAATATAAGAGTCTGAAGGCATTGGAGACAATGAAAAGAAGTGGTACTGCCACGACTTCACTTTGAAGAGTCCTACATTTTTGTGATGGTGTTTTGATGGTGATGACCCCTGGAGGTCATCAAAGGGGGGGACTGAGAGAGCACAAATCTGGGAAAAAATGTATAAGTGCACCATATTTACAAGCATGTAGTTAATTAACATATACCTTGCACCAGAGTGTCTTATATTTAGTGGTGAAACGTATAGAGTGTTTAAGTAGGATATCAATAATCATAACAGTGTGAGACTAATGTAGAAATGTTGGAATGAATATGTAAACCTCACGTTCTCATGTTAAAGGAATCCTGTAAGAGTTAAGTGAAACTCTATGAACCAGTATATTGTGTAGGCCTCATGGCAATTCACAGAAAATCTAAACGTGCTGCTAAAATAATGTGTGGTGGGGTTAACATGGTTCTTCCAAAATGTATTATCGAATTTAATTTGAAATATATGCTTTATAGATGTGTGTTTTAAGAAACGTATGTTAGTTAAGAATGCTGTTTAAATCAAGTTAAATGTTTTCAGAGTGCAGGGACCCGCTTCATGTAAATCAAGTAGGCCCGAACTGATAGGGATGTTCCTTTGATCTGAAATGTGCTCGTTAGAGGAGAAGTCGAGAGGTGCCAATTACAGAGCTTTCCATATGCTTTATGACCTATAGATATGGTGGAGCCTGGAATTGAGGCCCACTGTAGGACGGCCTGTATGCAGGTGCGAGGGGTCCTAATCAGTCGAAATGAATGGAGCTTTGTTCAGTGGCGCTTGGCGCAGGCCTGTAGGAGTCTTCAGGAATTTCAGGGGGTACCGGCGCACTGAAGAAGAAGCCTGGGAACCAAGGTCAACTTTAACGAGGGTCTTGAAGAGTACCATCATGGAGTTTGCCGCGCAAAGATGTACCACGTGAGGGGCGTCCCAAGGGGCGTTCCTATTGGAAATGTGATTTGGTATTAGGGAAAGCGACCCGGGGGGAGAGCAGAGCAGATGATTTTGGGAGCCTAAGGAAGCGGATGGGTAGACAGATAGACTGATCAGGAGAGACCCATTATCAGGGAAGAGACAAAGAGAAGTGCGTGATCTTCTTAGGAAGTCACCACGGCTGACACCTAGAGGGGTAAAGATCTTGTTAAGTAGGGATGTCACTTAGTGTAGTGTAGGGACAGACTAACCTGAATTTTCTTTTCTGTAATGACTTTGAGGTTGCAACTTGGATCCATTTTGGCAACGCTCATGATATTCGAACTTGTACTCATTATTCTGTTTTGTAGACTCAGATTATTCAAAGAATTCATGTTCATAGTGATACCAGTTTATCTTTTGAATCTCATCTTAAGAAGTTTGTATCTTCAGTTATCTTTGACTTTATATTAAATCTTTGAAACTTAATCCTGGTCAGTGGTCATTTAGAATGGTGTAAGTTCTTAATTAATTGATCTATTGTTAGATTGCCTTTTACTCAATGACAGGTACCAACGATCCAGTCGACTTGGTTTGGGATCTGGTAAGGTAACTAGTAACCAGTAATCCCGCGTTAACATATATATATATATATATATATATATATATGCCTCTGTTGTCCTTTTTTTTGTCTGTTGCCTTCGCTCCCTTTCTCTCGGACCTTCCATCCCTACTTCTGTCTGTTTCTTTTTTCTTGCATCTCTGCTTCTCTTTCGTCTCAGTCTCTTCCTCTGTTCGTCACTTAATGTGGTAAGTCTCTGTTCTTCTTCTCTTTTTTTCTTCCCATATCCCTTTGACTCTGCCTGTATCCCTTCCTGCCTTATCTTTAGTCTGTCTTGTTTTCTGCTTCTGCCTAGGAAAGTCTTTATGCATCTCTCCCACGCCTCAGTCTTTTCCTCTGTTCGTCATTCTATGTGGTCTGTCTCTTTCTGCCTCTGTGTGTCTTCTTGCTCTCCCTTTATGTCTCCTTGTATGCTGCATCTCTTCCTGCCTTTTCTTCAGTCTGTTCTGTTTCCTGCCCATATCTTTCCTTCCGCCTAGGCAAGTCTCTGTGCACCTCTCCCTCTTTTTCTGCTTCTTTCGGTCTCTGTCTTTGGGTTACTTTGGCCCCTCACACAAACTCCCTCTTCCTCTACTGCATCTCTTTTCTCGCTGTCTTGGTGATACGTCTTGTCGAGTATTCTTTTTTTTCCATTAATTTTCTTAAAAAGGAAAGATGTAACAGTTTCTAAATCAGCGTAGCTCTGCTTAACAAGGGCTAGCAGTGACTGAGCTGTGTTTCTGGGTATCATTTCCGGTTACGGTACAGTGGCCTCTGGGACTCTTCTTGTGACTGGGCATTCTACAGCAGGAGCGGATGCGAGGATTGTGCATTTCTTTCCTCACGTTTATTGAACAGCAAATTCAAAGTAAACAGAAAAAAACATGTCTTGAACTACAACTCTCATGAACCTCTGGAGTAACCGTGGCCACCTACAGTCCAATCATGAGAGGTAGTGCACTCCATAAACAGTTGCCGTAACCGTAGTGTCTCCTCTTTCTTTACTGCTGGCCCATCAGTTAAGTCCCTTCACTCCTTTCCTGGTGGTTTGGGGATTTCGCTTGGTGGGCTGTTTTGGCTATTCTAGTAGTGTTTTGCCTGTATTGCCTTGCTCTGCTTTATCTGCGGTATATATTATTGGGTGTCCTTTACCGGTTCTCCCGCGCGGTAGGCTTCTGCCCGAGCGTGTGATTTTTTGATACAGCGTGGGTGTGCTAGGTGGCGCTGTTTCGCGCCTCTCATTGCATCCTCTCTTCACAGCGCCGGTTGCGCCGCTGGTGGGGCGAATTGCGCTTTGGAATCAGAGTGGCCTCCTGCTCGTGCCTTGATTCCTTCTCCCCCTCGCCTGACACTGCTGCGGGCGGTAAGTTTGACGGGCTTAGCACTTTGACATTTTTGCATATTGCCAGTTCCCGGCTCCCGCCTGTCATCGCCTGTGCATGACAGCGTTTCTGGACACCGGCAAGGGGGTGGGCCCCCCTTTACTAGATTGGGGCGTTTTTGCTGGATGACCTCGCCTCCTATTCATCATGCCGTGACAGCGTGAGCATGACTACACCCCCTCTTTATCCTATGAGAATAGGCTCCCCAGGCGCGCAGACCTGCAGAGATGGACAAGCTCCTCTCTTCAGCCATAACCCAGGTGCTTGCCCCTTTGCAGGAAAGCGTTGACCGTCTCTCCGCCCATGTTTTCAAGGGCACTGGAATACTGGGGGACAGGGGAGCCTGGCTTAGCGGGGAGCTTCCCGTTCGCCCATGCAAGGCTTCTAAGCGTGACGCGGGGCACCTCGATGGCTTCAGTCTTCTGGCGGAAGCCTTCCAGAAGCGTGTGCGCACGCTTCGTGATGCACCCTACCTGGAGGAGGAGTTGCCCGGAGATGCTGGCGACGATGGTGCCACGGATTTCGACCCCGAGGTGGGGGAGGTGGAATGTGAGGATGATGAGGAGTCCTCAGATGGGTTCCAGGAGCCCGACAGGTCATGGTGCCGTCAGTCTTCAGCCTCATCCATGTGGGAGGGAGAGGGCCCCTCGTCTGACATGTTTGACCCCCTATGTATGTTCAGGCCCAGGTCCACAGAATGGGTCCCGGACAAGAAGGTAGCAGACTATGTCACCGATAAGATCAGGCAACCCCTCAATAAAGAAGTTAGGGCTCGACTTCGGTTGGAATGTCCCAGGCTGTCCCATCCTAACAGAATCACTCTGACCCACGAGATTGATCCAAAGTTGTGTACTTTTTTCTCTAAGTATATATAGGATCCCAAGAAGGGAATAGATAGATCATGGCGAGCTTGCCAGGACAAGCTCTTCGATGTGTTGGGGCCGCTGACCAAGGTTATCAAGTTAGCGGAGAGGTCCCGAGATTCTGGTCAGCCCCTCCCCGCAGACGAAGTGGTGGATTGGGCGCAGCGAGTGATGTGCCTTCTTGGCAACGCAAACTCGCTCTCTCGGCCGAACGCCGCCGTTCCCTGTTGCTAAAGATCGACCCTAAGCTGGGGGAACTCTCTTCCTCAGAGGACGGTCCGATAGCTCAAGGCTCCCTCTTCAGCGATCCTTTCGTCAAAGAGTTAGGGAAGTTTGTTGCTACATTCTCAGCCCTAGATAAAGCGCAGGCTTCTATGAAGAAGATTTTCCCGGGGAAGGTTTTCGGTGGGGCCGGAAGAGGCAGGGGTCGCTCCTCAGGCCGCCAATCGAGCCAAGGCCCTAACAGAGCCCAAGCCAAACGAAACAACCGATGGCAGGCTGGTCGCCAAGGGACCTTCTACCCCTCCTGGGGTGGCAAAGGAAAGAACAGCCGAGGCCAGGGAGGAGTCCACAACAACTCCAGTGGATACAACGGTAAGCATCCATTTGTTATCCCCGGTTCGGTTGGGGAGGAGAATCTCCTTGTTCTTTCACAAGTGGGCAGAGATCACCTCAGACCCTTGTGTGTTAGAAACTGTTAGAGGGTTTCACATAGAGTTCTATGGGACACCGGTACAAGGTTGCAGACCCCGGCTGCTGGTGTTTTCTTCTGAGGACGAGTCTCTTATAGACAAAGAGGTACAGGATCTTTTGTCCAAAGAGGCGATTTTCCTTTCAGAGCTTCATCTACGGGTTTCTTAAGCAACATCTTCTTGATGGTAAAGAAGGAAAAAGGCTATCGGCCTGTTATCAACCTCAGGGACTTCAACGAGTGGCTAGTTTATCGCCACTTCAAAATGGAGGGGATCCATCTCCTCAGGGATCTTCTTTTGCAGGACGATTGGTTGGTGCGTCTGGATCTCAAGGACGCCTACCTCTCGGTTCCCATTGACCCCCCGCACTGCATGTTCCTCCAGTTTCAGTGGAGAGCGCAGGCTTTCGAGTTTCAGACCCTTCCGTTCAGCCTGTCCTCTGCCCCATGGTGCTTTACGAAGCTCCTCAAGCCAGTGGTGGAGCACCTACGGACTATGGACATTCGGTTGATTATTTACCTGGGCGACATTCTGTTTATGGATCAGTGCAGTACGCAATTGAAAACACACTTAAAGGTCACATTTCCCTCCTTCAGAACTTGGGGTTTACCATCAACCGACAGAAGTCAGACTTAGTCCCGCAGCAGAGCATGAACTTTTTGGGCTTCAGGATAGATTCCAGGGCGGCGACCCTGAATCTGCCAGAGCAGATGATTCTCAAAATCAAGAAGGAATTGAGGAAGGTCCTCAGGAGGGACAGGATCTCCTTGCGGTAGCTGGCCAGGATAGTTGGCGTGTCATCTTCTTCGATTCAGGTCATCTTTCCGGGTCCCCTGCACTAACAAGCTCTACAGAGGCTGAAAGCATCCCATCTGCGGAGGGGTTTTACTTACTCGCAGTTAGTCTCTCTGATGCAGGAGGCCAGGACGGAGCGCCAGTGGTGGATCGACCACATGGAGGCTTAAAATGGCAGGGCGATTTTTGGGTCGCAGCCGGATCTTGTGATAGTCGGACGCCAGTCGCCTGGGCTAGGGAGACAGATGCAGCTCGACCTCCGTGGGGGGCAAGTGGACGGAGGAGGAACTTTCCCTTCATATCAACTGTCTGGAGCTCCTGGCGGCCTCTTTTGCTATTCAGTCGTTCATGAGGGACAGGGTATCTTGCTGTGTGCTCCTCCGGATGGACAACACGACGGCAGTACAATACATCAACCGCTTAGGTGGCATGCGGTCCAGTGTCAGATTTAGTACCTGAAATTTCCTGAAATCCGCGGGAATGCCAGGCTGAAGATGATGCTTGCTCCCAACTCCCACACACCACTGCGCCAGATTTCTCTTGCCACAGTGACGCGGGGGAAAGGGGAAGTGGAAGAGACAAACAGAGAGACTGCCCACACTAGAATCTTCACCTCGAGTGTTCAGAAGAGAAGAATATTCTTCCTGCAAGATTTAACAAACATTACTAAGTTCATGCAATTCTTTGTAACAGTTAATTCCAAACTCTCTCTCTCTCACTCTTTCGTTACCTGACTTAGTGTGAGCGTTAGCCTCTCTCAAGAGAATCTCTGTATGGAACTTTACTGCCAAGAACCATCGCCAAAAGAATACATGTTGAATTGGAGACTGATGATATAGGTGGTACACAAGAATATATATATATATATATATTGTTATCTACTTGAAGACAAAGTCTCTAGAAGAAGAGTTCCTTTATGTCCATACTCTAGAAATATTCAAAAGGCTATGGCTATAGAACTGTTCCACAAGTGGCGCCTCTTTATGTCAGCATAGGGCGCTCTTGTATAACGAGTAACTGCTCGAGCTTCTTAAAGTCTTACAGCTGAGTTCTTAGTGTCTATGATTTCTCTGGTACTCGTTGAGTCATGAACGAAAATCCATTTGAAGTAGCATTAAATTTGAGGGTAAGTCTTTACAGAGGAGATATAAATGCTACAAAACAATGCAAATATGAGACCTAACACCCTTCATATGTTAGAGTTCAAAAGCAAGGAAAAATCTCACCAATACTCGGTGAACGCTGCTTCTGTACAACAAGCCTGAAGTGAATTACTGTCTTGTAGCAGGGCTACGCAGGAAGGCTGCAGAGGAAGAACTGCGAGTGAATAACCCAACTCCTCAGCAGCCGTCTGTAGTACTGAGACGAGCCGAGAGCTGGCAAATCTTCTGAGAACAGAAGCTTGACGACCGAAGCCGTCTCAGGAACTGGTAACTGGGAAGAACGAGATACGCCAATGCTCAAGAAGGGTTCAAATTCTAGAGTCTCACAGGAATACAAAGGAGAGCGCGAAAACACATCCGCCTCCCGAAAATGAACGGTTGAAGTGCGACGTTTCATTAACGCTCGCGCTCAACGTTCAGCTGCGTCAAAAGGTCAATGGACACTAGAGCGCTAACATCTAGAGCTAACGGTGGCAACTGGGAAGTGCCTGACCTGGTTCAATCTATATGTAGCGACCAAAGCGCTCCAACTTGTTACGGGGCATGGACTCTTTACGGACTGTGAAAACTTGTTGATGGGGGCAATTAACCTTAAATGACCTGCCGAGAGGCCGTTCCTGACAGTACCCCCCACCAAAACCCCCTCCCTAGGTTTTTGTGGATAAGTCTTGTGAAACTCCCTAACCAATCTTGGAGCGTGGATATTAGAACTAGGCTCCCAAGATCGTTCTTCAGGACCATAACCCTTCCAGTCAACCAAGTAGAAAACTTGACCTCTCCTGATCTTGGAGTCCAGAATTCTTTTTACTTCAAATTCCTCAATGGAATCCACCAACACTGGAGCGGGTGGTAGAACCTTACGGAGATTAGGAGGATGTTTCCTGATTAATGAGACATGGAAGGTCGGGTGAATCTTTAAAGTTTTAGGTAAGAGTAATCTCACACTCACAGGATTTATCATTCTGTCCACCAGATAAGGACCCACATACCTAGGTTGAAACTTTCGATTGCCTCGCAAGCGCATATGGCGCGTGGAGACCCAAACTTGATCCCCAGGTTCAAAAACTGGACTCTCCTTACGACCCTTATCAGCCTGTCTCTTGAAAGCTGCCTTTGCTTTTACTAAATTAGAAGAGGCAATTTGGTAAGCTACTTGTAACTTCTGAATGACTTCTTCAGCTGCTGGAACGTCCACAACTACTCTGCCCACCAACATGTTGGGATGCCTGCCAGAATTCAAGAAGAAAGGGGAAAATCCAGTGGCTGAATGTACAGAGTTATTGTATGCAAATTCTGCTGGACTAAGCAATGAAGGCCAATCTCCCTCCTGTTCCATAAGATACAAACGAAGGTACTGCTCTAGATCCTGATTTACTCTCTCCGTCTGTCCGTCGGTTTCAGGGTGATAACCGGTGGACAGACGAGAGTCAACCCCCAAACCTTTTAGAAAGGATCTCCAGAATCGAGACACAAATTGGGGGCCTCTATCAGAAATGACTACCTTAGGAATTCCATGCAGTTTCATTACATGTTGCACAAACAAGGTGGCTAGTTCGGTTGCATTAGGAAGATTTTTGAGAGGGACGAAGTGACTCATCTTGGAAAATTGATCAACCACCACCCAAATGACCGAATTGCCCTGACAGGATGGTAACTCTACAATGAAATCCATAGACACGGTGTGCCAAGGATAAGGAGGTACAGGTAATGGCATAAGGAGGCCCTGTGGAGATTGTCTAAGGCTTTTACCTTTCAAACACTGTTCGCAAGTGGCAACATACTGTCGAACCTGAGCTTCCATACCGGGCCAAAGAAAATTACGCTTCACCAACTCCAAGGTCTTTACTACTCCCTTGTGTCCAGCCAACGGCAGATCATGGAACATTCGAATGGTTTCTTCTTGAAGCTTTTCACCAGGAACAAACATTTTTTCTTGAAAAAACGGTTTCCCATCTTTCACAGAACGATCAGGACCTTCAGATTCCCAATTCAAATAGTTCTCTTCCTGAAATTCCAGTACAATCCTTTCTTCCAACTCATCAACCACAGAGACCGCAACTATCTTCTCCTGAGGAATGAGGTATTCTTCTGGTCTTGCTTTTGGATTTTCTCCCACATTTAACCGAGATAGAGCGTCAGCTTTCCCATTTATCACTCCTGGTTTATAAGTGAGTACAAAATCGAAATCAGCAAAAAACAGTGACCATCGAAGTTGCCGTGGAGTCAAGGTTCGAGCAGATTTAAGGAATTGCAAATTTCTATGGTCAGTAAACACTGTGACTGCCTTCACAAACGCCGAGCCCTTCAAAGGAGGAATATCCACGCAACCGAGCACTTTGGTGAAAGCCTGCCACAGCCGCCACGCCTCGCCGGACCCGCTTCGCGGGTCCCGCTTCGCGGTCTGTAGCGGCCTGCAAGACACAGTAAGGGGCCTCACCTGTTCTGACCGGCAGGGCTGCGAGCGAGAGCGGCGGACTCCAAGGACCAGGAGTCCCCGCGCGCCCTTGTCCAGCTGGGCTGCTCTCCCTGCCGGCCCCGCCCTCTCCTCCACAGGATTAATCATCGTTGTTTCCTGGCCTCCGGCGGACTGCCTTCACAAACGCCGAGCCCTTCAAAGGAGGAATATCCACGCAACCGAGCACTTTGGTGAAAGCCTGCCACAGCCGCTTCGCGGTCTGTAGCGGCCTGCAAGACACAGTAAGGGGCCTCACCTGTTCTGACCGGCAGGGCTGCGAGCGAGAGCGGCGGACTCCAAGGACCAGGAGTCCCCGCGCGCCCTTGTCCAGCTGGGCTGCTCTCCCTGCCGGCCTCGCCCTCTCGGTGGCCAATTGAATAGCTATATAGAGGAAGTATCTCTCCCACTGCGCGGGAGCACGCGGGGGGGCGCCGAGAGAAGCCCGGGACAAGGGCGGGACCGTCTGTGGCCATCCGGGGCCGACAGAGGCCGGGCCGGGCCCACTCTCTTTGCTCTCCTTGACATTTTAACTCATTCATTAAGTGTTTCCCTCCTGCTTCTTGCTTTACACGCCCTCATCTGCCCCCAGTGATGTCTGCCTCTGAGGCAACTCTGGCACCGGCCATACAAGGGCCTTCTTTGCTAGGACCTTTGGACAAATTTTTTGCAAAAATTAAGACTGACGTAGACCGGGAGCTCATTCTGGCCGAGAAACGGGTGGGTCGACGTCTTTCTATTGAAAAGTTAAAATTAAGACCTCTTCAATCCTTGGACGCAATTACAACACCTCTTACATCCCCAATGGATTTAACCACACCATTAGAATACGACAATACTCCCCCTTCCATTGAAGATATCCCCCTTATCTTCCAGACTAATCCCCCTGCACAGAATGACATTATCACTATCTCGGACTCCATGTACTCCCAGGTATCTGACACCCAGACAATAGACCTAAGCACTCCTGTTGCAGAACCAGCCCTCCTTTATGATACAAGTATACCATCTCCTGTGTTCACACCAATCGTACCTGACCACCATACCAAGTGTACTTCCGAGGGCAAGCCTCTATCATCACCGCCTAGGGTCACCACCAAGAGTCTTAAAACTCCTTCTAGTAAAACCTTTTTTGGCTCCCCACCAAGGAAGCGAAGAAAGAAGCTTATAATTAATAAGAGAGCCGTGCCTCCTAATCAAGGGTCACCCACTATATTTACTATCCCAAACAAGGCTGGGGCTGTAGACCCCGTGAAAGAGATGATTCCCAGCTCCATCTCGGTACCTAGCTATGCAGGGTTATTGGATGACATTGATTGTCTCATCAAGGCATTGATCCTTCCTCTTACTGAAAGGATCAAAAGACTAGGGGAGAATGTTGAAAAAATCTTACAAGGACAAACAGGGTTGCCTTGCCCGAAATCGAATGCCCCTAGAGTTTCAACACAGCCCACTAAAGAAACCAAAACACTTAAGACAGTGACTGGTACCCCCAAGGCAACTGTACAATGCACAGTTGGGCCACCAAAACCCTCCGAGAATTCTATACCCTATGTCAAAATTAGTAATAATAGCAATATTAAAACCACTGCATTGGAAAAACTCACGACTGCAGAAAAACCTCATACCTTTATAAGGCCCCATAGTACGCATCTCAACAATAGAACTAATTCAAAATCCTCTCCTACCGTCCCACATAAATCAAATAGAAGAACAAGGGATACCGTAGATCTGCCTCCTGAATGCTTAAATTTTGTTATAGCACGCACAGGAGTCCCGCCCCCGCCAGAAGGTAACCCTGAACATCAGGCCAACTTAAAAAACAAGGTTATCTACTGGCTGAGGAGAAACAGACCACTCCCGCCACACCTAAACGGTGATATCGTCTTGGTCAGGCGATGCCACTGGGTAGGCAGTAGACCCAAGGACATAGAAGGCGACGTGATCTTAGTTAACTTCAAAGATCACAGATTGGTCACATATATTAGCGACTGGTACCCTGGAACGGGGGAGGGGGGAATTTCAACTCATAACCTAAGCTATTTCTATCCTGAGGCTATGCTGAGAAAACCGCCAGCCCAGTCCAGACTCTACCATCCTGATAGCTATGGTCGCCCAAAAGCCCCTGGCGGCTTCACCATATCTACATCTCACAAATATCATACTGGCCACAACACTTCCCTCCCCCACCATTTGAACACTTTTGCTCCATTTCTGTATAGACCTCCCGCCCCAGATAGCTTACTTCATTTGAGGACATCAATGGGTCAGAATCCCTTTGAAAACCCTAATGATTTCCGGTTGCAGTCCAGTCAGGTACCATTATCACCGAGAAATTTTCACAACCCTAACGTCCATTGGGGTGATCCATGTCTTCACAACCCAAAAGATTTTTGGAATATACCCCTGTCCAACTTCTACCACCTGCTCTCAGGCTTAGATGACAATGAATGACTCCATAAGTCGATTAACACAGAAAAATCTCCTGTGGGCTCGCAGACCAGATACCGCACCTCTCCCCATTTCTTGTCATCTAGCTCATTTAATAAGCAGCCTGAGAGCTGCTGTGGCAGAACAGCGGCGGGGATGGATTCTTTTAGTGAACCCCGGCCATCTGATCACTCACAATCTCAACAGTCCCTGCATAACGGTTCCACTCCCAACTCCTTGATTCCTTCCCATACCCTTACTACCAGTACACATCTATTAGACATACCTTGTGTGAACCTAGGCCGCACATGCGGAGCCACCAGTAACGTCCCTGACTCTAATTCACTTCTTTCATGGAATGTCGCGGGGCTAGCTAGTAAGGCCTTCAACAAAGCTTGGCTAGATGTTATTCACATGCACGACATCTTATGTTTCCAAGAATCTTGGTGCTGTGAAGAAGTTCATCTTCTGGGGTATCAAACTTTTCACTCCCCTGCCACACTATCAGCTCAGGGTCACAACAAGGGGGGGCTCTGTGTCTATGTTTCAACAACAGCAAAGGTTAAGATCCACAAATTCGTCTCTAGCACCCACTTCCAATTTTTACACTTAAAGTGGGGTTCGTTAGAGAATATTGTATTGTTGAACTTTTATAATAATATGGCTGATACCGAATTGGAGTCCACCATGTCACATATATCGCGTCTGTTGTCACATACTGTGGATCGCTTTAAGGGGGTAACAATAATGTGGGCAGGGGACTTTAACTGTACTATTTGCCCACAGTCCGATTCTCCCTTGTGTGGCATTGCAGATTTTGGTGAGGAAAACCCAATTCATTTTGTGCACACAAAGAGGGGGATGTTGCTAAATACATTTGTTTTTAAATTTGATCTTTGTTTTGCCAACCAGTCCTGTCCCGCACCCGTGCAGTTTGAGCCAACCTTTTTTGGTAGAAATTGTAATTCAACTATTGATTTCATCCTGATATCTACTGCCAACTCTGGAATCTTGACCTCGTGGGTGGTCGGCAAGGACGTATTTAGTGACCACTACCCCCTTTCAATCAGTGTAAAAACAAAGGAGCGAAATGCTAAAAATCCTACCCTTCTCACGTATCCCTATAGGATCGAACTATCCAAAACTAATGGCTACGTGGTGAAATGGGAGAAGATTGTACCCGGTGTGTTTTTGAAAAAGCTACTATCCGATTCCGTAAACGATGTTAATTTCTGCCTAGAGGAACAGGCGGACCCTTCTTCTGTCATGACTGCTTTTGCCAATATCCAACAGCGGATAAAAAATTTGCTGACCCGGGCAGCAAATAATAACTACTTACCTAGGGAAGGGTGGTTCGATGGGAAGTGCACAAAAGCTCTAAAAGCCCTTAAAAAAGTTTTGGCACTCAAACCTAGGGACCCTCACACAATTCGCAGAGCTAGGCAAGTATACAAACGCGCATTAAAAGAAAGAACTCAGGCCTTAAAAAAGCAAGCATGGGCCACACTAAGAGAAGCATCCGCCCAGAAAATTACCACTAAGTTCTGGAGATTGGTCAAATCTTTGTACCAACCGAATTATAGCGGTAATAAATTAGATCTGGCAATAACAGGTGACAGATGGTACACACACTTTAGGCAATTGTACATGGGCATAAAGCCAGCTGACACTATCATTTCGATAGGGCAGGTTCCAACTGCCTCACAAACCATAGATAGTAGGAGGGATACCCATTCCCGAGTTTGTCCTTTCCCGATTGATATAACTTTTACAGTAGGGGAAATGCAGGATGCAATCAGGGACAGTGCATCAGGCAAAGCACCAGGGCCAGACTGTACCCCGGTAGACGTGTACAAAGCTGAACCAGATTTCTGGGCCCCCTTGCTCACAAATGTGTTGAATAAGGGCAATCTAAAGGGGTTCATAGAAACCTGGTCGGATGCAATAGTGGTCCCCATTTTTAAAAAGGGCAGGCGTGACGACCCAACCTGCTATAGGCCAATATCCTTATTAGATGGCCTTATGAAATTAGCAGGGAGGATTATTTTAAAGAGACTTCAGGAGTGGGAGGAGAAACACAATGTAGTCTCACATTTTCAATATGGATTCAGGAAGGGTATAGGGACTGCTGAGCAGTGTTTAAATCTGGCCCTTTTATGCGCTAAATATACGCAGGCTAGAGGTGGGTCACTTTTTATAACTTTTGTTGATTTAAGTTCTGCTTTTGACTGCGTGGACCATACTTTGTTATGGTCAACATTGGCCGAGATGGGCATTGATGCACGCTTAATTACCTTTATTAGAGAACTGTATCATAACTGTGGGGCAAGAGTGAGATTTGGCAAGCAGGGCGAATGTACCGACAAATTCGCCCTGTCAAGAGGGGTTAGGCAAGGGTGTATCCTAGCCCCCAGGCTATTCACTTACTACATAAACTCAGTGGGCCAATACCTCTCTCGCTTTCAAAATGATTACCCTACCGTGAAAGGTTCACCGGTGCCAATCCTCTTGTATGCCGATGACGCGGCCATAATGTCCCAGACCCAAGTGGGACTGCAGAGAGCAGTGACTAAATTTGCAGGTTTTATGCAGGATAGAGGGCTGAAAGTAAACATTTCGAAGACTTTTACCATGCCGTGCACCAACAAGCGCAGGAGGGCGCCATGTAACGTGTCCCTGGACAAACAGAATATAGCCATTGTAGATAAGTTCTGCTACCTGGGTATATTGTTTGACAGGAAATGCCGTTGGAAACAGGCGATTGAAGCAAGGAAACTGGCCTTCACTCACACCATAGGCGCCTTATGCGCTTTTTCCAATAGAGTGGGTGGAAAACCCATCAAAGAACTGGTACAAATATATCAGGCGAAGTGTGTGTCCACAGCCACTTACGGGGCGGGACTTTGGGGCATCGAGAAGGATCAATCTCTGCAGAGCTGTGAGAACCAATTCATTAGCTACCTTCTAGGTGTACCAAAAACCTCATCTTCATTTATGAGGCACATAGAGACTGGAGTTAAGCATTTGAGCGACATAATTAAGACGGCCCCAATTCTTTTATGGCATAAGGTATGGACAACAAGGGAAGCCAGTTTTAATAGGGACCTCCTGGAGGATTGTTTGGCCCTAGATGGGGTTGCAAATTTCCGATGGTTGTCGTACGTAAGATCTGTACTCAGTGAGATAGGCCTCCCAGATTATTATGTAAAACCTAGAACCCTGGAGGGCGTATCTAGATCAGCTCTCAAAAAAACACTGACCTCCCACCTGGAAACTTTGAGATGGAACGTTGAAAAGAACAAACAAACCATCTTAAACTTTCAAGAAATCACCCCTAACGAAGGCATGCAGATGTATCTAAAAGTGGACCCCAGCCCGTACCACAGAATGCTTTTGTCCCGTCTCCGCCTTGGGATTTTCTTTCGTATGGTTTCTGTACCGGAGATGAATAACTGGTCTTCATTGAAAATGACATGTTTGTGTGACAATACCGCATTTCAATCTAATCTGCATTTAATGTTTTTTTGCTCCTTCTATTCCACCCCCATAAAACTCTATCTAAAACCTCTCTTAAACCGTTGGGGTGTAAGAAATTGTAGGCCTGCCTTCTTAAGATTGTTAAAATTTGAAGACGAGCACGTGATTTTTGCGGTATCTTGTTTTTTAAGATCTGTCATGTTGTTGCGGAAAACCATGCGGTAAAACATTCTGGCTTGGGTCCCTCTATGTCTACTGTGTTGGACAGCACAAATTCCATTACATATTGTATTGTACTTGAATGAATTTTTATGACTCGGTTATTACAATTGCTGTTTTTTAACTGCTAATTTTATATGTAAGCATTTATTAATTGCGATGTTTTTAAATGTATGTGTTGTGCTTATATGATTTGATGAAAATCGAATAAAGCTTTATTATATATATATATATATACACTGTGACCACATGTCTGGCCCCCAGTAAATAATGTCGCCACTCAAGGAAAGCATCTTTGACTGCCAACAACTCCTTGTCAGCAATGGCATAGTTGAGCTCTGTGGAGGACAGTTTTCGTGAATAATAAGCAACTGGATGAAGTTGTCCAGTCTTCTTGTTGCGCTGAGACAAAACTCCCCCAATGGCCAGATTGGAAGCATCAGCCTCCACAAAGAATGGTTCCAACGGGTCAGGGTGTTGCAAAATTTGAGCCGTGATGAAAGATTCTTTTAGGAATTGAAAAGCCTGCTCAGCCTCAGATCCCCAAATAAATTTTTCATTTTTTCGGAGCAAACGGGTGATTGGACTCACTTTCTCAGAAAAATTCTGGATGAATCGCCGATAAAAATTGGCGAATCCCAAAAAACTTTGGATTTCTTTCATGGTGCTGGGGGCAGGCCAATCTCGGATTGCCTTAAGCTTAGATTCATCCATTGAGACACCGTCTGGAGAAAGAATGAAACCCAAAAACTCCACCTTGGTAGCATGAAATACACATTTCTCCAATTTTACGTAGAGCTGATTCTTCAGGAGGCATTCCAAGATGGTTCGAACATGCAAAACGTGCTCCTCAATATTCTTGGAAAAAATAAGTATGTCATCAATGTAGACGACTGCAAATCGATCCAAAAACTCCCGAAGGATATCATTTACAAAATGCTGAAAAGCCGCGGGAGCATTGCACAACCCAAAGGGCATCACCTGGTACTCAAAAAGCCCGAATCGGGTTCGAAACGCCGTTTTCCACTCATCCCCTTCAGCCATTCGAACCAGGTGGTAGGCTCCCCTTAGATCTAATTTGGTGTAGACATGGGCCTCCTTCACCTGATCCAAAAGTTCAGAGATGAGTGGCAACGGGTAACGATTCTTTCTAGTCACCAAGTTCAAGGCTCTATAGTCAATGCAAGTCCTCAAGCTCTTGTCCTTCTTAGGAATTAAAAATAGAGGGGGGGAAACTGGAGACTGAGAAGGTCTTATGAATCCGTTTGCCAGGTTCTTATCAAGATATTCCTTTAGGTGCACATTTTCAGATTCCGAAAGAGCATAAATACGACTGCAAGGAAGTGATGCTCCTGGCTCCAATTCAATGGTGCAATCATACTCCCGATGGGGAGGGAGCTTCTGCGCTTCTTGTTCATCAAAAACGGATTTCAAATCTAGGTACTGCTCCGGTATCTCTGGCAGATCCACCAAGCAAATCATCTGAGGTTGATTAGCCAGACAATAAGATTCACTTGACTCTTTCTCCAGAGGAAGAGGATGAAAACAATGTTCCAAACAATATGCAGAATTCAAATCTACAGTCCTTTTGGCCCAATCAATCTTCGGGTTGTGTTCGGTTAACCAGGGCAAGCCCAAAATTAGCTGAAATTGAGGGGCGTCAATTAGACTGAAGCAAATGAGACTACAATGTTTTCCGGGACCACAAACTGAAATTACTTCGGTATCAAATTCAATCGGACCTGAGGATAAGGGAGTACCATCTACTGCCCGCACTGGCTCTGGTTTGACTTTTCTTACAAAATTAATTCCCAACCTTTTGGCAAAGAGAATATCGCAAAAATTTCCGGTGGCTCCAGAGTCAATCATTATTGCTACTGTTGCACATTGATCTTTTCCAAAATGAATTTGACAGGAAAGAATGAGATGCGGAGCGGAGAACTGCATAGTATTGGACAAAGACTGCTCGAGAGGAGTTGACTTAGATTCTGCGTCCACCAGAGCAACTCCGTCTACTGGTGGAGCTTGTCTTTTACCCATGACGACGTCTTAGGTCTTCGAGGACACTCCTTGACAAAATGTCCAGAACCTCCACAGTACATACATAATTTCCCGACTTTCCTCTTTTCACGTTCTTCCTTACTAAGAGGACCACGGACCGTTCCTATTTGCATTGGTTCTTCAACGGCAGCTTCTTCCTTAGATTTTACACCTTCTGAACGAATCCGATCAAACCTGGGAGGAATAAATCGATTTTCCTTTCGCCGCTCAGAACGCCTCTCAGATTGTCTCTGATCAATCTGAAGAACTAGGTCAATTAATTCTGACACATCTGTAGGTCTCTTGGGAATCTGAGCTAGGCCGTCCTTTAATTCGTCTCTCAGACCTCTGTAGAAAATCGCCGCTCTATTTTCTGATGGCCATTTTGTTTCCACAATAAGTTTGTTAAACTGTGCTAAGTACGCCACTAATTCGCGATTCTCCTGTTTCAAATCAAGGAGCTCATTGTCTGTAGTTTGAGAGATTGCTCTCCGATCAAAAATCCGTAAAAATTCCGTCTTGAACTCTCCAAAGTTGTATAACACGGGATCATTGGTGGACACTAGAGGCAAAGACCAGGCTGCGGCATCTCCACTCAGGTACGACAGCATGAACGCCACCTTGGATTGGTCCTCCTTGAAAATTATAGGTTTGCAAAGAAAATGCAGCGAACACTGCGTGACAAATACCTGTGCCTTATTTGGATCACCCATAAACCTTTCTGGTGGGGCTAGCGGAATAGTAGGGGACATGGCATGCACCACCTGAGTGGTAAGCTCTGAGGAGGATGGGGAAGGATTATAGGTTTGAGACTTCTGACCCCCAAAATCAGGTCTAGGACTGACTGTGAGTTCATTTAAACGCTGACGAAGTAAACTAGTCTCCTGATTTGATTTCCTAACTTCTTCTCTGGTCTCTATCAACTGCTTCTGTAAGCCTTCCAATATTGACCCCAAGGCCTTAACATCAAATCCTTCTGCCATGGCAACCAGGCGGAAAGCAACTGCGGGCACTTCAATCTGTCAGATTTAGTACCTGAAATTTCCTGATATACCCGCGGGAATGCCAGGCTGAAGATGATGCTTGCTCCCAACTCCCACACACCACTGCGCCAGATTTCTCTTGCCACAGTGACGCGGGGGAAAGGGGAAGTGGAAGAGACAAACAGAGAGACTGCCCACACTAGAATCTTCACCTCGAGTGTTCAGAAGAGAAGAATATTCTTCCTGCAAGATTTAACAAACATTACTAAGTTCATGCAATTCTTTGTAACAGTTAATTCCAAACTCTCTCTCTCTCACTCTTTCGTTACCTGACTTAGTGTGAGCGTTAGCCTCTCTCAAGAGAATCTCTGTATGGAACTCTACTGCCAAGAACCATCGCCAAAAGAATACATGTTGAATTGGAGACTGATGATATAGGTGGTACACAAGAATATATATATATATTGTTATCTACTTGAAGACAAAGTCTCTAGAAGAAGAGTTCCTTTATGTCTATACTCTAGAAATATTCAAAAGGCTATGGCTATAGAACTGTTCCACAAGTGGCGCCTCTTTATGTCAGCAGAGGGCGCTCTTGTATAACGAGTAACTGCTCGAGCTTCTTAAAGTCTTACAGCTGAGTTCTTAGTGTCTATGATTTCTCTGGTACTCGTTGAGTCATGAACGAAAATCCATTTGAAGTAGCATTAAATTTGAGGGTAAGTCTTTACAGAGGAGATATAAATGCTACAAAACAATACAAATATGAGACCTAACACCCTTCATATGTTAGAGTTCAAAAGCAAGGAAAAATCTCACCAATACTCGGTGAACGCTGCTTCTGTACACGAAGCCTGAAGTGAATTACTGTCTTGTAGCAGGGCTACGCAGGAAGGCTGCAGAGGAAGAACTGCGAGTGAATAACCCAACTCCTCAGCAGCCGTCTGTAGTACTGAGACGAGCCGAGAGCTGGCAAATCTTCTGAGAACAGAAGCTTGACGACGGAAGCCGTCTCAGGAACTGGTAACTGGGAAGGACGAGATACGCCAATGCTCAAGAAGGGTTCAAATTCTAGAGTCTCACAGGAATACAAAGGAGAGCGCGAAAACACATCCGCCTCCCGAAAATGAACGGTTGAAGTGCGACGTTTCATTAACGCTCGCGCTCAACGTTCAGCTGCGTCAAAAGGTCAATGGACACTAGAGCGCTAACATCTAGAGCTAACGGTGGCAACTGGGAAGTGCCTGACCTGGTTCAATCTATATGTAGCGACCAAAGCGCTCCAACTTGTTACGGGGCATGGACTCTTTACGGACTGTGAAAACTTGTTGATGGGGGCAATTAACCTTAAATGACCTGCCGAGAGGCCGTTCCTGACATCCAGAGCTCTGGCGCAACTAGCTAAGGATTTCTGGCACTGCTGCCTTCAACTCCAGATTTTGGTGACAGCCGAGTACCTCCCGGGAACTCGGTGGCAGACTGGAACTCCAGGCACTTCCGGGATGCCAGCGATTGGAGGCTAGACTCCGCAGTCTTCCAGACACTGATGGACACTTAGGGTCCCTGCCAAGTGGATCTCTTCACTTCCAGATGGAACACCCAGCTCCCCAGGTACTTCAGTTGGAGACCTGATCCCGGGGCGGAGGCGGTGGATGCTTTTCTTCAGGATTGGTCATCGATGCTGGCCTACGCCTTCCCCCCATTCTTATTCAGTCAGCATGTGGCGGCACAGGTTCGTCTGCAGAAGGCCTCGATAATCCTGATTACCCCGCTCTGGCGATCTCAGGTGTGGTTCCCTTCTCTCCTAGAGCTGGCTTGGGATTCTCCGATTCGTCTGCCATTGTTCGACGGAATCCTATCGGACCCCCTGGGTCCTCCTCATCCCCTAGTTCTCCAGGGCCATCTTCATCTTATGGCATGGAGGATTTCAGGAGAAGTTGGTCGGACAAATCACTTTCACATGATGCTGGATTCCTTATCCAGCAGGCTTGGGCTCCAGGGACCATCAAGAGATACAGATCAGCCTGGAGGAGATAGGTATGCTGGTGTGTGGAGAAACACCTGGATCCCGTGGGCTCCAATGTTTCAGATGTAGTCAACTTCTTAGCGGAGCTTTTTCAGGGGGGTCTGGCTTATTGCACCATTAACTCTTTCAGATCAGCCATCTCGGCATGTTCTGGTCAACAACACTTCGGTGGGGGAGCATCCCTGGGTGAGTAAGCTCCTTATGGGTATTAGGATTGCTCAGCCCCCTGATCCTCGTTATGCAGGCCTTTAGGATGTCAACCTGGTCCTACGCGTACTGTTATCCTGGCAAGACAATCAATATCTGTCAAGAAAGGAAGTCTCAGCGAAACTGGCGATGCTGTTATGCCTCATCTCGTATAAGAGGGCGTCGGATGTACGAGCCCTTGATCCTACCACCAGAATTTTTATCACTGAAGGGGTTACCTTCACCATATCGAGGAGAACCAAGACGAGTACAAGGTCAGTAACTTATCCTGCTTTCCCTAATTCCCTGAAGTTGTGTGTTGTCAGATGCCTGAAGGCCTTTGAGGATATGACATTGGAGGTACGGCCTCCGGATGAGCGGAAGCTGCTGATTGCCATTAAGAAACTGTTCAAAGCAGTATCCTCGCCGACCATTGCAAGATGGGTCAAATGGATAGTGACAGAGGCTGGCATTGACACTAGCACATTTGGTGCACACTCTACCATGGGTGCTATGGCTTCCAAGGCTATTCAGGTAAGGGGTAGATTGGAGGACATTATGAATGCGGCGGATTGGTCTTCAAATTCAACTTTTATAAAATTGTTCTACTTTAAACCAATCCATCAGGCAGCCGCATTGGTGGTAAGAAAGGGGTGGAGATGGACGGAGCATCTGATCCAATCAAACACTCACACCCAGTCAAAAGATCTGGGTTTGATCCATCACCGTTCTTTAGCCCACTCTGCCACCCCAGTTCAGACATGGCTATATGCAAATCAGTCTGACCCTGTGCCTCATGGGAACAGTCCAGCCCGAACTGCCAAACCATGCCTTCCCCGGACCGGAAACAAGCTTCCGAGGACCGGTTTCTGGCATTACAGCCGTCTTCAGCCCGGCTTGCTTGAATCCAGTGGCAAAGTGAGCAAGGGACTCACGATTGAGCATACCCTGCCACACTTATGGCGGCCAAAGCAGTACAAAAGGGGGTGGTGATGGACGGAGCATCTGAACCAATCAAACACTCACTCCCAGTCAAAAGATCTGGGTTTGATCCATCACCGTTCTTTAGCCCACTCTGCCAACCCAGTTCAGACATGGCTATATGCAAATCAGTCTGACCCTGTGCCTCATGGGAACAGTCCAGCCCGAACTGCCAAGCCATGCCTTCCCTGGACCGGAAACAAGCTTCCGAGGACCGGTTTCTGGCATTACAGTCGTCTTCAGCCCGGCTTGCTTGAATCCAGTGGCAAAGTGAGCAAGGGACTCACGTCTGAGCACACCCTGCCACACTTATGGCGGCCAAAGCGGTACAAAAGGGGGTGGTGATGGACAATAGGCAGTTCGGGCTGGACTGTTCCCATGAGGCACAGGGTCAGACTGATTTGCATATGGCCATGTCTGAACTGTGGTGGCAGAGTGGGCTAAAGAACGATGATGGAGTAAATCCAGATCTGTTGACTGGGTGAGAGTGTTTGATTGATTCAGATGCTCCGTCCATCACCACCCCCTTTTGTACCACTTTGTTCGCCATAAGTTGGCAGGGTATGCTCAGACGTGAGTCCCTTGCTCACTTTGCCACTGGATTCAAGCAAGCCGGGCTGAAGACGGCTGAAATGCCAGAAACCGGTCCTCGGAAGCTTGTTTCCGGTCCAGGGAAGGCATGGCTTGGCAGTTCGGGCTGGACTGTTCCCATGAGGCACAGGGTCGGACTGATTTGCATATGGCCATGTCTGAACTGGGGTGGCAGAGTGGGCTAAAGAACGGTGATGGAGTAAACCTAGATCTGTTGACTGGGTGTGAGTGTTTGATTGATTCAGATGCTCCGTCCATCACCACCCCCTTTTGTACCGCATTGGTGGTAAGGAAGCTTTAAAAATGCATAATCCGCCTCCGCTCCTGCTGTAAAATGAGAAATTTCCTAGTTATCACAAAGGAAAGTTTCAATTCTAATAAGGAGGCGGAGGCGAGAATTACCCGCCCCGGACAGGTTATACTTATGTCTCCCGCCCTAGGGGAGCTCTTGCAGTAGCTTTGAATTTGCTGTTTAATAAACTTGAGGAAAGAAATGCATAATCCTCGCCTCCGCCTCCTTATTAGAATTGAAACTTTCCTTTGTGATAACTAGGAAATTTCTCTTTTGCTAGTAGATTGTAGATGCCATTAGGCAGTGCTTGCTTCTGTCACCCTCTCAATGAAGGACTAGCAGTGGTGGAATCTGCTGCTTCTAGGCAATAGCAGGTGGCCATTCCTTTCATCCTGTGATAATGTCGGATACATGGACCAGCTAAACCGACAGTGCTATTGTCTGCTGATTAGAAACAGGGTTTATAGTCTGTGAGAAGGAAAATTGCTACCATTAACAGAATTTGTGAGTAGTACCTGAGCAGTTAATATTTTTGGTGTTTTTCCTTCGTTTTTGCAGTTTATATTTATTGTGCATTTGTTGCGTGGATTAAGTTTGTGATTTTGGTGAAAGGCCAAACACCAACATTGTTCAGCAAAAAATGGAATGTAAGGTCTGTCAGATGTTGGACTCCCAATTCTGGAGGCTGTGGGTGGGAGGCAGCATTCATGGGAACCTGCAGCACATGTCTGTACAAATGCTTTACTAGGCCAAAGGAGGCTCTTCTTAAAGGGGGGCCGTCAACTCTCATGGTAACTTATGGCCAAACACTCATCTGTGGATGTCCACCTCTAATGTCCGTTCCCATTTGTGACTCCATGTGCTTTGATACTATGATAGGATATTGCTAAGCCTATGACCTTCTGTGACCTCCCTTGTGGTAGAGCCATATGGATTGGCTCTTGAGAAGCCACACACTATCCAAACATTCGGGTCATGTCAGCGCTCCATGGGGAGTGTGAAAGAGAGCACGTACAAGATATCACCATCAACACGCACGAGAACTAGGAAAGATCTTATCTCATTACAGAAAGTAGCACTTTCTCTCCCCAGGCTGGCCATGCCCCTCCTGCACCAGTTGACCTTACACAGTTTCTAACTGTGGGGTGTTATTGGAAATTTTGCTAGACCTGTAAGGTTTATGTATATTTGAGAGTTTAACAATTCCTCCAAATGCATGTAAGAATATCCTGTGAATAAATATGGCACTTTAAATATAAAAATATCTTCTCTTCACATGTAGATTTTCTATTATTAACACCAACTGTGCGAAACTCTTTACGCGATATTGAGGGCAGATTACTTTTGCCCGCTGACATTTAATCCATGACATTCTGGTGGCATCCCGCTCATTCCCATTTGATATTTCTGCCTGCAGTGGGGGCAGAGTGTATATGGAATACTAGTCTTACAGTGACTAGATGTGACACACAGGTCAAGATTAAAGGGCGAGGGGTGGGGGGGATCATTTACAAGGTAATGAGTTTAGAGGAGCAAAGTTTTGCAGTGGGTATAGGGACCATCATGTCTTCCAGAACGATTAGGGGGGCATATTACCAAGGGCCTTATCGCCGCTTTAGCGGGAATTTTTCCCGCTAAAGCGGCGATAATTTTATCGCCCTATTACCTAGCTGTCGCTAACACCAGTTAGCGACAGCTAGTAGGAGATAGCGGGCATTTAGGTGCCCACTTTGCAAGTCAGCGATAATTATAGCTAATGACATGCAAAGTGGGCGTGCCAAGATGTTAGCGACTGGAAACAGTCGCTAACATCTCTATCTCCTATTCCCAACTTTTGGAAATAATTGCGCTAAGCGCGATTATCTCCAAAGGCTAACGCCTGCCCCGAGCTGTTCTTAGCCATGTAATCCAATGGTAGGTGGATTACATGGCTAAGAGCATTTGCTCGGTAATGCATGAATATCGCTGACTTTACAGCGATATTCATGCATTTTGGCCAATTTTTATCGCTTAGGAGATAAACCTTGATAATAGCAAGGCTCCTAAGCGATAAAAATCGGCGGAGCTCGGCGATATTAATGTTGCCGCTAAACCAACATAGCGATAATTATCGCTAGTTGTTGGTAATATGCCCCACGGAGCTTGTTAATGTATATTTTCCACAATCCGCTCTTTCAAATTGTGTCACTTAGTGGTGTCCTGCATACTTGGCCTCCCTTGCCTTTGTGTGATCCAAGTGAACTATTGGACTGTTGCGGAACCTCTGTGTTCTATCAGAACCATCACCGTGGAGACCAAGGGCCTGATTTAGATCTTGGCGGAAGGGAAAACTCTGTTGCATATGTGCTGGATATCTTGTCCTCAGTATTACAATTCAATTATATTTTATGGAGATCGTAATACGGCGGATGGGATGTCCATCAAATTTGTGATGGAGTCTTCCATCCCGAGATCTAAATATGGCCCCTAGCCTTCAATCTGGTGAACATGGCGAAAATCTCGGAGTGAAGGCGAATCCCTCACCGAGCAGTAGGATTTCAATGCAGCCTCTCCGAGGATAAGGAATTGTTTGAGAGAAACTTCAGATAGATGGCAGGCTTGTGGTCTTGGTGTGGTAGGTTTGTACAAGTGGGTACCACTGGCTACACTCAAGAGATGCCATGATTGTGATGCTGAATATAGTATAATTTTATCCTTGGTGTAATGATGTGCTAAGGCATGCTTGTTAGTGCCAGGTATGGACCTGCTCCATTATATAGTCTGGAAAGAGCAATTCTGATTTGAAATAGGTAATGAAATAAAATAGCACACTGATCTATTAATTTATCTCTCTGCCTTTACGTCCACCTATATTTCAACTCATCCATTCATCCATCCGCCTATGCATCCCTTCGCACTAGCATGTAGCATCTCTGTGTGTTGATGTGTGTATGCATGAGACCCTGTGGGTGTGTCGTTGAAAACAAATAGAAATACACACAAATGCCACCCTATATTTGTGTAGTGCCTCTTTGCAACCTTCCTTCTTTTGTGCCTCTTGTGACACTGCCATTATTTATTACCAAAGCTTGCAGCAAAGACATATGAGTCACATATAGCTGCAGTATCCACAGGGACACAGCCCAAATAGTTGTGTTCTTTTTGGTGTGCCTATATTTGTATGTGTTGGCACATTGAAGCAAGACCTATAAGCTTTGCTCCATCTTGCTTAACTAGATCTTTTATTTTTATATTTGTTGACAGTTTTCTGGCAGCAATGTGCAATGCTCCAGAATATTCTTGGGAAATTCATTTTATAAATATGTTTTATACACCAAGGCCCTTATTTATGGGGTACCAGCATAGTGCAGCCCAGTAAGTCGTCATGCTGCACTGTCCACTGGCAAAGTAAAAGTGTAGGAATGCACCATATTTATCCAAAACGTTAATCCTGTCCTTTCCCTCTGCACTGGTGCAGTTTCGGCAGCCTAGCGCCAACCTCGTGCCTAAAACGACCTTGGCACAAACTCCAACAATGTGATTTAGCGGTCAACCTAGGGGAACCTAACTTGGAGGATACAAACGACATTGAAACTTCATATGCGTCCTTCCAGGACTGGATCACCAAGGGACTGGACGCCATTATACCAGCCAAGTGGACAAAAGGGCGAAACAACCCTTCCAACCCCTGGTACGATGAGAACCTCAAAATGATGAGGAAGACTTGTAAAAAAGCGGAACGGCAATGGAGGAAGGAATACAAGCAGGAGGACAAAAACGCATACTTGGCCACTCTTAGAACATACCACAAGGCAATCCGGGTAGCCCGTGCTGCCTTCTACACTACTGAGATAAAAGCTAGCCCCAACCCCACGAAAACTATCTTCCAAATCGTGCAAAAATTGCAAAATGGAGACAAGCCGGCTTCTCACATCACCTCCAAGCAGCAATGTGAAGACCTAGCCACCTTCTTCACGGAAAAAGTGAAGAAAATTTACAACGCCTTCACCCAGGATAGTCCTGAGGACACCAGCCCCCCCAACGCCACCTTTGGAGACTCCAGGCTCACTTGCCTACCCGCTATCTCCGGTGAAGAACTTACCAAACTCTGTAGGAAGGTGAAATCTGGTGCCCCCACAGACCCGATGAGGCCAATTCACTTCCTGGGAGCTTTGGAATTCTTCCTCCCATCTCTGACCTCACTTCTTAATCTCTCATTTTCCACTGCCACGGTACCCACTTGCTGGAAACAGGCCTGGGTTACGCCGATTATAAAAAAACCTTCCCTAGACCCCTCTAAACCGGAGAACTACCGGCCCGTTTCACTGCTCCCATGGGTCGCAAAACTAGCGGAAGCCCACGCGAACAAAATTCTCAGTGATCACATGGCAAAAAACAACATCCTGGACCCCTCCCAACACGGGTTCAGGCAGGGCCATAGCACGGAATCCGCGCTCCTCACCTCTACGGAAAATTTATGGGAAATTATGGACACCGGTAAAAGCGCCGCGCTGATACTGCTCGATCTCAGCGCGGCCTTTGATACGGTCTCCCATGCCATCCTACTAAAACGCCTTGAAAACATCGGGATCGTAGATTCGGTGCTTCGATGGTTCCGATCATTTCTAACCAACAGATCATTCAGGGTATCTGCCCCTCCGTTTATCTCCCAACCCCAAGACATAGGACAAGGAGTCCCACAGGGCTCTGCCCTCAGTCCCTCCTTGTTTAACCTATATATGCAACCTTTGGCGGAGGTTGCCAAGACATGGGGCCTCACAATGGTGTCGTACGCCGACGACACTCAGTTGGTCATCAGCCTCAATGAGGCCCCCTCTCCCGAGGCCACTAGATTCAGGGATGGACTGACTGCCGTCGCGAAATGGATGACAGCAAACTGCCTCCAACTTAACGGTGGCAAAACCGAGGTGCTGATAATGGGGAAAAACAGTGACAACTGGAATGACCTCTGGTGGCCCCAATCATTGGGCCCAGCACCCCTCCCGAAAACTCTAGCAAAAAATCTAGGAGTGTGGCTGGACTCTACTCTTAGCTTCCAGTCGCACACCAAAAAAGTTGCCGCAACTTGCATTGGATTACTGAGAAGTCTCAACCCCATCTTAGGCTACTTTGACTCCAAAACGCGACAACTTATCGTACAATCTACCATCTTGTCCAGGCTGGACTACGCGAGTGTCCTGCTGTTAGGAGCAAACAAAGCTGAAATAAAGAGATTCCAACGGATCCAGAATTCGGCTGCAAGGGCTATAGTAGGTCTTCCTAGAAGGTGCTCAGCGAGAGCGACCATTCACAGACTTCATTGGCTACCCATCGAAGCCCGCATCCAATTCAAGGCCCTCATATTCGCCTTTAAAATCCTGAAGAACGAAGGTCCAGAGCTCCTCCGTTCACTGTTGACCCCCTATATTCCCAAATGGAATCTCCGGTCCAAGGGGCAACACCTAGCCATGGTACCCCACATAAAGTTCTGCCGCATCGGAGGGCGTTCCTTCAAACTACTGGGGGCCAAGTTATGGAACTCCCTTCCCTTCCACATCCGATGCATCGACAATATGTTAGCCTTCCGCAGAGCGACCAAAACCCATCTCTTTCCCTCTTTGTAGGTCTCGTCTCTCGTTTCAGATGGCTGTGTTATGGTTCTAGCGCCGGGACGCCCCGTTGCTGGGGCAGCTGTTTGCGCTTTACAAAACAGATAACATAACATAACATAACGCAGGCACCCTTGCACCATGGTGCAAAGGTGCCTGTATTGTCAGTAGGATTGTTTTTATGTAGAAAAGGGCACCTTCCTGCACAAAAAACAATCCTTGGAGGATTTTTCCTCTTTCTATGATGCAGCACACATGGAAAGTGGCAGAAATGAGGAAAAACAAGGTTGTTTCTCCTCGCTACCCCTTCCCTGGGGAGGCACTGGGTTTTGACGCATCCATGGGTGTTGCAGTGGGTTTTGCATGGGAACACCCACCGCAACGCCCATGGAACAGGGGCGTAACACAGGCCCCCGCAGCCCACGTGTTGAGGGGGGGGCCCTAGCTCCAAGGGGCCCCCTCGGCACTGCACTCTGGCCGGAGAGCTCTTGATTGAGCCGGGAGGGGGCCCCCTAAGTACCGTGCAGGGAGGCCCCCTCACTTTTCGTTACGCCAGTGCCGTTGAATGCCTACTACCTAGCGCAGAGTGACGCAAAGCAACGATTTGCGCTGCCTTGCCATACTCAGTATGTAGGAGGCCATTCAAAGCCACGCAAAATGACTTTTCATGACCTCATAGAAATAATTTTGTAGTGTGCGTTGCTACAGCGTCACAAAAAGTGACGCTACGGCGGAGCAAGGGGCTCATAAATGTGCCCCCAAGTGTGTGACTCATATTCCTCCTATGGAAGCAGAATGAAGCCTGAGCCTTAGTTACTTGCTATGTAGCCCGCCCATTAGAGTCTAGGAATATTTTAGCAGGACTCCAGGTTGGCAGCAGCGCTTTCGGGTTTCGCCACAGGCATTTCTTTACCCTAGAGAACCGAGGCGCTCATGAGTGTCACCAAACCATCACTGTGGGAGGGTTTACACCGCTCTCCGTGCTCCTGTGGGGTTAATGGTTAAGTCTCACCCTTTTTCCGTTTTTTTAAAGGAAGAACATATTTAATGATTTACAAGAAATATTGGAGTAAATAGAAAAAAAAACATTACTGAGAAATTTTTCAAAATTCATAAGGGAATGAGGATTAACAAACGTTTTTAAAGCTCTGTACATCAGGGGAAAACGGTGCTATTTTTATTTCCAAAACGGAGCCACCCATCGCTGCAGTATTTCATTAATACGATTCCGAATTACTATAACTGATACACTGCAAATAACAGTAGCAAAGGGGAAGTTTCTGAGCAAAATTATGACCTGGTGGTATAAAAAGATGCTGAATTTAAAAAGAGCCTTTCCTACCTGAGCACTGTTTCCACACTCAGAATTAATGAACATAAATTTGAGTTGTGCTTCGGGGATAGCATACCTAAATATCTTAATCGTTCATTTATTTTAAATGCCTGCGTGTTAACTTAATATGAGCTCAGAGAAAACAGATTTCCGCACACTTATGGTGTACTTCTTTTTTAAATCGATGCTCTCTTTGTTGTCGGATAGCACGAGTGCCCCCTTGTGGGCAATGGCTTTTAAAGTCTTCCGCTGGTAAATTTTTATTATTAGAACTGTCTGAGAACATCCTACAACTTGTATGAGAAGAAATAGCTCTGCTTGAATTTACAATACGCTATCTGCCAACAACCCGTGCTCTATAACGATGTCTCAAGGATAGCTTCTTTGAAGAACACAGATTAATAGAAGTGGGTTAGGCAGTGCCCTTGCAGTGTCATCTTTTCGAAGTGGGTAATTTGAAATTGTTTTAGGCCCAATTTCCAGCTCATTTAGAACTATGGGCAGTATGTATACTGCCCTTGATGTTTAACTGGAATGATTTCTACAGGTATTTTTTGCTGTAGCCCACCCTTCCTTCTAAAGATTTATTTGATGTCGATGTATGGGCTTTCCTGTTCCTTTCTATATTGTGGTAATGGTCCATTATTCTAAACGGATCTTATTTATTAAGATTTTGCATCGGGGCTGCAATCATTTGTGGCTTTTACTAAACCTCGCAAAGCCGCTCACGCAAAGCCACTTTGCCTGGCTTAGTAAATACAAAGTAACACAAAATAATGCTTGCATCAGGTAGACATTACATGGGTGTAGCATGGGCGTTCCTGTGCACCCACCCATGTATTTTGACGCAAACCCAGATTTACAAAGACTTTTAAACCTGGGTTTGCACTAAAATGGTTCACCTACCTGACAGAGATGTAACGAGGAGAAATATCGAATATGCTCCATACCTTTGTAACTGCTTGCTGCCCTGAGTTGGATGGAAGATTAGTAAATAAACCTGTGTAGTACTCTGTGAAACAGGAGTATGCATGCTGGGGAGAAACCAGGGTATGTCATATGCACTGGTTTCAGTGCAACTTGTCACTAATATTTTTCAATTACAAAGCTTTCAATCTGTTTGATGCAATTTTACATCAACATTTGCACTGACATTCTGACCAACAGTCCTGTGTAGTATGTGTTCCTTTGCACTTGTGAATCTGTGCAAACATAACCTTTGCAATTCGCAGGCAGTGCAAATTGGTTTAGCAGGTGTCTGCAAAATCTGATGTTTTCTGGGGATGACCTCAGGCCAGTAGCGGTCAGTGGTGGAAGTGCTGCCGGGCAGTGACGTGGGGCGGGGAAGGGGCAGGATGGGGGGTAGAAAACTACGGAATACGGCCAAATGCAGGTAAGTAAACATATAAATAAATTAAACAAATTTTGCTACACGGACTGCATCGGCAAATTTGTTGCAGTGCGCGCAGACAAATTCATTTTATTTATTTATATATTTACTTACCTGCATTTGGCCGTATTCCGTAGTTTACTACCCCACCCTGCCCCTCCCCCGCCCCACATCACCGCCCGGCAGCACTCCCACCACCGACCGCTACTGCCACAGGCACTCATTTTTTAGGGCAAGAATAGCTTTCTGCTGATTGTGTCAAGCCACAGGTAATCAGTTCAATGGCTTGCTACATTTCCATTCACTCTTTATAGTGACTGCAGCTGTCACTTGTAACATCACCATCATGTGCGTGGTCCATGAAGTATCAACCCACAATCCTTCTTAGCCATTGGCCATGACAATACCAGGCCTGGGCCCACATGGCGGCCAGATCCTCCTAGTAGTTAATACTTATTCTGCTCAGATTGAGTAGGCCATGATCAGCTGCTAGCAATTCTCAATCTTTCTTTGTGCTTCCAAGTTTCCACATCTCCCACTGCCCAGTAGTGGGACATTTTCACCATGCATCAAAAGAAGGACTTTGGATAAGCCTATTCTACGCTGATGGCCACTATGCCCAGCTCTGTAACAAGGCAGGCTGAAGTAGATCCTGAGCCCTGTATCAAAGCCCAGAGACCAGCATGCCTTGCTGCACACTTTCTGATAGCAGCAGACAGGCCACACAGATGGGGCATGCTTGACTGTGACATAGCTGTGGCCCACTTCTGTGCACCCTTCACTCCTCCTGACCTCCGTTAATTTGTGGACCTTGTCGAGAAGTTGCGTCCCTCTCAGTCGAGCACCAGGTCGAAGTAACATTTGTGAAGTTCAGTTTGAGATCTTGCCATCCTTTGCTTTACAAAAGTTCTGCTGACCAGCAGTCACTTCTAGATATAGCAGTTTGTAGTGAATTTGCAACAATGATAGTGACAAATGAGGGTAAATAGTTAAGAGGGATGTCTCCTCGGAATCATCATTTTTAAAGTGCAGGGTCACTTCAGGTTCTCTCTGTTTCTCTCTGGGCACATGACGTGCTGTCATTCTGCCATCCTGTGACACCATCCATATAATTGCTGTATTCATAGCTTCGTCACACATCTAGAAAGCAAAAAAGAGCGACTGCAGTGTACACACCAATCAATCATTCAATCATATCATTTGTAAAGCGCACTACTCACCCGTGAGGGTCTCAAGGTGCATGGGTGGGGAATGCTGCTACTGCTCGAAAAACCAGGTCTTGAGGAGTTTTCTGAAGGTCAGCAGGTCTTGGGTCTGCCGTAGGTGGATGCAGAGGGTGTTCCAGGTCTTGGCAGCGAGGTGGGAGAACGATCTGCCACCGGAGGATGCTGTTCAAAAGTGGGGGACTGTGGCGAGGGCGAGGTCGGCAGGGCAGAGCCGGCGGGTGGGGGTGTAGAAGCTGAGTCGTCTGTTGAGGTACGTTGGTCCGGTGTTTTGGAGTGCCTTGTGTGCGTGGGTGAGGAGCTTGAAGATTATCCTCTTGTTGACCGGGAGCCAGTGCAGGTCTCTCAGGTTGGGTGTGATGTGGCTGCGGTGAGGGATGTCGAGGATAGGCGTGCAGAGGCGTTCTGGATGCGTTGGAGCCATCTCAGGAGTTTGTTCAAGGCTCATGCGTAGAGGGCGTTTCCGTAGTCCAATCTGCTGCTGAAGAGGGCCTGGGTGACCATTCTTCTCGTTTCAGTGGGGATCCACTTGTAGATCCGCGGAGCATGCAGAGAGTATTGAAGCAGGAGAGGAGACGGCGTTGACCTGTTTAGTCATGGAGAGGGTGGAGTCGAGGATGACCCCTAGGTTGCGTGCATGGTCGCTGGGTGTTGGAGCGGCTCCCTAAATAAATAATCCAAGAACTAATTAACTTTTCAATAGTTTTATGGAATCATTCATAGAAGATAAATAATTAATTAACATAAACAATGTGGAAAAGGGGAGTTTTGAAAAATGCAGATAGTATTCAATGGTGATGTCATCTTGGCCTGGTGCTTTCCCATTCAGAAGAGGTGTGACTTCTGAATAGCATTCATCAATAAATAGCAGTTGCTCAAGGGTGGACGGGTCATGAGCAGATAAAGTCTTAGCCTTATGCTTGGAGAAATAAGTATTAATGGTTTCTCTTATGGAAAGGTTTCATGAGAATATAAGGTTTTGCAATATGTTGCCAAACAAGCTGTAATATCAGCATCACGGAACAGGTTTTCACCAGAATCAGTGATAATCGATTTCTCTTCCCTACAGTTGAATTAACTGGTTAAGAGAGACCCAGGCCATTTATTACTACTATAATATCTAGCATAATGTTTAGAAAGCTTGCTGCAGGCCTTTTCAGGGATGTATTTATTATGTTGAATTTTCACCATTACCAAAGCATCAAGGTCAGCTTCATTCTTTTTTTAGCAGAAACCTACCCAAGTATGAAACCCCTAGACACTGCCTTGAAGGCATCCCAAACAAAATGAAAGGTGTTTGCCCATTATCATGAATTTTGAAGTAATCATTAACATAGGTTGTGTAGGAGCAAAGAAAGAAGGTATCCAAGAGCAATGAATTATTGAATCTCCATCATGATTTATTGGAACCATAGTGAAGAATCTCCAGGTCAGTCCACAGCGAAGCAGGATTGGAAATTAAAATTGACCCAATTTCTGAATTGATCATGTGTTGTAGTAAACTTTTGATTGGGAATATGTAATCAATTCTAAAATGGGAGCACCAGAGGCTTGGCTTAGTGTGGATTGGATCATGAGCATTCATTATTAGAAGAATGGTGTCATCAAGTTTGAGTCCAACTAGAATCCAATGGCTTTCTGAATCCTGGTGTTGGGAAAGTAATAATATGTTTTAGTGCGTGTGGCAAACTATGACTACACTGTTCTTTTTGGACACTGTGGCAGGAAACAGGATTTTGCCAAACCAATTTTTTAAAGCGTATTGACCTCCATTTCAGTGAGATGTGTCTCTTGTAGCAAAGTCATCTGACAATTCTATCTAGCTAAATATGACAATACATGTTGATGATTAATTGGGTTCTTAAACCCCTTAAAACTCCACGTAACCACTCTAAGACTCATGATGAGTATTAATGCTTAACAACTTTTGACTTGGAATAGAAGATTCATGTGACATGGCTAAGAAGAGGGAAGATACAGGGAAGGAAAGAGATGCGTATGAGTGGAAGAAAAGATAGAGGACAGAACAGAAAAAAATGAAGGAAGACATCCTCCAACAGATTACCATGGAGCTGTATGGCAACACAGTAAGAAAGTTCCTCAGTTGCTGGCAAAGTAAGAATGTTAAAAAAAATACCCTGAGGCATGAAGGGACAGCAGAACACTTAAGTGAGGTGAATGGGTTACTGCCCCGTTGAGAGAATGAGGGGAAGGTGGGAATGTCTTGCAACGAGCTGTAACCAAGAAGAAAAAAAAAAGTACCTGAAACAACATGCTTCATGAAAATGTGGAGGGCTAAAGACTTACCACTAAAGACAAAGGATAAAATCAATGGGATGTTGTACAACATGACAGGGATAGGAATATATGCGAGAACAGGACAAGGGATCCACACACGGGCTATATCTGTAAGAATGGAAAAAACATTATAAAAATCACAATTAATGACATACAAAGGTGATGAACTCCAGAAAAGAAGAAGAGAAAATACATTGGTTAACCTTAAGTAAACATGAAAAATGTTATGTGGCAACAGGTTGTCCTAAATCCACATCCTGGTGTCTGTTTTGATTGATGAAAGTATGTAGTTAAGCAGGATCCCAAAATTGTGTATCATGTGTCCTTGAAGGTCATTTTAAAATAACAATGATGTAATAAATCATATCTGACATTCATAAATCTCAAATGAGGACACATGGCTAGAATTTGCTTCAGTCTTCAATGTGTTGCAGAAAGGCATTAGTTTTAACTACTAATGGTCTCATGGCCTCGTTCATTGCATCCTCCTGAGTCAGAGAAGGTGATTTAGAAGGAGAGTGCACACCTTTTTTAGGCCTCGTGACAGAAGTGGAGCTATTGGACTTTTCAAAATTGCTCCGGAGGCCTGAGAAGAAGTCAAGTTAGACCTTCCAGAGTCATTGCTGCCCTCAGTGAACTTTGGTGGAGAGTTAGCAGCAGGGTCCTTTTGATGGCACATTTCAATGGGTACGATTCACAGACGTGAATGGAGAAGAAGAGTTATATCCACTTTTTGCTCTATGTGGTCTCCCCATGCACTGTATAAAATAGTGATGTCTATACGGTGGTTGAAAATTAAACAATGACGCGGATTACTTTTGGATGACCAGAAGAGCGGGTCAGCAAAAGTGTAATCAGGTATAAAAATATGTTCTATGTATGCAACATGGAGATCCACATGTGCTTGTGTGACGATGAAGGGATGTGCTGTGTGGATATTGGTAATGCAGTCAAGCAAAAAAGTAGCTAAACAATGTAATGTGCAATTACATGCTTCAGTGTGATTAGTAGAGCCCTCCAAAATTATGCATATGTTTCTGGCAAAATGAGACAGTTGGAATTTCACAATAAAGCCGGCATTCAGGAAAGCATCGTAGACTGTGTGTAAAAATTACATCGGAAAATAAGATTGCGGCCGTGGACGTGCACACCACGGGATAAGGCCATTTTGGTGGAGAAATGCAACTGACAGTGAGATGAATACCACCTCTGTGCATTGTGCACAGGCTCTAACAGCCTCCCCCATACAAATATCAGGCGTGGAGAGTGATGAAACGCATTCTCTCTGGTCTCCCGTCAGGAACAGTCAGGAGTTTTCGGGAACAATGGCCATCTTGTGTGAAATTCAGCCCCGCCCTCATTTTTTACCACTTTTGGACCAGGTCTCTCAGCCACATTTTTTCCCCTTGATTTAACATTCCTCCCTTTATCCATACGTATGACTCCGCTATATGCATGCTCAGAACTGGAGCAGGAGTGCTACATCTATCATCCTACGTACCTGATCCTGGCTTAACCTGACCGCAACATACAATCTGAACATAACCTCCCACTTTCCTGAGGTTTTCAGTGCTAATCAGAACCCAATCTCCTCCACAGTGGCGTTATTTCTTCATCTTCTCCCATAACGTCAATTCTTGTAAAGAAACACCTCCACCACTATCATCCAGCTAATATCTTTCCCTTTTCCCCAGACTACTCAGTGCTCGAATAATCTTGTTCCTTACTCTGCCTAGGATGATTCTTAGTCCCCAAATACTTCCCACAGAGCAGCATCCTGGGTAGCTTTTTTGATATTGTCAGTGGGACCTGTCATTTGTTAGTCATGCCCACGAATAAACCTGTCGTAGTGCTGTTCTCATAGCAAGATGTTTCTTTGAAGTATAAACTCTTCTTGGCCCACTTCCTTGGATCTCTGTCCATTGGCATCTCTCTAGTCTTCGCATTGACAAAGTTAGGAAGTCTTTGACCATCTTTAATACCTTCCTGTTACTAAACACCCTGTGCTTACTGTCACCTGGTCACCTGATCCTTGTCCTCTGGAGCCACACCACATAATCTTGACCACTAGAAACAAGATAAATAATAAGGCATGGAGTTCTTCAAGACTGGAATCTACATTTGGAATATGTTTCATTTATAACACTCATCGTACACCTTGTGTTAACCATAAGTCCTGAATTAGTGTTTGGCAGCCAGGCTACACCATATCACAAACATAACGGATATCTGGCTCACCATATTACAAGTGCATTATATCATACGGCACTGGATGTCCGTCATGTTGGCAATGGAGTAACCAGTCTGCTGAAGTCTAAATATGGCTCCTAATCTTCAAAACAAATCTTAATAGAACGGGTTGTGGGTGCGTGGAGTATGGTAATTCTCATGTGTGGCTATCCTCATGTATGATCATCTCACAGAAACAAAAGCAAATCTATACACAAGGTAGGATGTAGAACGTTAGTTTTTGCACGATCTCTTTATGGGTTTTATGGCATATTGTGATTCACAGAATCAGGACCTGTAGGAGAACACTATGGCCACATAGAAACGACAATTAGGGATCAATTTTCATCAGTCCTATGTTAAACAGTTGTGGGACAACTTGTGTTGTCATAATAGATGCCATGGTAAGTCTTAATTTTATAAGCATTCACCAAAGATCTCAATGCTTTTTTCCACAGCATTTGTACTTAGAAAATGTTCTAAAAAGGTTGTAGTATTTGTAGTGCTTAATTTGTAAAAAAAATAAGTGCCAGGGCCCTCGTCAGGAAGCCACCGCAGTTTGCACCACACATTACTTACAGAACTAGTAACCCTCACACTCCTACAAGTGTGACAATTCAGACTGTTCAAGGCCGCCTAATCTTTAAGAATGGCTTGGGTGGCACGTATTAGTTGTTTTTAATGTATATTGAAATAATAAACAACAGTTTTTCTGCTCATCTTTATATTACTCAAACAGCGACGACATGTGGCAGCTGTTATAAGTGCAGGTTCCGGCAATTAAGCGCCGTACTGGGCAGCGGACACCACCTACTCAAATTAAGCACTTAGTATGTGGGAAAACATGGGTGCAGATTTACAAGCCCCTTCCGCTCCCAGTACGCCACTTTTTGTGACGCACTGGCAGCGCAATACGCTGCCCCATATTTACAAGGACAGGAAAAGCCACCCTGCATGGCTTTTCCTGTCCTTGTAAATATAACCCCTTAACACGCAGAAAGGGGTGTTCCATGGGTGTTGCTGTGGGTGTTCCCACGCAACACCCATGGAATGAGACACATTTCCAGATTTACAAGGAATTGTAAATCTGGAAACGCGTGTGAATGCTAAAAGGGGAGGCGCAATGTATGTTATGCTACGATCTCCATATTTTCTAAGGCTGTTAAGGAAGTTATTTCTCCAGTGCAAAATATCAAGAATATGGTAAAGGTTTCCTTGTACAGAAATACATGTAAAAATGTTACCGGTGGACATGCTTATTGCACATTAAGGAAGGGTCCATGGGCCCTAATACAAGCTATACTGACACTTATGGGTCCCTCCGTTTTCTGATGATTACAGTTTGTGTATATATTTGTAACTGAAACCTTAAAGGAAACCAAAAGGTTTTAGGAATGAAAACCCCATCGTGCACTTGACTGGTGTAAAAACTATAAAATGTATTTTTCGTTCTCTAATACACGGTATTAAATGAACTTACATTAAATGTGTCTAAAAAAAAAAATCTCCGTGGGTCCATCGCCTCCGCAGTACTTGCGGCCCTGCAGGATGCGCCAAGTAAATCACAGGTGCCGACACTCGCGAGAGCCCACGTGCAGTAAGCCAGGCTTTGCCTGTTGCTTGTTGCTATATTCGTCCTTTCCATTAAAGTCATATGTGCACTGAACACCTGCGAGCGGTATTACAGAAAACCATTACTACCAGCTTCTTAGCTTGATTTCCTGTTCTGAGTCACTATGACGACCCGAGCGACACGAGCGATTACACATTGGACTCGCTGTGGCTTTCGTTAAGATCAGACCTTCAAATACGAAAATCCTTGTAGTTTCATAACGCAACAAATACAAAATTCGAAAAACATATTTAAAAAAAAAAAAACTTTTATCTATATCTTTGATAGTGGTGCACAGCGTGGTAAATAAGGTCTGTAGGCTTTTGATTGTGTTGCAAGTGATGTGATGCAATCTGACCACTTATATTTCCTCTTTAAGTCATTACAAAATATGTTTTAATTGTTATGTTGTTATGTTGTGTAGTGCTCAGGCTAGGGCCATCCCCTAATTACTATGACTCTGGGACGCAGTAATTCGCAGGTTCACAATCCTGAGTTGCAGACTTCGAAATGAGAGAAAAAAATACAAATTAAATGTGTTTATTCGCATTCCAAGTTAAATAGAAAGGCATTTTTTTGCTATTTGTTTACTCAACGTGCACGTTTCTTGGCAGCCACAAAAAGAAATGGCAAGAATGTGCAGTTGGTAAAATTTGCACCTGATTTGTAATCCCATTTTGGGCACAAAGTGAAATTGGTGCCTGAAACAGCCCGGTTGTAATTGAAGCCCATGTGTGGTAACAGCTATAAACAGAGAAAAGCAATAGGGTACAAACAAAGAGGCCAAGATTGCATGCTCGGTGAGAGGCCCATCACAGGTCTTTCATTGTGTGTTGATGCCAAACGTTTCATGAACAAGTTTTGAAACCTTTCCCTTTTTTCAGGAAGTCTTATTCAAGACGAAGGTGGAGAGGCTAATAGAGTTCCATAGTGTAGACCTCTCACACCGGTCTGTTTATCTTTGATAGTCTCAATATCAAGCAGATTCACAGGAGCTGACAATAGGTCTGGGCCATCAGTACATTTGTAAGCCCTTGTTTAGGTGAACTGAGGACTTTCCATAGATGCCCGTGTGGATAAAGCACCTTAAACAGCACCCTCTGCCTGACTGGTAGCCAATAAAATGTTCGTAATAATGGGGATTTGTGTTCAGCTTGAAGTGTATTGGTGATGAGGCAGACGGCTTGATGTTGAGCACTTTGGAGCATTGTCTTTTTTTTTTCACCTCCAGTGCTTCATTTCAGCCGGAGGTTTCCAGTGCTGGGCACCAGCACTTAATTGTCAACACTCGGCGCTTATGACAGTCTGCCACAAGGTACCGATGTCTGGCTAATTTAGGTATGACTACAATAACCAGGGCACAAGTCCTAAAAATAGAAGTGGGGGGACGCTCCAAGTTCGGTGGTGTCACAGGAAGTGACGTCACGACAGGAGGTGACGTCACAAAAGGATGTCCCCTCTTATTAAACAGAGAACCGCTTCACTTGGGGGGCCATGTTAACACACTGTGGAATGTAGCGTCATTCTCTGTGTGTTTTTGAGAGTGATTCTGTGAAAAACTCTGTGAATCGACCCAGCAAGGTTACACGGCGATGGGGGCAGGTACAATTCAGCTACAATTCAACTCTCCCAAAATCTACAGTACATTCACCAGATCAGGCGCTGACCAATGGCCACAGTTCACTCTTTCCTAACGGGCCTTCGTGTAGCCTAGTACACCTGCTACCACCACGTGCCCCCTGGCAGCTGCCATGCTCCTTCCCAGTGAAATCCATGACCCACCATACTTAGTGGTAAAAGTATACGCACCTCTAAGAGGGGAATCTTGAAAGCCTCGGCAATCTTTCCATACAGCTCCTTCAGGTTGGTGAAGCCCTCAATGCGTCCGGCTTTTGGGCAGGGGGGACGCCGTCCACCCCCGTGGCACCCCGACTCGAGCCCTGACAATAACAGTTAATTATTAGCTGAATAGACATTAAAAATTACTATTACCTGTCAGCCAAGACATTCTTATATTTTTGGGGGTCTGGAATAGTCCGAATTGTCATACTTGTATGAGTGTGATGGTTAGTAGTTGTGTTGTTACTATCATTGGCAGAATAGCAGTGGCAATGTGTGGTGCAAACTGCAGTGGCTTCCGGACGAGAGCCCTAGCACTTTAACTTTTTTTTTTTACAATTTTCTTTTTTTACTCCTAGCACATTCAACAGCTATTATGATGGGGCAGGTGAAGGCGGTGTGTCTGGAGGGTAGGGAGTACAAACAGTTGTGGGGCACATGCCCCTTCTAGAGGTACCATTGATGGTGCACTTTAGACTGAAGATGGAGAGGGTACATAGTTCTGACTCTTTGAAACCATATTCAGTGTCTTTGTGAGTAGTCCTACTTAGAAGATCTTGCCGTCGTTTAGATGGTCTTTTACAATTGTAAGAACCAGGACCATCTTGCGAAGCCTGGACAAGAATGAAAGTATGCCATGATTAGTGTAGTAAATACTATCTTCACTGTTCCTCTCTCGCTAGACAGCACAACTATATCTATGACATCATAGAATGCCAGGCTGTCACTCTATCTCACTGTACCTTTCTATTACCTGTTGTGGCAGTTGGTCACCTGAGGCTGAGCTACCAACAGCGAGCTCCTGGTGGGGTTTTCTATCTATCTATTTACAATCTTAACCTGTCTGTCTAACCTGGAAGGAACCTGCAATAAAGGATCTTAACTACTAAGTGGACTTGGCGTCATTCATTTATTACAACTTGGCGACGATTTTTAAAAGGAGGAACCTACGCGTGGTAAAGACTACTTAAAGGACTGTTCAAGTAAAAGGAAGCAACTCAAGGAATCAAGAATAAACAAGAGACTCTGTTTTCAAAGATAAAGAAGGTAACGCCCTGCTGACCCCACCAGTGTCCTATTCCACCTAGACAGCCTGCACCCAGGGTGTGTGTTTCACCTTCATGTCTGCTATTAGTCTGCGTCTGAAGAAGTCTTGTGCACCAGGAAGTCTTGTGCACCAATGCGTTTAGTGTACTTATTACATACTGGACGTGCTCATCTCTGCTGTCATCTGAAAATAATTTGTCTGGAGAAGCGGGCGTTTAGGCATCACTTTTGTGCCCTACAATGTGAAGAAAGACATTCGTCTAGTGTGATACGTCACATCCACTTCACTGGCTTCGCAGCGCTAAATCAGGTGAGCGCATTCAGGGACAGGCGCCGTCATTGCACTTTGGAAGAAAGCATCAGCGATATTGACCTATATTTATTTCCAGTGCATGTATGTGTCAGCACATTCAAGGACCAGCGCTGTTCTTGTCAAGCGGATTCAATGGGACGCTACACTGTTGAGACAGTATATAAAGACTGAATGACCTCAGCTTTCTGTCCCATTCCAAGCTCGTCTACTCACCGTCTTGGATGCTGTTGTCCGTTGGTCGACGGTTGACCAGCAGCGATCTTCCCTCCTTCCCGTCTGCCGTCCTTCTGATGACGTGGGTAGAATGCTTCTAGGAGTTAGCGAAGCTCTTCTGTCACGTCACGCCTTCTCTCATGCTGCAGTTTCCTGTGGTCTATGTTCAGCACGCCTTGGCCGTGAACCATCCGGCGGTCACGTAACTGCGTGCCGCCATCTTCTTCAAGATCAGCGTATTGAAGTTGAAGCTTGAAGTTTCTTTGTGGTATTCTCAACTTAACACGCACACTGAAGTCTTCAATATCCCGGTGTCAAGGTCATGATTAGTGTCAACAGTATGCCGCATACGTTGTTAATGACGATTTCATTATGCTTCGAGTCGACCATCGATGAGACATGAACATTCTCATTCTTTAATCAGCACCAGGAACAATTTTGTTTCAGCGTCAATTGCGGGACTAGAGCAACCGAGTGGAAGAGACTTTTCTTTTGGGTCATGATTACATTATTCTTGTCTGATGGAAGTCCAAGGCGACTGCAAGGAGCTCAGCGGCGTCTCCAGAGAGCAGTATACACAGAACCCGGGTGAGAAGTCGCTCACCGGAGCTTATGTTATTAATGTATTCATGTAGCAGTTCTTAACGCCTAATGTGTTTCTTTTTACATTTAAATGTGTATTGTATAACACAGTTTTGTTTTGTTTAGGAGTGTATTTTTAGCATGGTAAATTCCTTGTGCTTATTTGCAAAGTATGTCGTAGTATGGTGTGGTGGTGGTCAATGCTGGTGGAGGTGTCTGTGTCGGTGGTCCATTTCCCACGTTTTGGTGTGCTCTTCTATCGTCAGGGCTAATTTTCTGACATGTACTCTTTCTAAGGGAAAATGTTTTTGTGTGGGTAGTCCTTGCCCATGTTATAGTGCATGTTCATCCATGAAGTCAGGGTTGGTATCCTGAATTGTACCCTACATAAGGGTGGTGTTTTTGGTGTGAGTAGTCCATACCATGTACTTGGTGTTTAAGGGTAGTACTTACTCCACCTCTTGTCCCAGGGTTATAGTCTTTACTCTATGCTGTACCCTCTCATAGGGACGTTGTTTAAGGGTAGTACTTACTCCACCTCTTGTCCCAGGGTTATAGTCTTTACTCTATGCTGTACCCTCTCATAGGGACGTTGGTGTCTATGGTAGTCTATGCCATGGTTGGTTGTTCGGGGATGTTGATGGGTAGTCAACACCCATAGTATGTTTTTAAGTTTTAATGGCTACTCCATGCCTTTGTTCCCAGAGATATTTAGTCTGCTCTGCGGTGTACCCTTTTCAGGGGAAACTTTGTTTTTTTGGGTAGTCAACGCCCATGCTGTCCTGCAGCGTACCCTTCTCAGGAGAGGTTCAACGTCTCCTGTTATGGGTAGAGATTGTGTGTACACTGTGTTTTATCTGAGTCTACCTACTTGTGGCTACTGGCCAGGGCTTCATTTAGGTGAGATTTCGAGTTGTATTTTTGTCATACATTAAGTGTCGACATATCTTCATCAAGAGTTGTGTTAAGGGTAGTCTTAGTTTTGTTTCAAAACCTCACTCTTTTGTTAAGGAGAGGGGATGTGGCATATTATGTCATAGTGCTGATGTCATAATGCTGAATCTTTGTCCTTTTCTCTAATAATAATACCTCATGTTAAAGTCATCTTTTGCTGTACACTACTACTTTTGGTTATTCTAAAATGTGTACTTCCTTGCTGTCTGAGGCATATGAGGTATTGTTGCTGATTATTCCTTTGTTCTGCTATTACTCCATAAAGAGAGAGGATCTGTAGTAAATACTATCTTCACTGTTCCTCTCTGGCTAGACAGTACAACTATATCTATGACATCATAGAATGCCAGGCTGTCACTCTATCTCACTGTACCTTTCTATTACCTGTTGTGGCAGTTGGTCACCTGAGGCTGAGCTACCAACAGCGAGCTCCTGGTGGGGTTTTCTATCTATCTATTTACAATCTTAACCTGTCTGTCTAACCTGGAAGGAACCTGCAATAAAGGATCTTAACTACTAAGTGGACTTGGCGTCATTCATTTATTACAATTAGCATAGTCATCTCATGATCATGTTACATGAAAGAAAGGACACATTCACCCGCATCTCCACTGAGAGTGGCCTACGCCTTGCCCAGAGGCCCCATGTCAATGAAAGGAAAAGACACCCTCGCAAATTTTCCTTGAACAAACTGATTGTCACAAATTTGTAAGTACACTTCTGGGATTAGCCCAAAGGACCTCATTACAAGTCAAATAGTGCAGCATCCCTGGGTTTGGGAATACACTTGGTAAAATCAAATGTCCAGGGAAAAGGACCTGGGATCTGGAACCACATGTAATGATGGACTTCGAAAATCCAGGTCTGACATGTTATACCCCCATTATAGGACCAAAAACGTGTGATGCCCAGTAATTGGGAGGGGGTACGCCAGCCAGAATCATTAAGTCTGTCCTTGATATCGCCTCCTCACATTACTATACATCTCGTAATGAAGTCAGTACTTAGCCTGTTTTAGGAAAAAATGCACAATGTTAGATCAAGCTTGTGCTTGCAGTGATCGAAAACATTAGCCTTTACAAAGCCACCCTTAAATAACTTCTCAACATGTTCAGGATGGCTTGAAGAGCTCTCTTCTGAAGAAATACAAGCATCAGATGTAATGTACCCTCGAGCATTAGCTGCGGAAATGTGGAGAAACATTTCACCTAAAATACCACTTATGAGAATGTAGGCATTGTTAAATCTTCGAAAATACTAAGAGCATGATATGCACCCCACCTCGTTTTCTCCTGTAAGTAGGAGGACGTGGCATTCAAGACGGTTCTAATTCTTCGCCCAGACGTGTATTGATAGAACTATTTAAGCACTGGTGGTTTTTAGAGCAGATCGGCTTTTACATGCATAAAGGGAGACAAGCTAAAACAGAGCAAACATTTGACTTAGGAAAGTAGAATTCAAAGGAGGGATAAGGCTTATTTACCTAAGAGGGAAAAACTTTCTAACACTAACACAGTGACTAAAATCTCTTCGAAAAAGCCTCGGAATAACAGTTAAAAAAATATACAAACTTTATAATTTCCTTGAGATTTCTAATTTTTCTCAACAATATACTTCTGCATCATTACAATTCCTTTGCATCTCAGCTTTGGCCATATTATACGTCCTTGCAAGTGCTTCAATGCTAGATTAATTAATAGATTTTGAAAACGCCGATACTTCTATTTTCTGATTGTCGTCGTGTATTTTGTAGTCAAAAAAATGGAGTAAAGAGAAGTTCCGTAGTACTTTTTCTCTTGCAGCGCGCATAATTCTTGTGATAAGTGCAGGTTTTACACGTTCCACATGAATAGGGGTAGGGCAGGCTGAATGAAAATGGTGACTTTAGTGATGCTTCCCATCATGAGATTTGTAATTACACCATCCTTTATGAGAGTGAATTACCTTGTGTACCTTTCCCTTGCGACATGTCCATTGTCAGTTGCCAGACATTTATGCTTGAACCATCTCTCCTGAGAGGGAAAGGTACAAGGTTAGCGTAGGCAAAACGGAACCAGGAAATGACAGGGGCTACCGGATGTCCAGTGAATGAGCTACACGCATGATTTAGCCCATTGTGGGACCTACAGAAAGCTGCTGTATTTCTCTATACTATACACAGAAAAAGCTGAACAACAGATACTTATGCACAGTGGCGGCTCCTCTGCTATGGCGGAGGAGCGTAGACCCCATCCTGCCAGCCTCAAAACTTGAAAAATAAAACAGGTTTATTATCGTTTATTTTTCTTCACATGGATGTGTCTTAGCGGCGGAGCCTACGCGGGGGCAGTCACGGAGGGGGAGTGGTGGACACTGCTATAAGTGCGCATGTTGGTTTGGTCTGCCATCTTAGGACGGTCAAACCGACATGCAAACTGAGCTATCTCCAACCTGAGCTGCGTTGTTGGGTTGGATACAGCAGGCACAGGCTCCCAGTCTCCATAAGAGTGTACATCCAGGCCACTCAGGCCAATCCTGACGCTGCTCTCATGGATTGGCGGTAGGGAGTCGGAGAGCCTATACTGCAGTGAGAAGCAGGAGAGTGGCTATGCGGCGGGTGGCAGGTAAATAGTTGTTTTTTCTTTTGTTTTGCATTTTATTCGTCAGCCTCCAGCTCCCCCCGCCTGCCACTCTGCCCAGACACCGACCACTACTGCTTACGCAATGCAAAACATGCTTGAAAGAGTAGAGGGATAAAAATAGTAGTGTCAATCCAGGAATCTTCTATAGATACAGATCATGAATTTCTAAATGCTGTAGTTGAGAGTGAGAAAGAAGAACAACTTGTTCGGCTAAGTAAAATCTAGTAGATTTCCAGAACGTAACTTTCTGTTGGGAGTATAGAATCTTTTAGGTCTGCATTAATCAAGACCTTTAAGTTTATTAATATTAAATGTATACAATGCATTTACTTCTAGGGGCTTTCATACATTGGTCTGTTGTTGTGTCATTCAAATTTTTCTCCCCCTCCCCTTGCAGCATACAGCATATAGCAGTGTGCCATTGGCTAACTCCACTTCAGGGATGAGTTTCAGCTCTTTTAAACGGAGTGCTTCCACGGAAAAGTAGTTCCCTTTAGTGCCAGAGGCTACTATGGTAATGGTTTTTCTGAGACCCGGCAGTTCCGCAAGTTATAAAGCTTCCCATAAACTATTTTTTTTAAAAGCACTGACAATGTCAAAAGCCTAAACGCCAATACCAGCTCTATTGCTTTGGCAATGATTGTCTACCTATGATATAAATAAAGTACAGCATTGCAATCTACAATTTTATTGGCCACTGTTAATGATATATGATGAATCTGGGCCAAAACTTTCCGCCTATTACCTTTCTTTGGTGTGGGGGTGTGTATTGCCCACTCAAGGAGATATATTTTTGGCGTCACTATTTTGAACTTTTGAATGCTTTGTGTTTAGCATTATTCTTTTGCATGGATCCCAGCAGGCGACAGAATAATTTTGACTCCACATTTACTCATGCAGTAGCAACCCTATACGTTTTTATAGGGAAGGAATAGGTATTGAGGGGTTGTTTGATGTAGCAGCTTTACTGAAACAAAAATAACCCTATTTTGCCCTAATTAGTGACAGTTTTCACTCATGAACAATTAATACTATTGCCAGAGATAAGCCATCAAACTATTTCAATTACCGTATTCTTGGAAATATTGCTAAAGATTTGACTCAGAAAAAGCCCATTTTACTGGCCATTTTTTTGTGAATGTATCTGTTAATCCAGAATGTGTTAACATTTGCCACGGCTGATGCCTCCCTGACGAGACCCACCCTGAACTGATGCAAGCGACCTTAGTAACTTCCACTTTGTATCAAGTCGATCTTTCCTAGAAGTGATTGCATGTAATGTTTCTACTCGACCGTATCAGCGTATTTTGGATAATAACAGATTTTCCCATTCTTATCCATGGTTCTGAAGGTACTCTTAACTTCTTATCCATGCTAATCATGGCATACTTCCATTCTTGTCCAGGCTTCGCAAGATGATCCTGGTTATTACAATTGAAATATGCCATCTAAACGATGGCAAGATCTTCTTAGAAGGACTGGTCACAAAGATATGGTTTTAAAGAATCAGAACTATGTACCCACTCCATCTTCAGTCTAAAGTGCACCATCAATGGTACCTCTAGAATGTAACAGATGCGCGCTTGACACTATAAGATGGATTGTCTCCATTGAACAACATGAGGAGAGAGAGCAGGGCCTGGTGAAGGCAGCAAACATGGGACCTAGATCAACTCGGTTCAGTGGAAGAACTTTAACAAGTAACATGACTGACTTCATGTCTTCTGCATAATTAAGAGGTAGAAATGGAATCATGCCCATCGGTATTCTTCTGTTCTGCAAGCTTCAGTTTTTATAGAGTCTCATAATATGTGCTTTGCCAATTGCCTTTGGCAGTCCCGGGTGCTGGTGGCAGAAATGGAAAGGGTAGCTTATGAGATTGCTATTAAAGGCTAATTCCTTCGTGGATAAGAGCTTCTGTATCCACCACTTCCCCTGGCCAACCATAAACTATGTACGTGATTGGCTTGTGGGTGTGAACACATAATTCAAGTCACACACCTGCAGAATAATTCAATGCAAACAACTTTTTACAGTCCAAGGGGCAATTGTCATGAGGGATCATTGAGTTTGAAGATGGTATGTTTGAAACCTAGTTTAAATATCCTGGTAGCAGATTGTGGGGTTGAGCGTTTGACTGAATTTGGAGAAGGTCCAGCATTTTGAAGCTAGAGTACAGTCAGGTGTGTAGAGTAAACTTTTTGGTTGTTCACATTGAACCAACGGCTTGATTTAAGTCAGGTGCGGTAAATCTGAGACACTTCATCAGGTTGAAGACAGTTTCAAGGGAACTAAGTTAGATTTAGAGGAGTATTAAGAGAAGGTTGTGGCAGTAGTCAATATTACTGAGGATGAGATTGATAATCTGATAAATTAGGTTTTTGATAGAGTGGTGTTTGAAGAATCTGAGAAGGTGATAGTGGGCAGACTTGGTAAGTGACTTGACAAAGATGATAAGCCTCATAAAGCAGACAATGGAATGATTTTAAGGATATTACAACTCAACAGGAGGTAATTTTACTTAGGAAGGCTCTTTCAAGGAAGAATATGAGGTGGTGAATAAAAGTGCACCTTGTAAAAGCAACAAAAAAAGTAGAGGATTTTTTATCATATGTTGATTTCCTGATATTGATGATGAAAATGTCAAATCTAATATAAACTTTATAGTTTTATAATAGATAAAAAACATTTTTTTCTATTAAAATATTGTTAATGATTAATTATCAGCTGGTTAACTCATTATGCCTCCACCCCAAATAAATTGTGAAATCAGCTCAGAGTGAAGGCTACTTCTTACAATTCCTGAAAATTCCTATAATGGGATTTAATGATAGATGTATTGCTGCACAGAACTTTACAATTAATTCAGCAATTGACCAAATATTTAGCATTTGCTGTATTCTCACATTCTCCCCTATAATATAAAACCTTACTACTAATGTATTTTCTTATGTAATGCATGCAAAATACTTGATGATAGTTAGCATTGTGAAACAGTGCTAGAAAATGTCACACTGACAGATGGATAAATAAAACAACAATTATCTAGGGATTTTCAGGAGGGTAACAGAGATTGTTCATTTACAACATGAAGGGGCAGTTCAATAAATAGCCTGTGTTCTTGAACCAAAAACTTCTGGGTACCTTATGGCTTACATTCTATTTGGGGGACAATTAAAAGAGAAGAATCAGCTGAGTGAAATTTTCTACTAAGCTAATACGTTTTTTTTAGCACTCAATAAGATAGGGCTAGATGTTTTAAGGCTTTTTTGCCTTGTGAAAGGGTCCATTTCGCAAAATCGGACAATTTGTGACTGGTAAATGGCCCATTTATATGTATCAAATCTAAATTGTAACTATATACCGAAACAGTATTTTGGAGGGGCGTGTTTGGGCCTCTTCCAAATAGCAATTCAAATTGGATGTATTAATGTTTTTCAATCAAAATCTGAATGCAAAATATTAATAATTTACAGGCTACTGAAAAAAGCTGTACACCATTTACAAATGGGAAGGAACCAATAAGAGACCCCTTGCCATTTGTGAATGTTGACAATTTTTTTTAAAGAATAGTCACTGGTCCCATGGGCCACTGCCATTGCTACTTTTCAAAAAAGTTTGTTAAACTTAGCATTTTTTTCAAAGGAATCGCATTTTGGAAAAACAGGCTGCATTAAAAAAACAATTGCTTTATTTAAAAGCAACCATAGACATAGTGGTGTGCTGACACTAACTCTGTAATCACAGAGAATCATAGTCGGTGGTAATTTGCAACCTTCCTCATTAATATTCATGAGGTATGGGAAATTGAGACCCACTACAATTTGGTATTTTGTGAACAGATAGGTCAGCTCACAAAATGCTACACTGGGGCAAAAGTACTGGTGAAAAAATATGACCACTATTTGTAATCAGTGTTCAGTATATCTAGTCCTTAGTGCCTTTTAGGGAGAGTCAGACTTTGAAAGTTTGACCTACCATTATAGGTCACAAGTACATGCTCTTTTTGCAGATGAGAATCATGATTTAGGGTACACAGACGAAAAAAGAAGGTGATTTACAGAATGTTTAACTTGTTTCCCATCATGCCAACTATGTTTTGGGAACAACACCATGTTTAACTTTCCCATTGTCCAAATCAGAGTTGGTCCAGGCTTCTCCAACAGCTTTGTTGAATTGACATCGCTCAAACAGGCAGTCTTTGATGACAGAATTGCTTTAAGGTACAAGACATATATCTACATACAATAAAACACACATTTGTATATGGTATGCACATTTATATGCATTACTTCCATCATGGACATGTTGATTTTTAGGCCTCTTACTTCTATACACTCCGTGACCTTGTGTAGGGTATGGCACACCTGAAATGAATCTGTTAGACGAGCTATGCTAGGATAAATCTGAGTGTAACAAGGATAGGGAGGGAGGGCCATTGCTTCTGATATATTAAGTGGAGGCGTGCTCTGATCTAGGCATTGGAAGGTGTGTGTGACAATTCGAACAATGTGAAGGACTCCAACGTTGACTGATGTCAGAATAAGTGGTCACAGCTAATTTTCTAAACGATATATCAGTGAGGCATGTGCAGCAGTGTTAAAAAACTCTGGGGTCTAGCATGATCAGTGGGTCATTACCAGGTATTCTCAGGGTGAAACTGCTAACGATCTAAAAGAAGGCCAGTGATTGAAGGCAAACTCATTTTTACAATTTCCACCCTAACCATTGTAATCCTGCAAGTGAAAGTGACTTGTTGCTTTCTTAAGTAAAGAATGAGAACTCTGTCTGAAGTTAGTTAGCTGTTAATTATCTGTGTAAATTGGGGCCAGAATGTGTCTTAGTAACTAAAACTAAAAGATGGTCTTCCAGTTTGCACTCAAAAGTGTTAAGAATGTAAAGGCAGACTCTAACACAGTATGAGAAGATACAAGACTGAAAACAGACAGATGTCGAAATCTGGATGCAAAAAAAACTTGAGCAGGCGATCCCACCAGCAATAACTCTGTAGACAATGCACTTCGTTGAGTAAACTGTGTCTTTGTGTGAGGAAGTAATAGCCAAACAAGATTCTGTCAAATTTGGACTCGTAGCAGCATATGATCTTAAGGTGACACTCACCATTCTCTTAGATGGAGGAATGATAGGCCGGAGGAAGGGCTTATTGCAAACTTTTCAAAAAGCACATATACATAGCTGCACTGCTCCCTTCCCATTTTTCGTCCCTGTTGCGCTGCCTGATTGTGTATTGCTGTGAGACCAGAACATTTACTACCGCATTAGTGAATATTTAAAAGGGCATCATTGTGAGCTCCACCACCCAAATTGCATTTACTAAGTTAAAGGAGATTGAGCAAAAAAGGAAAGAAGGGCAATTACCTCAATGACAATGCCCACTAAAATATTAATTAATACTAATAGGCCATGCTCGCCTTTCTAAAGTATAAGATTGGCCAAGAAACTATGAACCTTCCTTTGTTCCAATAATTAATTCAATGGACTCCTTTAGACCACTGTAAAAATATATTGAAATAACCTGTTGAATTGTTTTTATTTTGCCATACGTATTTAGTCAACCTGACCTTTTTACCCCTTTGATTTCCAGGTAGCCCAGTAAATATTGCCTGCAGAGCATTCTTTGGATTTAGTGGAGAATCCGGCCCAATTATTTACTGGATGAGAGGCGAGAAGTTTATTGAAGAACTGGAAGGCCACATTAAAGAAGGAGTAATCAGGTATGGAAATATATTGAGTCTGGACATAATCTGCCAATTTAGAAAAAGTGTAATTAAGCAGATATGAAATCGTTCGACATCAGGTTTACAGACACAAATTCATGGTACACTTAAATTAATTAATAAGAGTGCATCATAGGTGTATTACATAGACTTCATCCATGATGCCCCCAAACTTGGAAGGGAAAAATGTAAATGCCATGATGATATACTGCATAGAACGTGCAGTAAAATAGGTAAGGTAGTCAATCGACGTGTTTTTGTCTAGTAGAAGATTAGTAGGTAATAATCATACTGTAGAGCCTGAGCCCAGAATAGGGAGGGAGGTAGTAATGAAAAGGCTCAGTTGCCAATGGATCTAGGAGTGCATAAAGGTTTAGAAAGGAGCCAAAAAGTAGAATAATAAATTACTTTGCTAGTGGGACAAAAGTATATGTTTCAATATATTTGATGGCTAACTGTCTAGGCCAGTAGTAAACAATTTCATTATATACATGTGATCCTATCAGGGGGCGTCCATCTTCATCACCCAAGTATTTAAAGCAGGAGGGGAACCACCTCACTAGACATGCAACTTACTGCACAGAGGTTGACCAGCACCCTTACCACCAAAGCCTCCTTTCATAGAAGCCCTGATGCTCCACTGGAGGGGAGGGGGTTGAGAAGAATTTGTTCGATTTGAGACTTAATGATATTGCCGATAGGTAATGAAACATTTACATATGATTAGTGATAAACAACCATCAAAGCCTCAGCTACCATTCACTCATCATTTCTTCATGTTCACAACAGTCTTAAATTTGTCATATTTGAACATAACTCAAAATACAAAAAATGTTGGAGACTTTAGTGGATGGCTAAGAGGAAAGATGATGTCCCATGTCCAGCAGTATCTAAGAATTGGGCTGCACCTCTTAAAGAGAAGCTATCTTCAACTAGTTTAATGACCTAAGATTTTACCAGGTCACATCCAATCCAACAACTTGCACACCATCTTCATCACTGTCCTGATCCACCTATTCAATGTCCTGTCTAGCTTGAACATAATTTAGTAACATGCTCTCAAAGTGTCTGATATCAAAAACATATGACTAGGTCTGTGGATATCTAAAGTGTGAAGTTGGGATTTGTGTCGTGTAGGTGGATCAGGAAAAAGAAAAGAGCACAATATAGGCAATCTGTGGGATTAAGGGGATATCATAAAGATGAACCTCCAATTGTGTTACAAAATTGTCTTGTCACCAAGGAATTAAATTATCTCAGGGGTCTCATTATAGGAACTGTGACTAGCAACCTATCTTTATTATTAAGCTGTTTCAAAGTTTTGGCTTTAAAAGAATCACCAACTAAGTCACATATGAAGAGACCAATTCCAACAATAAGTCCCAGGAAGGAGAAGTAAAGCCCTCTACTGCCCCAAACAATTGAAAACACTAGGAGAACTGATAAATAAATGAAAGGCTCTATAAAAATTGTGTCAATGGCTCCATAAAATCTCAGATGGCCATCACCTGAACTCACAGAATGGGTGCTGTAATCCTTAATCAGTTCACCAGGTTATTAAATCCAGAATTATCTGGGTGTCACCCTAGATAATTCTTGCCCTCTACAGGAATGGAAAGATATCCAGTGGTGGTTGTAGGCCTTAAGGGTCACTACTCATCTGAATGCCTAAGTGACTAATGCTAAACCCTTTGTCATGTTTGTCTGTGGAGCATTAACATTCAACGTCCAGGCTGATAAGAGTAAAGTCATAGCCGTAGGAGGGAAAGAAGATACCAAGAATAATCACTTTTGTTCTATCACCAGTTCCATCACCTGTAGACACTAACCTGTCTGCCTCTAACTAGAGACTGCAGTATTAGCTGAATGTCCTTATAGAGTAGGATACCAAAATATGAGGTCCAGAAATTCTTTATGTCACCCACTAAGAATTTCTCACATATCAAGTCACACATCCACACAGCCACCCACACAGCCACCCACACAGCCACTCACACACCACTAACACACACAACCACTAATACAGCCACTCATGCACCCAGAAAAGCACTCACACACCTATTCACAAACTCATATAGCCACAAACTCACTGACAGACCTACTCGCCCATTCACACACCCAGTGACAGATCCATACAGACACTCATACACCCACTCACCCTGATTTACACACTAATACAAAGAGTCACACAGCTACTCAGATAACATATGTTAGTAGTACAAAAAAATACGAATTTAATGTATGCAGTAGCTCAGTATATATGTTTCAGTGAAAGAAACCTATAGGAAACACTCACACTCACTGGATTATTTCATGAGTGATGTCATATGAGATGTCATCAGTGATGTCAGTGACCATGTCATGAATGATGTAATATGTGAGGCCATAAGCAGTGCATTGCAGGGGCTTAAGTTCTACTTACCTCAGGTAACTATAACTGCTGAATTTCTATGGTTTTGTGCATGTGTAATCTGAGCCTAACTACAACGTGTCTGTGCTCTTCGGTGTTTGCAGTGAATTTCTTAGTTTTTTTGTGCATTTTTTTTCCTAACTATAACATCTTTGTAACCTTTGTTTTTTAAGTGAATTTCTATCAATTAATCGATCGGTATTTATATAGCGCAGCTTATCTTCCGGGGGGGTGGGGGTATCCAGGAGCTGAAGTTATAGAGAACCTTAGTCAAAGAGACAGATCTTGAGTCCCTTTCTGAAGTTGGCGAGTGAATGGGAGTTTCAGAGGAGGAGTGGGAGGTAGTTCCGGAACTTGGCAGCTCGGTAGGTAGAAGGAACAAACCCCACTGCACTTTGGCAGATGCGGGGGTCATGTGCAAGGGTGAGGGAGGAAGATCAGAGTTGTCTGGTCAGCTGGTGGAAGGTCAAGTGGTGGTTGATGTAGGAGTGTACGTTTTTTAATTGAATTTCCCATTTGTAAGCTATAACATTTGAGTGGATCTGTAGGTGGCTGTATAGTTTGGTGAGTGGGTGTGTGAGTGGCTTTATGGGTGTGTGAGTGGGCACATGAGTGGCTGTATGGGTAAGTGAGTGGGTGTGTGAGTGCTTGTGTTGGTCTGTGAATGGATCTGCCAGTTCCTGCATAGGTCTGTGAGTATGTGTGTGAGTGGCTGAGTGGATGTGAGTCTGCCTGTGTGATCTGTGAGTGGGTGTGCGAGTGGCTGTGTGGGTTTGTGAGTAGGTGGGTGTAGGAGTGCATGTGTGGATCTGTGAATGGGTGTGTGAGTGGCTGTGTGGGTCTGTCAGTAGGTGTGTGAGTGCCTGAGTTGGTCTGTGAATGGGTGTTTGAGTTCCTTTTTGAGTCTGTGAGTGAGTCTATGAGTACCTCCATTGGTCTGTGAGCGGGTGTGTGAATGCCTGTGTGGGACTCTGAGTGGGTATGAAAGGGCCAGCGTAGAACTGTGAGTGGATGTGTGTGTGCCTGTGTGGGTGGGCGAGAGCCTATATGGGTATGTGAGTGTTGGACTTTGGCCCTTTTTGCAGGGTTATCCCCAAATGTTTTGCTTCTTCCTCGTTATTTTTCCTGACCTGTTGGTGTTGGTTTTAGGACTCTGGGCACTATACCACTGCTAATCAGTGCTAAAGTGCATTAACTCTGCGTAAATTGTTATTATGATTGGTTATCCATGATTGGCATATTTGATTTACTGGTCAGCCCCCAGTAAAGTGCACTGAGTGTGATTGGGCCTGTAAATCAAATGCTACTAGTGGCCCTGCAGCACTGATTGTGCCACCCACGAGTAGCCCCTAAAAGCTAACTTAGATCTGCCAGCGCAGTGTTTGTGCGCAGTTGGCGAACTGCCATGTCGACCTGTCAAGTGCACTCACTTGCCAAGCCCTAACCTTCCCTTTTCTTACATGTTAGTCACCCCTAAGCTAGGCCCAAGGTACCCCTGTGGTCAGGGTGTTATGTAAGTGAAAGGTAGGACATGTACTGGTGTGTGTAGCATGTCCTGATAGTGAAATACTGCCAATTTTGTTTTTCACTATTGAAAGGCTATCTTGCCTCATAGGACATAATGGGAGTTCATTTGTAACATCTTATAAATATACCTTCCCATTGTCGCAAGAAAGAGAAATAAAGTTTAGTATGCCTGAACTCAGAATATTAAAATGCATCTTTTAGTGAAGGCGATTTTGGCATTCTGTGTTTAAAAATACCACTTTTAGAAAGTAGGTATTTTCCTGCTTAGCCATCCAGTGTGCCTCTGCTAGGATGTGTATTGGCTGTTTGACAGTGGAGTGACAGGGGCTGGAGAGGTGCAGTGGCTCCAGACAGTCTGAATGAGTCAGGCTTGGGCTGAATAGACCTGAGCTGCATTTAGAGTAGGGGGAGGAGATTTCTTTCACCTGAATGGGCCTGGTCTGCCTTGGACAATGCCGGGCAGCTGCACCAGAGAAGAGAGGACAGAACTGGTTTTGGCTGGGCACAGACACTTTCTGCCTTCAGAAAACAAAAAGATTTAGTGTATAAAAAGAGAGGCCCAGACCCTAGAACTTTAGACTCCTTCTGGAATCAAGAGGAGCCTTTGCCAAGGAGAAGAGCTGGAGAAACCGAGGATAAGTACTGCTCCTGCTGTGTGTCAGGGGTTGGTCTGCAGTTGCTATTTCTGCCAAAGAAAGGAGAAGGACTTTGCTGTGTGCTGTGTCCCCTGCTTGAGGAAAGTCTCCAAGGGCTTTAGTAGAGCTTGCCTCCTCTTTTGAAGTCTCAGGAACACAAAGACTTCACCGTTGGTCTCACAGCCTAAAATATGCACTTCTGTTTCTGGTGAAGTTTCATGTGGTTGCTAATCACTGTACCTTCTTCTTCACTGAACGGAGGTTGCGTGGGATTGGCCGGAGACAAATCATTTGACAGAAGGTGCGTCACTATTGGCTTGGCCAGTGGGCACCTCAAAACCTCAATGCCCCAGCTCGAACAGGCGTACCACTCAATAAATTATTAACAAATAAATATGAATTGTTAATTAATTGTTTAATATATTTTAAATATGTTACTTATGGACTAGGTATTTTTTTGTTGTATTTTAGGTGCGGACGGGTATGTTTGTAGGGGTACAGGGTGGGAAGTTAATTAACACTTGAATACCAATTATTTATTAATTGACAATTAACCTTTTTGGAATAGTAATTATGTAAATTGATGAATTGTTTTTCGTTTTTGAAATTCGTTTTTTTACATTAGATAATGTTTTTATTTATTAGGAGTTTAATATTTTTCTACATTCATGAGGTTGCTAAAAAGATAGATCTTTTTATATGTGGAGACTCCGCACTCATTAAGATAATACTCAGAAATCCCTTTGTGAATAGCAAACAATCGTAAACTTGCACAAAAATGTAAGTTTAGCTTTGAGAATGAGTTCCACAGTTAAGATCTGGTGAGCCTAAAAAATCAGGGATGATCTTTCAATCTAGTAATATGAACAATTTGTTTATTTGGGCAACTCCTAGTTTTTATGTGAGGTATTAATTTCCATTAGTAATTATTGTGTTTCTGGTGTCTTTTTGTCTTTTAATGTAAAATCTTCCCCTAATTAGCTACAGAGTCCATGTGTGCGGTTCTAGATGAATAATGCTTACCTTCGCTATAACTTTTAGAACCTTTCGAGAGAACATTTTGTTCTGCCTGGTTCTCGAATGTAGAAAATAGGATTCCTAGCCACAACCTCCAACCCCAATGTTTTTTTTGTTTTGAATCTCTAATTTTTTTTACCTCTGCTGTGAGTGAGTCTCCCTAATGGAGTTACACTCACTGTGAGCTTTTGTTAATAAAGTTTTTTAGCTGGCACTGTCAGTGCCTACCTGTAAGAATAAGGAACATTAATATGTATAGCTATGGTAAACAGCACCCAGCAGGTCATGTGTGACATGTTTACTCACATGTGATTATGTGTAAATGCACGGTTTCCAGCAGACTTTCCATGCTGGGCTATCCGACATGGAAAGCCTGTCAGAAACCATGTTTGGGGGGCCCTAGCAGGGCTCCCTTCTGTTTGCCGCCTCTAGTTGGGGGGCGAGATCCCTGCACCATGTGGGAGGCAACCCTGCCATGCGGTGCAGGAATGAACATACCCTCCCATTTCCCTATGGGAGCTGGTTTATGGCCATAACATATGGTCCCATAGGGAAACGTGAGTATTCGACCGCACCATGTGCGGTTGCATTGCAATTAGGCAGTCGGGACTGCTGAGCAGAGGTGATTCGGTCCCGTTTCTGCGACAGTGTTGGGTGGACGCAAGTCCATCTGACATCGTAATAAGCCCGTTAGTCTCAAGTTCAATAGATGGATTAACTCCTTGAATATGGTCACTTGTTTACTGTTGGGCCTAAAGAGGCCTACAGAAAGGTAATAGGCCGAAACGCGCCAACCTGTATTTTCGCTAGACGAACCACCACAAGATGGACTTTTTTGATAACATTTGAGAGTAAGAGGCTTGAAGAAACGCATACTTGGTCTCAAATGTGTTTTCACTCTGGGTACTTTTAAGTAGTGGAATGTATGTGTGAAAGAACGTTTAATTTTTTGTCTTGTGTTTTGATGATTAATGGAGCAAAAATATAATATATGTCCTTTGTAATAAGATATATTTGGTAAATACAGCTGGTTGAACTTAGTTGTGTGACGAATATTCTTTTAGAGCTATGCTGACGACACAGGATGCCATGCATCCAAATTAGTTGTGTTTCAAAAGATTGTCGACGCAAATGATTTATCCTTACGCTACTCATTATTTATATGAACTTAGAACCCGTTGCAACAGCGATTCATCAGGCCCGAGAGGTGAAGGGCATGCCCACTGAAGCTGAAGAGGTAAAAGCCCTACTTTATGGAGATTAAATTTGCTCCTCTTGTCCCATCCTCGCACCTCAAAAGCTGCAACAATGTCCATCAGTGAGGATTTCTCTCACTTATCGGGTTACAAAATTGTCTGGTCGAAGTGTGCATCTCTCTCTATATCAAGATCTTCTACTAATGTGTGCACTCACTACTATAATATGAGATGGGTGTCTGCAAGGCTCCACTATCTGGGCATAAGAATAAATATGGGTCTTTCCTGTATGGTGGAAGACAACCTCCTCCCATTGATAGAACACACAAAGTGGGATTTCCTGAGATTGTCACACCTTAACCTTTCCCTTTGGCAGAAATTGCAGGCTATTAAAGCAACGGTAGCTCCCCGTCTCTTTGCCGTGATTAATCTTTGAGTACTTAGTAAACTCCTGGTAGGCTTCTTGACAGATATAAGCTCCTACATTCTGAATGGGTGCAAACTGAGGCTGAGGGCCAGATGTAGGTAGGCATTTACCGGTCGGTAACGGCCGAATTCGGCCGTTACCGACCGGTAAATGCAATTTGAGATGTAGGGCCCTGTATTTTACAGACTCGGTAAATTTATCGATAGGTAAATTTACCGATTATGTAAAATACCGAGTCGGTATTTTTAAGGAATAGGGACAATTGATATGTAGGTGGGACTCTTCTGAGTCCCACAAGCATTAAAAAATCGGTATTTTACCATCAAATACTATTTGATGGTAAAATACCGATTCTGGTGTGCATGCACATGTGTGCATGCACATGTGTGCATGCACACCTGTGCCATATGACAGGCAGACCTGCCCTTAGGGCAGGTATGCCTGCCACATGGCACCCAAACCCGTTTTGGGGGTGCTAGAGGGTGTCAAAGTGACACCCCCTGCACCCTTGTGTAAATCGGTATTTACCGATGCGGTAAATACCGACCGGTAAATGCCCAATCATTCCTATGGGCTTCAAAGCCCATAGGAATGCATGGGCATTTACCGGTCGGTATTTACCGCATCGGTAAATACCGATTGTTTCCGAATCGGTAAATGCACATCTGCATTTACCTACATCTCGGTACTTTTATTTTACCACTTCTTAAATACCGAGTCGGTATGATGCGGTATTTAAGAGGTGGTAAAATAAAATTTACCTACATCTGGCCCTGAGTGCTGAAACTTTTCAAACACTCACCCGCAGGATGCTTGGTTCTGATCCAGGAAGGTCCTGGCTTGGCTTGGCAGTTAGGGCTGGATTGTTCCTAGACTGATTTGCACATGGCTGGATCCAAACTGGGGTGACATGGTGAGCAAAAGAACAATGCATTTAACCCAGACCTCTTGATAGGGGGTGAGTGTTTGAAATGTTTCAGCACTCTGTCCATCATCTTGTTGTGTTTACTATTGTCAGTGATGGCCCAGGTCTCCCCAGTGAAAATGGTAGTGCTGCTACTTTTATTATATTACATATCAATCCTCTTCCTACTAGTCCAAGGCTCCTTCTTCCGAAGCTTCGATTCAGCCCTTGTTGCTCTAATTTGGAGGTGGGGCAGGAACCTCTTAGTGCTCTGGACACTGAAACTATCTTTGTTGGTGGGGGACTTGGCCCTTCCGGATTTCAAGCGCTACTACTTGGCTTCTCAAGCTTCAATTTGTGGCTCATTCGCTTTCGAATTATCCTGCCAGAATCAGGATTTATTATGGCTTTCCCAATTATATATTTTTTCCAGGCTCTACCCCTGTACCGCATCCCTCACGGATGCTTCACACTCACTTGAATACCACACCAGGGCATATAAGCGTACTTCCACGACTGTACCTTATGCTCCCTGTTAGGGTTTCCTACTTGTACAAGGCAGATTCATTTTGGACAGATTTGTCAATTGACTTCTGAAGGCCTGTCTTTATTGGTGGACTTGTACATGAAAAATGAGCTGCTTGAATTGCAGGACCTCATGATAGCATGCAGCCTCCCTCTGGGTCAATTCCTTACCTACAAAGATATATGTCAATATCTAGTTACTCATCATTTTACTCACCACCTTGTTCCAGCTACCCACAAGGTGTTTCAAACACTGTATACTATAGGCACAAACTGCTGCATGGTGAAATGATTTTATAGGGCTTTCTGGCAGCAGACAAGCCAATCTCACATGAGTCTTTTGTCCATCTGGAAACAGACCTAGCTAGGCCATTGCACAATGCTGACTGGGTAAAACTCCTGGGTATCCCCATAACGTACTGTGTAATGCACACCTTATGTATATACAATTCAACATGTTAAATTGGGCCTACCCTATACCCAGTCAAATAAATAAAGAATTCCTGGTTGCATCTGCGCAGTGTCCTTGCTGTGCCCTCCTCAATGCTGTTATACTGCATATCCTCTTGTCCCTTCCATCACTTTCTACATACTGATGGAGAGGTCTCAATCACTACGAGTCACACTTTCCCGGTCTCCATGATGCAATAGTGTTGGGCGTATACCCCTGTCCTGACCTAGACAGAGCCACTACTAGGTTCCTTGACCTGGCTCTTCTGCTAGGGAATGTGCAATAATAAAATCCATTAAAAGAACCCTGCACCCCTGGCTATTGAAAATTGGACCATAGTTAGACTCTCTTGGTTTTGTACAGACAGCACATGGAAGAGCGGGCCGGTCTATGGAAATATTTCATAGCCTAATCATGGGACACCTTGGTTAAGAATGTCATTGAATAAACCAAAGATTATGAGTCCCCACTGTGAAATACCTCTGCCACACTTCTTGCTGACTCTACTTTTCTTTCCATACTTACTTTGAGGTTGATACACTGTCCCCCTACTACTTGACATTAAGCTGACACCTGACTTGGCTTTAGGGTGACATGTTTTTTTCTTCCCACTGATCTGTTCTGGCACTGTAGGTCATGATTTCCACATTAACGCCCTGGATATTGGGGGGGTTTAGGCAACTAGAACGGGGGTAGGGTTGGGGTTAGTAGCAAAGTTGCATATAATTTATAATGTATTCGCTATATATTTTTTATTACCTTTATGTGTTATCCCATAAAGGTAATAAAAAATATATAGCGAATACATTACAAGCACACTTATTACTTGCATTGATAGTAATGGCACGAAGAGAAATATGTACGAAATGGGTAACACAGTCAGCGCCATCATTAAGGGAATGGATTTTATATGTTAAGAATTGCTGCAGGTTAGACTGTAGAAAAGGCTTACCTTGACGTATTAAGATGTGGAAACCTATCCGGGATATGTATTTAGGAGAGAATGATGAGTAAGTGCACTTTTAGCCCATCAGGTTTAGGACAAGTAGCATAGCAAAGTCCAATGATTAAGGCATATTAAACTTTGCTGGAGTTCAGGAAGATCACATATATTTCCAGATATATGGTTTAATAAGGCCTTGGCTAACTGGGCAGAGGTGAAGAACCGTTCATCCCAGTTAGAAAGCACCCAGTCTCAGCCTTTGTCGAATGCCATGTATGAGGACAAAAAAAAAAGTTGCATATAATTCAATTTTGTCTTTTTTCATAAAAGAAAACAGCAAGTGGTCTTCTAGCTGCATATGCTGTCCGGAATAATACCGTCACATCTCTACATGTTGTTAGTCTATTGTGTCTACAACTTACAAGAACGATAATGCACTGTGTATCCCCTCTGTTTAATAAAACAATTTTAAAACAAAACAGGTTTTATACTAGAAGGGTCTGTTCCTGTACAGAATACAATGCCTGGATAAACTTCAAATTGTGTGCTGTATAGTGCAGCATGCTTGTATGGTGAAATATTGATAAACCTTGTGGTAAAATATATAAAATTACCCGAGCTTTTTAATATATAAAAACACACAATTATTTAAAAAACATATTCAACCACAAACACAGTGTTAAAAACATATACATAAAGATATATACAACAATAATAATTAAAAAAGACAATAATTCTAAGTAAATTCAATTTAAAAGAAAACATTCTCCTAACAATACATTTATAAAAATTATTAAAACAGAATATGAAATAGCAATAGTAAAATAAATTAATATAAATAATAATTTACAAACATTACACAAAGTATGTACCTTGAAATATCTCAATTTACTATTCCCACTCCATTGTATACAACAGTAGGGAAAGTGTTGGACTCCAAAGAGGTTAGATTAACCACTCCACTCCAATCTAAGCAACAGTATGGAAAGTATTGGAGTCTGAAGGGGTGAGATTTCTTCTTAAACTTTGTAGTAAATGTACTACTTTTGACTAGTCACCATTTCCGCAAGTAAACATACTATAAAGGGTAGACTTGCATGTCTCTGCCCCCTGAAAAGAGTGTAAAGTTACCTTAGGTAAAAAGGACCTAAAACAGAGATAAATGTGCTCCAACTCAGACCTGGAGTGCCAAACATGGCTGACTACTGGCACTGCAACGTGCCCCATAGAAAGCAATTGAGGCAAGGACTTAAAAAAGCAATCTGTAAGAAATAATGCTAACATTTATTGATTTATTTGAACTTTTAAAAAATATATATAAATGTAATTTAATGTTCAAACAATTATATATGGATAAATTATTTGTGATAAAATAGTGTTACCTTTTTAATTTACAAATACAAGTAACCATAATTTATTACAACATCATTAAATTAATTGTAATTAATGTTATACCCAATTTATTGTAATTGCCATACATGAGTGAATAGAAACATTTTACACTAAGTGTGATTTTTTAAAATAGATCTTTAAAAATTAATTTCAGTTTAATGTAATATATATAAAATAATGTAATATTTGATTCAAAATTAACTTAATAGTGTAAAGTTACGACTAGTAACTTTTCAACATAGGCATAGATTTCCCCCACTGAGATATAAAAGGTATAGTGCAGGGTTTGTGCCAGAGTAACATGAACACTGGACAAGCTCTTTACTGATTTCTGACTTGGCAGCAATAATTATTCTACTTTGTAATTCAGGTTCCACCCATTTGGCAGGCATTTACTGGACCCAATTTTTTTCAAATGTATAATTTTTTTTGCCCTGCAGCTCTTTCAATACTTTGGTCAGATCATTTTTTGGTCTGCTTCAGGGTCAAGACGGAATGGCAGAGTGCATCCACGCTAACTTTGGGTACCAAGCCTAAATCTAGAGACTGGAGGAAATTAGATATAGAAGTCTTTAACAAACTCCTACCTAAAAATATACCTGCCATTACTCCAGTCTTTCATTTTTTTTTCAGGAGTGTGAATCCTCCTGTCACATCATACTGTAATAGGTGCCACGTTTTTCTGAAGTTGTACTTAGCCATTCATATTTTTGTTATGTTGCTGTGATTTCAATTTGTAAAGCACAACTGTTAACCTCTGAGGAGGCATCCTGGTATTGAAAAGTCACGTTTTACAAGTGGTTGCTCCTCCGCTAAGGCGGAGGAGCGTCGCCCCGCTGCCTTGGAGCAGCAAAAGAAAGGAAAACATAAAATGATAATAACAAATGTTATTATCATTTTATGTTGTCCTCCTGCTGTGGTAGCTTTGCATTAGGGGACGGGGCAGGGCTGAAGATCAGGGGAGGAGGAATCAACCCTCCTAAGTGCGCAATGACTGTTTGGCCGGTCCTCTCGGGCCACCCAGACCAGTCATGCGCACTTTCCCCCTTCTCCAATCAGGCTGCATTAGAACCTGCATGGAAAACATGCCCACCCCTCCAGTTGCCTGGCAGAGGGCTGTGTCACGGCACTTAGACCAATCACAACGCTGCTTTGCAGTGTTGTGATTGGCTGCGGGGAGCGTGGGAGCCCTGGTGCTTCCTGCTTCCTGTTTCTTAGAAGAAGCCAGGAAGAGGACGCAGTAGAGGCAGTGGTGACCGGCCAGCCATATGGCCAGGAAGTAAGTGTTTTTTAGTTTTTTTTTATTGTGTATTCAAACCCAGTTCGGTGAAATTCTGTTCAGGGTTATTTTCTATTTCAGCGACGGGCTGAAATGGGAAATTTTATTTTTGGGACCCTGCTCTCCCATATTTACTCATGCTTGATGGATCTGCTTGAACCTTGCAATGCCAAACGCAAACCAGAGGAACTTTTTTATTTGGAAGTTGTTTGTCAATCACAGAGAGAAAGAGGAACAGTGGAAAGAGAGAGAGTGAGAGAAAGATACTGTATATACGGTTGACATTAAAAAGTCAATTTCACTAATATAACAATATGACCTTATAAAATAGATTTCACCTCAAGGCATTTTTCCCGACAAAGAAATCACAACTTACCTCGCCTCATTTTCATATAAAATGTCATGTGTATCGACCCGAGGCTGAGAAATGAAGAGAACGTACTTTTGCCCTCTGGGTTGGTTATTACAGTGTATTTGCCAAAGTGAGCAATGAATTTCTGGTTGCATCGCCAAAGAAATGTATAATTTTCACTTATGAATTTCATTTTAGAAGTTGCCCTATCAATAGCTAATGGTTTATTCTTTCATCTGTTCCATAAACATTGATGAATGTTCCCTAATGTGGTGCTCTGAGAAATGTGTTTAATTTACTTTTTCCAAAGCATCGCTCAGGCTTTTGTTTTTAAAATGAAAACCATTTAATTTGCATTAGAAGTGTCACTCTATTGACATAGCAAAGTCTCAACAAATGTAACCTGTTTACTATAACTTTGATCGCTCACGTAGCACACACTACAAATAGAAAATCGTTGTTGTTCATAAATATAATGGATTATTATTGCACAACTCAAAAGTAATTTGTTTTTGACCCAATAAGAAAGAAGTTATCGCCCTCGACTGTGTAAGGACAACTGGCATCTCGACATGTCAACTCGGGGTCCCCTTTACTAACACTGTGCTGCTAATCACAACCCCTCTCTCTTGCAGCCCAGACTGCTTTGCAACTCATGTGATCTAAAAGACTATTGATTTATAAAACATAGAAAGCCTAAATGTTAGTAGGTGGTTATAAATGTGTGTTATCAGCAATTGTGTGTTAATATGCTGCAACCTTATGTTCAAGAATAAAGAATTGTTAAAACAGAAGACTAATAGTAAATCACCTTGGTTAAGTATCTTGTGAAGCACCTTCCTGCTCTTTTATTGGGGGCTAAAGGGCATGATACCTCACATCCACTGTTTTCATGAGTTTAGGGAAATTGTACCACTGTTGTACAGAGATCTTGGCAGGGTCTCAAACCACTGAGAAGCCAAACGAAAACTCACAAGTGGTACATCCCCACTACTCCAGTAGACTGCCCTGAAATTAAGATATACCTAATGCTGTTTTGAGGCACTACATTTTATTTAAAAAAAAGTGTTTCTGTATTATACTTATATTTTTATTTTATTTACTATATTACGTATGATTGTATATATTCTAAATACATTTAAAATCGTTCTTATTATAGAAAGTGCAACAAAAATTAAAATACATAATGCTACACTTCGATCACAACACTGAAGTAGGCCGAAACAGGTCTGACGTGTTTGTGTTCCATTCTGAGGGGGAAATGGTCTAACAGTTTGGCTGGACTATTCCAATTGAAGCAGGAACAAGGCTGGTTTGCTAATGACTGGGCTGCACAGTGGATGAAAAACAGTGTAATGGAATGTGGCCTTACTGATGTCCTGTGGATGACATTCATTTAAATTTTCCTCCATCACTGTGTTGTTTGCTACAGTAGCCATCATCAGTGTGTCCGGTGGCCACACATGGATCCCATGCTCACTGTGCCACAAGAAGCAAGCTACACATCACTTTGCTACAGATCCCAAAAGTTCAAATATGCCTCGCCACCACTTTAATGTCCGCTCCAGCAGATATTCGAAGTGTGACGGATATAGCCAGAAAATTGTCCCGTGGATGCTGGCACACAGGACTCAAGCTACACCTTGCCTAGGAGTCTGAGACCAGTCTAGGGACCTAGCCTGGTGGTGTGGGCCAGTTGCTAGCAAGTGAAGGGCAATGGACTGCAGACCAGAGCAATGGGCAGTAGCTGAAATGAATTCAAGAAGTCTTTCCATCACTTTGGTATTTTAATGATCATGCACAGATTATAGCTCCATGTTCGCCACACGACTCTTTCAACACCACACCAACAAGGCTTAAGCAGGCCAAAAGTTATCTGCTTATATTCCCATCTGCTTGTTGTATTATTGCACTTACCACAACATTTATGAACTGCTTCTGCACCCTATGCAGAGGTGACAGCAGGAGTACTATAAACTTGAATACTTCTTGAATATTTCTGCATCTTAGTTACAGCCCTGCTCTTAAGTGGCTGGCATTACTGAATCAGGACGCCGGGATGGCATGTACGAAATATTATTAACTAGAATACCATAAGTAAATAGCACTATAGAAGGCCTGACCAGTTACCGATGAAAGAGCTATTAAACAAGGAGTAGAATGCGTGACTCTTATAGCCCTGAATCTCACAGGCCTGAAATATGCCTTTCTGGCTTAGAAGATGACTTTGGGTTGATAGATGATTTTAGGACACATTTTCATTGCTGTTAAAAACATATAATTGGTGCTTTTTTTAGTCTTGATGAAGACAAATGCATAGTTTTCTCTATAAGGGTAATTGTGTCTGAATCACACAAATCAAAAATAACAGCTTGGTTATTTTTCATGGGTTAATTTGAGACATTTTACTTCATATTTTTACAGTTAGGCAATACTTAAATAAGTATTTAACTGTTATGGACTGATGAGAATCTTCATTTTGCTAGTGCTAATTTTCCATCTGTGACTTTGACACATGATGGTACTTCAAAGTCTTCCTGAGACATAGGATGGGATGAGGGGGTAGAACTGGAAAGCAATAACTTGCCTTTTACAGTAGATAGAGAATTGACCTTGTGATCATAATATGTAATCTAGCCGTACTTTCCAAAACTATCTGAACGACAAGACCCAGTGGGGAGCATCGGGCATCGCAGACATTTTTGAAGGACCCTATTTCTTTCATTGTTACCAGTTGGCATGAGCACTTAATTCAAAGTATAGAACATGTCCTAAAGGGAAAAAGGAAATAATGCCTCTGCTGACCTTTCCAGGGATGGCCTGGTAAAGCGCACCTGCTCTTTTAACAAGTATATAAGTGATGCCTACCTATGTTTGGGAGGAGCTATTGCTATGTATAAGAGATAAATTAAGACTTCTTGTCCAGGGAGGAAGCCTTTTGTTATATGTGATTCCCTCTGTGAGCTTTAAACATCCTCAAACCAATTACCACACGACATAACTACACTCTACTGCAGTACAAGAGGGAGTGATATGTGTGGGAAATATTGTATGATCGGTTCGATTTTTTCTACAAGTGTATAATAGGAGTTTTACATATTTATGACTACTGAATGCCTTTTCATCCATTGAAAAGGAGAGGCGCAGTTCAAGAAACTTAATTTGCACCTATGGAAGGATTACATTGAAAGCTTATAATGTTATTTTCTTTCTTTGAAAAATGCCCTTCAAATCTAAACCAGACAACTTTAGGAGTTGGCCTCCAAAGACATAAAGGCATAAATGCTTGGTGCTGTATCTTACCTGGCTTCTGGAATAGGTTGCTTTTAGAGGGACTGTGTTCCAGAGAAGCTGCAGACATGTGTGAGATTTCTAGTTAATTGTGATTGTTCAATTTCAGAGTGAGCAGAAATGCATAGAGGGGAGTAAACTGAGCCTGTGTGGACTACAAATTTTCTGAAGAACTAATAAATGGAAAACGTCCTTTACTCCTGACACACAAGCCATATTTGAGTGGGGAAAGCCTGCAACTTTAAGTCAGCAGTGTTAAGCTGTGAGTCTGCACAACCTGGCACTACTGCAAGATCATATGAGGCTCCCTGGGCTTGATGTATGACACAGTTACAAGGATGTAAGTAGAAGGGAGGTCTCCTCTCAAATCCAATCAGGGACGAGGAGAAAACGACAGTAAAGAACAAAGGAGTGGTCCCTAGCTGGCCTAGAGTTTAGGCAGAGAAAGGAGTGTTTTCCTTTTTAAAGGATAAAAAGGGGAGGGGCGGTGGGGGGGAGTGGACAGGCGATTAGCCTATAGGTGCCATAACCACATGAAAAATAAATCACAATATTTGAGGGAAAGGTACAAAAAACAATTCATAACACAAAATTTAGAAAATTGTACAATTTTTAATTCACAGAATACAAAAATTAATATATAGTGCCAGTTAAATACAATTTAAAAATGTACTTTGAAATGTACATGGGTACAAAGAAGTGTATTAAAAAAACATGAACACAAGTTGTCGACGCAGCGTTTCGGTATCTAAGATGTAACCTTCATCAGGACAGGGTTCTTAAAACGGAGAAGTATAGATCCTCTCTATTTGATTCTACGTTACTGTTGTAACGTCACACCAGGTGGTGGCACATTCCTTTGGGTGATAGGATGGTTCTTGAGAAGGGGGCTCTTGGTGTATAATTGACTTATCTACACCGCTGAGATGGTTCAGTTTAATCTTTACGAAGTTACCTTAATCAATTGGTAATTCTCTAGAATGATACTGTTGCGTCCTCATTATTTAGGAAGCAGAGATGGAGAGTGGAGGTAGCCACCGTTGATAAGTTGCTTACTGTTAGTGTCAAGTCGTATAGGCTTAGATGTATTTCCTGGTTATCGGGATATGTTAGTCCCTTTTGTTCTGGCTCATCGCATAGTAAAATTGGGGCGACGTTCTCTTTTGTCTCCAAACTAGGTAAGTTACATCACCAAGCTTGCATGTATGCTCCGGCCTCCCTGCTACCTCGCCTCTCTCTGTTCGTGTTACCTAGTTTGGAGACAAAAGAGAACGTCGCCCCAATTTTACTATGCGATGAGCCAGAACAAAAGGGACTAACATATCCCGATAACCAGGAAATACATCTAAGCCTATACGACTTGACACTAACAGTAAGCAACTTATCAACGGTGGCTACCTCCACTCTCCATCTCTGCTTCCTAAATAATGAGGACGCAACAGTATCATTCTAGAGAATTACCAATTGATTAAGGTAACTTCGTAAAGATTAAACTGAACCATCTCAGCGGTGTAGATAAGTCAATTATACACCAAGAGCCCCCTTCTCAAGAACCATCCTATCACCCAAAGGAATGTGCCACCACCTGGTGTGACGTTACAACAGTAACGTAGAATCAAATAGAGAGGATCTATACTTCTCCGTTTTAAGAACCCTGTCCTGATGAAGGTTACATCTTAGATACCGAAACGCTGCGTCGACAACTTGTGTTCATGTTTTTTTAATACACTTCTTTGTACCCATGTACATTTCAAAGTACATTTTTAAATTGTATTTAACTGGCACTATATATTAATTTTTGTATTCTGTGAATTAAAAATTGTACAATTTTCTAAATTTTGTGTTATGAATTGTTTTTTGTACCTTTCCCTCAAATATTGTGATTTATTTTTCATGTGGTTATGGCACCTATAGGCTAATCGCCTGTCCACTCCCCCCCACCGCCCCTCCCCTTTTTATCCTTTAAAAAGGAAAACACTCCTTTCTCTGCCTAAACTCTAGGCTAGCTAGGGACCACTCCTTTGTTCTTTACAGTTACAAGGATGGCCATTCTGAAAATTTCTGAGCTACAAAAAATCTGGTAAATCCTATAGTAGAAAGACTAACAGGTTGGATCTACCAATTCTAGGCCTAAAACATGCAATTGAGTATCAGCCTAATCTTGGTTTTCTCCCTTAGGGAACTGAAAAGAGATACACCCTCTAAGGTGCTTCATCTTAACGCTTTATCCCCCATTTACAAAGCTCTCAATGTAGAATCGTAAGGCAGAAAAAGCGTCTACCTTGTTTCCAAGAACATGCACTCATGCATTCACCACTGCATGTGTTAGCATAGCTGTGGCTGGCACTTCCCTTTTCCTCATTCAAAGCCTTAGGTGGTGCTCCGGGGTATGTTGAAATAATAAGGGGAACTTGAACTTTAACGTTCGTGAACTTAGCACACAGTAGGGTGGGGGCCTAGATAGGAGTGTGGAGCCTCGCAGAAGGAAAGCTGGGTGAAGCCTGGGTCAGACCTGCTCTCTGCTTAACTGAGAGAAAATGGCAGCTCTCTGGCCAATGTAACTAAATATTTTGCTTTTCGAGTTTTTTTAAATAGAGTATAATTTGCCTTGGATTATCGGTGTTAATTTTTTTTATATATATGTTATGAAGCCTCTGTCCAATGTTTCGTCAGTGTTGCTTAATTTTTTTCTTAATACATTTGTCTCTGTTTATTTAACTTTGATTTGGCCATTGACCTTCTTTATATTTTACTCTATTTTTGAATTGGGTAGGAAGTTAAGCACAATGCTTATGTACTATTTTTTTGATGATTGCTTTATTGCTCAGCTTACACTACTAAAGGAGAGCCAAAGCTACAAACATCGAAATGTTTTATCTATGGACAGGACCGATGTCTATCCCCAGAGAGGCCATATTTAAATGATTGTTGCATCTAGAGCCTTACAGAAGCACTTGGAACTGTTTGGACTGCCATCTAATATTGCCGTCTTAATGTGAAATAAACAGAATCCCACCTCAAAGTTCCAATACTCCATTCAGTTCAGGTCATAGACCCTGGCTCGAAAGAAATGTAATTCAGTTGGGTGGGTTGAATTTTTACGGAAACAAGCATTGGCAAGGTTTTATTGGTCTGAGGTTGGTTTTCAGCATGTCAACTATCATTGCTTGATGTTTATAAAACCTCATTGTTCAGAGTGCTGTCGGGTCCACATCAATACAAAGAAAACATTGGTTACGAGCAAAAATATTTTGGTGTCTGAAAGCACACAGTGCTATGATACTCCCTGACATTGAAAATAACTACTGTGTGGGTTTGTGTGTGTGTGTGTGTGTGTGTGTGGGTGGACATGTGTAACCCATGCTGTGAGGACTGGACCGGTCCTCATGGTGTGGGTAAACTCTGACAGAAGCAGACACATACTATCTTTGTTTGAAAAGGTGCGTTAGGAGGATCGGTCTTGGTAGAGTTTTTAGGTACTTTTGAGTGAGTATATCACAAAACTAAAAGTGCAGTTATATTTGTCTCAGTCCTCTTTATGACACACTGCTATCAAAGCGCACGTGGAGTTAGAATAGTAAATACACTCTTCATTATGGTCAATGGCCTCATTATAAGAGGTATGTTATGTTGTGTGTTTGTGTGTATATGCTTCTTGTGAAAGAACAGAATGCTGTCACTCACAGTGAATAGGAGCAATGGCTATATTGGGCTGACCCACTGGTAAATATTACAGCAGTAGTGGGTGGAAGAAAATGTGATTGACACATCAACTGACCAATGGATGAAGAGGGCTTGCTGAAAACTCCAGTAAGAACATTATATGTATGTGTTTTAAATGTAAATTATATATAATTTTGGAAAAATCTAAGGGCCTTGGTTAAAGTAAAACAAAATCGGACACACCAGTAGGATGCAGATGTCCCTGTGCTCGGTTTTGAGAAAGGATTTTCTCTCTGTTATGCAAGGGAGGATAAATCAGAATCTATTGCAAAGGTAAACCTTTCCACACTACATAATAGTGTTAAAATATTACAAATCCATCAAACCTTTTTATTGCACTAGCTCAGTATGTTGTAGACCGTTTACTACTAGGTTAAGGAGGTACATTTAAACGGTCAGGGTCACTCAATCACTAAAGAAGAAAATCCTTTTCTAGTATCTCCCTACCGTAGTTGGGTGTAAAAAGATGACATTCATTTGGACTGCTATTCAGTCTCTTGCAAATCAACACAACAGCATAATCTGGCATCCGGAGATGGCGGGAGAAATGAGTTATAAAACAACTGTGAAATATTGTGACTTAATACTGTACAGTGAGCTAGTGGAAGAGACAATGGAAATAAACAAACATGACTTTGCTTGACTGTGTGCAGCAGAAATATTAACCAGTGAATGTGCAGGTGGGACATCCATTTTAAACAAGATGGTGTTGAGGCCTAACTGAGGCTTAGTGAGCAGAAGCAGGTAAAAGCACTTCAGCATTCATAGTGAAATTATTACACATGTAAATATGAGTTTAATTCTATATTTTGCACAACGTTAATTAAAACACAGTTTTATAAATGCACAAAAACTTTCACACATGCCTTTCGTCCAACACCTGTAGCCTGTCAGAGGCACTAGCTGATGGACTATAAGGGCTTAAGGACTGAATAGTGGTGGGAAGTGTGATTATGAATAATAACAGGGACCTCAGTAAAAGGAAAGAGGAACAATCATGATGAAGTACGCAGGAAAAAGGAAAGAGAGTGCAGAGATGTGCAGCGAAAGGTGAGTGGCACTGCCACAGTAGGAGGATTGAAAGGAGAAAGAGAGGGTTGGTAGTAGAGATGGGGTGTGACAAGGGAGTGACAGAGAGAACAAGGAAAGATACTTAGGAGTGAGGAGAAACTCATACTAGAAGAAGGGATTTTTAGGTGAAGTGGAACTTGACTGGAAAGTCAGACATTCACATGGGAGGTGTCACTGACAGGAGAAGTGGACACTGACATGGGAAATTAAATGGATATGGGTTAAACACGTGGATACTTACAGGAGTGGAGTACATTGACTGTAGAGTGGGAAGATAATGAAAAGGTAAACCAAGAGGCAGAGGTGAGCAGGTCAACAGTTGATTTGGGGCATAAGACAATTCCTCATCAAGGCTGCAGTTATATTTGTTTTGGAAGAGACAGGAGATAGATGGCAATGATGTAATATGCTGCATTAAAGGGAGAGAGGGAAGTTTTGAAGATGGTCAGTAAGCTGGTGTTTGGCAGTAACATGGGAAATGACAGAAGGGGCAGTAGCAGAAGAGGGCGCTATGAATATGGGCACTCTGCCAACAACGTAAAGTTTCCATAAACACTGGCTTATTTCATCCCTAATGTTCAGGATGAATCGTAAACATTTTACTCAGTATGACAAAATCTGAAGATCTCTTATCTACAGTATCCTCACATGGGGTCTTTACCTTTGAGGGTCAGCTCACTTTACCATTCCGACCAGAAAGAATGCCCAAACTAAATGTAATATGTGTTCACCACATATATTGAGAATAACTGCAGTCAGAATTCTTCCAATTACAGATTACGCTGTTGTGTTGATTTGCAAGAGACTGAATAGCAGCATAAATGAATGTCATTTCTTACAGCCAACCCTGGTAGGGAGATACTAGGAAAGGAATTTCTTCTTTAGTGAGTGAGTGACCCTGACTGTTTAAATGTACCTCTTTAACCTAGTTGGAAACGGTCCATCAACATACTGAGTTACTGAACTAAAAAAGTTTGATGGAATTGTAATGTTTTAACACTATTATGTAGCTATCATCGTGTATATTTGTTCCAATTGAGTCTCATATCACAAAAGAAAAAAAATGCTTAGAACTCAGTTTCTTTTCTTTTTGGCATACAATATAAATTGTATTCTACTTGCCTCCGCAAAAAGCCTAATATTGACATTTCTCATCAACCAGTTGAAACGTGTGTCCTACTTGGCTTAAGCACATAATATCATCTGTGGAAGAAGACTGGATGTGGTTTAGAAGAATATCTACATTTGGATCAAAATACTGTTAGTGATGCCCTATTGAATCAATTCTCATAGATAATTAGCTCACCTTGTTACTTTGCAAAGAAGAGATGCATATAGTAAAAGCAGAAAGGATGAAAGCCCAATTAAATGTTGTGCATTTGTCCATTCTAAGGAATTTTCAGGAGCCAAGCATATGCCATATGGTGGCCTGCTGGAGGCTACATGTCTCCACTCAATTGTTGGTGATCCTGAAAGAGGTCTTAATGAGTCCATACTGAGGATTTTTCACCTGTGAAATGTTGAAAACAGACTCCTTAGGGCCAATACTAACTATGGACAGAGATTCATTTTGAATTTCCAACAATATTGTTATGTTATGTTATGTTATGTTATGTTATGGTATGGTATGGTATCAGAGGTATGTTATGTTATGCTATGTTATGTTACGTTGGAAAAACATATATAATGCATGTGCTCTCAAGGGTTTCCTGGTGTTGTGCACCGTTTTTAGCTTCCTGGAGCTATTTTGATACCTTGAATGTAGTGAAAGTGTATTTGGCCTATGGGGGGTGGAGGGGTATCCTAAACCTACCATGGGCCTTTCTGGGTGAACATGCAATAATTTGCTTTCATACAAGTGTAGGATGGACAGGAATCTCAAACTTATTTGTATGACTCCACATCCTGCTTTTCTCCCCGCATTGTATCGCAAACAAACTCAAACAGAATTTTTTTCATTCCGAAATGTGATTTTTACTTTCTGAATCTGACTTAATAGTCACTATCACTTTAAGGCCTGTTCTATAAAGATGTCAGGAGAAGGCTGCAGTGATCCCCTACCAAATGGAATTTCCACACTTGACTATAAAGTGGGTAAAAATGCTGCTGTCATCCACGCTGCAGGTTGCCAACTCCATTCTGTCTTCACCTCTGCCCCTTCCTTTTAACCATTGAATCAGGCTTCAGACCTGTAGGGCAATTCTGTTGTGCATATCTGTGCCCTTTGGGGGTCTGTTTGGAGGCTACAGCCCTTAAAATGTCAAGCTCAGAGTACCAGCCCAGGTGCTACCACAACTGCTTAAGGAGAACCAGTGATTCTGTGGTACTGGAGTGGCTGTCCCAGGAAGTCTTGAGTTGTTCCACACCACCATAGGCACTGCTAATTGTGGAGCCTAATCACTCAGTGGAAGAGCTTCTAACAGGTGGATCAGTGTCTGAGGGCTGCCACAGTTGGCTCGGACCTTAAAGCCATGATGTGCAATTACATTTTGCTGGAAGCAAAGCATGCATCAAAATGTCTAATTAGGAGCCAAAATCACTAAACAACAAAGTTTCAGCACCACTGTTTTATTGTACCTCCACTGATTTCTGTTGTGATTCTTCTTTATTCAAAATATCATTAGGTGAACCAAGGCCTCACTGGAATCACAATCATCTTTGTGTGGATTTTGCAAAACTAAAGCATCTAAATCCACCTACATCCGCTTGCTAAACTCGACTGAAGTTGACATTAAAGTCAAATTTCCACGTACTTTCATGAAATAGTGGACTGAAATGATTTTTACCTAAACTCTTGGGTTTCTGGTTATATGTAGACGTACAAAGAATATGAGTTTGTTTTTCAATATTTTTTAGTGTGCCCATATGCATAGATAGTAATATTTGACTAAGTTTCAAGATGGATATTTTAGCAAACAGCTGTTTTCCACATGATGTATTGTTTGGCCATCAATCCATATTTTGTCTATATAAGTTACTATTCAATTGTCTCTGGAATAGATTGTTTTGGTTTGTATGATTAAGAAAATTACTAAATTATTATTTTGGTATTAAAATAATCTCAATACTAATTTTACGCCAAATCTCATAATAGGTTATGATTTGAAATCTAGAGCAGACCTGCTACTTTATTTGTATTGGATTTTATGCAACTTTATTTACCTGTGACTGATGACGAATAAAGATCCACGATAAGAAACAGCAACTGCTGCACAAAAAGGAGACATTTAAGATATCTGAGAGATATAGTGGCTATTCCTTGAACTAAAAAATAGCTTCACAAAAAACAGTGCAACAATTATTTTGAAACAGAATGTGGACCGGATAACAAAACATTTTTTACTGACACTATTTCATGTTCTCAGTGGTGAGTTAAGGCAGTGATTGTTCCAAATACCTTTTAACACCATATTTTGAAAATGGGATTCTGGAGGTGACAATACCATTTGTTGTATAGCATTTTGTTGTGGGGGAGATATGTTCTGTTTTTAGAGCTGCTATGGTTTTGTGCTGCATTAATAAATTGTGATGTTGCTCTACTGTGGTTATTGTCTTACGTTCTGTTCTGACTGTTTTGTCGTGATGTGCTCTGTTATTTTTTTTGTGTTATTATGTTGCTTTGAGTTTCTTAACGTATTTTGTTCAGTTGTTCACTTAAGCTATGTCAACAAACACTGCTTTATTGCCAGTCAAAAGCAACACGTGCCTTGAACTTTCCTGTGACAAGCAACTGTTTGACATTGTATAAGGTGATAAAATAGCGATGTCTGCAGCTTTTCAACCAGTCAGCCCAAAATTGTAGCAGTTAGGGTATCTTAACTTATTGTTTCCAGAGCTGAATCTCAAAACATTTTTGACTGTCAAGTAGTGCTTACCACAATATTATGGAAAAGAATTCTGAAGGTAGTAATGTGTACCACACACATAAAGGCTGATGAAAAGAAACCAAGTGACTATCTAAGAAAACCATTTCTCGGGGGAAGAAATCCCTCAACCACTAATTGTGACATGATTCATCATCGGCTGCTGCTACGCTCCCTGTGCAGTCAACAACAGGGATGGAGAAAAAGGAATTCGGTTGATTTTCAACTCTTGAAGATGGGTCAAGATTGTGAGTGTTTTGATAGGTCAAAATTGCATTAAGGGTACCCAGTCGATTTTATTACTTTATTCCTGGGTTCCCCACACAGGATTAAAAAAACACGTTGATGGGCTATGGACCTTTTGGTCACCCAACTATCGCTCCAGATATATCAATGTGTTTCGGCCAATCTTAATATGCCACTAGGGATTGTGACCTTCATCAGGACTGTATGATCACCTATGTGATCACTGTCACTTTTGTTTACTCAGTAGTATTTTCAGTCAGATATGCAAAGTGTTAAACATACACAATGCAAATACCTTACTCAGGGTATGCGCACTATGATGAAGGAGTTTTCTTCATTCGCCTGGTTAGTAAATCCTTACCTGGGGTGGGAGAGGGAGGATTGCCCTGTAGTCATACATTCATCAAGAGCTAGATGCAGGCACCTGCACTCCTGATCCAGAGCCTGGAGTGAGGAGTCTGGATTTACTAACCAGTGGATATCTGGACGTGCTTGACTGGCACAAAGTTACAAGTTCAAGTCGGTCCCAATGGAGTGCGGTGAAACTACAGGGAACCAGGTAGGCCAGCTGAACTAGACTACCTCAAATCCTGGTTAAAATGAGTTGCAGAGTCCCGCATCGAGGTTCAGTAGCAAAGCCAAGGCGATGCGAGGTCCGGATCAGAGATGTGCTGCACAGCGTTGGCGCCAAGGAGTTGCAAGGCTGCGATGGTTCTGTGTTGTTGTCATTGTCAAGGTGGCTGTCAACTAAGGGTTTGCAATGCAAAGTCCAGTGTCAAGGATGCATCGTGCACCAGCTGGTTTCGGAGAAGATGCGGGGCTTGTGAAGCAGAGTCCTGTGTTGTCACTGTGGCTGCTGTCAAAAAGAGGCTTGCGATGCGATGGCTTGTTTCAGAGATGCATCGTGCAGCAACAGTTCTAATGGGGTTGCTTGATGTGATTCATTGCATTGAGAAAATCCACACAGCAGAGGTGATGCATTGGGACTGCTCAGGGTTGCACTGTGCAGCAGAGGAGATGCATCAGTTCTGTCGGATCCACAGCTGGGCTGGCAGAGCACCTTCTGGCCTGCTTCCAAAGGTCCATAACTGGTGCAGCGCCACTAGGCAGGGTAGGTTTCCCAGGTGACAGAGTTGAAGTAGTTGGTTCAATCCTTCTGTCCCTGAGACTGTAGTGAGAAGGCCAGACAACTAGACCTTGGAATCACTCTAGTGTCTTGGGTTCAACAGATGCATATCCAAGCAGCATGGCAGCAGGCAACAGAACAGCACATCAGGGCATCAATCCTTAAGAGCAGCAGTCCAGCAGAGTGGCAGTCCTTTCAGCAGCACAGCAGTCCTTATTCTGGGCAAAGTCCACAGGTCCAGAAGTGTACTGAAGAGTTGGGGTCTGAGGTCCAATATTTATACCTGGTGCCCACTATGAAGTGGAGGAAGCTTCTAGAGGTTTCCACTGCCCCTGAGGAGTCAACCATCCTCTTCCTCCCTGCCATGGCAAAAGCGTCTCTGGGGTAATGATAGAGTACTCAGGCAGTGCCTTTGTAATGTGCAAGTGAGGTAGATGACAGCACCTCCCTCTCCTTAATTCAGAGCGGCCCGTCCTGCCAACACGTATCTTACCTTTGTCTCACTGTCTGGGAGTAATTCACACAGTCCATTTGCTAGCTATATCTGGTCATGTGATCCAGTATCAGGCTGCAGGCACTACATGGTTAGGACAATTAAATGCCAACTTTCTAAAGTGGCATTTTCTTTAAAGAGAAGTTAATTACAAATTTGTAGACACCAAACTCGACATTTCTACCTGCTCCTAGATTATTAAATATAATTAATTAACCCCAATGTTATCCTATGGGAGAGGTAGGCCTTGCAGTAGTGAAAAATGACTTTAGGAGTTTTCCACTACCAGGACATGTAAAACTTAAAGGTACATGCCCTACTTTTTAAATACACTGTACCTTGCCATATGGGCTGTAAAGGGCCTATCTTAGGGGTATGTATTAAAAAGGAAGGTTTAGGCCTGGCAAAAGGTTTGTTTTACAAGGACGAAGTGGCAGTTTTAAAAAACATGCAGTGCCACTTTGCTAATAAATGAAATATGCCAATTGGTTGTTTTAAGAAGAGAGCACAAGCACTTTATTACACATTAGTAATGGTAAAGTGTGCAGAGTCCTATAGCCAGCAAAAACAAAGTCTGCCAAACAGGAGGATGGAAGGCAAAATGTTAGGGGAGAACCACACCAAGGATGCCAGGTCTAACTGGTATGCCCACAGCTGAAAGTGGGGAGAACTACTCACCTCATCCTTAACCTAGAACAACCTGGATAGGCCAGCAACACTGCCGTGGTCTCACCCAGGATGGTGTTCCACCAGATAGTCATTTCCCTCTAGTGAAATAGACCACCTCACCAGTTTTGAATTCTCACCCCTCATTTGCATTAGCCATCCTAGTGTCCTGTGGCCAGTCTGAACTGACAAGTAAGTTCTAAACAGGTATGGTCTCATCTTCTTCAGTGCCCAGGTCACAACAAAGGCCTTCCCATCAATCGCACTCCACCTCCATTCCCGTGGAAACAACCTCCAGCTAATGAAGGCTACTGGTTGGCCCGTGCCCTCCTTATTTAACTGTGCTAAAACAGCCCCTATGATATACTCAGAAGTATCTATTTGAAATCCTTACAGAATGATTTCATTTACAGGCCCTGGGTACATGTAGTAGCACTTTACTAGGGATTTACAAGTAAATTAAATGTGTCAATTGTGTTTACGCCAATTCCATCATGTTTTAAGGGGAGAGCAAAAGCTCTTTAGCACTGGTTAGCAGTGGTAAATTGTGCAGAGTCATAAAACCAGCAAAAATGAAGTCAGCAAGACAGGAGGATGGAAGGTAGAAAGTTCAGGGAGTACCACAGCAAGGATGCCAGGTCAAACATCTTATTTTGTAAGAGTGTTTAATTTCATTACTTCCAGTTGTCACTTTTCTAGCTCATGTTAGCATTCACATGGCTTTTCCTAGACTAATAGAATACCGCTAGAGTTACGGAAATCTCATACTGTCTATTACATTGCTCATGGATGCATCCACAAAGCTGATTCAACAAGTATTTAATATTAGGGTCACCCTTGACTACTTCCAGGCACTGTTCATGCAAAGGAAGAATGTCTAAATAGTGTTCTGCATAGTGCTGCACCATTTGACATGGATGACCATTTGAAGAATTTCTGGTTTATTTGACTGGCTTTCTCCTTTTTTTGACAGAGTTCCTAATCAATATCCAACATCCCTTTCTATCCAAGCAATGTGCATTAGGTATAGCCTGACCTTTACTGCAGTTCAGTACATACCATCAACATGTTGCTTTTTTCATCTACATGTGTATAAGCAACAAACACCTAATGTTTAAGGCTTCCTTGAACCCCGTGGTCTGGAGCAATTGCCCGTCTGAACCCAAGTCCTCTGGAAAAGAGACCCAATGTCATTTTTTGTGGGAGCCCACACTAGCCATTAGGGACCTGAGCAAGACCCCATAATGAAACATACCACCTATAGGGTTTTTGGTGGTCCCCAAAAAAAAGACAATTTTGGGTCTCTTTTCCAGAGGACTTTGGTTCAGCCGAGCTATGGTTGGTACCAGTGGCTGTAGGATATCATTTGAATGAATGAATGAATGAATGAATAGCGATTTGTAATGCGCAAACTTAGCCCAGGGGCATCAAGGCACTTGAAAGGATGGTATAGCTGTTTATAATGTGAAATTGTGCCAAACTACGCATAGGCTTCTACAAAGAGCCAGGTTTTTAGTGCCTTACGAAAAAGCACAATCGATGTTTGCCCTTTTAGCTCGGCAGGAAGTGCGTTCCACATTCTTGGAGCAAGGGAAAAGAAAGCCCTCCCTCCCCATCTGGCTTTACAAACTCGGGGAACAGAAAGGAGGTTTTTATTCGAGGAGCGTAGGGTTCTGCTCGGAGCGTAGAAGGAAAGAAGGGACCTGATATCTTCTGCACCAGATCCGTGAAAGGCACCGTAGGTGAGAAATAGGATCTTAAAATTGATCCTAGCCTCAATGGGAAGCCAGTGCAGGTCTTTTCTAATTGAGGAGGCTGAAGAGAATCTAGGGGCGTCAACAACAAACCTGGCCGCCGCGTTTTGCACTATCTGCAGGCGTTGAACCAGTTTTTAATTAATGCCTGAGTAGAGTGCATTGCAGTAGTCCAGTGTTGAGGAGACGAGGGCCACCGTCACCTGCTTCCGGGCTTCGGGGAGAGATAGTGTGATATCTTTCTCAAAATTCTAATAGCACCACAGCAAGTTGATACCGTCCCGTTGACTTGCCTGTCAAAGGAGAGCGTGGTGTCTAACAGCACACCCAGGTTACGGGTTGATTGAGAAGGCAAGGGGCAGGCTCCAAGGGAAGGAGGCCACCAGTCACTCGACCAGATATCCTGTTTGCCCCCGAAGATCAAAACCTCGGTTTTCTCACCGTTTAATTTCAGGAAGTTTTGAATCATCCAATGCGAGACCGCTTCCATACAGTTCCTGAAATTAAAAGCGGTGATACTCACCGATTGGGAGAGGGAGACCAAGTTCTGAGTGTCTTCAGCGTATGACAACACTTCCAACCCGAAAGATCTTACTAACCTGGCAAGTGGGGCCACATAGATGTTAAAAAGTGTGGGGCTCAAGGACGATCCTTGAGGAACCCCACACTGCACAGGTTTTACGGGGGAGAGGAATTCACTCAGCTTGACCCTCTGTTCTCGTTGATTGAGAAAGGAAGTTAGAAGGCTCAGAGCTGGGCCATCTACTCCCATCTCCCTAAGGCATCTAGCCAAGATGGAGGAGGACAGGGTATCAAAAGCAGCTGTCAGGTCGAGTAGGACCAGAAGAGTAGTCTGGCCCCTGTTGACCTTAGCGCGGATGTTATTGATAACCACTGTGAGGGCAGACTCAGTACTATGTGCCCTCCGGAAGCCATGCTGAGAAGGATCCAGCAGGTTGGAATTATCCAAGAAGGCACTCAGATGGTAGTTGAGATGAGCCTCAAGTACCTTAGCTGGAGCGGGGAGCAAGGATATAGGGCGAAAGTTCTTCAGAACCTCGGTGTCTAAAGTGACCTTTTTTAGGAGGGGCTTTTCCACTGCCATTTTCCAAGAGGCAGGGAAGGCACCTTCAGAGATTGCTAAATTCATCACCTCCACAAGCGGAGGCAACACTACCTCCCGACATTCCTTGAGAATCTTAAGAGGGCAGGGATCCAGAGGGGATCCTGATTTTATTTTATCCAGGAGCAGATTAAGCTGTTCGGGGGAAAGAGGAGGGAAGTTAGAGAGGCTACTACAGGGTCCATTAACCTGGCCTTCAACTAGTGGGGCCACAGGGGGAGTAGAGGTCTCGATTTAGGAGCTCCAGTGCAGTATAGATGTCCACTATCTTAGTATGAAAGAAAGTGGAGATCTGATCACATAGCTCCTGAGATACCACTATGGGATCTGGAGACTGGAGGGTGGACAGGGAATCTATGATTTTGAACAGTTCCCTAGGAGAGCTGAGGGTGGTCGTCAATTTAGCAAAGTGGGCCTGTTTTTCCTTGATCACCTCCGCCTTATACTCCATGAGGGGATTTTTATGTTTTTCCTTCTCCTTCAAATCTAGGCGAGATCGTCAAAGTCTCTCTTGTTTCCTACAACCCTGCCTTAACAGTCGGAGTCTATCGGAGAACCAGGGAGCTAAGGGTCTCTTTCTGGTGAAATAATGCGGTTTTATAGGAGCCAGAATATCCACAGCGCTCGCAGTGGTGTTAAAGAGTTTGAGGGCAGATGAGTTTGTGTCCCTCAAAGTAGGGGGACTGATACTGGACATATATGGGGCAAGTGTCTCATTTTTAATCCCTCTGTAATTCCTTTTCAACTCCCATTTCCTAAGGTCAGAGGGGGCGAGGAAGAATAAAGAGGTGTGAGCGCAAGAGGGACGGCCATATGATCTGACCATGAAAGGGGAATAGGGGAGCCTATCTCTAGCTTTGGGTCATTTGTGAAAACCCCATCCAGTGAATGCCCGGCTGTGTGGGTGGGACTCCCCACACATTGCAGTAGTCCACAAGAGGCCAAGGAGTCTACCAGGAGTGACGTATTGCTAGAATTTGTATTTTCAAGATGAAAATTAAAATCTCCTAGTATGGTCATATTGGGTCTATCAATGAAAGGTTCCATGGATTTCAATAGATCGTGGCTAAAAGCAGACCTGGGGCCTGGGGACATGTAGATCAAGAAGCCAGAGAAGGAGACAGTGGGAGAGGAATTGAGGGGAAAATGCATGGCCTGAAAAGAGTCTGAAGAGGAGGAGAGAGAGTCGGTGCGGCATTTCAAAGAGCTCTTATATAGTATGCCCAGACCACCTCCCCTGCGACCAACTCTATCCATTCGTGCTAAAGCATATCCCTCAGGAATGGCATTTACCAGCTCATGGCCTGTGGATTCCGATGCCCAGGTTACCGTAATAAAAGCCCAGGAGGGCTTCCTGTCAGAAATGAAGTCCCTGAAGGCAATGTTATTCTTGACTAGGGACCTAGCGTGAATAAGGAAGCCAGTTTCCACATTCAGTGAGGGCACTTTTTCCATCTCTGGCATGAGCTGCTTTTTTATAGGCTTAGAGATAGTGGAGCAGCTTCCTGTGTTCAAACACCTACAGCTGAGAACACCAAGAAACGCCTCAGGAGGAGATACATAATGGCAGGGCTGCCAATGGGGTTTTAGTGCCGATAGCGCATGCAGGGAATAGAGAGGACTTACTTGGGGGTAGGTAATAGGTCATTTGTGATTTCAGTTAGAGACAGAGAGGCAGTATTCTGTATTCCCACCAAAACACTCTTGCCTACACAGACACTCTTTTGGATAGTTGGAACTATTATAAGGCATACTTGAAAGCAGGAGTCACTACCCTCTGCAACCTAAGGAAGTGCATGCATTGAAAGCAAAATAAACAAAAAAAAGACAAACACAGTAATTCCGCCTAGGCTGTAAACATGTTTAAAGTACGAGGTGCGGGCAAACACCACACATTTCACCAGGATATTAGAACTGGTGAACAGAGGGAAAGAAAAGGCTCGGAAAGGAGGGAAAGCAGTCAGTCAGGGCACAAACACCAATTTCAGTTACGGCTCTCCATTCCCAAGCTGAAAATGTGTACTATGCATTAGCAACATAGTTTAGTATTAAAATAAGTGGGTGGAGGTTGCACACTAAGTCTTAGTAGGCCACTGTGTACGGCACCATTCAGTGCCGCTATCAGCGCAGCCGACATCGACTTTCTAGTTGAGTGTATTTTGAAGCTCATTACGTGAAAGAACATTACGATTGATTTTTTAATGTATGCATTGCTTCCTTTCTAGTGAGAAACATGCAAGCACCAAGGGCCATTGTCAGCTACTTAATTTAAGGACTTCCGCAACTTATTTTTCTGCTAACATATACATTGCTTCTGAATTTTAAGGGCTTTTTTGAAACTGACTATATGAAATTATGCACCGAAACACATTTCCTTGAAGAGTCACAGCCTAGCCCACTCAGTGCAATGATATTAAAATACACAGCCCTTCATATTTCCTTGTCCTCCATGCCACATAAAAGTCTGCTATTAAAGCGCTGCAAGCCTCATACAGTTTTGGCAGTGCATGTCAACTCTGGTTGACAGAATTTTCTGATGTTCAGAACATGGACGCTCACTGGGCTCTACCCATGCACCTCTCTCTGATCCTGCAGGCATCAATCTGTATGAACCCCACTTAGCTATTTGAATTCATGTCAACACTTACTCAGTGCATCTACTGTGGGTCCAACATTGAGGTCACTTTCACATCACCTGCCATTTTAGCTAAGGCCTTCAATGGGGCACTGCCAATCCTCCTCAATCTTGACTTGTGGAAACTATGGACCAGATTTACTAACATTTTACACCATGGTTGCACCAGTTTTGTGGCGCATCCATGATGCAAAATGCTAGTAGGTGTTTACAAAGCCACGTAAGGGGCAATTTGAGCTGCCTTGCGTGGTTTTTGTTTTAAAATGTGACGCAGCGCAGAGGCTTGTGCTGCATTGTGTTACATTCCATTCTAGGAGGCGTTTCATGGGTGCAACATGGGCGTTACCATGCATCCACCTATGGATTTCACACAATCCCAAATGTACATAGGTTTGTAAACCTAGGATTGCGTGAAATCTCTGCGCCTCCCAAGAGTTTGGGTAATGAGGAGTAAAAAAAAATTTTTCTCCTCATTATTTCCCCTTTCCATGTGTGCTGCAATCTGCAGCACACATAGAAAGAGGAAAATGCCTAGAGAAATTGTTTTTTGTGCAGGAAGGTATCCCTTCCTGATGTGTGTCTATGAGAGAGTAGAGGTGCTCCATACCTTAGTAGATATGGCTTATTTCTGCTCTCTCCCTCTCTCCCTGGCACAGCAAATTGCCTTTTTACACTGCGTTGCATGAAAGGTTAGCAATATGGCCCTACATCTTTATGTACGTGTTAGTGACAATGTCCTTCGATGAGGTTTCTTATTTTTGACCAAGTTCATCCAGTACATCTTCATCCTGTTAAGAAGTGTGCTTCCAGTGCAACTCAATTCTGATCTACAGCATAGCCATCTATGCCCAGCACCAGTATAAGACGTTATAAATTCTTCAACCTGTTCAATCCACCCCTTTCACACATCAGTCTATACCAGCATATGGGGGCCACACTACTACACCAACGTGCTTTAATATTGACATGCATCACATGCTATTTAAACTTTGTTCATTCAGTTGATTTGAGCTCAAATCAACTGCTGTGTTGTTCATGGTGTAGTCACAAGTTTGGAAATAGTTATCTAAAAAGGTATGAATTGCATGATTTTACACATTCGCAGTGCTTAATTTGTGAAAGAAAGAGTGCCGATGATGAAGGTCTGCTCAGAAGCCGGCGGCTGGTGCAATTGATGTTGGTGCGCTGAATGCCAAGGCTGGTAGCCTTTAATCCACTGCCAGAAACGTCCTGCACTTTTTTCCCACTCGTGCAGGTTCTTTCTCCTTTTGTGACAGTTTTGCCTTTTTTCTTTTCCTCCAGCTTTCCTATTTGTGTGCTTTTACCTCTGTTGAGATCAGTAAACATATGAGGTGGGAAATAAGTGCTGGTCCTCAACAATAAGTGCCGGTACACCCCCACTGGCAACCACTGGCTCAGATTAAGCACTGTACAGAAGCCTTTATTTTAGTGTTCACTCTTTGACTGGAGCTGAACATTTTGGGGCCTCTTCACAAACTGCATTTTGTGGTATGATTAGAAGTACTACAATAGTACTACTAACGTTCTACAAAATGCTATTCACTAACCTACATATTAATGTCTTGTGTACAGAGATTTCCATACACGTAAGTACATTTTTGTTGTATTAAATGTGGAAGGGGCAGTGGGGAGTCACTGGAATATGAGAAATATTTACGAATATATGAAGAGTTTAGGAAGGAGTAAGGAGTTATTACGGGAGGGGCAGACACCTATCTAGAAAAGAGTATGCCCATTACTATTTGCAATCTGCACTTTTATAGTTACTGTTCAGCAAAAAGGACCCAAAATCATCGTGAGTGCTCTCCAGCTCAGCTTTGGAGTAACTCAGCACCACACATAGATAACCACTGGTATTGCAACACTCCAACACCCATAAAAAATAAGGGAGACAGGAATGTAAAATAAAAGCCAACAGGAACTAATGTTAAAAACACATTACCATTTAAATTTTTAAAAATATAACTACATGTATTTTAATGTTTACAAATAATATAGACATAATATTTAAATATTAATTATACAATATGTCAGTAATCTTTTTTTTAACTTTGAACATTAATGCATATATTGTTATATTAATTGAAATAATTCTATACATAACAATGGTTTTTACTGCATAATAAATGTAAATGTTATACTTCAGATGGATCTTTTTTATTTAATCGTAAGAAAAAAAAAATGTGATTGGTTATATTAAACATAACTTAACATTTGATTACAAATTAAGTAGATAATTCTGCAGCTTCTTTTTCTTTTTCTACATTTAAAACAAATTTTAAATATGTACATTCATATTTAATATCAAAATGTTTTTGCTAAGTTTATTAAACTTTTCCTTATGATTTACCATAGGCAAATCTCTGCCCTAGTGCTGAAGATCTCTGCTTATGTGTGGAAAGTTGCATGTAGTAACTTCACACTCATAAATTAGGCTCCACTTCCTGAATTCAAGGGGTGGTGTAGTGTCCTCCCCATCCAAGTATCATATAAATGAATTACACCGCACACAGAGCTCGGTATTACACCTCTTAATTTATCAGAGCTGCACATTCATTGTCTTAAGTGTTCCTAATCCATGAAACGATGACAGAAACTGTTTCACTATGTCGTGATGAGCATTGATATTGTAATTCACAGAAATTACTCCCATCTCAGCAGCAGAGCTGAAACTGAGAATACAGACACTCGAGGAAGTGCCATGAAGGACATGAATGGGGGAATGTACCTTGGTCTTTTTTATGTTTCATAGTTGTCATAAATGAACTTTGACTTTGCAATCGTGTCAATGCTGCCCACGTGTATACTTTGGTTTTCAATTATGTGAAATGGGGCACCAGTGACAATTCATTGTACTTTTCGGCTGGCATGACATTTATCGACGCACCACTGTCTACGATGAATAGTATACAGCAATCATTGATCATCAGTTTGATTTTGGGACAGTGTCCAAAAGAATTTTGTGATTTCACTTGTCAATGCTTTTTCGACTTGTATTCTTTCTTGCAAGAGGCCAAACCCAAATGCACACGTCTTTCAGTTACTAGCACTGACATTGCACACCCATCTTCTTCACTGTCACTTGACAGTGACGTTGAAGAATCACTCAGCAAAGACTTAAATGACAATTGGCCTATTTCAGTTTCTACCTGCCTCAACTGATGTTGTTGGTTACTTCGGTGGGCATGACTGGAATGCTTCTGGGCCTTTCTGGCATCCATTTTGTGTTCATGACTTCACGCACTTACTCTTTCTTTTGCTCTTGAAACTGTTACAAAATGTTTCTCCCACAGTCTTTACATATATGCCCAATGGAAGAACATTTACGTTCATGTGGAAATGAAATTCCACATCGAAAACACAGCTTCTTCTTTTTTGTTTTTTTGCTTTTCGTACTCAATGCCAATTTACTCTGGGCTCCTCTGGCCTCCATATCCATGGCTCGTCTGTCTGCATGTTCTTCAGCTATGGGTGCCTTGAGCACATGCACAAGACTGAACAGTTATCTCAGCTTTGAGTGCCTGAAAGAATCAGACAGGCAATCATCTATGAATCGGAAAGAATCAGACAGGCAACCATCTATGACTCTGACATCTGTGGCTTCTTTGTCATTGAATTCGATACACTTAAAAAAAAATTATAAGCATTTCAAGTCCAACTATCATCCATCGTTTTAACAGCTTTCTGTCTGTCTTCATTGAAGATGTACTTTGCATTGTCGACATTGTGCTTCGGATTGAATTTCGTGTTTAGCACCACTTTAATTTGACGGTATGAGGTTTCTTCAACTCTTGGTATTTTTATCACTTCAAGCCGTCACCTGCTAAATTTGTAAGCTATTTGATGATCTTTTTGTCATCTGCTTCTTCCAGCGCATCTATGGAATGGAAAGCTTTTGTCCAGACAGTCCATCTAGCACCAATATTCTGATTCTCAGCAACATCGAAAACGGACAGTGGGTTTAGGAAGGTGGCAGACCCGTAGAGGGTACTCTCTCCGGTAGTCTTGGAAGAGCTGAAAAACTGAACTATTCCGACCGTCATTCACGGCCTCTTTTGTCAGTGTAGTAGGATTCAACAGCCTCACAAGCACAACCCACATGCTTGCACCTGACGCTGTTGTTGGATGACTCTTTTTACTCCAGATGTTTGGTAATGAAATAATCGTTTATAATAATATGCATGCCACACATATCATTCCTTCACGCTTTCCTACACCTGATTGACCTCTGTCTCTTATTTCTTTATGCTCATCTACTTCTGCTTGGAGCATTCTCTTGCACCTGGCTGTCATCTTTTGTTATGCTTTCTGTACCTGGTTGATACTGCCTTTGACGTTTTCGCACTGTATGAATAACAGTGCTGTGTTAGGTTCGGTAGTCACTCTTCTACTCTCTGTCGTATTAGCAGCTTTCTACCAAGGAAAAATGAAACTTTCAGTGGGGCCTTCTCTTTCTTCAAAAGTCTTGTGCTGATTGGAGTTGCTCTGTGACTATACCAACCGTTATTTCTTCACTTCAACTGAGGTGCACATGGCATGCATAAGCATTTTGCTTGCCCTTGGCAAACTCTCTGGGAGAGCACTCTTCGGATTGTGGGGTTTATGTATCTTCCGTTCTCGTTGCCAGTTGTAGCATCCTCCCCAGGCAGGTAGGATGTAAATTAATTACGCCACACATGGAGCCTGGTATTACACTGGTTTTTTTTCTCTAAGTGCAATTGGTAACTGAAATGTACTGCGTCATGAATTTTATCAACCATACCTGACCACTTACGTCACTAGACTACATAGTCCATTAGGGACCACAAGGGTCCTGCACTATATAATGCACAAAACAGTACAGGTGGAAAAATTTAAGTTTACAATTTTGAGTAACTTTCCACTTGTTAATTGTGAATAGACGAAAGAAGTAACGATCTCAAAAGTATGAGTAAACTTATATATGTAGATTTACTCATGTGTACGTTTACTCTTGTAAATAGCCCCAATACTGCTAGATAATCATTCTTCCTCCCTCTCTCCTGTCACCCACACAGAGACATTTGAAGGCATGGGCAAAGTGGGCCCTGGCCTAGGGCCCTAGCCTTTCAGGGTCCCCCTTATAGAGCCAGCTCTGTTTTTGCCCTAATGACCTTTAATACTTGTTAATGGATTTTTTAACATAGCATTTTCCAATAATTTATTTTTAATGTGGGTGATGCATTGGAGTCTATTGCAGACATTTGGCAGATTAATGTTTGTTTTTCAACACAACGCAACATCCATAAAAATAGTAAATTTTTTATCAAATCAGACCATCACATATGAGAAATCGGAGTGTGTCACAGAGATTATTTGCAGTAATATTAGTGAGCTGCTGCTGTGTTATGACAATGAAATATCAGGTCACTATCCATGAATATATGATGTAAACACATTTAGTATTTTGACAAGTGCACCTGTGCACTGTGAGTGAACTGGTCAAAGAGGTCATGAAAGAGACCATAAATTCAAAGCTCTTACAAAAAGGGTCCCGTTTGGCCCAGGGCCCCCAAAATCCTTAAGGTGTACCTGACCACACACCTTTCTGCTGGCTCATTAGATTGTGTTCAGTGAGTGTGGCTGATTATATCTCGACCCCAAATTCTTACAATTGTAATTTCCTGACTGCCGGCTGTTGGACTTAGGCCTTTTTGGCAGGTTCACCCCTAAACTTTTTTGCCTTTAGTCTCTGGCATGGTGATAGTGATTTTAGGCCTCTGTGCACTTTAGCACTGTGGGCCAGTGTAAAGTGCGTGCGCACTCTGAGTGTGTGTGCTACGTTGGTCTGCCCTCCCATAGGAATGCATGGGGAATATGTGTGTCCATGATAGTTCCTGATGCGTAGGGAGTGCAAGGTCAAGTTTGGTATGTGTGAACTCGTGAGATTAAATGCTGCGTGATGATATGTGCGGATTTATTGTAGCTAGTGTGGAAGTGCCACTTCTAGAAGTTGGCCTGCCTGTGCAGTAATTGTGAATTGGCTGTCTGGCGTGTGATTGGCTGGAGCTGGCTGGTGTGCCTGGCTCCTGAAGTCTGGATGGGTCTGCCCCGGTGGTGAATGGGGAGATTTGCATGTTGATGGCAGGGAGGGGCTGCACCTGGGACCTGAATAGGGCTGGGCTTTCCCCACAAAATGCTGGCTCCGCCCCCTGTGGTACGTCTGATGTCCCTGGCCTGTCTTGTGAATAGAAAGAGGGGCTGAGCAAAACAAAGTGCTCAAGAACCAGTTGCATCTGGTTTTCCCCTTGCCTACACTGCTACAACAAAGGATTTGTGTGTATAAAAGAGGGGCTGTGACCCCAAGTAAATGTTCTTGTCTTGTACTGGAATCTGCCAGGAGCGTGCTGCTGCTGGAGCTCAGGAGAAGGCTTGCCTCCCTGGGCTCTGCCCTGCCCCTGGATGCCTGGAGGACTTCTGGGGGATCCCTCGGCCTGCCTGGGATTATTGGGGGGACTTTGCTTTGCACTGTAACCCTTTTGACTTTTGCCATTTCCTTGCCCCAGGACCGTGCTGCATCTTTTAGCACCCTGGGAGTGCTTTCCTCTTTATTCCAGGACCCCTGGTTACATTTAGCGCCCTGGGAGCGCTGTGTGCATCATGCCCGCTTATTTTGATTTCCCTAAGCAGGTGCCTGCCTTATGTCCGCTTGTTTTCATATTTAATTTAAGCAGGTGCCCACCCTGCATTCTGGCCGTTTTTATTTACATTACGCGGGTGCCCACCCCGCGACTTTGCCCGTGTGCTTATTTAAATTAAAACGGGTGCCACCCCGCTTATTAATGTCCTAGCGGGTGTCTATCCCGCATTCCACCTTTATCTCTACTCTCGAGGGAGCCTACCCCTCGTTTTGCGCCCAGAAAGATCACTGAGACGGCCCGAGTCCCGGACAGGGCGGAAGTCAGGCAGCGAGGTGCCTGATGGCGGGCCGGACTTCTGGTTTCAGGAAGGAACAGGTGATGCGCTGGTCTGTGCGGGGCTCCCATAGGTGCCACCGAGTGCTGCTGGAAGGCGGAGGGGGCTCGAGGCACATTGCCGGTGCCTGCCCCCACCGCGTGCGCAGAGGAAAGCTGGAGTCCCACGTCGGAGTCCCGGTGAGTGGGGGCTCCCTGTTGTTTGGTGCCTTCGAGGTACAATGCCGTTACCTAGTCTTGAGCGGCCCTGTCTGGCAGCGGGCCGCTCCACCGATCTTGGGGCATATTTCATTTTTAAAGCGCTAGAGCGCTCCATGAGTGTACATGTCGTTTCCAGAGCCTCGAGGGCTCCAACCTTTTTGCGCAAGTTATTTTCAGGGCTACTGAGAGCCCATGCCGCAGTTTGCTGATTCCCAGCTGTCCAGCAATTATTGGGCAGCTGCACCGTTTAGTTTCTTTCTTCTAGAGGGGACATGTACTTTTATCCAGGAGTGAGACGCACTCCTTTCTCCCTACCCTGGCCTGCACACTGCGCAGCACTTAGTGCCAGCTGCAACGTTTAGGCCTTCATTGATCTCCCCAGCTGCCCAGCAAGTAGTGGGCAGCTGCCACATTTAGGTTTGCGCCAAGTGCGCCCCGTGACTGTCGCTGTTTAGACAGCAGCCCTGACTTTATGGACAGAGGGCATTTGAGCCCCTTATAGATGGCCAGTTGGCCCTGGGGATTATTAGGTTTTATAGGGCGCAAGGCCCTTAGGTCATTTATATAGGTGCTAGGAAATGTAATGTTTGTTGAATGATTTATGCACCTTGATTTATGCTCATAGATGTGCTTTTGTGATTCTTAGGTTTTACCTTATGTTTTAATTATCTACTGTGGTCTAGGTTTGATTTATTCCCTACTACAGGTTATGTGCTTTTATACTTGATAGGTTTTACCTACTGTTTTACTTCTACTGTGGTCTAGGTTTGATTTATTCCCTACTGCAGGCTATGTGATTAAGTGTATTTCCTGATGTTTAGGAGATTATGGTTTATCCTATTTTTGCTTATGAGGTTGGCGCAGAATAGAGTTCTCGCCTTATGTGTTACTGTGCCTGTTCTGATTTATATTACAGGTTGACGCTGAGTATAGTGTCTGCCAGTGATTACTGGCTGTGTTCTAAATTCATATGTATTCTTACTTTTTACTATTTCGTTACCAAGTGCTAATTTTGACAGTGGCCCACGTGGCCCTGTCCTGTGTAAATAATCCCTTGTAAATATTAACGGTGCCAGTTGGCACAGTGTATATTGTGTGATTACTATCTGATGTGTGTTTTATTATAATACAAAGGCTATTTTTATATAACCTTGTGTGGAGTTCCTTTTGTGGTGTGCCTAGTGTGTTGTTACTGTGTGTGTTGCGCAAATGCTTTACACATCGCCACCAAGATAAGCCTAACTACTCTTGCCAAGCTACCAAGGGGGTGAGCAGGGGTTATCTTAGGCGTGTAACTCCCTTTCCCTGAATAGAGTGGTGGTCTCTGCCTGGCTATGGCGCAAGCCTTAGCCAACCAGAGATCCCCATTTCTAACACCGGCACTTTCTTCCTATCTCGTACCAGAACAGGGTAGAAGCAAGGCTATTATGGGCTATCTTTGTGTTGTCTGGCTAGGTGATGGATCACACAGTAGGGGGCAGCCATCAAAGACAATATATTGATGTGTGTGTGGCAGGGCAGGCAGCACCTCTGACAGGTAGGAGACAGGTCATGGTGCAGGAACAAAAGACCATTCTCCTATGGTTTCCAGAGTGATATTGCAGAGGCCGTCCGGCCCAGCTCTAATGGTCCTGACCGCCCGATAACCAAGCTGCTGCCCTGTCAGAATGGCCGCAGGTACTCCTGCTACTGCGGCAGGCGCCACGCTGCGCCGACCCGGAAGTGCCCAGGAACGTGCACCCTCACTTCTGAGAATTACTTGATTGATGGACATGCACTGCGGACATCACAGCGCACAGCAGCCAATTAAAAAATCTCACTGAACGAGCGTGGCTCTAAGGCCAGAACAGTGTTAGAACAGGAAAGGACTCTCAAGTTTCTATATTGCTTCTTGCTCTCCAGCTACTGGTAGCAGAGTTTACAATGCAATATAGAATTTATTTTTTTTGGCACGAATATATCTTGCAGTCAAGAGTCAACTCCCAAAGAAAGGGTACACAACAACGGCAAGTGACTTAGAAAAAAGAAAAAAACAAATCCTGGTGGAAATGCCTAGTGCCAGGAAGTAGGTCAGGCTGAAAAGGGATGGAAGTGACCGCCAAGGTCCTCAATTGTAAATGAACAACACATGAATGGATTGGAATCCAGACCAGCTAAGCAGGAATACATGGGAGCACAGGTGCAGTGATTGGCGAGGATGCCTAAAGGCCAGTAGTCAGAGCCAGCTGCAAGGGGGCAAAAAAAGAGCAAAGCATTGAAAGAATCCCACAGGAATCACCTTCTGCGAGAAAGGGTACAAGGCGGCGTGGGCTTAAAAGAAAAGCACGTGCATTGAGGTACCCGAAGGCCCGGAATCAGCGAAGCTGAGAGAGGACCAGCTTACAAAATATAATATAGACTGCAGATGTCTGCACAGTCCCAGACTCACTGCCGCAGGTCAAAAGGGAATTAGAAGATTCACAAACAGCAGTTCTCAAAATAAGTCCAGCATTGGAAATGGGACTAAAGTAGGAAATTCCTGACGGGACGTAATGGATGTAACATGCACTGGGATGGCGCAGGAGGCTGATTCACAAATGCAACAAAAAGCTCGAGGGATGCATATTCCATAACAATGTGGGAGGTGGTCAAGAATGCAGAACCATTTGGGATGTTGATGACCGGTATCAGAGCTGGGCAGGGGGTGACTGGTTCGTAAATTAGCTGAAGCTTCCCAGATTCGGATAGGGAGGGAGGTGGCAGCATTAATATATAACTCAGGAAGCAGGTATCATGTCCACTTAGGTTTGGGGACCCTAAAAATCTGACAGTAATCAAATTAGCTTTCCTGAGCTGGGGCATCTAGAGGTTTTTAGCAATGAGAAACCCACAGACCTGGACATTGCCTCCCCTGACCTCCAATTTAACCCACCTCCCCTCACTTCTAGTGAACCTGACTCTCCATTTCATCCTCAGCCCTGTCCCAGCCTAGATATCGCCCGATAACCCATCACTGCAGGCTCAAAACTAACACACTTCAAAGTGAGAGAGGAGATTGAAAGTGGGAAACGCTTCTTTTTCGTAACCTCATTGGACAAGAAATCGTTTACCTGTTAAATCAACAGCTGTCTATGAATCACTTTGAGATCACCTAGGAGGGATCTTTTTTGTTAAGGCAATGTAAGACCTTACTTTGGATAAGCTGCCTTTGTTGCCATTCTGAGTACAGGAGTATATTTTAACATACTGAGACCATACAGACCATGTCTAGGAGGAGGGGCGTAGGTGAGAGGCTGCGGCTGGACCCTACCACACCACCTTCCAAGAAGATTCCAGTTATATCTCGCTCAAAACAGACGAGGGAGAGGGGCTTGTTAGGCAGCACTTCTTTCATATCTGCCTCGGAACCTCATACCCAATAGTTACAGAGTGCAAGCAATGCATTCGATCCATGAATTATTTTATTTTAGAGTATTTTAATTGTTTTCATTATAGTACAGCATATACATTTGATTTGTATATAAATCTATCATAACACAGTCAACAGAAGGCAGTGTTATATTTTCTTCAATTATCCTGCATTCTGATATAAATAGCCTACATTTCCCCTACTCTGTCCCACCCCTCTATACTTCTCTGTATTGTCTTACATCTTGTCTTGAGCTGCCCCTTGTCCCTCCGCCTCTTAGAGCCCACAGTTTCTTATACAGGGGCCCCATATTATTTTAAACTTATTGGGGCATCCACAGGTTTTGTATGTCGTTTTTTCCTCTGCCATGTATAGGTCCATCCCTGCTCTCCATTCCTGGAGCGTGGGTGCTGTAGTCTTTTCCCAGTGGTGTGCCACGGCATGTTTAGCCACTACTAGACCTAGATTTGCCAGCAGTAACTTTGCTCTGGAGATGTCTATTTCTATGGGTACTCCCAGTATTATGAGTTAGGTGTCCAGGGGTACTGATTCCCCAGTATTCTGCTCAGCTCTTTTGTGATAGTACTCCAATAGTCTTGTATTGCTGTGAAATCCCATAGTGTATGCATGATGGTAGGATCTTCATGTTTGCATCAGTGGCATTCAGACGTGTCAGCCCTTCCCATTTTATGTAGATGGGCCCTGTCATATTACATCCTATGTAGTATTTTAACTTGTATTAGGCGGAGGCGAGACTTGAATGCTACCTCGCGTGGATGCATTAGGGCAGTCTCCCAGTCAGGGTCATGGATCCATACATTCTCAAACAAAAAGGGCCACGTTACCGAACACGTTCTCAGATTTTGAGTCCCCAACACTGCATCCCTACATTTCCAATATAGGCTGTAGTGTATATGTTTATTGTATTTAATCAACGACTATTCAAAAATGAAAAATTGTGGTTTATATAAATATATGTTATATATAATAACATACATGCCTCTTACCAGGTCTTAGAATGGATGGGTGAATTCTTTTCAGGGACCTCATGGTAAAAATCCTTCAGGTACAGAAGGCTGCCATTTGCTATGAGATGTAGTTGCATGGATGGTTGCTTTCCGATGAGGGCTGGTACTTTTGTGATCGTTGTGATCCCTGGGCTAGGACCGAGTGATTTGGAAAAGGTTTCGGGCCTAATGTCTTTGTGGTTGGCCTGAAGCTACTTTTCTCAAGTCTGGGGCAAGAGAAATACACAGTGATTGCTCCTGTTCAAAGTAAACATCCTTTACCGCTCTGCCTTCTGACCAGACAGCTATTTATTTTAACAGTTATGGAGATATTTCCTACATGCGAGGAATTTGTTTTTTTAGTGTTGGTAAAGCCCCCTTTTGAATATGTCCAGAAACTGAAGAGTTTAAGTTCTGTATCTTTTGTTGACTTCCTACTCCTGATGAAGGTGGTAGAACAAATGAGAGATAATCACCGAAATGTACGTGGATGTTTTTAATCGCCCACTGAAGTTGTCCACACAAGGATCATGAATTCTTGTCTTCCTTTTGTGGTTGTGGATATACAACAGGGGCTTTGTTTTTAATGGAAGAACTTCATCGGTTCTTTGAGTATCTTTATGAAGGCATGCTTTACTGTTGTGTTTTATTGCATCTTGATTTTAGATTTGTTTTTTCATTAATAATATGTATTTTTCCAAGGAATTATGTCATTATTAAACAATGAACTGTCAATATTCAATTCAATTCAATTCATCTTTATTTCGGCACAAATTGAGCCATAAAAGATACATGAATCAACAATACATGATAAAATCATTTATTTTCACAATCACTTGCAATAAAAACTATACACAGTGTAAAATGCAAAAGAAGGAGGGATAGGAGAATCATATAATGCGATAAACTATTTATTACATGATTTGAAACATATACAAAAGAGATGTTAAGGTCAAGATGTCATTTATACTACAATAGCCAGTTTTACAGTTTACAACCATTCCTTTTACGAGTGAAGTTTATAGAAAGTAGAAATCTACTGATGCAAAAAACAATCATTCTCCTAGTATCAGATTTAACAATTCTAAGAGCCTCCATTCAAGTTCTTACACCAAGAAGGTTACATAGAGGCTTAATCCATTTTCTCCTTGCTGACGCATAAGCGGAACAGAAGAAGAGAATATGTTGATCGTCTTCCTTAGAATTGTCCTGGCACATAGTGCAAACATCGCTTGGCATTGTAGCGTTTTGCTCTACATTACCCTCCCCGGTCCATCTGGTCAAAGTTAAATTGTGCATAAGGGTGCCATACCTAAATTTCATAAATAAGCTTTTGGCTAAGGGTGGTTCGATCTCGTCAAGGAAGGTCTCGAAGCAAGGACTATCCTTGAAGGTCAAAAGATTATTAGTTAATGTTCCACCCTTATGCTCATTTGCCAGGGTATATGCAATATAGCCCCAAAAAACAGTCTTGAGTACTTTTTTAGCATTTTTGGGTACATTTTCCGGTGCATCCCAATATTCAGGCAGACCAATTTTCTTAAACCAGAGACGAACATGCTTAAGCCAGGGATTAGCGTTTAACATGTCCAGATTCATTAATTCAGTTAGGCCATTCCTATAGTCTAAAAGTTCTGGTATAGACCAGAGCCTCACTCAAAAAGTTAGGGGCCGTAGGATGGTAAAATGATCTGTATGTTTCACATTCATATCCATCATCAATGGAACTAAAGGGGTGCCATTCGGCATCTTCACAAGGTTTCTCAAGAATTTTTTTTCATTAATTGCAAATGCATTCTTGGACATTGGCCCCCAAATGTCTGCGCCATACAATGCTGCAGATTGGGCCTTGAATTTGAATATTTCCAACGCTGGCTTTACTAATGCTTTCGCCATGCTTTTTTATAATTGGAATTGTATTCTGTGTAAACATCTATTTGCTCTTCTCTACTTGTGTCTTCCATGTAAATTTAGAATCAATGGAGACCCCCCAAGTAAATAAAACTCTGGACTGATTCTAGTTTTTGGCCATTGAGTACCAAGTTCGCCATTTGGGATTTGTGGGTATTTAGGGCCATACATTTAGTTTTTTTAACATTTATCTCCAACCCCTTTTTATCGCAGTACTGTTTGAATGAGTCTAGAAGTGCCTGGAGACCTCTGGGAGTTTGCAAAATCAATATGGTGTCGTCCGCGAATAGCAGCACTGGAACCTTCTTACCATTCAATCTGGGGGAATCATTAATACATCCTGACAGGTGTGCGGGGATATCGTTCACGTACAATGAGAATAGCGTTGGGGCCAACACACAACCCTGTCGAACCCCACTTTCAATTGGTATATTCTGTGTAAGTTCCCTGTTTAACCCCCATCGTACCTTTGCATAGTTCTTAACATGCAGCTTTATTATCTGATTAAGCAAGAAAGACGGTAACCCTTGCGCATGCAGAGAATCCCAAAGGAGATCTCGTGGGACCAGGTTGAACGCTGCTCTAAGATCTACGAAAGCAACATAAAGGTGACCCTTCCTTATGTGCATGTATTTTCAATAGAGACAGCAAAATCTAAAGACCTGATCCACCGTACTGACATTATTTCTAACCCTGCCTTGAACTTGGTAAGTATCAAATTGGCCTCCATCCATATATTCACTCTGGCTAAAATATGTCTAGAGTACATTTTCTGTAATATGTCCATTAAGCTGATTGGACGATAGTTGGATGGATCGGACCGTTCTCCCTTTTTAAAAATTAAAACAATCTCCGCATCCCTCCAACTATCTGGAAAATCGACTCCAGATGCCAGTATATTACATACATAATTGATATAAGGTGCCCAAATGCTTAGCTCGTGTTTATACAAATCGCCAGGAATTTTGTCAAGAACTGGTGCTTAGCCATTTTTAGCAGTATTGATAGCTGATTCTGTTTCCTCTAAGCTAAATTCAAGTTTAGCTTAGGATGGAATAAGCCACGGGGCGTCCTCCCTGAAAGCATTAACATGGTCGGGTTTTTTAAATAGCTCAGTAAAATGGGTAACCCAGGTAAGTTCATCTAAATATACATATTTTGATACTTTTCCTACAAGGTTCCCATTTGCCACCAATCTCCAAAAGGCAACATTGTCCTTTGTCTTAGCAGCTAACAACAGATCAGCCCAACTAGCTTCTTCCCAGGCTCTTCTTTAAGCCTCCTGGATTTGCTTGTAATCTTTTCTTGCCTGCCTAATTTCGACCAAAGTTTTTGTTTTTACTGCCATTAAAAGGGCGGTTTTTGCTTGTCTACATATTTTGCCATACCATGGCTTCCTATGGGATAAATTGGTTAGCTTTTGGTGAGCTTTTTTAGGCATTTTAGTGACTAGCATTTTTAATAATACAAAAAATTCATTATGTGTATCCATAAACCTAACAGGGTTTATAGCCTCCAAGGGAACAGTTACATAGGGGGAAAACATATTTGCAAAAAGTTGGTAGATTTCCGCCAGGGTTTCACCATGCTCCAATATATGAGACCACCTTAGAGCACGCCTATTGTTACTTACTAAATTTTCCTCACACCTTACAGTTTGATTATCTATGGAGCTGCCAATGTCAACCCCATTAAACAAACTGGAGTCAAATAGTAGGTCCAATGGATAGTGATCTAGTGATCACTCTCGGACCTATCCTTGACCTCCATATCAACCATGTATTGCCAGATGTCCAAAGAAACAATAATGAAGTCAAGGTTACTTTTCGAATTATTTCTCACGAAAGTAGGTCTTTTTGCTACGTCTGCAGGAAGATGGCCATTACATGCCCTTAAGCCGTGTTCCTCACACAGCTTCGTTATTTGGACAGCCAAGACTGAACAGTATACAGGATCTACAGTGTCTAGTGAAGGGATATTATTCGCTCTGTCCTCCTCTTCAAATACATCCTCGAGGCCTAGGATTGGCTCGTAACTACAATTCAAGTCCCCGGCTATTATCACTGATTGTTTATCCACCATTTTGTTAAGAAAAGAATCCAACTCCACTAGATAATAATAATAATAATAATAATTCTTTATTCGGTTAATCACAAAGAGAAACCATAAAAGAAACAAGTAACATAAGAAATTCATACATACATCGATTAAAAAGAAAACCATTTCATATATAAAAAGAAAAACATTTGTGCCTTTAAGCAAAAGGGAAAAAGGTAATTTTGTTTCAGAGAGTCTTCGGTCATTAAATCATTTTCTTTTACTTTTTCCTTAGTGCAGTTTGCTAAAGGTTTTTTCTGTGGTTCAGAATACATTTTAAGAAGTTTAAAACCAGGTAACAGACTTCTTCCGACTCTAAGGTTTGCAGTCTTAGAAAGGCTGGTCGACATTGTCTGAGGCCCCATCGCCTGCACAGCGGGAGTATCCAATATTTTCTGTGGGGATGATAAAATTTACAGAATAAAATGACGTGGATACTGGATTGGGTTGATATCGCGTCGCAGGGGCACGGAGGCAGGTTTGGGTCCCAGGCTTTGTTTAATGGAAAGGCGACCAGTCTGTGAAAGAGGTTCAGTCTGAGCCTGGTAAGTAACATCCTCTCGAATGTTTTAGTGTCGAGAGTAAGATACGGTTGAATGCCAAACGTTTGCTGGACCGTGTTTGCGTGAACCACTGAAGCTTTTGCTACCTCGGATGACAGTCTTAGTGTTTCCAAGTGCCGCAGTGCGAGTTCCTTGAGTTCCTTTTTTGGGAGAGCTACCAGTAATTCTGGCTGGAGGTAGTGTTTTTCGAGGCCAAGGTCGGTGAAAAAGTTTCTGACGTAGCTAAGCCACTTGATTCTGTAGGCGTAGTCGAGTGACATTATGTCGGCCATTATCGACTGTGATAGTGTGTTAGCTTCCGACGTCCAGATACGCCTCCACAAAAGTAGTGGCTGAATTTTAAGGAGATCCTGCAAATAAGGAATACCCAATTCCATGTGGGAGGCGTAATTTGATGAGCCTTTTGGGGTGGCAAGAAGGAATCTTACAAATCGATTTTCAATTATTTGGAGGGCTCCAACATCTGTGTGACCCCAGATCCCTGCTCCGTAGAGAGCTATCGCCTGGCACTTGGCATTGTAGATTCTTAAAAGTTCTACTGGGCGCCTCCTTCCCAGTTTCCGAGAAAAGGTCTGCAAGGCTGCTATTGCGCGCTTAAAATTGTGACATCTCGCCTCGACTGCTGGTCTCCATGTTAGATTATCGTCAATCACAATCCCAAGGTATGGATATTGTGTGGCGATCTCCAAAGGTTGACTATCGAGGAAGATGTTTTTTTTCCCTTTCTTCCCCCTCCCCGTGGTCATGACTAGAGTTAATGACTCTTTTGATAATGCAGAGGGTCGGTTATAAACATTGATTAAATATAACACCTTCCCATCATGTGTACTGACCTTAAGTGCCAGAATATCCATAGAGTTGGCATCCATTACTTCAATGTTTATTTTCAGGTTACCACTTACCCAAATAATAAGGCCCCCTGAGGGTCTACCTCTTGCAGATGGTATTGCATTAATTCCAAAAGTCTTATATCCTACTCTGTGGGGACTATCAAGTGACTAGGTTTCTTGGAGAAAGCAAAGTGCGCTTGTCTCTATGTAGTAGACCACTCTGGATCACTCAAGTTTTTCCCAAGCCCAGCAATATTCCAAGATATTATTTTCATGTTTTGTAATGGGCTATTGCAATTATTGGGTCGGCCCTGGTTTTTTAAATCGTCCCTCCCAGCCATGGGTTCTTTACATATATTACCAGGTAGGCCCATCTCAACTGGGAGGTTTAAACACATGCCTACACTATTATCACATGGCACCGTTACTATGCCTAAATCTAAACCCTCCATATTCGTTCGCCTCTCCCGGTAGTTAGCGTCAGTTGACACAATATCTCTCTGTACGCAATCTGCCTACGACCTAACCCCACCGGAATCGACATATGAATTACCATGCTCTCCCAAAGAACCACGGGGATTAGTATTGCCTTGATCATAGTTTCCCACTTTGGCCCCTTCAACTTTAGTATCATATTTGGTCTTAGAATTTTGCAAGCAAGAGCCCCTATGACTGCCAGTTATTTTCCCCTTGGTCTGCTGTAGTCAATCTACTGATTCTAAGCAGCTAAACCTGTTAGCTGTAGGGGCCCCTCCCCAGCTATTAGTATACCCATGCCCCCCATATTCCATCCCACCTCTTGTACGGTGGGTAACTCTGGTCCAGTTCCCTCCACAATCAAATTTCTCCTCCGGCATATAAAAATATGAAAGTGGTCTAGTTGCTATAGCACACCCATTGTTTTGGGGACCCCACGAGCAGATGTAATTTACCGTTCGTGGATCCTCAAAATTCACAACCACACAATCCCCGTGAGAAATGTTCCTATTATACCCCACCCAAGGTACACTACGTACCATTAGAATTTTACTCATTATGTTTGGTGGTAAAGGGCGGTTGGTATTGAGCCAGTGGGATACCTTGCTTTTCAATGCCCAAACGGGTTCCGTAGTTGTTTTATCCAATTCCGGAACCCCTTTCAGGACCACGACCTAAGGGCAAACTTCCGGTGGAAGGTTAATAATGCGTCCACCCTTTAGTGCCCTCTCTACCGAGTCCTTGTTAGAATTTAGGGTTGAAGTATTGGGACCGACAGTTTTTTGTCTTTGGTGGTCGGTGGGTAATAAGGATTTTTCTATTGGATTATTCCCAGAGGCCTTTAGGGGATTGGAATTTGGTTTTTTTGCCGGTTGCAAACATTTGTTCGATACCTAGGCATGGGGTTTACTGACCCATGACACTTCTGAGGGCAACGTTCCCACCCTGACACTTTTCGAAGTTCCTATACCCTTCTCCAGATCATGAAGCTGATTTTCAATACATTGTAACCTAATTTCCAAGGGTGTAAGGAAAGTCTTAAGTAGCTTCCTCAGGATATTTACTAGCGGACCAGCCGCTTCGTCCGTTTCGCCTGGATCATTTGTTACAGTGTCATCTATGGCTCTTAGGGCAGGGGTTTCAATCGGTGTATCTACCTGCACTACATCCTGCCTAGTCTTAGAGACGTAACCTCGATCCCCTTCTTTGCTACAAATATCGCTATTGCACCCAGCTTTAGCAACCTTGGCTTTTCTAGTACATGGGGCATTATTATTAACTCGTTTGCGTTTTGGGATCGCTCCCTCCAGTCTCTCCCGCAATTGTCTATTATTTGATCCCTCTTGCACATCTACTGTTATAGTTTCTGAAATAACTTCCGGGGAGATCAAGGTGAGGGGATCTGTAGGAGCCAATATTTGGAATTCTAATGGATCACTAGGGATGTCATGCACTACCACTTGTGTCTGTATAAGATTCGGTCTATTTGTATGTTCGGGAGGGCGTGAGGATGCAATATGACCCATCGATGATCTTTTAGCTAGGGCTAAGTCCTGGGACACCCTGCGTTCCATTAAATTGATACCCTGGTCTATAACTGCATTGGCCCGTATGATAAAACTATCCAGGGTACCTATTAGCTGTGGCCCTCCCAATGCAGCTTTGCTCCTACTCTCGCGTGTAGACATTTTCTTAAAGCTCAAAACAATATCACCAAATGTACTATAAGTAGCAGGTTTATAACAGCCTACTTACATACATACATACAATTAGGAGTTGACAGATGAAAGAGGGGGGGGCCCGGTCCGGACTTAATCAGTCTTTAACAGGCTTAAACGGGCCCGCCCTTGGCCCGGGCTTTGCCCGGCGCACACCCACGCGCATCCCGCGCGCGCAGTGGGAGACGTGCCTAAGTAGGGGGAAAGAGGAGGGGCGTGAAGAGAACACAGGTGCAGCAGGTCAGTTGGTCGCAAAGAGCACTGGTCCTTGCAGTCCCGCACTGCAGTCTTCACCCCAATTCAGCGTCAGTCCTGGCAGCAAGCAAAGCAAAGGTTTCTCCAAGAGTCAATAACGGCAGGGGATATCCAGGCAAAAGTTCCGACTATGAGCGGCACCCGCGAAACGGGGACCGTGAGTCGTCTTAAAGCACATGGAGGAGGGCGGGAAGAGAACACAGGTGTGCAGGTCAGTTGGCCGCAAAGAGCACTGGTCCTCGCAGTCCCGCACTGCAGCCTTTGCCCCAATTTGGTGTCAGTCCTGGCAGCAAGCAAAGCAAAGGTTTCTCCAAGAGTCAATAACGGCAGGGGATATCCAGGCAAAAGTTCCGACTACGAGCTGTCAATATGGTTTTGAAATTGTAGACAGATTCGATAATGTTGAACCAATGAATGAACAGATTTGATACCATTGAGTCAATTAATTATGATGCTCAAGATTGATCTAATGTTAAAATTGCAACAAGGTTGTTGTTATCTCCGTGCACGCCTTTAATAAGGAATTGAGTTTGTATCAAAAATTGCAACAAGGCCATGAAATGAGCAATATATGAATTACTAATAGATCATTATAATATTGTAAGTTTGATTGTGATTATTATTTATTGAACGGGCTTGGAAGAGTTGTTGGTGATGGCTCAGTTTTGGAGTAGGTACTCTTAGATACTTAAAATACCACACCCTGTTTGTTGTTAAGGCAGCTTAATGGATACACCATGATTTTCCATGAAAGGTCAAAGTACTTCCATTCACTCACCAAAAGCTGAACTTAAACGGGCGATTGTTCTGAATATAGGATCGCCATTAAGGGTCTGTCATCACAAAGTGCTCGTAGGAGATCTCACCTCAAAGACTACCACATAAAATGCCATGAAGCACAGCAGTCCATAGAGTATTCCACAACTAGGAAATGCAAGATAAGCTAATCTCGATCTGTACCATACACTTGCTAAAAAAACAGAACTGCTAACCCTCATTAGTTGTATAAAAGATGCACGCATATCTTGTTAAAATTTGCATTCAAAAGATGAAATGAGGAACAGAAAAAACACATACACAGGGAGATTTCTAATAACAATATTGTTAACTGAGGGAACATGAAAAGTTGGTTTTTAATGGTTTGGAAATGTAGTTTTCTGATACTAAGGGAATTTGTGAATGAGATTTATGAAAGGAGCTCAGATTTTGTTAAGTGATCTGTGACAATACAATGGCTGTAATTTGTTTCTGCACCACTCAAGTGTAGTGCATGTATAATAATGTCTAGGTGTGTGCATACAAACATGCATAAACAATATATACATTATACATGAATTTAATTGTTATGCATTGTACATATATTGACATAACGATGACGACAAACTGTATTTATATTTGGACATTGAGAATTTTGTATTAGGCGAAAGTAACCTCACAAAAATCCTGCTCATTGTTTTTCTTGGCATAATTTTGGCTCACATGAGACTTGGTTAAAGCACAGCATGTCTTGCAGGACCTGTGACTAGAATGTGTGCTGCTGCTGCATGACTTGCACTAGCAAACATTCACCGCATCACTAGAGGCAGTATATATGGACATGAAATCTTTATACCTTTTGTATGTACAGTTTTCCTGCAGACATCCGCCTCAATAACTGTTATTGTGAGAAACACACATATTATTTAGGTGCAAGTAAAATGCTTAATTTCAGCCACCCCTGAAATATATTTAATAAAGTCATCTGAATTGTCATTCCAATCAGGGATTTTATCTGCTCGCCTAAGAAAATTAATTGCTTCTTTTTACTTTCCCTCGCTGTTTGCTGATCTGTAGTAAAAAAGAAAACACAGATAATTGAACGAAACCTATAAGTCTAAAGCAAAACTCCCCGTGACCTAAAACAGGATTTACTTAACAAATGTAAAATTTGGAAGTAGCCAGTAGATTTATGTATTGTATGCAGGCAGATTGCATGTTACTGTGAAATGTAAGTACTACTAATATGCTGAACTTAAAGTAAACTGGACTTTGGGAACTGACAAAGTCTTGAGACCATTGTGGTCTCATTTGACCTTGCATGTCAGAGAAGTACATACAGCCTTTTGTAGAGAACAGAGAATCCCAGTTTGATTGAAAACTAAATGTGAGATGAGGGTTTATTAAACATTTCCTTGAATGCTGATAATGAGAGTGCCTAAAATATTGTGGTTTCAGACTCTGAGATGTGGCATGTAGGCCACTTATCTGAGGTCTGTTGTGTTTTTTGCCCAGAACATAGTAGTAGAACTATAAAGAGTTTTAAGAAAATTGAAATACTTCCAATAATTAATTGATTTCTCTTCATGCCAGTTTGATTGTAGGTGGGGTGGTTTAGCCATGGTCCTGATGAAACCTATGGAGATCAGTGCAGCATTGCCATGTAACATGTGTCTCCACCTGTGAAAATGAAAGGAGAGGCTGGCAGGCAAACCTGTGAAAACCTACATCCAAGTTTAATCTAAAAAAACCTGTCCTGGCCTTAAGCCTCACCCAGCAAGGGAAAATGTGCCACCTGGCCCCTCACATCTTCTTCCGGCCAACTTTTTGTTTTTGCATCAGTCTGATCAATAATGTGATGGTTCACTGAGGATGCACAAGGTTTTGACATTCCTAAGCATCTCACAAAGCTCTGTTGGCCAGCAGATACACTCAAAGTGTAGTTCCAACCATAGCCATACATTTGGAAGGACTAATGGTTGATGACAGCTGACGTTCAAGAGAGCAGGTCAGACAGTACTAGTGCCCCTGGCAGAGGTGCCTACTGACCCAGTCTGAGAAAAATCTGTTCATTAACCCTCTTAATAGGGATTCAGCAATGGATGTGGTATTCGTTGAGATACTCAACAAGATGATTTTTGTCTGTGGTGTGCAGCACAACATAGTGACTCGTATACAGGATGAGGGCATTCCAGTTTCACAATTCCTGAAGAAACCTCTGCGATTGTGACTGAGAGACCCCATAGTGCTTCACCCAAGCCTATGTTATGGCTCCAAAATTCCTTCAGCTTTAGCTTAAGCCTAAGGTTAAAAGAATGATCCAAAAAGGATTGATCATCCTCAGAATCTGGGCCTGATTCACAAAGGGTCTCCGCACTTAGGGCGTAATCTCCGCAATGAGAATTCCCATATATATATGCAGATGTGCTAAGAGTAACATGGTATTTATCATAATTGATGAGTGTTGGGAAAGGCCATGACTCTCTCAAGTGGTTTATGATTGCTATCAATGCCTCCCAATTAGGTTCTTCAAAGTGATAGTAGGGGCATGGGAGTACTATTGAAATAAACTCACTCTCATACTTACAGTTTAACCCGTTGCATGCGTCGGATGACCCGCAGCCGTCCAACGTCACAGTGGGCGTGTGCGTCGGACGGCTGGGGGTCGTCCAATTTGCGCATGTGTGGAATTCGCCTGCACAGCAGGGAAATTCCAGCCACGCCCAAAGGGTTTATGTCCACTTTGTAAAGCGTGGCGAAACCTGTAACAGGTGTCAGTGTCATGCAACTCGAAATGTAAAAATATGTGTTAATGTGTGCTTAGCCTTCTTCACCGTCCAGGACATAGATAATCAGCAAAAATGAAGCAATTGCTTCATTAGAAAATATGTTAAAGGTGTTTGTAATAAAGGAATCATCGTGGTAGCCAATAATTGAAGAGGAAGAATGGAAAAACCTAACAATACCTGACAAGTGAAAACATTATCATTTGCAATTAGTTCTCGGTCTTTATAAATAGGCCTGTCTGAACAGTTGTCTTTCCTGACAAACAAATAAAGGTAATTTTCCGATATGCAGACTTTATTTGCTCTTTTATGTTGTGAAAGAACGTATCGCCAGTAAGCAGGGTCACTTAAGGTAGTAATTGCCAAATATTGTTTCTGCTCAACATCCTCTGGCACTATTTTACAAATAACAATGTTTTCACAGACCTCATCCTATGCTAACGCTGATGAGTATAGATTGTAGCTAACATATACCTGGGTGCCGACACTAGGTACCTGAGATCAGACACTACTTGGGAATGTATACAGTGTAAGAGATCCGAGTGCACTACGAACAATGGGCATATGAGTGGGACTTGGCAATTTCGATAGCCAATAGTTTTCACCAGCCTCAAGATAATTATTTATCTGCTTTCTAGATACAGAGTAGACTCACTGGGGCCATTTTACTGACTATTTATGATGAAATTGATAAACCTATATAATGGATACAATGCCAAGATATTCTGGATAGCCCGGCAACGTATGCGTTCCTTCTGGAGAGTGCATTCTCTTACTAGCATACTTTCCTGTTCCTACTTGCGCTACACATTACTGATCAGAAGTTGATACATTACCATGATGCAAGCGTGCACCTGGGGAAGGATACCCCTTCATCCGGCTCGTATTCTTGGGTGCCTCGTTCAACTCATCAGAAGCGTGGAAAGACAATAAATCAGCCTAATTATAGTCTGTTCAATAGTGTGAAAGAACACCCTCCCATGCCCTCACTGGCGACACCAAATTTAGCTAGCAGTCTCCAATTCCCTATAAAGAAGCATTTGAGTAGTCACCTTGCAAGTAGTTAGCTGAGAGTGGCGGCCAGCAATGGGTTGGGGTGCGTGCTGTTCTAGCCTATTCACCAACAGTTTCTTGACCCATGAGAGAGCGCAAATCGAGAAAAAATAGAAGTGCACCATATTTACAAGCACGTTGCATCAGTTTAGTAAAGATTACATAAGAGTGTCGAATTTATAGAGAGAAAATACATAAGAGTGTTTAATTAAAATAGAATGCATATATCAGTGTGAAAAGCTAATGTAGAAGTGTGTAGAGATGTTAGAATGATGTTGAAATCCCATGTTATGTGGCTGTTGTAGAGGAGAATGTAATACTGCTAAACGTAGAAATGTGTAGGCCACATGGCAGTTCACAGAGAATGAAAGGTGCTGTTACACTCTCACATGATATGGATTTTTAATGTTGTTGTAATTCAAAGTATTATTGATCATAGAACTGAAATATATGTTTTATAGAAGTGTTTCATATAACCATTGTGTGTAATAAGTTAGAATACTGTTTAGACTAAGAAATTAAAGGTTTACAGAGTGCACAGGCCGTTTCATGTAATTCTAATAGGCCTGAATAGATAAGGTCATTTCTTTTGATCTGCATGTGTTAGTTAGAGGAAGGTCATGTTAAGCATAAATTGCGGAGCCTGCTCGAAGGTTTACGACTTAGAAGATACGGTGGAGGCCGGAATTTGGGGCCCACTGTACAAGTGTCTGTTTGCAGGTGCGAGGAGGTTCCAATCAAGAGAGTGATGAATAGAGTTTTGTTCAGGGAGCCAGGCACAGGCATGGAGGAGGCTTCAGGAATTTCCTGGGGGGTACCGTCCTGCCGGAGAAGAGCCTGAGAAGCAAGGTCAACGCTAACGATGGGCCCAGAGGAGTATCAGCATGGAAAATGCCAGAACCGACACCACGTGAGGGGCGTCCCTAAAGGGCGTTTCTATTGTAAATGTGATTTTTGTATTAGGGACAGCACCCCTGGGTGGAGTTAGGGCAGATGGTCTGAGGAACCTAAGAGAGCGGATGGGTAGGCAGATAGGATAACTGCGAGACACCGATTCACAATGAAGACTAAGGGAAGTGAGTGATCTTCTTTGGAAGTCACCACGGCTGACACCTTTTTAGGTTAAGATTTTACTAAGTAGGGATGTTACTTAGTCTAGTGTAGGGACAGTCTAATCTGGATTTTCTTCCTTTCTGTAAATGACTCACAAGTTACAGCTTGTGTCTATTCTTGCAACTCTGATGATTTTTTAATTGGTTTTGGTGATATTCTTCTGCCGACTAAGAGCATTTAGAAAATGTATGTTTGTATTGATACCAGTATATCTTTTGAACCTTATTTTGAGATGTTTGTATCTCCAGTTAACTTTGGCTTTATAATAAACTTTTAAAACTTATTCGTAGTAAGTGGTTCTTTAGAGTGGTGAAAGTACTTAACTGATTGACCTAGTAGTGGATTGCCTTTTACTCTATGACAGGTATCAACGGTTCAGTCGACCTGAGTTGGGATCTAGATCTATAGCAATAGATCAGAAATCCCGCCGTAACAGTTGGTAGCAGAGAAGGATGGTTACCTTCTAGAGGAAAGTGATCTAGACTAGGTTAAGATTACCCCAAGGTCCCTAGAGATCGAGAGATGAGCAGCTGAAGAATCGCCTGCCAAAGAAGGTGCTGACGGTGCGAGAGAAAAGCAGCAGGGTCGGACGAGAGTGAGTATAACAAGGGTCATGCGTTGACAGATTGCGGTGTTTTGTGTTGTATCTGTATTGTAATGTCATGTGGAGTTGAATGACTGTAGTGTGATTGAGAGAGGGTTGTGAGCGCGTGCAACCTGGGTGAAAATCTTAAGTTCGGAGAAGAGCTTAAGTGGTTCGGGTGTATCGAACATCCAGAGTAGTTGTCGACCAGAGTAAAGGGGGTCATGAGGTACCATTGATCGCCCGCAGGACCGAGATAGGGGGAACGCAAGAGTGAGTGTGTGGGTAACGGATGCAGGTCGAAAGTTACTGTGTGTAAGAAACCTATCAGTTAAGGCGATTGTCTGGACGTACACGGAAAGACATTTCGTCAGTTAAGGTGACAATTACAGTTAGACTGTGGGCGTACAGTCAAGGGAAGTGATCGCTTGGTCGGAAGTAATCATTTTTCAGAGTATGAATGGGACGCATGCATGACCGGGAGACGAGCTGAGAAAGGAGGGGAACTGCTGCGAAGGGGAGACGAGTGACGTCAGGGAGAGCCGCGCTGTGATAGGCCGGTTGGTGTGAAGCCACACTGTGATAGGCCGGTTGGTGTGAAGCCGTGCTGTGATAGGCCGGTTGGTGTGAAGCCGCGCTGTGATAGGCCGGTTAGCGAGAACCGCACTGGGATTGGTGGATTGTCATCAGGAAGTAAACGAACGCGGAGAAAATAGAAATTTTGTAGATTTTGAACATGAAGTGTTTTAAATGTTCGAGAGCGATCTTTAAGAGAAAAAGAAGAGAATCTTATTACGGGGAAGAGGCACCGCCAGAGGGTACACCAGCTCACTATATGGCAACGAATGTTGGGTTGCATACTATACTGTGGCTTGATACTTGGAGTAAGATTACAGAAGGGAAGGAGGAACTGACTTTTCCGAAATACGGAACGTTTAGACTAGAAGTGTTGCATCAGCTGAAAGCAGTTATGTCCTCATTGAGACCTTTGCCTAGACCAACACAGTTTGAGGCCCTTAATGCGTGGATTAGGGTGGCGCACGACAGGAATCAGAACAGACGCCAAGAAAGGGTAAGGCGATCAGTAAGGGCAGTGCAAGATGCCAAATGGGATGCGGAAGCCAAGAAATGGAGGGTACAGACGATTGAAGTGGATAAGTTGTACCCAGTGAGAGAGGTTACAGGAGAAAAGAGACCCATAGAAGAGGATGACGAGAGCGAGTCGGAGGATGGCCTAATAAATAGGTTGTTGATAGATAGACCGCCACCGGACAATAGGGATATAGAAGGTACTGAGCTCCCAAGGGAAGATAGGGTTGACATAGAAGGGAATAGGCCACTCCCTATAACGAATTGGGTACCTACCAAAGGTGAGGAGACACCTCAACATAGTCCTGTACAGAGAGTAGTCGGAAGGGTTGTGGTGCAGAAGATGCCAGCAACAGAGAGGGTTGAGTCTTATGGATTGCCAGATGCTCTTCAAGTACCCGTTACCATAGGTCCTATAGTGTCGGTTTATCACCCAGAGAAAGGGAGAGAGGAAGAACAGGTACGGCTAGACAGAGAAAGAGTTGAGATGGAAAGAAGGAATAACATGACAAATGCCTAGAGGCAATTGCCAGGACCGATAACGTGGAGCACCCCATTGGATTCAGCAGTGGATCCCGTAACAGAACAGGGGGGTCAGAGAGGACCGATGGACCTGAGGGGACCACGGCCAAAATCCTATAAAGAGTTGAGGGCTGACTTGAAGGAATGGGATAGGTCCACAGAAGCACCGAGCAACAGGTCAAGAGCAGAAGCTGAATGGGGAAGTCGAGGCAACGGGACATTATCTCACTGCGGGGCTAGCGAAAGCAGTCAGGAGTGGGACGGTAAAAGTCAGGAGAGTAGAGGAGTTACATGTCATATTGACGGTGGAAATGGGCAGGAGCGAAAAGGTAGAAGTACGGAGTGTGGAGAGACGTCTCGTCTCATTCAAAGTGAGGGAGACAAAAGGACACAAGAGTACAGGGATAGGTTTAAGTGCACTCTCCACGCACCTGATGATAACGTACAGCACTGGAATCGTGGGAACATGGGGAACCGCGAAGGATCTTGCCATGCGTCGAGTGATCAGAGATCACAGGCAAATTGCGAAGGCATGGGGAATAATGGAATGTCTTACCATGCACCTAGAGAAACCAGGCAGAATGGGAAATGTGGGACTATGGGAAATAGAGAAGTGTTTCACTATACACCCAGAGAGGATGGAACTGCATGGGACCTGGAGAGATGGGAGCATGGGAGGACTCCCCATAACACGCCTGAGCCCAGACGTAGGACTCAGAGCTGTGATGGGAGAGATGTAAATGGACTCTCTAGAGATAGCATACTGAAAGCTGTGATAAAAGCCAAAAGACTCGATGTGACCAGCTTAAAATCTGACCTGGACGAGGTAATAGATGGTGCGTTGCCTTTAGAAAGGATTGACATGTACGAACAAGATGAGCTGCTGTTTATAGCAAAAGATATTACTCGAAAGGCAAGAGCAACTCATGAGAAACTGTCTGAACTGGCAGACAAGTATATGGTAGATTTGTCCAGAACAAAGGCATGGCAGGGTAACCATAGGTTGCATTATTCAGATCAGGACTTAGAAGAGAGGAGGACAACTGGATTAAAACACACATAAGGGAACTGATCACAGGAATAAGAGCATGGAGAGATCTGGACAAATGGGAAGAGAGGTGGTCCAAAAAGGGAACTGTTAGGCGGAGCGCGAATGTGATGTCTCCGGAGGGAAGGCTACTGCAGATGGAGGCATTCCCTTTGCGAGAAATAGCGAATGGGAGTTATGTACACGTGCCCTGGAGTAGGGGAGATTTGGCTGCATTTACCAACTCATTTCCGAAGTTAAGGGAAAGTCCCGTAGAGTGGTACAAGCAGGTAGAGAGGTTTGTCAAGATTTCAAAGGTATTGTGGATTGATTTGAACACCTTATTCGACATTGTGGTCCCAGGAGACTTGTGGATAGCATGCAAGGTTAGTGTCGAATGGCCAACTGCAGAACCAGAAAGGGATGCTCGTACTAATGGACCGTCAGAAAGAGTAATGTTAAAATATGAAAAGGTGATGACATGGCTGAAGGAGAAGGTGCCACCACAAGATATAGATTGGGTAAAAATAGACCGAACAAGACAGGAACCCAAGGAGACAGTTCATGAGTTTTATGAGCGATTGCTGAAAATGTTCAAACAATACAGTGGATTAGATGTAATGGATCCCAAAGAGATAGGACAGTTTGTATCGAAGTTCGTTTTGGGGTTGAGACCTGATATTTGTTTGATGATTCAGCAACATTTAATTTGTTGGCAAAACAAACCATTGGATGAAATTTTGAGATACGCAAGGTATTGCAGTGATGAAATAGATTCCAAAGCAAAGAAACTAAAGGAGAAACTGATGATGGTGCAGATGCGGTCGGCTGGAAAGGGTGGACAGCAGCAACAGGGAACAGGGACGATGGGACGGAAATCAAATAGTCAGAATAAGGACAACGAGGAAAACCCGAGACCTAGAATAGACGTTGCTACATTGAAAAAAACGACAAAGTGTCACCAGTGTCACCAGGTGGGACATTGGAAACGCGAGTGTCCCTATAACCCTGAAAACGGAGAACTAGAAGTAGAGGAGGAGGAAGTTCAAGAAGTTCCAGTTCAAGGGGTGACAGTGCCCAAGAGTAAGGTGGCCAAAGGGGGGACTTCGGCTCCACGAGCTCAGTTCCCGCAGCCACCAAAGATTACGACAGGGGGAAAGATCTATAGACAAATGCCTCTTTTTATAGACGAAGAAGAGTGTTACTACGTTGATCCATTGACGGGACGACGTGTAAGTAGAGAGGAGGACTGTACCCTCGGGGCAGTTCTAGAGGTGGATCAAAGAGGACCGTTTGTTGAGGCTGAAGTGGCAGGGTGTCCTACAACATTCTTAGTAGATACCGGAGCTACTCGATCAACTTTGAGATCGGCAGTGGTTCCAGATCTACCAATGTCGGGGGAAACAATTCAAGTGGTAGGAGTCGCAAATAGGAGAATGACTAACCCTTTGACGGAACCAGTGCTAGTGAGAATAGGAAACTACACCGATGAACATCAGTTTGTAGTATGTGATTCTAGTCCTGTGTGTCTGTTAGGAAGAGACTTATTGTGCAAACTGAACTGCACAATATACTGCACACCTCAGGGAGTGGAGGTACAGACTACAGACGATGATGCTACCTTTAAAGTTGCAAATTCGAGAGTATGCGTAGAACTGTATCCTACCCTGACTGTGGAGGAGCTTCCTTGGGACTTACGAGATACAGTGTCATCAGAGTTATGGGATTATACTGGAGAAGAGATAGGATTGATCAAAGGAGTAGAACCAGTGAAGATCATGGTAAAACCAAATGTTGAATATCCAAGAACGCCTCAATACAAATTGACCCCGGAGACTATTGGAGGAATAAAACCCGTAATCGACTCTATGATTCAACAGGGAATACTGAAGGAAATCGTGGGTAGTCCATGCAACTCCCCGATTATGGGTTTGCAGAAACCTACTGGGAAATTTAGAATAGTACAAGATCTTCGAAGGATTAATAACATAGTTGTTTCATGTTGTCCAGTGGTACCGAATCCATCAGTGATATTGTTTCAGATACCATTCCAAGCTGAGTGGTTCACAGTGATAGATCTTTGTCAGGCTTTCTTCTCAATTCCATTAGATGAGGAGAGCCAGTTTCTTTTCGCTTTTAAGCTGGAAAATCGTGTCCTAACATGGTGTTGTATCCCACAGGGGTATACAGAAAGCCCATCAATTTTCAACCAGCTATTGAAGAAAAATCTTGAAAGTCTAGTACTGCCACAGAACTCCGTTCTGGTCCAGTACATAGACGACCTACTTGTTGCGTCAGGAACGGAAGAAGCTTGTAAGATAGATACCATCGCCTTGCTGAACCATTTAGCTGAAAATGGGCATAAGGTATCTCCGAGCAAATTGCAGTACTGTCTGACAGAAGTACAGTACTTGGGTCACCGGATAGAAAAAGGAAAGCGCAAGGTGTCACCAGATAGGATAGAGGCGATAATGAAGATGAACTCGCCTACGACACAGAGAGAAGTCAGGATGTTCCTAGGAATGGTCGGTTATTGCCGACAGTGGATAGCTAACTTTTCCCTGAAGGCAAAACCCTTACAAAAACTGACGCACAAGGAGGTGAGTGATCCGGTACCATGGGACAAGGATTGTTTGATGTCGTTCCTACAGCTGAGAGAGGACTTGTGCCGTGCTCCAGCTTTGGGGATGCCTGATTACGAAAAACCATTTTCACTTTACTGCTGCGAAAGAGAGGGTTGTGCTTTGTCAGTTTTAGTACAAACTCATGGAAATGCCCGTAGACCAGTTGCATACTTTTCGGCTACTTTAGATCCGGTAGCCGCAGCGTTGCCCGGATGTCTCAAATCCGTTGCTGCAACAGGTGTCAGCATTGAAAGGTATGAAAATATAGTAATGGGACACCAATTAGTGGTGTATGTACCTCATTCTGTAGAACTGTTAATGACCAGGACCAAGACACAGCACTTAACCAATAATAGGCTCACGCGCTACGAGCAAGTTATTCTTGCTGCGGGGAACGTGACCCTTAAGAGGTGCTCTGTTTTGAATCCTGCTACATTGATGCCACTTCCTAATGATATAGAAGGCGGAGAATGTGAAGATCACGATTGCCTTGATGTGACTGAACTATGCACCAAGCCAAGACCAGATATTGTGGATGAGCCGTTGACTGACCCTGATGAAATTTTCTTTGTTGATGGCTCATGTTTAAGAGACGATACTGGTCAGTTGAGAGCAGCTTATGCTGTTTGCACCATTACTGGAGTTGTGGAAGCCGCGTGCCTGGAAGGAGTACACTCCGCTCAGGTAGCCAAAATCATTGCATTGACACGTGCCTGTTTAGCAGGTAGCAAAATTAGAGTCACCATTTATACCGATAGCCAATATGGTTTCGGTGTAGTTCATGATTTTGGGCAATTGTGGTCTCAGAGAGGTTACATGACCTCCTCTGGTTCGCCTATTCGAAATGGGGAATTTGTGCGACTGTTGTTAGAAGCATTACAAGGTCCAGCAGCAATTGCGATCGTTAAATGTGTAGCCCACACCAAAAATACAGATTTTGTGTCGCAAGGTAATCGATATGTAGACGAAGTTGCTCGATATTGTGCGGAGCAAGGATATTCTTTCACGGAAGTGGAAGTAGGTGGGACTCAGGAAAAGACAGAGTTAAACATGATGCTAGAAACAGTTGATACTTGGGAGGATTTAAAAGACATGCAAGAGAACGCACCTGATTCTGAGAAAAAGGCATGGGAAACAGCAGGTTGTATGAAAAGTGAAATGGATTTGTGGGTTTCAGCAGATGGAAGGGCAGTATTACCTGATGAATTAGTGAGTCCAATGGCACGACAGATACATGGTCCAGTACACTTAGGAAGAGATGCCATGCTGAGGTTATTTAGGCAGACTTGGTATAATCCAAAGTTTAGGATTGCAGCAGAAGCAGTGTGTCAAAGATGTGTCAAATGTCAGCAATTGAACGTAGGGAAAAGAACACCGGTTACAATGCGTCACATTGGGAGGTCTGGGGGGCCTTTCAACCGAATGCAATTAGATTTTATTGAGATGCCAAAAATCAACCGCCTCAGGTATGTTCTGGTGGTTGTATGCATATTTTCCAGATGGGTCGAAGCATACCCTACACGCAGGTGCGATACACTCACAGTAGCAAAGTTGTTGCTTAGAGAGTTGATCCCGCGCTTTGGGGTGCCGACCTCCTTGGAATCAGACAGAGGAACTCATTTCAACAGTGAAGTTGTGAAGATGCTTTGCTCTGCATTAAACATTGATCAGAAGTTGCACTGTAGCTATCGACCAGAGGCTTCAGGTATCGTGGAGCAGATAAACGGAACTCTAAAGTCCCGAATAGCCAAAGTATGTTCATCGACGTCCTTAAGCTGGCCTGATGCTCTGCCCTTGGTACTCATGAGTATGCGTAGCACACCAGACAGGAGGACAGGTCTCTCTCCACATGCGGTTTTAATGGGGAGGGCAATGAGACTTCCGTCTGTTCCAACTACAGCTTTGTTGAATATTACAGATGACCTGATCCTGGATTACTGCAAGGGACTTTCTGATATCATTCATTCTGTGTCTCTTCAGGTGCAGGCTGCTGAAGTTCCATCTTCAAGAGACCTATGTCACGACTTGTGCCCTGGTGATTGGGTGCTTGTGAAAAAACACGTCCGGAAGAACTGCCTAGACGTGCGTTGGAAGGGGCCCTACCAAATAATCCTGACAACGAATACTGCTGTAAAGTGTGGAGGGCTGCCAAACTGGATTCATGCTTCCCATACTCGAAGGGTTCCAGCACCCTTAGAAGAAACAGCTCCTCTCACAGATGAAAATCCAGCTGTGGACGGCGAACCACTAGAGGGGATCAGTCAAGCTGTGGGGGTGTCCAAAGAAGTTGGGAGTGCTACAGATCCAGCAGAAGAAAGACAGGACGACAGTGAAACTGAAGTTGCCACCGAAGGAGAAAGTTGCTGTGAATACGGCTCAGACACGGATCAAGACAAGAGTGATCAAGAACCGAGTGTGAGGACAAGAAATAGGAGAACAAGGCGTGGAGAAGCTAGTTGGCCTGAAAGAAAGAAGAGGCCGAGCTTGAAGCCAACTCCAGAGAGAACTCTTGCTCCTATATCTGAAGACTCGGATTTGGACGAAGGTGCACAAAGACAGGAACAGGAAGGTCCCAGTGCACGGAGATCCGGGAGGGTGAGGGAAGTGACAGTGACCAGTACTGACCCAATCATAACATTGGAAGTAGTGTTGTTGGTACCAGGAGTGGAGGTCGAAGGGTTGCTGACACTCACTATCCCCAATCCTCCTTATCTGAGCAGGATAAGAGAACTGGTTTTAAACAGAATAGAATTTCTGACTTTTTGTTCAACGATGCCAACACTCGAGGAGATCATTCTTCGTTTAGAGATATTAGAATATGTGATTAGAGCCGCTGGAACACGTATGATTCCAGATTGCTAAAGACTTTGTAAATAAACAGATTGAAAGATAACCTAGCGCCAAGTGGAAGAAGAAGAAATTTAGGGACTTCCCATTTAGTGGACGGAGAAGGGCTAGGGTTGTCTGTTGCTATAGAACTCAAAGACTGATCTTGCAGAAGGGATTATCAGCTTCCAGGTGTGGTTCGGAAAGGCTGAAGAAGCAAAGAAAAGAGACTTTGTGTTGTGAAAGAAAATCAGAACTACACTGTCTTGAGATCATGGAGGCCGGCAACCCAAACCGCAAGACAAAATGCATAGTAGGCACACTTTTAGTGGGAGTCATTTTTCTTATAGTTTTAGTAGTTACTATATCATATGTAGTGGGACATGAAAATGATGAGAAGGCAACAAAGGAAGCAAAGATTGTATCGATACAGAAACCTACTACTGCTGGTCAAAGGGGGACAAGACAGAGAAAGATAAAGCTTTACTAGCAGCAGAGACTCGTAGGTTGCATGTGGATGAATCACAGGGAAATTTCAAATCAAATGCATATGCTAAATTGCTTTATGAATATATTGATGCTATGGAGACAAAGGATTGCTATGTGTGCATGCAATTGCCAGCCTCTGTAGACGAAGGTATTAGATATCATCATCTTCCATTGACTTATGGAATCACATGTAGTTTGTTGCTTAGTATATTTTATGAACGTGATGGTTTTGAGTATTATTTTTCAAATTTTGATGCTGTTTTACCAGAAGTTCCAAACTACAAGCACATGAACAAGTGGGATTATTATAAGAGTGAAGATAGATTAAAGAAATTTTTCATTCCTTGGAAAACGTTGGATACTTCACATGCCCGAAGAAATAATTTGACTTGTAAAGTGTCAGAAATTGAGAAAAGGTTTATAGGACAGGTGGATGATCGGTATAGGAGACAGAAGATCTTAAAGGCTTCAGGCCAATGGAAAACAGATTGGACCGAGGAAGAAAGGTCACACAAAAGAAAGGGTAGTAATGGTCCAATAGCTTTAGATCGAGAGCAAAAAGGGAAACTGTGTATATATAGGGGTAAAACCTATTATGAGAATGTGTTTGTGGAGAAGTAAATTGTGAACATGCTTTCCAATTAGAATATTATACAAAGGATTTCTTGAAGGGAATGCAGGTGATCCCGAATGTATATTTTGTTTGTGAAGAAATGCATACGTGAAACTACCGGATAATTGGTATGGATCATGTTATTTAGCAATTGTCTTCCCCAAAATATACCATGCTAAGGATCTAGAAATTATAGAGGGAGGAACTCAAGCTAGAGGAAGAAGGGATGTAAGCTATGAGGAGGTAGTTGGAGACGTATTTGGTGCTATGTCCTCTTTTAGGGATAGTACTGAATGATGTCAAGATTAGAAGATTGGCAACAGTTGTATATAGGTTGTCCGCCAGTACTGCTAGATCATTAATGCTGGTGGAGGGAGAGATGCAATCGATAAGGGCAATGGTTCTTCAGAACCGACTTGCTCTAGACGTTCTGTTAGCCAAAGAGGGAGGAGTCTGTAAGGCTTTGAAGGTTCAGGAATGTTGTACTTACATTCCAGACAATTCAAAACCTCTAGAAAAGTATATACGGAACATCTCTGAAATTCATCATGAGATTGAGGATTTGACACAGGTAAATGTGTGGGAAAAAGTAGGTCATGGAATGGGTAAAGTTGGAGGTTGGTTTGCCAACCTAGGAAAAGGGTTTCATTTGGTACATACTGAAACCTATCATCATAATAGTGATTTGTATAATCACCTTGTGGGGATTGGTGCGGCTGTACCAATGGTATAGATCAAATAGGTTGCAGAGATCCATGAGAGAGCAGGAGAGGAGATTAGCTGCGATGCAGGATAATCAGTACAGGAGTCTGAGGGCTCTAGAGATGATGAAACAAGAGAGTACTGCAACGAGTTCTGTTTGATTCAGTTCATACCTCAGGGATGGTGTTGTGATGGTGATGATTACTAAAAGTCAGCAAAGGGGGGAACTGAGAGAGCGCAAATCGAGAAAAAATAGAAGTGCACCATATTTACAAGCACGTTGCATCAGTTTAGTAAAGATTACATAAGAGTGTCGAATTTATAGAGAGAAAATACATAAGAGTGTTTAATTAAAATAGAATGCATATATCAGTGTGAAAAGCTAATGTAGAAGTGTGTAGAGATGTTAGAATGATGTTGAAATCCCATGTTATGTGGCTGTTGTAGAGGAGAATGTAATACTGCTAAACGTAGAAATGTGTAGGTCACATGGCAGTTCACAGAGAATGAAAGGTGCTGTTACACTCTCACATGATATGGATTTTTAATGTTGTTGTAATTCAAAGTATTATTGATCATAGAACTGAAATATATGTTTTATAGAAGTGTTTCAAATAACCATTGTGTGTAATAAGCTAATAACCTAATTGTATCATCTGCCTCGCGCTCTGTGCATAGTCGCGCTTTGAAGCTCTCGCTCCTGCAGCGCCTTGAAAACTGCATTGTATCATCTGCCTCACGCTCTGTGCTTCTTTCACTAGACTAATTGCGCTTTGAATATCATTAGCGTGTAGCGCTTAGGAATCCCAACTGTGCTCATTGAATTAGCGCTGTGTATTTTCTCTTTACATCTGTGTTGTGTAACGCTTCCAAGGTTGGTTGCTCTGTGGATAGCGCTTTAAGTGTACACATTGTGCAGGATTTAAGTGCCCTTGATAGCTTGCTGGCGAGCATTGTATTGTGCCTTCGCTGCTTGTTTTCACTTTCATCCCTCCATTTTGTGTTTTGCTCTCCCCTGACCCGCCTCTCTGATCCCGCCTCCCTGCTGACCCTCCCACACACGAATAGCTGACTCCCCTCAGCCCAAGCCCAGCTGTGACCGCCTGGATTCTGTCCGGAACGGTTGCTCCCCCACGCTCCCTGCTCGATCTATCTGCAGCCCTTACAGCCCGCAGCTGAAGCCTCTTGCACCCTCGACCTCCCAACTGCTCCTGGTATCGTAGCCTCAGATCGCATAGTAGCGCTTTGAAGCTCTCACTCTGGAAGCGCTTTAGAAACCTAATTGTATCATCTGCCTCGCGCTCTGTGCATAGTCGCGCTTTGAAGCTCTCGCTCCTGCAGCGCCTTGAAAACTGCATTGTATCATCTGCCTCACGCTCTGTGCTTCTTTCACTAGACTAATTGCGCTTTGAATATCATTAGCGTGTAGCGCTTAGGAATCCCAACTGTGCTCATTGAATTAGCGCTGTGTATTTTCTCTTTACATCTGTGTTGTGTAACGCTTCCAAGGTTGGTTGCTCTGTGGATAGCGCTTTAAGTGTACACATTGTGCAGGATTTAAGTGCCCTTGATAGCTTGCTGGCGAGCATTGTATTGTGCCTTCGCTGTTTGTTTTCACTTTCATCCCTCCATTTTGTGTTTTGCTCTCCCCTGACCCGCCTCTCTGATCCCGCCTCCCTGCTGACCCTCCCACGCTCCGCCCCCTCCACTGTCCATTTATGTCAGATGGTCCCACCCGCAGCGTCCACGCGCTACGGCCTCGCCGAAGGTGCGCCAAAGGTAAGCCCATCTACGCCCGTCTGCGCCTGGACCGCGCCCAGCGCCAGAACCCCTGGTCCTCGTAATGCCCACCCCTCCCGCATTACTTACGATGTCACCACCCTCCTAGCCCTTAACCCTGGCCGCTCCCCCATCTGCATCCAAGCCGCTCCTGGACGCACCCATGGACCCTTTTCCTGCTACTCCTGCAAGTTCGACGGCACCAAGAACAACTCCTCATCTACGAACACACAACAGATATCCGATCCCAACCACCTACAATGCTTCCTGCTCAACACCCGCTCGGTCCACAGACACGCCATTGACCTCTGGAATCTACTCGACACCATCTCTCCGGACGTCGCTTTCCTAACAGAAACATGGATGAATGCCTCTTCAGCCCCAGACATCACCATTGCCATCCCGGAAGGCTATAAGATCATTCGCAAGGACCGTACCGGCCACACAGGAGGAGGCATCGCTATCGTCTATAAGAAATCCATCCGCATCTCAACCAGCTCAGACGTCAATCTCGCCAACTCTGAACACCTTCACTTCCAGATCCACATCGACCCCAAGACCACACTCAGAGGCACCCTCCTTTACAGGCCACCAGGACCCCGCGCACAATTTAGTGAAGACATCACGGACTTCATCACTCCACACGCGCTCCCCTCCGAGGACTACATCCTTTTGGGAGACCTCAACTTTCACCTTGAAAAGAACAACGACCGCAACACCACCACCCTCTTGGACAACCTCGCTAACCTCGGACTTAAACAACTTGTCACTACCCCCACCCACATCGCAGGTCACACACTCGACCCTATCTTTACCTCCAGCAAGCATGTTTCCTTCAGCCACACCACAGCTCTCCTTTGGACTGACCACAGCTGCGTTCACTTCACCTACAACAAGCCCACACCCAACAACCACCCCCAACCCACTCTGCAAAGAAACTGGAACAAAATCACCATCGACCAGATCTCCTCATCGCTTCTTCAAAAGCCCCCCGCCCACTCCTCAAACCCAGACCAAGCAGCCACCAACCTCACCCAATGGTTATCCAACAGCGCCGACATCCTAGCACCACTGAAAAAACGACAAATCAAACTAGGCAGCAAGAAGGCCTCCTGGTTCAACGATGATCTTAAGAAATCCAAGAAACTCTGTCGCTCCCTCGAGAAGGCCTGGAAAAAAGACCCAACCACCAGCACCAAGGACGCCTTCAAAAACGCCACCCGCATACACCACCAACTAATCCGAAATGCCAAGAAAGCAGCCTTCAAGGACCGTCTAGACAACAACGCCCACAACAGCAAGGAATTATTCAACATCGTCAAGGAATTTACCAACCCCTCAGCCAACTCCAACGACATCACCCCCTCCCAAGCCCTCTGCGACTCCCTAGCTTCATTCTTCCACAACAAAATTGCAGACATCCACAACAGCTTCGACAACCAACCCGAAGACCAACCCACCCAATCCCCTGCAGGACCCCCACCCCCCCTGAACATCCTCAATGACTGGAAGCCAATCTCCACTGAGGACACCATCCGTCTGATGAACTCTATCCACTCAGGATCCCCCACAGACCCTTGCCCTCACCACATCTTTAACAAAGCAGACTCCATTATTGCACCGCACCTCCGAGACGTCATCAACTACTCCCTCAACTCCGCAACCTTCCCGGAAAGCTGGAAACATGCCGAACTCAGCGCCCTCCTGAAGAAACCCACAGCTGACCCCACCGAACTCAAAAACTATCGCCCTATCTCACTCCTTCCATTCCCGGCCAAAGTCATCGAGAAAGCTGTCAACAACCAGCTCGCCGCATTCCTCGAAACCAACAAATCCCTCGACTCCTCACAATCCGGCTTCCGAGCCAAGCACAGCACCGAAACCGCCCTCATCGCAGCAACAGACGACATTCGAACTCTACTGGACATTGGAGACACAGTCGCCCTCATCCTCCTCGACCTCTCCGCAGCCTTCGACACAGTCTGCCATAGCACCCTCCTACAGCGCCTCAAAAACATCGGAATCCAAGGAAAAGCACTGGAATGGATCACCTCGTTCCTCTCCGGAAGAACCCAGAGAGTCCGCCTTTCACCATTCAAGTCAGAGGCCACTGAAGTCATCTGCGGCGTACCTCAAGGGTCCTCACTCAGTCCCACCCTCTTCAACGTTTACATGAGCCCCCTCGCGGCCATCGCACGCCAACATAACCTCAACATCATCTCCTACGCCGACGACACTCAACTGATCCTATCACTCACCAGAGACCCTAACACGGCCAAAACCAACCTACACGAAGGAATGCAAGAAGTAGCCGAATGGATGAAGCACAGCCGTCTGAAACTGAACTCAGACAAAACAGAAGTCCTCATCTTAGGTACCTCCCCCTCCGCCTGGGATGACTCTTGGTGGCCAGAGGCCCTTGGAAAAGCACCCATCCCGACGGACCACGCACGGAACCTGGGCGTCATCCTAGATTCCTCACTCTCGATGAACAGACAAGTCAACGCCGTTTCTTCATCTTGCTTCAACATTCTTCGCATGCTCAAAAAAACATTTCGCTGGATCCCTACCGAAACTAGAAAAACAGTCACCCACGCTCTGGTCACGAGCCGACTGGACTACGGAAACACCCTCTACGCCGGCACCACCGCAAAACTCCAGAAAAAACTACAACGCATCCAGAACGCATCAGCCAGGCTCATATTAGACATCCCGCGTAGAGAACACATCTCTGATCACCTGAAAAACCTCCACTGGCTCCCCGTCAATAAGAGGATCACTTTCCGACTCCTAACCCACGCACACAAAGCACTCTACGAAATCGGACCCGAATGCCTCAACACACGACTATCCTTCTACACCCCCTCCCGCCAGCTACGATCCTCCAACCAAGCCCTTGCCACTGTACCTCGCATCAACAAAACCACCATGGGAGGTAGATCCTTCTCCTACCTAGCAGCTAAAACTTGGAACTCACTTCCCACTCACCTTCGCCTTACTCAGAACCACCTAGCATTCAGAAAGCAACTCAAAACGTGGATATTCGACAAGTAACTCCCCACCCTTCTACAAGCGCCTTGAGACCCTCTGGGTATGTAGCGCGCTATATAAATCTTTTGACTTGACTTGACTTGACAATACTGTTTAGACTAAGAAATTAAAGGTTTACAGAGTGCACAGGCCGTTTCATGTAATTCTAATAGGCCTGAATAGATAAGGTCATTTCTTTTGATCTGCATGTGTTAGTTAGAGGAAGGTCATGTTAAGCATAAATTGCGGAGCCTGCTCGAAGGTTTACGACTTAGAAGATACGGTGGAGGCCGGAATTTGGGGCCCACTGTACAAGCGTCTGTTTGCAGGTGCGAGGAGGTTCCAATCAAGAGAGTGATGAATAGAGTTTTGTTCAGGGAGCCAGGCACAGGCCTGGAGGAGGCTTCAGGAATTTCCTGGGGGGTACCGTCCTGCCGGAGAAGAGCCTGAGAAGCAAGGTCAACGCTAACGATGGGCCCAGAGGAGTATCAGCATGGAAAATGCCAGAACCGACACCACGTGAGGGGCGTCTCTAAAGGGCGTTTCAATTGTAAATGTGATTTTTGTATTAGGGACAGCACCCCTGGGTGGAGTTAGGGCAGATGGTCTGAGGAACCTAAGAGAGCGGATGGGTAGGCAGATAGGATAACTGCGAGACACCGATTCACAACGAAGACTAAGGGAAGTGAGTGATCTTCTTTGGAAGTCACCACGGCTGACACCTTTTTAGGTTAAGATTTTACTAAGTAGGGATGTCACTTAGTCTAGTGTAGGGACAGTCTAATCTGGATTTTCTTCCTTTCTGTAAATGACTCACAAGTTACAGCTTGTGTCTATTCTTGCAACTCTGATGATTTTTGAATTGGTTTTGGTGATATTCTTCTGCCGACTAAGAGCATTTAGAAAATGTATGTTTGTATTGATACCAGTATATCTTTTGAACCTTATTTTGAGATGTTTGTATCTCCAGTTAACTTTGGCTTTATAATAAACTTTTAAAACTTATTCGTAGTAAGTGGTTCTTTAGAGTGGTGAAAGTACTTAACTGATTGACCTAGTAGTGGATTGCCTTTTACTCTATGACAGGTATCAACGGTTCAGTCGACCTGAGTTGGGATCTAGATCTATAGCAATAGATCAGAAATCCCGCCGTAACACCCATTAATGACATGATCGAAGTTTACCATTTTACAGCTCTGTGGGGATGCCAGTAGATCTGGATCCGTTCAATATCACACCTGCATCCAGTGTTATCCACAAATTTAAAAAACAGGTTTGACACAGGGTGCCTTTGGGTATGTGTATCTAAGTCACTCAGGACAGCCTAGTGCTGGCCTTTTCAGGACTTAGTTCTCTAAAACACCTGCCTGATTTATCCTTAGAGGTTCCATTCAGCTTTGGGGACATCCAAAAGGATTAGATTAGTCTCCTCCACCCTCCTGCATGATGGCTTGGTGTGAGTGTAGCATATGGGCTGCTTGATCAACGGACTGCTAAATGTGATCTTAACTGCCACACGACAACAACTGTCAACATGACTCCTACATTTTTACTCCAAGTACCAAAACAGAAGAAGGAACTCAGACTATGATGTCCCCCTACTTATTGGTACTCACCAAGAACTCTGCCTGTCGTACCAACTGGCTCTCGCAGCCTATACTCACCATTAGGCATGACCATCCATTTTCATAGGGACATGATCCCTAGATATGACGTCAATTTTCTTCTTGGTAACAACCATCATTCAGTAACATAACTTGTGTATTTAGGGCTGTAAAAAATAACTCTACACTGTCCCTTTATCAGGGTCAGTGGTTGCATGATGTCAATGTAGGAAGTGTTATTGAGGGTGAAGAATCAATTGATTTAAATTTCCACCACCTCCTAGAATATTATTGTAATAACACCACTTTTGGTCACATCAGAGGATTGTTACATTTGTCTGGTCTGATTTCTAACAATGTATGTATGGGAGAGGGTTTATAACAATTATTTTAGTAATACGACATGATCTACCTTACAACACAAACAAATAAATACAGGTTGACTTTTAAGCCCGCAGCTTGGGCTAGATTTGTTCATAGATTGTTCATTTGAAGACTTTTGAATGTTTCTTTCAAAAAATTGAGTTTATTCGCCACCACAATTCTTTTAGCCTATTAAAAAAGATCCTCATCTCATGATATAGATTTTCTAATAGATGATAGACTGCAATCCCTGTATAAGAGCCTGTCTCTAACTTCCATAATGAAGACGACTTGTGACCTCTCCGGTCACCATTGAATTTTACTCTGCAGATTGTGCTTTTAATATTCTTGTATGCAGTGAACATTAAAAAGGAAAACGCTCAGGATTATAATAGTTTGATGAAGGGTGATGATGTAACCAAGTATTTGAAGAGATAAAATACTCCCTGTCATACATGAAAAGATATTCCAAGTCATCTCGGAGGTCCATGACCTTAGAAATTAACTCAGCCTTAACCCTTGTTACGCTATATGGTGATGGTACTCCTTGGTGACTTGCACTGTCATTACATCCGGGGGTACTTTTTCTTAAATATCATCATTATTTCACTGCTTCTGACCATTGTGTGGATTTCATTCGTACGTGATGTATCAATGGGGTTCAATACTCCTTGTCTGAGATAATATTTGTCTTTGTTTCAGACTACTAAGAGAGGACCTTGGGGAGAAAGAAGTAGAGTTATCATTAACCTTTGATGCAATATTGGAAGCGGACCTGGGAAATTATACCTGCCATGTTGAAAACAGGAATGGACAGAAGCACGCCAGCATCATCCTCCGGAAGAAAGGTACTTGTTTCCTATCAAATATTTCCACTCACTTGTTTGCTTAGCTTCCACATATTAATTACATTTGATATTTTACAGGACCACAGGTTCTTTAGGTTTACGTCAATCTAAATTATTTTCTCTTTCAATGCAAAATATTCATAGACAGCTTACTGGTTTTGTTGGTCTTTTGCTGCTTCTTACTCATTTAAAGTACAATAATGGTTTTTATAGAATTGTTAATTTAACCTCAGCTAGTTTGATTGTTCTCAAATTATGGCCACGCACATTTCAGGTTTTTGACCAACATGCACAGGGAGCCTTTTTGGATGTATTTAAGGTACGGCCGGTCATTTGTGGATCTATTGGCATTTGTGGGACATTGGTTGTCCAGAATCATTTCCATGTGTTGTGTTCATATATGATCCTTTTGCTCAGGTTGCCACTGTTCAGTCCTAAAGGAGCGCCCGTTCAAATAACTTGCAAGGGGTCCCAACATCGACTTTTGACTGAGTCTTAACCATGTCTGTATTGAATGCCAGATGACAAGAAATCCTGAAAAAATATTTGCGGATTCTATTCTGTATTTGATATCCTGATAGTCAAAGCATGTGTATGTTATGCACACAGTGTTTGATTTTGCTTTGCCCACTCACTTGTTTTCACTTACACTGCGCCGACATTTGTAGCACCCATTTACCTATTGGAATAGTCATGACAATCTTGTTATGTACAAACCGATTAAATTAATAATCTAACAGATATGCAGTACATTGATTGTGATAGGAGAGACATAGAGTAAAATAAGCCCGGTAGAGGAATTGAATGTTTTTCTGAGTGCGTCCTTTTGGAACTCTGTTTCATATACATGACCCCAACTTGCTTGGCAAATTCTGAGCACAAAAGCTGACTATGCTGTCTTTTCTTCTATGCAAATGTGTGAGTTTGTTGTAAAGAAGGAACCTATGGCCCTCTATTCCTAGATCCCAAAAGAGTCAGTAAGAAGTCAATTGCAACATGCATTCTTAGCTGTACCAGAGAGAAGAATCCTGGGATTGTCCAGGGACAATCTCTCAAGCTGATTCTTTACAGACAAAAGCCTTAACAATTGATATGGGCTGAATAAGCCCAGGAAGACCCAGGTTCAGCAAACCCATCACTCTGCTCTGTAGTTAGGAAACTTGAGAGATGGAGAAATATATAAAGTTGCTTTTCTCTCTTCTCACCACATTGTTCTTTGCCTTTCGGTTGCAGATGGGTGTTCTTTGGGCTGCCTCTGAATAATATGAACGCAGTGTTTGTCTGGCATGCAGCACACACTTTATGATAGCTTTCTCTTATATTACTGCAGAATTGGTCTGAAAAAGGGTGAAGTATGGGTTTCAACAAAGAGTCCACCTATTGAGAGTGCCTGCATCACGGATGCATCTCACAGCGGCTGTTCGAAAGAAGCGCGCAGGATGTGGGTAAAGCTATGTAGTATATTAAATCTGGCTCTTTGGGTGAAGCTTGCCCCCACTTTATTTTTTCTTCCAATGCATACTTATTCAGTAGCCCTCTTGGTGCCCTGTTTAGATTATCTCTCTACACAGTTGACGTATCAATTGTGTGGAAATACACTAACGTGCTTCCACTGCTGAGGAAACCCTCAGCAGATCCACTCAAGTTAGCCCACCAAGATCTATCTAATTTTTACTGCATCCAGCAAATGGTGTTGAAAGCTTATCAATGCACAATTAACCTCTTCTTTGGCCACCCTTTCCCTTCTCCACCTCTCCGCATCATTCAACATGGTATCCAATGTGATACTGATCAAACGTCTGTTTGGCATTCTCTTATATTACTGTAGACTAGGTCTGAAAAATGGTGAAATATGGGTGTCAACAAAGAGTCCACCTATTGCGATTGCCTGCATCAGGGATGCATCTCACAGCTGCTGTTCTAAAGAAGAGCGCGGGTTGTGAGTAAAGCTGTGCAGTCTATTAAATCTGGCTCTTTGGAGATGCTTGTCCCTGCTTTATTTTTTCTTCCAACGCAGACTTATTCAACAGCCCTCTTGGCGCCATGTTTAAATTCTCTCTCAACACAGCTGGCCTTCCAACTGTGTGGAAATACACAAACTTGATTACACTGCTGAAGAAACCCTCAGCATATCCACTCAAGTTAGTCCACAAAGACCTATCTCATTTTTACTGCATCCAGCAAATGTTATTGAAAGCTTATCAATGCACAATTAACGTCTTATTTGGCCGGCCTTACATTTCGCCACCTCTCCGCATCTTTCAACATGGTATCCAATATGATACTGATCAAACATCTGTATGGTATTGACGTATATTCTAAGGCCTTATAATGATTCCAGACTTTTCTATTCAATAGATCCAAATCTGTCCTGCTCTCACAATATACTTCCAATCCAGTTAAAATCACCTGTGAAGTCCATGAGTGATTATCCCTTAGAGCTTCTCTTTTCAACATTTAATTGAGCCCTCTAGCTGCCATCATCAGTGCCTTTGGCTGTTATATACTTTCTTACACAACTGGCACACAAAATATTTTCTCCACTTGTGAAAATGTTGATGAGATTCAAGCTAAGTTCCTTGAATATATGTGTGCTATCACTGACTGGATACAGGAAAACAGTTTAAAGTTAAAAAAAACAAAAGACAGAGGTCCTCCTGTTTAGAAAAGCAAACACCCTGTGGTCTACTTATTGGTGGCATTAAGAATTAGGCTCTGGTCATCCTCATGGATAATAATTTATCTATGAAAGAAGGGCTGACTGCAGTTTACACAACCTGCCATGCCATTCTTTATATGATGGTACAAAAGGGGGTGGTGATGGACGGAGCATCTGAACCAATCAAACACTCACATCCAGTCAAAAGATCTGGGTTTGATCCACACCGTTCTTTAGCCCACTCTGCCACCCCAGTTCAGACATGGCTATATGCAAATCTGTCTGACCCTGTGCCTCATGGGAACAGTCCAGCCCGAACTGCCAAGCCATGCCTTCCCTGGTCCGGAAACAAGCTTCCGAGGACTGGTTTCTGGCATTACAGCCGTCTTCAGCCCGGCTTGCCTGAATCCAGTGGCAAAGTGAGCAAGGGACTCACGTCTGAGCATACCCTGCCACACTTATGGCGGCCAAAGCGGTACAAAAGGGGGTGGTGATGGACGGAGCATCTGAACCAATCAAACACTCACACCCAGTCAAAAGATCTGGGTTTGATCCATCACCGTTCTTTAGCCCACTCTGCCACCCCAGTTCAGACATGGCTATACGCAAATCAGTCTGACCCTGTGCCTCATGGGAACAGTCCAGCCCGAACTGCCAAGCCATGCCTTCCCTGGACCGGAAACAAGCTTCCGAGGACTGGTTTCTGGCATTACAGCCGTCTTCAGCCCGGCTTGCTTGAATCCAGTGGCAAAGTGAGCAAGGGACTCACGTCTGAGCATACCCTGCCACACTTATGGCGGCCAAAGCGGTACAAAAGGGGGTGGTGATGGACAGAGCATCTGAACCAATCAAACACTCACACCCAGTCAAAAGATCTGGGTTTGATCCATCACCGTTCTTTAGCCCACTCTGCCACCCCAGTTCAGACATGGCTACATGCAAATCAGTCTGACTCTGTGCCTCATGGGAACAGTCCACCCGAACTGCCAAGCCATGCCTTCCCTGGTCCGGAAACAAGCTTCCGAGGACTGGTTTCTGGCATTACAGCCGTCTTCAGCCCGGCTTGCTTGAATCCAGTGGCAAAGTGAGCAAGGGACTCACGTCTGAGCATACCCTGCCACACTTATGACGGCCAAAGCGGTACAAAAGGGAGTGGTGATGGACGGAGCATCTGAACCAATCAAACACTCACACCCAGTAAAAAGATCTGGGTTTGATCCATCACCGTTCTTTAGCCCACTCTGCCACCCCAGTTCAGACATGGCTATATGCAAATCAGTCTGACCCTGTGCCTCATGGGAACAGTCCAGCCCGAACTGCCAAGCCATGCCTTCCCTGGACCGGAAACAAGCATCCGAGGACTGGTTTCTGGCATTACAGCCGTCTTCAGCCCGGCTTGCTTGAATCCAGTGGCAAAGTGAGCAAGGGACTCATGTCTGAGCATACCCTGCCACACTTATGGCGGCCAAACCGGTACAAAAGGGGGTGGTGATGGACGGAGCATCTGAACCAATCAAACACTCACACCCAGTCAAAATATCTGGGTTTGATCCATCACCGTTCTTTAGCCCACTCTGCCACCCCAGTTCAGACATGGCTATATGCAAATCAGTCTGACCCTGTGCCTCATGGGAACAGTCCAGCCCGAACTGCCAAGCCATGCATTCCCTGGACCGGAAACAAGCTTTCGAGGACTGGTTTCTGGCATTACAGCCGTCTTCAGCCCGGCTTGCTTGAATCCAGTGGCAAAGTGAGCAAGGGACTCACGTCTGAGCATACCCTGCCACACTTATGGCGGTCAAAGCGGTACAAAAGGGGGTGGTGATGGACAGAGCATCTGAACCAATCAAACACTCACACCCAGTCAAAAGATCTGGGTTTGATCCATCACCGTTCTTTAGCCCACTCTGCCACCCCAGTTCAGACATGGCTATATGCAAATCAGTCTGACCCTGTGCCTCATGGGAACAGTCCAGCCCGAACTGCCAAGCCATGCCTTCCCTGGACCGGAAACAAGCTTCCGAGGACTGGTTTCGGGCATTACAGCCGTCTTCAGCCCGGCTTGCTTGAATCCAGTGGCAAAGTGAGCAAGGGACTCACGTCTGAGCATACCCTGCCACACTTATGGCGGCCAAAGCGGTACAAAAGGGGGTGGTGATGGACAGAGCATCTGAACCAATCAAATACTCACACCCAGTCAAAAGATCTGGGTTTGATCCATCACCGTTCTTTAGCCCACTCTGCCACCCCAGTTCGGACATGGCTATAAGTAAGCATGGGCGGATATTGCGGATCCACGATTCACGAATTTGCGAATTCACGGATCGTGGATCCGCAAAATCCGCGGATTTTGCGGATCGGCGGATTTGGGGGCGGGGCTTCGTCGAGTGTGTGGGCGGGGCCAAACGGACGGGGCTTCCATGCGAGTGCACATGCCTCTTGTGTGTATAAAAGGTCAGAGACCGATCAGAGCAGCAGTGAACATATCTTCATTTTTTATACAAATTCATTTTCAATTGTTTGCCAATCTTTTCAGTTGCACTAATAAAACATTGCGTGCTCCTACTTTGAAATGTGAAGCTTATAGAAAAAATGTTGTTTATGATGTCACTTGCAATCCGTGCTTACAACCCTATCACATCCTCTTCTGTGCCCTAGGCATAGAGCATCTGACCTGTGCCACATGGGAGAAAGATTTACGGTGCTGCGCCTTTAAGAAGTAAGAGCACAGCCTCCTAGACCATAAGTGCACGCGGTAAATACTCAGCGATGAATGGTTTTATCATTCCATAATCCCATTTGTGATGAGAGGAATTCCTGGGGATTAAAACCTTTTTGTTATTTATGAGCGAGCTTCTTCACCAGGCAACAGTGTTTGGTGCACTACACAAATAGAGAGATAAACGGTTGAGGGGGGGTCCGAGGGGAAAAAATTATTATAGACCTACTGGTACCTAGTCCCCCAACTAGACACTAAAACACACGGAAGGTACAGAAGGTCTCAGAAATACAGAGGGAGAGAAAAGAAAATAGCAAATCTCTCTATTGGGACCCAATAGTGTCCTCCTTACATGCCCAGAATACACAGTTAATCTGGAAACAACCAAGAAAACAAAAACAAGAGAAGATGCACAAGGAGAGGAAAAAGATACCCATCAGCCCACTCATAAGTGGAATCTCGTCATCTGGGTATATGTTGGTAAATGGTGTCCTCTAGGGTCTGCCTTGGAAACAATCCATAGGACTGCCTAGTGATGGACCCAGAACATTTCACCAACAGATGACAGTATATGAGCGGGAGGGGTTGAGGTTGCAGTGCTCAAAGAAAAAGAAGAAGAAAAGGAAAATAATCCAAGTGATTCTAAAAATACCTACGATGATGTCATGAAATACTTTATTAGGGCTGACCATCAAAGTGGTATGGTTAAAAACAGTATGCTGATAGCATGTAAGGAATTGCTACCCACCAATGTTGTTATTCGGTCAACATGTTTCAGCCTCAAGGGCTTTCGTCAGGACCTATGGTGCTACTGCAACACTTACTTAAGTGATGTGAAAGTGGGATCTACATCTGCTTTCCAAACTGAAAAGAGTGTATCTTCTCCTGCATAGACACAATACAAAAGACAGAAACAGAGACATGGACAAATTATGTCAACAAAAATAAAGTGCACAGACTGCAAACTCTCGTTTCTATGGTCTTTATAATATGGCTATGAACACTTGAAAGACACTCACCCTTATTGTGGGGAGAGAAAACCTCACCTCACCTGGCCACTGCTCAGGAAGAAAGGGAGGCCACGCACTGGAAATAAACAGAACACTTAGAAAGTTATAACCAGTGGTAGTAGAAACACAATCTACAGACAAGAAAAACTGGATTCAAAACACATAAATCAGAGACACACATGGTGACACAATGGCCAGACTGGTTTCCTCTTGCATCAGGAAAGTATACCACAAAGCCTCACTGACTGCACTGCTTGCACAAACCTGTAGACCTATAAAGTACAAAGGCCCAGGTAGCCAGCCGCAGTCACTGGGAATAGAGGCGCCTACTCCTGTGCTTTCCACCTAGTACTCAAAGACCAAAGACCAAAGCAATAATGCTATTGACTGTACCACCACCACTGACCTCTCCGTCGTTGCCTCGGAGTGAAAACTGAGCCGAGGGGGAGGCGACGACTGATGGTCACACGCGATGTTAAATACACTGCAGTGGACCTGAAAGGAAACTCCTTTGTTTCAAAATTTGATTGGCTCATGTGTAGGCCAATGGGAGTCGGCTCACAGGCAGCCAACCGTGACCTACACTGATAAGCCTGCAGTGGACCTGAAAGGAAATTCCTTTGTTTCAAAATTTGATTGGCTCATGTGTAGGCCAATGGGAATCGGCTCACAGGCAGCCAACCGTGACCTACACTGATAAGCCTGCAGTGGACCTGAAAGGAAACTCCTTTGTTTCAAAATTTGATTGGCTCATGTGTAGGCCAATGGGAATCGGCTCACAGGCAGCCAACCGTGACCTACACTGATAAGCCTGCAGTGGACCTGAAAGGAAACTCCTTTGTTTCAAAATTTGATTGGCTCATGTGTAGGCCAATGGGAATCGGCTCACAGGCAGCCAACCGTGACCTACACTGATAAGCCTGCAGTGGACCTGAAAGGAAACTCCTTTGTTTCAAAATTTGATTGGCTCATGTGTAGGCCAATGGGAATCGGCTCACAGGCAGCCAAACGTGACCTACACTGATAAGCCTGCAGTGGACCTGAAAGGAAACTCCTTTGTATCAAAATTTGATTGGCTCATGTGTAGGCCAATGGGAATCGGCTCACAGGCAGCCAACCGTGACCAACACTGATAAGCCTCAGCCACATTAACAGGCCGACCGTGAGACATACCTCACGCGCATATGCGCACCAGTCAAATCGTAAGGCAGTAAGATGGTGTGTTGTATTCTATCCAAAGAAGAGCCATAAGAAGAGCTAGGTGTGTTTATTTATTTATACTGCTAGAGGGCAATGTTTAGAGGTCGCGCGCTAATTTAGCCGTTTGCCAACTTCCAGTCGGATAGTACCAGGGGCTTAAACTGATATAGACACTGGCTACATATATTCAATATATATAGAACATGAGAAGGGTAACCCTACCCAGCGAGGGTGTTAGAGCTCAGTGGAGGTAACCCTTATGCCAAAGGCTGTTAGCACAAGGACTCTGTTTTCGGAAAAACAATCTGCACAATCACAGCTGCATCCAAGGAATGTCATCATTCAATCCTTCTGTGTCACTATGAAGTTTGAAAACCCACTTCTGTTCTTTCCTCAATAGGAAAAGTGAAACATCCGTGACATGACTAGGTATGTAAGGTTGTTCTAGAACCAACCATCTCAGTTCATCTGGACTATGTCTCTTGTCCAAGAAGTGAGTGGTGAGCCGTGTTGCCTGTTTTCTGCGTCTCATAGTGCTCATATGTTGCTGCACGCGCAATTTGATTTTTCTTGCGGTCATGCCGATATACCTTAGTCCACAGGGGCAGGTAATCTGGTATATCACTTTCTCACTGTTGCAATTAGTGTGGTGTTTCAATTGCCATGGTCGCGAGGTCCCAATGTCCACTTCAAGTGTTTTGCTGGTCAGTGGGCATACTGAGCAATTCCCGCAGGGATGATGTCCTCGTACCGGGGGCAAACCCCATAGAGTTTGCGGGGGTTCACATACTTCTTGCCGAGGTCGTGTATGCACAAGAGAGTCTCTCAAGTTGTTCCCTCTTTTAAAAGAAAAGAGTGGAAGGGGAATGGTCTCACCGGAACTGTTCAGAATGCGCCACCTTTTCCTGATCATCTTTTGGATTTTAGAAGATGATGTGTTGTACGTTGTCACGCACACCAATCTGTCTAGTGGTGGTTTGACAACTGGAGGCTCAAGCAGCGCTTCGCGATGGTTATTCGCAGCGCGTTTCATTGAAGTCCGGACAAGGTTATTCGGATAGCGTCTCACTTTCAACTTCATGGAGAGATCTTTCGCTTTTCGGCGGAAGTCTGGAATGTTTGAACAATTCCTCCGGACCCTCAAGAACTGTCCAAAGGGGAGGTTCTCACGGAGGGACCGGGGGTGATGGCTATCGAATCTCAGCAGGGAGTTCCGAGCCATGGGTTTCCGATACAAGGAGCTCGCCAAATGGCCATCTTCTGGAAAGATGACAAGATCCAAGAAGGGGAGCTCTGTTCTACTATGCTCAAGGGTAAACCTCAAAAAAGCATTCTGACCATTCAGCCACTCTTGAAACAACAAGAGGGAAGGTACATCGCCACGCCAGACGACAAGAATGTCGTCGATGTACCGCTTCCACATCATCAATTGATGATGATGAGGGTTGTTGGTGCTCAACACGTGGTGGGTCTCAAACTGGTGGACATACAAATTAGCCAGGCTGGGGGCAAATTTGCTGCCCATTGATGTCCCCGAGGTTTGTAAATACAGGGAATCCTCAAAGGCAAAAAAATTCTCGGTCATAGCAATCCGAGCTAATTCCATGACAAAGTGAGTGGGAGTTGTCAAGGTAGAAGGGAAAGCCTCTAAAAGTTCTTGTACAGTTTGTAGTGTATCCATTTGAGGAATACAAGTGTACAAAGATTCGACATCAAAACTAGCTAAAATGTCAGTATTAATGTCGAAGGTCACCTCAGGTAGAATGCGCAGGACATCTTTGGTGTCCTGAAGGTAGGTCGGCATTGTCTTAACAATGGGACTTAAAAAGATGTCAACAAAGGAGGACAGAGGTTCGAGCAAAGATCCAATGCCCGAAATGATCGGACGGCCCGGAGGGGGTCTCGCAGGCTTATGAATCTTTGGGAGGATGTAAAAGTAGGGAGTGATGGGACACTTGGTGACTAAAAAGATTGCCTCTTTCGGAGTAATCCAGCCTTCTGCGCTGGCTTCCTCTACCAGATGTTTGATCTCATTAGTTAGTCTTGGCGTGGGATTTTCAGCAAGGAGGGTGTAGGACTGTGCATTGCCTAGTTGTCTCAGGCATTCAGCTCGGTAGTCAGTAGTGTTGAGAATGACTATGGCACCCCCCTTGTCCGCTGGTTTAATCACTATCCCCGTGTCTTTCGAGAGAGTGTCCATGGCTGATCTGTCTCTTTTTGATATATTCTGGTAGTTCCCCTCTTTGGAAAAGTCCATAGATTTGAGGTCTTGTAGTATTGCAGCCTCAAAAGTGCCAACTTTGGATGGTACTTGTTGCAACAGGGGCATGAAAGTGGATCTAACTTTAAGACCTGTGTTTGTATCTTCAGTCGGGGTATCTGTTTCTTTGTTTTTGAAGAAATAGTGCAGCATGATGGTTCTGAAAAATCGTTCGATCTCCCCTCTTATCAAAAAGGGTTCCCCACTGTTGGTCGGGACAAACCCTAGGCCTCTGTTTAGAACATCCTGTTCAGTAGGAGTGATCACTCGACTACTTAGGTTCACTACCAAGTCTTCATCCTCTTGTGACTCGCTCATTGCCCTTGTTTGTTGTGTGTTGTTGTTGAGTCCTGGTTGTCTGACCACTGAACTTGGTTTTGGCCTCTCCGCCTGCCTCTGTTCCAACCTCGGCCCTGTCCTAAAAAAGCCTGGTTTTCAAAATACTGAGGCTGCATCGGGTAATGAGACATTGGTGGGGGAAACTGGGGATAACCCCACGGGGCTGGTGGCCACCATGACCCCGTCTGGTACATGTTTCCACGATTATTGTATCGACGATTCGGTCGATTACCACGGCCTCTGCCTCTGGGTTGGCTATTGTCTCCACTCTCAGAGCCAGAAGACTCAGTCTCAGATGATGTGGCATATGAAGAGCCTACAGTGTGTTTGGGTTTATTGGTATCAGTGGGAGTGTAATTATCACTGGTGTAGGGATACACCTTCTCATGTGAGAATTTAGCCAGGTCTTTCTTGAACTTTTCTATCTTGGCGAGAAAAATTGGATCTTTATACTCCTTGTTTGCTTTGTTGGAGTCTTCTAATTGTTTCTCAAATCTTTTGGTTGTTAGGGTGGTCTTAATTTGCCCTTCTAGAATTTGAATCTCGACCAAGATGGCATCTGCAATACGTTTGGCTGTAGTGATAATTAAAATCAGCCAGTCTCTTGTACAGCGCCAGGCTATTAAGGACCAGTCTTTGACAAAGACCTTGTCAGTGAGGAAGAGCCTAGGCGCGTTGGTAACTATGAGACCTGTGGGTGAACATTTGCCATGTAAATATTCTGCCATTATTTGACCGTGTATGATGGTACGTGAGTGACTTTTTTTCAGGTTTAATATCGTTTCCCAGTCTCCCACAATAGCTGGAGCTGGAGTGGGGATCTGGTCTAGCATACTAGGATTTTCAGATAAAATCGATGAAAGGAATTCATCGTCGAAACCAAGACCGCCAAAGTCCGCCATGGTGTCGTCAAATCAGAATGTGAAGAATCCAGGGGATGCACCAAATGGTCAGTGCCTTAATTCAAGATGAAGGACCCGCAGCCAAGGCTGCACAACAGAACAGAGAGATAAACGGTTGAGGGGGGGTCCGAGGGGAAAAAATTATTATAGACCTACTGGTACCTAGTCCCCCAACTAGACACTAAAACACACGGAAGGTACAGAAGGTCTCAGAAATACAGAGGGAGAGAAAAGAAAATAGCAAATCTCTCTATTGGGACCCAATAGTGTCCTCCTTACATGCCCAGAATACACAGTTAATCTGGAAACAACCAAGAAAACAAAAACAAGAGAAGATGCACAAGGAGAGGAAAAAGATACCCATCAGCCCACTCATAAGTGGAATCTCGTCATCTGGGTTTGATCCATCACCGTTCTTTAGCCCACTCTGCCACCCCAGTTCAGACATGGCTACATGCAAATCAGTCTGACCCTGTGCCTCATGGGAACAGTCCACCCGAACTGCCAAGCCATGCCTTCCCTGGTCCGGAAACAAGCTTCCGAGGTCTGGTTTCTGGCATTACAGCCGTCTTCAGCTCGGCTTGCTTGAATCCAGTGGCAAAGTGAGCAAGGGACTCACGTCTGAGCATACCCTGCCACACTTATGGCGGCCAAAGAGGTACAAAAGGGGGTGGTGATAGACGGAGCATCTGAGCCAATCAAACACTCACACCCAGTCAAAAGATCTGGGTTTGATCCATCACCGTTCTTTAGCCCACTCTGCCACCCCAGTTCAGACATGGCTATATGCAAATCAGTCTGACCCTGTGCCTCATGGGAACAGTCCAGCCCGAACTGCCAAGCCATGCCTTCCCTGGACCGGAAACAAGCTTCCGAGGACTGGTTTCTGGCATTACAGCCGTCTTCAGCCCGGCTTGCTTGAATCCAGTGGCAAAGTGAGCAAGGGACTCACGTCTGAGCATACCCTGCCAGAAACCGGTCCTCAGAAGCTTGTTTCCGGTCCAGGGAAGACATGGCTTGCAGTTCGGGCTGGACTGTTCCCATGAGGCACAGGGTCAGACTGATTTGAATATAGCCATGTCTGAACTGGGGTGGCAGAGTGGGCTAAAGAACAGTGATGGATTAAACCCAGATCTTTTGACTGGGTGTGAGTGTTTGATTGATTCAGATGCTCCGTCCATCACCACCCCCTTTTGTACCGCTTTTGGCCGCCATAAGTGTGGCAGGGTATGCTCAGACGTGAGTCCCTTGCTCACTTTGCCACTGGATTCAAGCAAGCCAGGCTGAAGACGGCTGGAATGCCAGAAAACGGTCCTCGGAAGATTGTTTCCGGTCCAGGGAAGACATGGCTTGGCAGTTCGGCTGGACTGTTCCCATGAGGCACAGGGTTAGACTGATTTGCATATAGCCATGTCTGAACTGGGGTGGCAGAGTGGGCTAAAGAACGGTGATGGATTAAACCCAGATCTTTTGACAGGGTGTGAGTGTTTGATTGATTCAGATGCTCCGTCCATCACCATCCCTTTTGTACCGCTTTTGGCCGCCATAAGTGTGGCAGGGTATGCTCAGACGTGAGTCCCTTGCTCACTTTGCCACTGGATTAAAGCAAGCCGGGCTGAAGACGGCTGGAATGCCAGAAACCGGTCCTCGGAAGCTTGTTTCCGGTCCAGGGAAGACATGGCTTGGCAGTTCGGGCTGGACTGTTCCCATGAGGCACAGGGTCAGACTGATTTGCATATAGCTATGTCTGAACTGGGGTGGCAGAGTGGGCTAAAGAATGGTGATGGAATAAACCCAGATCTTTTGACTGGGTGTGAGTGTTTGATTGATTCAGACGCTCCGTCCATCACCAGCCCCTTTTGTACCGCTTTTGACCGCCATAAGTGTGGCAGGGTATGCTCAGACGTGAGTCCCTAGCTCACTTTGCCACTGGATTCAAGCAAGCGGGGCTGAAGATGGCTGGAATGCCAGAAACCGGTCCTCGGAAGCTTGTTTCCGGTCCAGGGAAGACATGGCTTGGCAGTTCGGGCTGGACTGTTCCCATGAGGCACAGGGTCAGACTGATTTGCATATAGCCATGTCTGAACTGGGGTGGCAGAGTGGGCTAAAGAACGGTGATGGATTAAACCCAGATCTTTTGACTGGGTGTGAGTGTTTGATTGATTCAGATGCTCCGTCCATCACCACCCCCTTTTGTACCATTCTTTATATGATTTACAAGATCTTTAAATGGATTTCTCTGACACTCAAAACCATCATTCAGACATTGATAACATGCCATCTCGATTACAGCAACACATTTAATGTGGGCATCTCCGAAAATCTACTGGAATATAGACCATCCAAAGTGCAGCTGCTTGGATGGTTCTTAATACAGCAACCCTTGATACTCACACTGAAATCCCTTCATCTGAAAAACAAATTCTCTCTGAGCAGACCCTCTAGGGCTTTCAGAACCTTTTGCAAGGCTGACCTCCATCCCTCGGATTCACCTTGTAAGAGCTGGGAGTTCTTTTTCCTGCCTCGCAGCACATTTCTGAAACACTCTCCCTGTACATCTCCATCTGACTACCCACTTCCTCTCCTTCACAAGCATGCTAAAAACCTGGGTGCATATTACCAACAACTAGCGATAATTATCGCTATGTTGGTTTAGAGGCGATATTTTTATCGCCGAGCTGTGGCGATTTTTATCGCTTCGGAGCCTTGATATTATCAAGCTTTATCTCCTAAGCGATACAAATTGTCCGAAATGCATGAATATCGCTGAAAAGTCAGCGATATTCATGCATTACCGAGCTAATGCTCTTAGCCATGTTATCCACCTACCATTGGATAACATGGCTAAGAACTGCTCAGGGGCAGGTGTTAGCTTTTGGAGATATTCGCGCTTAGCGCGAATATCTCCAAAAGTTGGTAATAGGAGATAGCGATGTTAGTGACTGTTTCCAGTTGCTAACATCTTGGCACGCCCACTTTGCATGTCATTAGTGATAAATATCACTGACATGCAAAGCGGGGCCCAAGATGATCGCTATCTCCTACTAGCTGTCGCTAACTGGTGTTAGCGACAGCTAGGTAATAGGGAGATAATTTTATGTCCGCTTTCTTGGCTTTTAAAACCAAAAAAGCGGAGATAAACCCCCTTGATAATATGCCCCCTGGTTATTCTGATCCTTCGTTACACGAGCTAATGTAGCCTTCTGTCATTCATCTGGAAGCTAGATTCTTAGTTCAGACAACTCCTTTTGTTTTCACCTTTGCCTGTGCCAGGATGCAACTTTTGGGGTGAGGTGGGGAGGTGTTAGAGAAGGGCTACAGAGGAGTTTATGCAGGAGCATGCACCCACCCTTTGTATTTACAAACTACACTTCTAGAGTTTCTACATCCCAAACAGTTGTAAATGTAGTCCAGCTCGGAGTTGGAGAGAATCCAGCACACCCAATGTCCAATAACATGTACAGCAACCCCCTACATAATGGAGGTAAGGACCTCAAATAAAACCCGTTAGGAAATAGTGTTAAAATAAATTCTTATTTAAACTTGTTATAAATATTTACATTTAAAAGTATTTTAAAGTTAAAAATGTAATCATTAAAAAGTAATGTTGTTTTATTTTAAAATAATATATAAAACATGTTTTTCAAATTAATATTAAATGTAACTGTATTTTTCAAAAGCATTATTTAATTTTAATTAGGATCATTCTATTCATAAATTTAAGTGACTTTTATCTCAGGATAAATGCATTTAAACATTTTACATTAGGAAGGTGTTATTTTTTCAAATAAATATTAAAATATAATTTTTATTTGTTTTAATATACTTTATTTTTAAATCTTTTTTGTTTTTAACAAAAAATTATGCACATATATTAAATTATTTTACATTAACATTAAACTTTCAAATATTATTTTAAAACATTCTAATATTGTTTTAAAGAGTAATTAGCATTTTATAATGTCCCCAAACTTTACCATAGGGAGTTCTGTGACCCAATTGCAGATATCTCCTCCAAGTTTGCAAAATATCAAACAGGGTTGTAAAGCCACTAACTCCACCGCCTATTTCAGGGATTAGGACTTTGAGGCCTACATTTTTAAGTAGTTTTACTCTCGTAAATGGAGAATAGCCAAAGAGATATACACACAGATATAGAAATTGTAATAGAAATATCAGTGATTGCAGTAACCATTTCTTGATTTTGCAAGATGAACCAATTTCCAAAGTTATGTATTCTAACTTTTCTGGTTCTTTGAGGCTGCTTTTGTCCTTACCTCACACTTTGTGGGATCTCCTAGATCTGTTTCTGCCTCTTTCTGTTGTTTTTTTGTTGCAACCTGGTTTACTGCTGTTGAATTTTAGCCTATCTAATGTCTTTGCCCTTCCTCTAAATCAGAGGAAGAGGAACACGTAGCTAAAAGGAAAGAATCTCCCATTGGTACTGGGTCCTCATTACAGTTAGTGGTTATGCTAGAAATATTTGACTCACTGGCTGATTTAACAGGGATTGGAGCCAAAGTGAATTACATGAATGAATGAATGAATAAGATATTTATAGAGCGCACGGTGGCCAAGCGGCTTCCTGGCGCTGAAAGCTCTACTGATCAGAACAGAACAGGGCCGGGGAAGTTAGCCGGAGTATGCCTGGGTACATCTTTGTTTATGTCAGTGTTTTGATGTTAGGCATGCGTAAAGGAAAAGTCATCCTTTGTTATAATCATTCTTGCCCTTAGTAAGTTTCTGCAATTATTTTATCCTTGATATAAAGTTAATGTTGGACAAGTACTCACTTGAGAATTTTGTTGTTCTTTTCTGTAGCTTCAGATAGATTGATGTTTTCAATCTCATGTTCTAGTTTGTCTCTTTCAACCAAGCGCATTGTGTATTTTTTTTCTGCATGATGAAGTAGGATATTCATCATCTTATAAGATGAATCATGTAAAAGACTATCGCATTTAAGCAGTAAATTCTCCTTCAGGTCATTAAAAGATTAAAAATAAAGAATTGACAGAGCCCTGTGGGACTCTGGTATCTATTGTGTTTTTTTATTTGAGGATGTGGCAACCCAGTTACAAGATAGTTCTTGCTTTTTTAGTCCTTAATGTATTTATGTCTAAGGCCCCCTTTGACTAATGAAGGTTTACTAGAAATTGTTCTGTCAGTGCCCCTTGTTCTGAAAGTTTCTTGTAGTAATTTGTCTCTATCCTCATTAAATATGTCCATGGTTGGGTTTACTTAGTATTTGTGCAAGAGAGAGGACTGCTAACAGCCAAATATATATTCTCTATTGTAAAGGACTTAGAGGCATTTTTATGATAAAGTGTCAAAGCGTGTCATTAAGCCAAGAAGGCTAAGGACACTCTTTGCCACTTTAGAAACGCAGGGCTGCACCATATTTACTAGAACATGGTGTAGCCTGCGTTTCCCACTGTGCTGGTGCTAAATTAAGCTGCCTATCGCCAACACAGGCGCCCTTGCACAATAGCGCGGGGTGCCTGTGTTGAGGAGGAGATTGTTTATGTGCAGGAAGGTCTCCCTACCTGCACATAAACAATCTTTAAATGCCATCTTGTAACTTCTATGTGTGCTGCTTAATGCAGCACACATTGAAGTTGCAAAACAGTATTTTTTTTAAATGATGGTTTATGTGCAGGAAGGGTGACCTTAATGCACATTAAAAAATCATAGGCAATTTGCTGTTTCTATGTGTGCTGCATAAGGCAGAACACACGGAAAAAGCAAAAAATGAGGAGAAATAAAGCATTTCTCCTAGTTTTGCCTGTTTAAGACCAGGTTTTCTCTTCAGGTCCCATCACAGGTCATTATTGCTGTCCTTCTTCTGTTCTTCAACGGGTCCAGAGTGTTCTGAAGAAGGTGCCACATTTATGACTGCCACTAGCCTGAGGGTGGGGTTGACTCCTGGCCACTACCTAACCAATAGGGTAGACATTCCAGGGGGAACTCTGCCTACTTTTGCAGCAGTTCCTTGGCACCCTACTGCAAACATATCAGAGTTTCCATCTCTATCTAATTCAAAGTCAAAGCTTTCTCCCATTGTGTAGAACCTATGTGCCCAACCCAGAGTTGGGACCAAGGAAATGAGCTGTGGCTCTGGTCGCTTCAAACCAGGTCTGTAGGCAATTTCCTCCCCACTTGGATTGGAGCCTGTCTGACAGGAGAAACAAATAAGGGGCCCGTGCAGATGTCACCTGACATCTCCTTGTGACAGGGAAGGCACTTTTGACGTTATTCAAGTGCCTGGGCACTGCTCAAATGTATCATACTGCCAGAGGAACAGAAACACCTCCCAACACCCAGGCCATTGTCCATGCTGTTGGAGCAGTTTTTACACCTCATCCAGGACTTGAGGAGGGCTGAAGCTGGAGGATAATGCAAATTAGTCTCCACAGGGTTTAGGTAGGGAAAATAACTCTCTAAAAGTACCTTATCCTTAATATGTATTACAAATCTGACTTCATCAGTGAATTGGGCATATGATAACTGTTACAAATATTCCAAAAATGATATTTCTGTACGTTTCCTTACTGCAGATAGCATTATAATGTATCTCAGTGTTACCCTTTGGAAGACTGAGCCTTGCAACTAGTGAAAATATCTTTAGGGTGCTATTCACAATAAGGACATGTTAACTTTGATTTTCTACATGTCGTTCTTTTAAATACCAGGCTTCCGCCTTTGGACTTGTAAGACCTACTCAGGACCAGCTTTAGTGTTTGTGGTGCCCATTTTTTGGCACCCCCCCCCCCCATGACCGCCTTCTCCATTTTTCCCTCATTACCACTCTCCAATAGTGCACCTCATCTCTCCATAGCCTCTTTCTGACATACATTTAATTTTTCTGTAGTGTTACTCCTAGTTTACTCATACTCAGGGGCATATTTATGAGGCAGTTTGCTTCACTTTTGCACCACAGAACATGGTGCTAGAGCAACGTAACCTTAGGATAGATTTTTTAAGCCATGCAAAGCCACTTTGCATGGCTCTGAGTGGCTCCAAAATCTGGAGTAACGCAACACAGCACAAATCGTTGTGTTGCATTACTCTGCCCTGGGATGGTGTTCCTTGGGAGTTGCATGGGTGTTCCCATGCAACTCCCATGAATTTGACACAGCCAATGAATTAGAAGAATTTGTATACCTGGGGATGCGCCAAAATCTTACACCTTCCCAGGGGAGGCGTAACAAGTAGAAATATCTCTATTTCTCCTCCATTCTTCCTCTTTCTATGAGTGTTGCATCTTGCAGCATACATAGAAAGAAGAATAATATGTCTTCCAGGATTTGTTTTTGTGCAGGAAGTAGCCTGTTCCTTCACAAAAATAACCCTGCATGCAACATGGGCACCCTGGCACGATAGTTTAAGAGTGCCTTCGTTGGCATTAGACAGTAAAAATTGTGCCAGTGCAGAGGGAAAAGGCAGGAATGCACTGTATTCTATTAAATAGGGTGCATTCCTGCCCTTTCCGTGTTTATGATGAGCCAAACTGCCACTAGATCTATCGGCGGTAGGAACATTAATCACCAAAGTTATCGTGATATTTGTATTGTTGCCTGCACAAGGAAGTTCATGCGCTTTTACACCAAAAGTTATTTTTAAACACTGCGCCCTCCATAAAAGTCAGCGCCAGGTGCAGCTGCACCAATCGCACAAGGCTAAAGCCGGCCCTGGCTTACTTGGCAAAGACTTATTAATATTAAAAATGATGGTCCTCTACTGTCAAAGGGGTTTAAACTGCAGCTGCCAGGCTGCTGTGGCAGGCCAGAGTCATGTTTACACTGTCACAGTAGCACATGGAACAATAGGTGCTGCAGTCCACTAATGACATTTAACTTATATGCCCTGGGTCCACTTATTATAATAATAATAAAAACATTTATTAAGCGCCTGAATACACCAAAACAGTGCGTCTCTGCGCTAAGATGCGGTCCAACACCAAGAGCCAGCAACAGGCCACGGGGAGGAGGGGGACTCAGAGAAGAAGAGACTATTCGTCCAGAAATAAATAAGTCTTCAGTTTCTGCCGGAACCTGGATTCCGACGGCTTCATACGCAATTCGACAGGAAGGTCATTCCATAGTTTGCTGGCCATGAATCTAAAAGATCGACCTCCCATCCGCGTTTTATATATGCGAGGAGTCGTGAACTGCATGCTGCCCACAGATCTCAAAAGTCGCCTAGGGCGATGGATGGTTAGCAGCTTTTGAAGATAAACCGGACCCCTGCCATGTGCAATACGATGACTAAAACACAAGGTCTTAAACCTGATGCGTTCCCTCACTGGAAGCCAGTGTAGGCGCTGGTGTGGCCGTTTACCTGAAGACCTTCTCGGTAGCTTCAGCACAAGCTTGGCCGCGGTATTTTGAAAGCATTGTAACTGGGTCAATCCACTTTTACTGAGGCCACAAAGCAGGACGTTCCCGTAATCAAGATGGGACGTAACCAATGCGTGGACCAAAGTTTTCCTATCTTTCATAGGTAAGAGATCCAAGATCTTCTGCCGGATTTTCAAGATGCCATAGCATCTCCCTGCTATCTTACCTATGTGTTGGGAGTAAGTAAGCTTGGAATCCAAAAGAACACCCAAGTTCTTCACAGTGTCAGAGGGGATCGGAGTACGACCCAGATCAGTAGGCCACCAAGCCAATGACCAGATTGAAGGTGAAGGGCCAATCACAAGCAGTTCCGTCTTATTGCCATTGAGGCGTAGGCAGTTATACTTCATCCAACTTGCTAATGCCGCAAGACACTCCGTGAACTTACCGGCCGTCTCAACTGGGTTGTGAGATAGAGTGACCACCAGTTGCGTATCATCTGCATATGATACGATATCCACCCCATACGATTCCACCAACCTGGCCAGAGGTTCCATGTATAGATTAAACAATACCAGACTTAAAATGGAACCCTGCGGGACACCTTGGTTGAGAATTCGGGGAGTGGATTTGAAGGGGGGACAATGTATTTGGAATTGTCGGTCCGCTAGGAAGGAGGCCATCCATTCATATGCCGGGCCGGCCACTCCAATTTCCCTCAAACGAGCTAGCAGTCTCGGGTGCGACACGGTATCAAATGCCGCACTTAAGTCCAGCAATATCAAGGCGGCAGTCTGACCTTCATCCGCTTTCTGACAAAGCAGTTCTGTGGAAAACAAAAGGGCAGATTCAGTCGAATACCTCGCCCTAAAGCCAGACTGGGAGGGATGTAGAAGCTGATTATCTTCCACATAATTACCCAACTGATTGGTCACCAGTTTTTCCACCACTTTGGCACAGAAAGGCAAAAGAGAAATGGGCCTAAGATTATCCAGGTTAGAGATGCTCAAAGCGGGCTTCTTTTTAATTGGTACAACCTGAGCAAGTTTCCATTCGGCTGGCACTAGATTTTCTTGAAAAGATAGGGAATCCATATTACCTATATAGCTTGCTAGGAGATGTACATGATTCTTAAGGATCCTCTGTGGTGCCACATCCAGAGGGGAACCTGACTGAATGGTCAAAATTAACTTAGTCAGTTCCTCCTGTGGGGGGACCATAAACTCACTAAGACCTAAATTAATATCCGATCTAATGACAATATCCCTGGCCGATGTTTTATCAGGTGTTTCCTGCAAAAAAGACCCATAGATCCTCTCCACCTTATGTACAAAATGATCAGCTATGGATTCGCATATTTTCATAGAGATATGGTCTTTGGTCTCCGTCCTAGTGAGAACCGTAAGCTCCTTGTATATAGAAAAAAGCTCCTTTGAGGAATTATCAGCGGATTCTATCCTCTCTTTGAAGAATAACCCTTTCGCCTTATTGATATTCCTATGGTACTCCTTCACACTACTCATGTATAGGTCTTTCAAGCCAACGTCATAGTCTTTGCGCCACAGCCGTTCAAGTCTTTTACATCTGGCTTTTTCGGCACATAAATCCTCATTGTACCAGGGGGATGACTTCGTCCTGCGAGTTGGAGCTTTATGGGTCCAAGGGGCCACCTCATCTAAGGCTTTTGATACCCAATCCTCATACTCCTTCCATGCTTTCTTAAGAGTTTTACTGAGAGGCGGTTTCCCTAGCATAAGCATGGATTCAAAAGTTTCCTGACTGAAGTTGTTCCATTTCCTATGCTTACTAGCAATAGGCCGCTTAGGTGAATGCCCTTTAGATCTTCCAGTTATATTAAATGGAATAAGGTAATGGTCAGACCATGGTACTCTAATAGGAGGGAGCACCCTGATGCCATCCCAGTTAGAGAATATGGGGTCCAGCAAATGACCCGCCTGATGCGTAGGCCTCTCATCCAAGAGAGTCAGCATGAGGGATTTCAAAGAAGATATCACACATTGCGCCTCTACGCATTTCATATCCTCAAAATGAAGATTAAGATCACCTAATAAAACAAATTTATTATAGCGTAGGGCTGGCTGAGTCACCAATTCCAATAGGCTGTCTGCGAACAATGAAGAGCCCCCAGGGGGGCGGTAGATGAGATATCCCATAATTGTGCATTCCGGTGAGATTTTAATTGAGAAGAGCCCCGCTTCACAGTTACTTATTTTTAATGGCTCCAAAGAGCATTCAAACTTGGTCTTAAATATCAATGCAATACCTCCCCCTTATTGGACTCCTTTATCAATTCTCAATACACTATATTCTAATGGAAGGGCCTCCAGGATCTCAGGTGACGATAATTCGTCTAACCATGTTTCACTTATTACCTTTTACTTGAGGATTACAGGTAAGTTAAATATGCCAATTAGGAGCATAATCAATTTCAACATGCTATACAAAGGCAGAACACATGCACTTGGGACCCAATTAGCATAGTCTCAGTGTTCAGAGTAAAAAAAAACGGAAGTATCAGTCCACAAAAAATGTGTGTGACCACGCAAAAGAGGCATTTTCTCACACCTAATTTGCATGAGTTGCTTCATTCTTTTCTGCCATTAGTTTATTAATTGTGTGGGGAATTGTACAAGAAAACATATGTTTTTATTTCCTAAATACATTTGGAATGGTCCTGAAACATCCATGTTCAGCACAATAAAGCATTCCATGATGTGAAGTACCATTGACTGAGAGGGACTTTCTCCATGTGTTCTAAATTCGAAGTGTATTTATTTAACATATCCTGCCACATTTAATACAATTAACTTTTTATTTGGTGGTCGAAAGTCTTTTTTAAACCCCTAGTTGGTAGAATTGTGGTATGTGGTTTGAGGCTGTATAGTAATTACTGTGGCTGCTACTGGTTCTATTGATTTGTTTGGGGATTATATATATTTTAACGCTGGTACACTATTGCATAATAATACCTGCCAAATTATCAGATACAGTACTAAGTCAAATTATTGCTTCTATTATTTGAAGTTGCTCTGCTGCTAATATCTCTTCCTTTTACTGAGCTAATTGTAACTTAAGTTGCAGAGGTAATTATATAAGCCTGTTTTAGTCCACAAAGCATTGACTACCATTGTACAAAATACATCTCCAATTACAGTTTCCATTCAAGCCTGCCTAAAACACAGCAGGAAAGCTTCCTTAATGTATGGTTTACAATGCTGCACATTCTAAGTGGCTAAAATGACTATATAGTTACATAATCCCAGGCTGCTTTGGTAAGTATTGACATTTCTGGGGCAGAGAATTGAATAATGGGAGTATATGAGCTTTTTATTGTAAATAAAGTGAATGCCTTTTCAGTTTGTGTTCCAGTTACTTTGTGTTCAGTAGGAGGACATGACAATGTCATGCAGCAATCCAGCTTACTGCACTCATCCCACATACATCTTGGTGGTGCATGAACCAGCAGAGCAGACCTACACGCTCAGAGCACCTTTTTGGGGCATTGTACAACTAGGATCCATGCTTGTACCCAGCTCTAGCTAAAATGGAGAAGAAAGAGCTTAGATGCGCATCATGATAAAGTAGGAATTTAACAATCTGCAATCCCACTATTTGTCCTGGAAGGATGCATGCAGGGCATTGTAAAAGGCAGCACCTCTGGTTGAATATGGTTGTTGGGGCTGCATTGCAGTCCTAAGGTGGGACAAGGTAGCCAAGCAGACCCTGCTAAGAGGTATAGCTTGAATGAACCTGTCAATATGTCTTTGAGTTCAAAATAGATTTTTTTTTGTCATGCTGTTCAAGGGGATCCTCCAACCCATGATAACACATTCTTAGCCACTCTGAACCCCTTTATTGAATCTGAAGTCGGATTGCTTTCATCTACATGATATAAACTACAACCTTCTATTACATGCCATTCATAATAGATTAATAAGGCAAAGAGACAACAAAAATCTCATAAAGGTGAAATGACATAAATGACTAAGTCCACAGAGGCAGTCTCCACTTTATAGTTAGGAAAATGTGTCCATAGGTAATGGATTGTTAAGTTTGCTTGTAATGTTTCACACCCTTTGATGAATCCTTGCAAAATTTTACAAAAGAAAATATTCATTCACTTCAGTTCCTTCCTGGAATTTTTCATGTTTTCCCTATACAATTTTCCACATGAAATTTGAACAGTGCTACGGCTACAGCAAACACTGCTGTATCATTGTTTTTGGGGAGGGGATGTGGAACCCCCATCCCCCAGCCATAGAATCTTTGATTCACTTAGGTGCACCAGTACCTTAATTTATGAGTACACATTCACAATAGCAAGTCACAAAAATGTGAAATTACCCCTATAAATGCATTGACTCCCACTTGACACATAACAGCATGTGATTGTCAATAACAACACTATGGCAGAATACTTCATCTGCAGTTCTCTTCAGTTTACTGGAGAAGGAATACACCGTCGTACAGGAGCAGATAACATGCATACGGTTCAATGAGATAGATGTAGTTTAGGAAATACGATCCATTGACCACAACATCAGTCATGGAGTTTGTTCAGCCTCCTTCTCCCTACAACTGTAGTGTGAACAGGTTGTAACCATTATGTAAACATGAACGTTTGGGATGGACAGTTTCCATAAGAAGAATGGCCTGTATTGATTTGCATAAGGCTGGCCTTTGTCCAGAGTGCCATAGTGGCAGATAAACGAAGGGTAGGGATGCTACCCGGAGACATTGCCAGTGGTTGGACATTTTGCAGGTCTTCCTCCCCTCATGTTTTGTGTCCATCATGTAATGCCATAAGTGGCCCAGACATGGGCCCTTTAATTGCTTTGTAAAAAGATCTAAGCTATACCTCACTGCTGAGCAGTGCTGAATTTGCGCCGGGGCTTTCTGGAGCTCAGCACCAGCACTTAATTAACAGCACCAGGGCTTATGACTGTCTGCCACATGGCAGTGGTGTATGCCAATTTAGGTACGAGCACAACATCCTCTGTTTAATATTTCAATTTACATTTCCAAGTATTAGCCTCCAAATTCATTCTTATAGATTTGGGGGCCTGTAATAGTAATTGTCACACTTTTAAGAGTGTGATGACTAGTAGTGTGTTGGTGCTGTCATTGGCAGTGCTGTCAGGGGCAGTGGATGGTACAGTCTCTAGTGTCCTCCTGTCGAGGGCCCTGGCACTACGTTTTTTTACAAATTAAGCACTGCTGATGAGGCAAGAACTTGTCTGGGGTTTCTTGTAGTCCCTTCTCAATGGGGACTCATCTGGCAGCTTCCGATGAACTCTTCCCATGAGCAGCAGGGTCAGTTCTTTTTTATACAAGGTGGGTCTTTGTTTTGAGAGGAAAAGAGTGTGAAAACGATGTGTTGTAACGCTGTCTCCAGTCTATGCCAGTAGTTAGACTCACTGAAAGAATTCATTTTACGACATGTTGTGAAATAACAGTGCAAGGGTGTTTTTATCAAGATCTTTCACTATCACAACTGTTTACAAATTTGGAAGATAAATTATGTTTCTCCTTGTTCAAACATAGAAATGAATGCAAAACTGGATTCAAGTAAAAATGTGATCTTTACTTTCTAAAAATACAAAATATGCCCCCTTTCCTAAATGGAGTGCAGAACGTCCAAAGTCGTTCATAGTTGTGATGAGGTATGTGACTCGTGCAGTCATGGGGTGCTGATGATGCTAAGATGTGAGGAATCAGCCAAGATCAACTAACAGCAACATTTGTTGCTGGCACGCTAGATTTCCTTTCGTGTCTTCAAAATGGTTTTATCTGAAAACATCTGTGGCCTGACATTGTGTGGTTGTACATGCTTTTAACAGGCTTTGGCAAGGTTCAATTCTTGAAAGCTCTGATTTTCTTTGACCCGTAAAACCTAGAAATAGGAACATGAGTTGTTTGAATTTGCTAAATATTTTATGTGAGTGACAGTTCCAGTTATAAAACAGTTTTTTTTCTTTAAAGCATCCAGCGTTGCCAAGAACGCTTTTGCAGTGCATTGCATGAACCTATTTGTAGGTGCAGTGTTTTTAAGACATCACTGTGGCACTTGCCTGGATTCTGCACATTTCTGAACATAGGCACAAACTTGTTTACATTCAGTTTATGTGTTACTAAGCGTTAGTCATAAATTCTTGGACCCCTTTCACATCTGTATGTGCTGATAACCACCTCCCCCATTGCAAGAAGTTTTGACGATAACCTCACTCGCTTTTTAATTCTCTTTTTTAGCTATACAGTCTAATATGTCACACTTACTTTTTATCAGAATCCCACATCAAGCACAAGGCTTTCATCCAAGCGAAGAATGTAAAACCTTGCGAACAAATTGTGGCCGAGGCCGCGCTGCGCGGGAGCGTGTTCCCAGATGTGTCCACATTCATCAGCTCTAATGCTCACCGGAAAGCCTAGAACTGGGCGTTTCACATAAACACGTGCCACATATTTCGCCGTATATCCTCGTAAGGGTGACATAATGCAGCGGCGCGTGTGCGTGTTGGTTTCCAAATAATTCAGCAATATTGCTATCTCGGTTTTAAAAAGGCAGTGCGATCTGCAAACGCACCATTTGTTAAGATAACGTGTTTAAACTCACTGTAAGGACGCTGAGAATGTACACAACCTAGTTTTGTGAGTGTGCTGGACTAGTATTTTAGGTTGGAAGAAATAGGAAATACGGATTTTTGAGACTTGATTCCCATGGGACAGATCATTAGTTAAGTCGATTCCGTTAAGTCGATTCCAAAATGAGGTGCAGCTTTTGCTGGGTCTGGTGCAGAGCTATATTCATAGGCCAGGCAATTTTCTCCCAGAAGGTAGGGTCCCTGTTGTTAAAAAAACATAGCTCTGTTGTGTGTGATTCTGCTTCAGTACGTTTACTGATA